>NC_137789.1:140738037-141398037 GCF_963383645.1 Muscardinus avellanarius
ATGATCATCATGAAAAATGGTAAACATTATAATTTTTTATAATAGGTAACATAGATAAAATATAGACAGTGTTGACCAGTTCAAACTAGAAACAGTAAAAATAAAATTATTTTTTAGTTGAGGTTTTAGGCATTGCAATTTGGGAGACAGGTCTAGATAGTTCCAAATTAGTATTCCAAAGTAGGCAGGGATCCTGTGAATATATGTATATATATGGCAAGAAATGCTGATTTGCTGCAAAACAGTAAAAATTAATTTGCAGGATATTTTTATTGAATGTCCAGAAAGAACAGGGAGGGGCTACTTAATAAGGGATAATAACAAGTAGAAGATACGAGAATGTATATGCACAATAGAAATGTCCATAATATACAAGCCTGATAATATCTGCCATATATTGTGAATCTCTGGATACAGTGTGATTATCTGATCATCCCAAATGTCTTTAGTCAAAGAGAGAAGGTACCAAATTTCTCATCTCGATATCTGAATGAATCCTGCCTTCATTGTGACATCCCTTCTCCATTCATAAGTGCATTTTCAATATTACTTCCAATGTAAGTTTCCTCTTTTCAGAAATACCAAGTAATATTGATTAAAAATCAATATTTTAATATATTTAACAGCATTCATAGTTGACACAGATAAAGGTTTTTTAAGTAGTACTGTCCAAAGGCAGAGGCAGTATGAATAGACATAGTAGGATCCAAATTTACAAATCATGGGTATATTTTAATAGAGCAAATATATCTGCATATAGATAAGATGTATACTTTTAATGTTTTTTTTATGGTACTGGGTATGGAACACAGGGGCATTCTACCTCCAAGCTACAACCCCAGCCCTATTTATTTTATTCTTTATTTGAAACAGGGTCTCAATGAGTTGCAAAGGGCCTCACTAAGTAGTGGCTGAGGCTGTCCTTGAACCACTATCCTCCTGTCTCAGCCTCCCAAATGCTAGGTTGAAAAGTGTGAGACACCATGCCCAGCTACGCCTAATGTTTTTAAATCATTTTTTTCATTTTCTAAATTTCTACAATGTATTTATGAAGGTGCAACTGGAAAAGGAAATGATATATTTTCTTCCAACCCCCTTGTCAGAAGTGAAGATTGGAGAGCAAAATTATTCTGTCTAATGTAGCCATCTCCACTGGATTTAACAGTCACTTCATCCTGGTTGATAAATCTAAACTTAAATGTTTTCAGCTCTGAGTTAGGATCAAAGAACTTGCTAATCTCGGTCTATTCCTCTAGCTATATATAATGAATATTTCAAAGGATATTCTTTTTCTGATATCTTTCTATGTAGCAATGGCATCAAACAGAATTGTTTAATATAAAGCAGATGTTCATATCCTTTAAGCTATTATCTCCAATGAGACCAATGAAAGGCCTTGGAAGGTAAAAGAGGTCTGTCCCCACACAAGATCTCTCACCTACAGGCTCTCAAAACACAATTTATTTGTGGTTCTTTATTTCAGCTTCATGATTCCCTACTAAGTTTCTTCCCTGATCACATCCCTTTAAGTGTAGCTGGGTAGTCTTTGAGTTATATCTCTTCTAATTATCATAAGGTCAGGAAGCCCATAAAAACAAAAAATACAGAAATACCTAAGTTAACATGAATCAGAATTTCATATATAATCTACTGGGCTCAAAGTAACATTTGGTTTGCTTTAGTGTTGTAGCTTTAGGAATTCAGAAATATCCCAGCCTTATCTTGCCTGCCAATAACATTCTTACTTATTGTTCAATGTCATGTATGTATGCTAACTATTCTTGATATTTTTTCTCTTTAAAAATTCTGTTTAGATCAATTTTACTCATATAATCATATTTTTGTTCAATCACTGTCCTCATCACTCTCCCCACACATCAGTCAACTTTTCACCTTTCTCCCCTACACTACTTAAACAGCCTTGACAACTAAGCATGTTGGAACAGGAAACTCTCACAAGCTGCTGCTGAAGAAAGCTCTTCCTCCCACCTATGTGGCATTGACTACTATTTCTATGACTGCAGTGGGCAGGTTGAGAGGAAATAAATATTGGCATGTATTTAAGGATACTAACAAAGGAATATGACCACTACAGTGAGGCCTCTAGGCACCACCTCAATGCACTGGCACAAGTAAAGGTCAAGGTGTGAATGCTGAAAATATTAGGGAGGAAAAATGTTTCATACAAATATAGAAGGCATTTCAATGCAGATCTTTTTAAATAGGTTTAACATTGAATTACTGAAGCCAACAATCCTTCTAGATTCAGAAGGATTCATCACTAGAATACGTACAACATACGACAGGCCTAAGAATAATTATAAGAGGGAGGAGACTGAAGAGCGACTCATGATAGGTTTCCTCAACTCAGAATGGCAACAAAATGAAGCAAATTAATTATAAAAGTATTCAGTCTGAAATGTATTCAGTAAAAGGACATGTATTTGGATTCATGCACCTTAAGCCATATAATCTTTTTATGGTGAACTGACATTTCTACAATGAGATTATAGTCTGTATTCTGAACAAGACTGTGACTAATGCAGTGAATAAGCTATGCCACTTCCAAGGAAAACTTAGAAAAAAGTGACTGAACATCTGTGCATGTGTGTGTTCCCCACACACTCTTGTTGCCCAGCTCTAGGTTGCCATGTAATGAGTCTGATTACCTTAAGGCCGCCGTCTTCTAAAGAACAATCAGATGCTGCCTGGACATAAATATGTGTGCAGGGCCCCAGCTGCTTTAGCCTGTAGCAGTTTAAGTCCTATCCAGGTACCAGACATAGGAGGGAATGAGCCTTGAAATGGAGACATTTCTGCCTGAAGCAGGAGAGCATTCCAGTTACCCATCTGCAGATGAAGTAAATGTCATTTTCACCAGCTCTGTGTTTATTAAACTTTCTGAACTAGAATAGTTTATATAGTGGGTTGAGGGTTTGAGTTTATTACTGTCAAGAACTATCCCATATCATAGACTTTGGACTATATTTGTGGGAAATGATGGATTTCTTTTGTGTTTAATGATAGAAACCATTATTTGGTCCTAAATAAATTAAAAAGAGATAAATTCTGCTTTCCTACTAACCTAAAATTTGGAAAGTGCCTCAAGCCCTCTAGGTTAAAACTCTCACCTGGCACTTGTGCTGTAGGAGTCACAGTATGTTATTGGAATAAGAAAAAAAAAAATCATGGGGTTAAAATTAACAGAGACTGGTTGCTTTCTTTCTGGGATTGCTGTTTGATCACAAGAAACCTATTTGAAACTGTTTCCTTGGCAGAAATATAGGGATAATAATAGCTGTCTTTTTTCTTATAAAAAATGATCTCTAAATAGACTCTATAGGCTTTACCAAACATTTCTGTTTGTAAATGTAGTCTGTTTGTAAATGAGAACATGTCCTAGTAATTTTATATAAAGCTTTGATTAATCCATTAGAATATGTTTTGGTGTTTTAAATTTATATATTTTCCATGGACAAAATAGAAGATAATTTTGAATATTATATTCTCCAAATAAATTTTTATTAGGCACTTACATGCTATAATACCATACTCTATTTTGTATCACCAAGCATATGAGAAGAGAGAACCATAGTCTTGTCCTCAAACAACGCCTATGGAACTGTTATAATCCAGTTGAGGCCGAGGGGAAACACTCATGGAACAACAGCACAAGATAACAGTGAAATATAATTATAATGATTAGCATTGTTGAGTTCCCAGTGGATCAAGTGTGTCGTATAAGTAACCTTTTTTTTTTTTTTTTTTTGATGGTACTGGTGATGGAACCCAGGAGCCTTCTACCTCTGGGCTACACTTCCAGACCCATTTTATATTTTATTTGGAAACAGGATTTCTTAAGCCAGCTGAGGCTGGCTTTGAACCTGGACAGTCCTCTTGTCTCAGCCTCCCAAGCAAGGGGATTACAAGCCTGCACCACCACACCCGGCTTATAAGTCACCTTTCAACCTGATAACAGCCTAGCAATGATGACAATGTAGTAATGCTAATTTCCATTTTATAGAGTTAGAAATTGAGAATCAAAGTTTTTGACCCAAGGTCATAGAATTGGCAAAGAGGTACAATCAAGGATGTCTAACTCCAAAGCAAATGCCATTTCCTTAAGACAATGAATTGATTCACTTTATAATGGCATTGTGAGGCTATTTAAATAAAACAAGGTCAACTCCCATTTTAGGCACTCCAATTCAGATTAAGACTGGTCATTTGTAAATTTTTAAAGAGCCACTAAAGATTATAATTGGTAACTAAGGTGAAACATTACTATACTAAACAATACAGATAGTATATGGCCCATAGTTTAAAAGAAAGTATTAAATTTGTAGCATTTTATTTTATTGTGTGTGTGTGTGTGTGTGTGTGTGTGTGTGTGTGTGTGTGTGGTACTGGGAATGGAACCAAGGGCATTCTAACACTGAGCCAGATCCTTAGCCCTATTTTTTTATTTCTTATTTTGAAACAGGGTGTCACTGAGTTGAAAAGGGCCTGAGTAGCTGAGGCTGTTCACGAACTACAATCCTCCTGTCTCAGCCTCCCAAATGCAGGGATTATAAGCATGCACCACCTTTCCCAGCTAAATTGTGGCATTTTAAATCAGGTTAGCTAGAATAAAACATTTTGCCTCTAAAACTAGTTTTACCACCTATAAAACTTTAATTTTCACTCTGGATCAAAGTCACAAAATAAGTTCCATTAGTATTCATTAGATTCTATTATAAAAAGGAAAGGGAAATGTAATGGATAAAAGTAATACACGTATAATATACATTTCAGCTTGCTATAGGTTTTCATATATAATTTCTTATTTGAGATTTACAAGTGGGGAACAGGGGAAGCAGAGGTGGACGAGGGGCAGGCAGGGGGTTCCATTTACCAACAGGAAACAGATGCATAGTTTATGACACATGGAAGTTCATGTAGCTGGTGACGCACCCATTTTATTATAGAACTCTGACTTGGTTCTTCAGATCAATGTAACGCTTAGTCGCTGAGTGTCTTTGGAAAATTGATGTGTTTGATCAGTAATTCAAAAAAACTATTTAATAAACAGTGCAAAAGGTAGAGATATATTTAAATTAATCACTTCCCTAAGAGACACTACAAAAGCTCATATAACAGATGCAGCTCAACTTGCATTATCTTAAATAGTCCTCAAAATGAATTATTCAGATTAGAACACCTAATCTTCATTAAGATTTGGTAAAATGTGGATAAGATACTTGTTCAGAACATTGCTATAAACTTTTCCCCAAAAGTAAATACAAGCACACTTTAGAACACCCACACAGGTGAAAACATCAGAAAAAAAAATGTCCATTTTAGCAAAGAAAAAACATATTAATTTATTTTTTGCACAAAATTATAAAATTTAGTCTACATTTCCAACATTTGAAATTTTTAAAAAGAAGAGACTAAAGAGAATTCTATACAACTGGTTATAGAGCAGCAAGAAGAGTTGAAATGAGAACGTGATAGCACTGTCACTGAAGAGCAGATGTTTGCTGGTGAGGTGAGATCTGTGGGCGTAATTCCTAGAATAACATGATTTTCTGCAGTAGAGAAAAGACAGCTGTTATCAGTCACCCTTTTAGAGTAATGGAACATAGCAGACCTATGAATCGATTTGAAGCCATGTGAAGTAGCAAGAAGAAACCAGAAAATCCTCCTTCTTTATTTATTGTCAATAATCTAACGTTTCTAGAAAATGTAAAAAATGAGAATTTTGATCCTAGAACAATTAAAAAAAAGAAGGAAAGGTAAAAAAGGCCTCCCATCTTGAAGACACATCAATCTCCATATATACTAAGAGCTGCTATTTCAACCTGATTTGTCATACTCAAATAGGCTGGTCACATTGCTCTACATGGCTGTCTCAGCACAGCATAAATTATAGGACACAGCCTTTGGAATTCACATAATGTCACTTTTGCCAAAATACTTGGTCAAATAAAGCTATAAATTTACTTTTTAGTGCAATATCTGCAAAGTCATACAGAAAAGGGAAGCACTCAAAGGAATGTCTTACCAATAATCACTATTGACCATTCATCTTGGATCATGGTGTTGAATTCAGTCAGAAAAATGACAAATTGCCCTTTTCTTCCCATATATATGATAGCCCTAATACTTTGAAAGGGAGCATTTGAACTATCAAGAGAAATTATTTCAAAGTGACCAAAGAATGTTATCAATTGACTGAGATCCAACCAGGATAATTACAAAATCATTCACTAAGGTTCAGAAAAGCAATCAAACACAAAAAAAAGGACTACTTCATAGCAGCATAGTTGAAAATATCTGTCTAAATTATGAGGTGGCTTTTGTATCAGGGTTTAGTTATAGATGTAGATCCACTTTGGCTATTATAAGAAAGAGATGCATAATAGGCAGCAGATAGTATGTATGTGTAGAAGGAGCTGGAGAAATGAAGCCTGAAAGGAGTGTTCTGTGGTTCAGAAAAAGATCAATAATCAATCTATCTAAAGCAACTACTGTGGATGGATTAATTGAATCCTATATAGAAATCTTAGAAGTCATGCATATCCAGGAATAAGAATGAGACAGTTCTAGAACTCAAAAATAGCACATGAGATTCATGCCTTGTGAATCTGGAGCCAGCTATCTACTTATGATCTGAGAGTCACTGCTGGCCATCAAGGATAGCATGTGTGGAGACACGGGGACATGAAGAGGAGGAGAATAGAAAGCCACGTAGTACAATGCTGTTTCACACATGCCCAACTGTAATGGCCATCCAAAAGTAATTCCTCACTTTATTTTTTCTTTCAAATCTCACATAACTGCCTCTTTTGTCTATAATGAATCCAAAACTATGTAGAAGAAAGGATTCAGAAAAATACAGTACCTGATCTTCACTCAGTTGGCACAGCATAGTCATTCATGTATTTTTCTAAGTAATATTTATGCTATTGCATTATTTATAAAAATATGAGTTATTCTTATATCCAGAAATAATAAAAATCAAAAAATGAATAATGTATCTTCTAGAATACACACATTTTAAATCATTATTTCATTTTTATTTTGATATCGTCCCTTCGTCGTCAATATTTTCTAATCTCCCTTTTACAGACGACCAAGTTTTATTCTCAGAAGAGTAGCTATGATAGCTAAGTTAAGTCAGCTTATCTGGGCGATGATATTACCCAGATATTTGGTCAAATACCATGCTGGATATTTCCACAAATATATATTTTTGATGAGATCATTGTTTAAATACATGGGCTTTGTGTAAATCAGATACAGACTAATTTGAGTGGGTCTCATTTAATTGGCTTAAGACATTCATAAGACTGACTTTTCTTATCTAGAAAGCTTCCTGTCAGAAGTCTGAATCTGAAATTAAACTGAACCTCTTTCCTAAATCTTCAACCTGCCTCCCTGCCTCCCTGTCTTGTAGATTTTGGACTTGACAATGTTTCACACCTGTGTGAGTATATACATGATATGCATACACACACACACACACACACACACACTATATATATATATATATATAGTGTGTGTGTGTGTATATATATATATATATGTATATATAATGTCCTGTAATGTCCTGTCTATTGGTATACATACATATTGGTCCTGTTTTACTGGGGAATGATGACCTGTATGGTAATCCTATGGCTTATGATTCAAAATCCTTTGTGAATCATTGCCACTCATATTTTGCTTCTCTGACAATAAACTTCAGCCCTGAAAGTGACAGAGTTGTCTAATAGGGTAAGCATGTTAACATGTGGCTTTTTTTCAAACAAAATATTTTATTTGTTTGTGTGTTTCAATATTGTATTTTTAATTGGTGCCTTGTCATACATCTTAATGGGATACAAGATTGTAGAGGAATGCATACATGTGCAAATCATTCATTTAGACTTTCCCCATTTCCTACCTTCTCATGTTTGGCTTAGTGATTGACTGATATTTTTGTGAATGCGCCTCATGTACATTGGAGAATTTACTTCTCCCTTCTACCCTACCACCAACCTAACCTCTCAGTGAGGTTGCCTTATTTGCTCGTCTATGGTTTCTCCTTCTTAGTCTAGAATTCCTCTTTATGTGGCTTTTTAAATTTAACCTACATCACTTTAAATTAATAAAAAATGAGAATTAAGTTATAATAGCAAGGCGCTCATTCATTTGTTATTAGTGGCTAGAACATTAAACAACACAGGTTATGGCACCTTTATCAATAGAATGCTCTATTGAACAGTACTATAATTCATAACTCAGTTCCTCTCCACTAAGATTATTTCTCTTCTCTAAAGAAATGCTTAAATGTGACCAGGGTCTAATATGCAGCATTGATTTACCATGGCCATGCAAATCATAGAAAATAAGAGAGTGATTAGTCAACATCATGCTGTTAGCACGTATTGACTACAGAATTTTCTACAGCCTACCAGTACTAAGAAACAAGCAAAACAAACTCAGGCTTATGTGCCTTCTATGCCTGCACTGTTCGTGATCTCTATTATGTGCAAATATCATCCATCCCCCAAACATGTCACATCCTCTGATGTATGAGATGCTGTGTAACAAGCAGCCCTTACTTCAACATGAGGAACAGGGATCAAGTAATGAGATATAATACCAGGGAACATATTTATATTCTCCTCTAGATCATAAAACAGTTTTATTTACTATGAGAGGGGAAAATATGACTTATAATGCATATTTTGCCAATTCTCAGGCATTCTTTCAAAGTGGCAATCTCCCATGGCAAGCAGAAAACTAATTTTAATTTTTTATAATTGCCTGTTCCTGCTGGTAGGAAATCATTCAGACTTTTGCTCCAAAAATCTTTCAACCATTTCAACAGCAGACAGCAAGTCGGGGGAAAATTTAAGGTTAAGTAAAGGAGGAACCCTCACGAATAAATCAGAAAATAACCTATTTTATAAAATTTTATCATGTTATTTTTCTATTTTCCTCTTCACCTTTATTTTATTGTTGCTGAAGATTTTTTGTTGTTGTTGTTAGCACCAGTAAATGCAAGAAAAGCAAGATTTGTAAAGAAGAAAGTTTCTGGCTTGACAATTTTACTTGTAAATTGAAGCTTATGCCAGTACTTTCTTTTGAAGAATTATGTCTCTCTACATTCAAGTGGACTCACCCAGGACCAGTAACCCATATCTGTGCTGCCATTTCAAAAATGGAAGTGGTGGAGATTGCAGAAATCTGAAGAATGCCTGTCCATCAGTAGATGGATCTGGAATATAGTTCCAGATGCTCATTTAAGGAATTAAAAGTCTAGTGTCATCAGGATTTTTTTTTCATTTTTAAGAGGAAGCTTAAATTCTCATTAGGTAACCAAATTTATTTTATACATATTGGAATTTAATAAAAAAGTAAAAACTGCAAATAATTCAAAATACTTTCGGTCTAAATGAGGTCCAAAGTCTTTTTGTCTCTGACTTCAGTGAGCAGCAACTTCTTGGATACGAGAACATGGATTCTTCTGCCTTTACTTTTCACTGTATTCTCTATCACAGTTTGGACACAAGGTTGGTCTTCAGTGCAGACTGACTCATTTGAGGAATCAGGAGTTAATAGCTCTTATTCTAGAGATGATTAATGTTACTGCACTATTAATGGGAATCAAGTGTTTTTTTCTTTTGTTATGCTTTTGTTTTGCTATCGAAGAACAATAAAACTCACTTAAGTATAATTTTAAATGCCATGAGGACATCTGACAATGTCTGGGGAATTTTTGTTTGTCCTACTTGGTGGGGTTGCTATTAGTGCCTAGTTAGTAAAGGCCAGGGACATTGTTAAACATCCTACCATGTATAAGACAACCCCCATAACAAAAGATCATCACAGGTAAATGTCAATAGTACAGAGGTTGAAAAATCATGAAGAATCAGTGAGCATTTCTCTGTTTTTGCCAGTGGCAATCTAAGCACTGACAGTAAACTACGCTTTTCACACTCTATTATTAAGATACGACTATCTTCATATTCTCATAACACATATGTAGGACATCTTTGCCTAGACTCAAACTAAAAAGGGCACTGGTGACCCATGAAGAACTTGAAGAAACTGCATTGGCAAAAATAGAAGCCTAAGAAGCTCAAGTATTGGTGAGAAGGAAAGCTGTTAAGATTACTGTATTTTATTTTAAGACTGTTTTTAAAAAGAAATCAGTTTTTAGTTCAGGAAAATATTGAGAGGAAGGTAAACCATAAACCTTGTGCCTCCATAGACACTTAGCTTCCTCATTCTCAACCCCTCAACGGAGTGATACATTTGTAATTAAGGATTTAGAATTCATACTAGTGAAGTATAAATATGAAAATACAGAGAGGATAACCCATTACTATCTATTAATATTTTAAATATATGGACTTTCATTTCATCAACTCCACATTTTGCACTAGTCTGGAGGCTAGTACCTGGCTAAACCAAATGCCAAATCAACTGAACATTTTTTATATAAATATAGCTTTATTAGGATATGTACAGACAGATGTGGTGGCACATGACTGTAATCCCAGTACTTGGAAAGCTAAGATAGGAGGATTACAGATTCTTTGAAGCCAGTTTTAGCAATTGAGCAAGGCTCTCAGATACTTAATGAGATCCTCTTTCAAAATATAAAAAATAAAATAAAATAGGGCTGTGGGTACAGCTTGGAGGTAGAATGCCCTGGGTTCACCCTAAGCCATACACACACAATACACAAACCTATTCATTTATGTATTGTCTATGACTGCTTTTGCAGAATAATACATATTTGAATATTTTAAGCAGAGACAATATGATCTAGAAAGTCTCAAGTATCTAGCCCTTTGGAGAAAAAGAAAAAAAAATTCTCACCCCAATCTAAATCAATGGCTTCAAATATTTTCCCCTGGGAATTAAATTTAGGTTTTTTGGCCTGTTAAGCATATAATCAGCCATGGAAGTACATCCCTAGTGATAATTTTCAAATTGTAGTCCCAGACAAGAAATACCAGCATCTCTAGAAAACTTAAGGCCAAATACCTGACCTAACAAATCAAAAACTCAGAAAAGTAGCCAGTAATGTGTGTTTAAACTGGCTCTCTGGAAAATTTTGATGCCTACAAAAGCTTGAGAATCACTAATATAGAAGAGCATTTTCAAAGGCTTATTGTGCATTAGAATAAGATCAGGGAAATTACTTAAGATGCAGAAAGAGGGTTCCATCTCTGGAGACTGTGGGATCATCAAGATCAGGTGAACCCCTGGACATCTATTCATGTAGTTCCGGAGTTCTCAATCCATTTACTGTCAACCTAGTGCATTATTCTTTTCTTGAAAGAGTATATAGTTGGGCAGTATCTTTAAAATTCACTCTGCATATTTCTATCTTTTAATTGTATATCCATACCATCTTCACTTAAAATACATGTTCAGATTAAGTCTTCTATGTATTGTTTTATATTAGCTTATTATATTTAAATGCTTCTCTTTCAGTTTTGTGTGTAATTTTTATATAACTTTTTAATTTATAGTATTTGGGATATATTAATTTGTACAGTTTACTTAATAGTCAATCTAGGCATGACAGTATATATTGGCATTATCAATGGTGTATCACCCATTGATAATGGCCGTTGATAATGCCATTGAATCAAACCTTTAAATTAAGCCCCTTCATTATTTCTGTTATTTTATTTATTTAGTTAGTTATTTACACTGTGGATTAAACCTGGAGGCATTCTTCCTCTGAGCTATACTCTCAGCCCTATTCTATTTTTTTTTCAGGAGATTCTTTTATTCATGTCCATTGGTCTCTCTTTTTTTTTTATTGGTGCACTGTATTCATACATCATAGTGGGATACAAACTTTTGTAGACATATATGCACACATCGCCCAGTCAGTCCCCACCTATTCCCCACCCCATTCCCTCCCCATCCCTCCTTCCCATGCTTGGCTTAGTGGTTGACATCTAGTATTATAGCAAATTATCCAAAATTAAAAATGATAATCTCACATAACAGTTTCATTTGTCTGATACCAAGCTTTTGATGACTTAAAGATAACATTACAATATTTCTTTTTGCTTTCTTTCTTACCAGAAAATATATTTTTCTTTTTTTTAGGTGAAACTATCATATATTTATATATTTATTTTTCAGAAAAAAATCTATCCTAATATGGAATATGGATTTTAGATACCCAAAATGATCTTGAAAAAGAACAAAGCTAGAAGATATATATTTTCTGATTTCAAACCACATAAAGCTACAATAATTGAAACAGTGTAGTACTGTTCTAAAGGCAGATATATAAACCACTGGAGTTAAATACAAGCCTAGAGCTAAATTCTTCCCTATATTATCAAGTTATTTTTGACAAGGTTTCCACGAACATTTGGTGGTGGAAATAATAATCTTTTAACTAAATATTGTTGAAAAATAATAATTACATGGAAAGAATAAAATTGGACCCTTACCTAATCCCATATACAAGTATTAACTCAAAATAGATAAAAGACCTAAATATAAATCTTAAGACTATAAACTTTTAGAAGAAAATCTGGGTCATAAAACCTCACAACATTGAAATTGGCAGTGATTTCTTGGATATGATTTCAACGGCACAGGCACCAGAAGAGTATACAAACTCCCTAAGAAATAAAAAAATATATTGTATATCCAAAGACAATGTGAACAGAGTTAGAAGTTACTAATAGAATTGGATAAAATATTTCCAAATGCTATATCTGAAGGTATATTAATATTCCAACTAGAAATCCTAAAAATTAACAACAATAAAGGCAAACAATACAATTTAGAAATAGGTAAAAGACTAACATAAATAATGAATCTCCACAGATAACCAATCTTAGTTGTCTGTTGGATGGAAAATCTTGTTTCTCTGGTTCTGGTGTGTGTTACCTATTTCTTCTTTGTAGTTAATCTCTTTGAGTATTTTCTCTAGCGCTGGTTTTGAAGAAATAAATTCCTTCAGTTTCTGTTTGTCATGGAAGCTTCTTAATTTTCCATCTAATTTGATAGAAAGTTTTGCTGGGTAGAAAATTTTTGGCTGGAAATTGTTTTCTTTCAGAGTTTGGAATATGTTACTCCAAGCCCTTCTGGCTCTCGTGACTTGGTTTGGGAAGTCTGGAGTGATTCTAATTGGTTTGCCTCTGAATGTCACTTGGCCCTTTGTTTTTGTTGCCTTTAAGATTCTCTACTTGGCTTCCACAGTGGTCATTTTGACAATTATGTGGCATGGGGATCCTCTTCTCCGATCCTGTCTAAAGGGAGTTCTATAAGTTTCCTGGACCTGTGTATCAACCTCTTGCTCTATGTTTGGAAAATTTTCTGCTATTACTTCCTTGAAGAGATTGTTGATCCCTTTGGTATCACTTTCTTTTCCCTCCTCTATTCCAATTATTCTTAGGTTAGCTCTCTTAAAATGGGCCCATATTTCTTCAATATCAGATTCCTGCTGTCGGATATTTTTTTCTAGATTAGAATCTATGCGTTCATTTTTGGATTGCTCATCTTCTAAGAGCGAGATTCTGTTCTCCATGTGTTCTAATCGGTTGTTTGTGCTTTGAATTGAGGCTTTTACTTCATTAATTGCATCCTTTATCTCTTTTTGGCTCTCTCTGAGTTCTTTTCGAAGCACCTCTATTATTTCTACAGTTATTTTCCTGATTTGATCTTCTAGAAATCTCTGATTTTCTGTTTTATCGGGTTCTGATGTTGTGGGGTTGTGGGCATTTATTGCTGCAGTATTATTCCTCTTTCCCATGATTTCGGATGTTTGTGCCTTCTCTGGGTTCTTCCCTTGGGTCACTATGACTTCACTTAAGGTGCTCTGGATCTCGAGTCTGTAGTATCTCAGACCCCACTACTCCTTTACTGGGTTGTATCACAGAGTCTCCGACCCAGGGAGTCGATAGAGGCTGCTTTAAACTATGGGGGGGTGCCAGGTTGCACGTTCTCCTATGGTGTGATAACTCTGCCACCGCCACTCCCCCACTGGATCAAGTCCCAGGAAGTACAGTACTGGGATTTCTCCTTTGTAGCCCGCAATTTGACTCACTGTTCTTGAGTTCGCAGATGTAGCTGTACTGGACTCATTGAATTCGCTGCTGCTGCCGCCAGTGGCAATATGGCACCGCTGCTATGCCTTCGGCTGTGAAGCTGGCTTATTTCTTCTTGATTTTTAATTCCACTCTGAGTTCTCGCAGCGTGTGCTGAGATCAGCCACTGGGAGCTTTAGATGCTCCCTGCGCTGAAAGATCCCACCTGGCTGTTCCGCAGTGGCTCACCTCGGCTTGCTGTAGCCGTCTGGTGAGTTCGCCGCTGCCGCCGGCAGTATGGCGCTGCTGCCGCGTACTCGGGCGTGAGGCTGGTGTATCTCCTCTGTGGCTCTGAGCTCTATTCTCAGATCGCTTTCTCTCTGGAGCCTGGTGATTTTTTTGTTTCTCTGGTGATGGTGTTTTCTGGCTATGAAAGGCGCTGATTTTGTGGTAATGGAGATTGGTTGTTAGCGAGGCTCTTAAGCCCCGCTTTTCTCAGTCACCATCTTCCCGGAATTCTATTTATTTATTTTTTTATTTGTAAACAGGATCTCACTATGATGCTGAGGCTGGCCTCAAATCTATGATCATCATGTCTTACCCTCACAAAAGTTCTGGGATTACAGGTATATACCATTCCTGGGTTATTCCCATTTTAAAATATAATTACCCTAAGTATTTTATATATTTATACTGAGAACTTTACCTAATAGTATTTTTAAAAAGCTTTGATATCCATGTAACTCTTTTTGAGTCCCACTGGCATTACCCAGAACATGTAAAGTTCTGATTTGCAATGTCTCCTTGAAAATGTGTGGTAAAAAGTTTCATCTTCCACTCTAGTGCCAGTGGCATATTTCTGGTAAAATTCATGTATGACTGGAATTAGCAGCTCTGGTTATCTAATTAGCAATAAAAAGAAGTATCTGTTAAAATTTTTCTATATGGATAGTGATATCTCTATCTCTACCTTTGTGTTCAACATACCTATTTCTACTTGGATTTCCTCTCTGAAGATCGTAAATATTCACACCTTCCACATTCCCCACTCTTAAAACTATAATCCAATGATATTAAATATCTACCCACTCTAGACAAAAATTGTTGTCTAAGGAATTGTTCTTTTCTTCCAAACCCCAATTTTAGGGTTTGGACTTCTAATTTTATTTAACTAAAAGGATGTCAGCAAATGTGATATATGAGAAAAGACGTAGAACTAGTTTCTTCCTAGTCTCTTGGTGTTTGGTCTTTATATTTAAATATTAACAAACTCATCCGTCAGATGAGACACATAGAGTCCAATTATCCCATTTATTTCAGCCAAATCAATCTTGCATTAATGAACAGCCCTGACTATAAACAACCCTTGCCCAAATTAGTGGAGCTATGAAGCCCAGCAAACATAAAACAGGCTTATAAGAAAAATCACCTGATACCAATTAATTGTAGTCCAGATCAGACAACTACTACACACTAGTAAGCTAAATAAATGTTTAAGTATGTGTCATTAAAATCTTGTATATCTTTGCCAAGCCACATAACGGTGATAATATGCAGCTTATAAAAGAAGACTGACAGTTCTAGGTATAGATGGTATTAAAATGTACAAACAGAAAATATTTTCAAACTAAGGAAAGGCATTAAAAGAAATATAAAATATAAATGGGAAAATATTACCTTAGGGTAATATTCTGGTCAGGAGTGTGGTTGTAATGTCCTTTGATAAGATAACAAAATTGTAATACCTTATACATGCTCTCAAATAAAGTTGTCTCTACAAATATTTGGTGTGTGCTATAACCTGATTGATAATATTGGATCTAACAATCTCATGGGATCCCCTCCCTCTATTGCCCAGGAAGGGAAAATACCTTCTTAAACAAAGTAAGAGCATGTCCACTATAAAATAGAATCCCCTATAACTTGAGTGGAACAATCCCATAAAATATGATAAAGATATTATGTCAATTTTAATTAAAATGGACAGAAAGTATATTGAAATTTTAAAAAAGAGTACATAGAACCTCACTTTTTCCCAGGTTACAGAACTGTATTTCAGTTACAGAACTGAAAACACATGCCACCTGCTTTTAGCATTGTTAGTGATCAGTGACTACATATGAGTCTTACCTGTCTCCTCTTTCCCAGCAGGACTGTCTGAGGTTATTCTGTCTTTCTTACTACCTTATATTGGCTGCATTCAGGAGAGGTAATTTTTTATTTAATTCACAAGTTCTCAGACTAGAAAAACTGTACTTAAAGAGCTTTATCTAAGGGAATACATTAAGAGAACTCCATGTTTTTTTTTTTGTTGTTTTTTTTTTGTTGTTGTTGTTGTTGTTTTGGTGGTACTGGGGGTGGAACCCAGGGGCTTTTCTACATCTGGGCCAAACTCTCAGACCTATTTTATATTTTATTTGGAAACAGAGTCTCACTAAATGGCTGAGAGCCTCATTAAGTAGGTCAGGCTGGCTTTGACCCTGTGTGATTCTCCTGTCTCAGCCTCCCAAGCACAGGGATTACAGCATGCACCACCACGCCCAGCTATCCAAGTGCATTTTTAACCTCTGTTTTAGTTTGTCATAGTTCTGACCAAAATACCTGACCTGAACAACTTAAAGGAAGAATGGTTTCTTTTGGTTCATACTTTCAGAGGTTTTAGTCCTCAGTCAGCTAGCTGACTTTAAGGCAGAAAAATTGTGGCACAGGGGCATGACATAGGAAAGTGTCTCAGCTCAGAGCAGCCAGGAAGAGAAAGAGAAAGAGCAGTGATGACATAGTCCCTGAGGGATCACCTTCAGTTAACTACTTCTTCTAACCTTTCTATACCTACATCTAATTTCCACCTCCTATCAATAATCCATTCAAGTTACTGATCCACCCAATGGATTAATAATGAGTCTACTGTCCTGATGTTCCAATCACTTCCCCAAAGCCTCAACGCTGGAAATTGCCACACTGGGGACCAAGTTTTCAATATATAAGGTTTGGGGGAACACTTCAGATCTACACAAGAACAGCTTGAGTTAGATTAAGAGATTTTAGATTTGCAATTTATGTTGTAGTGGGAGGCGGCTTTGGGAGTCATTGTAGGAGATGAGTACAGTTTGCATGTGCGAGGGATATGAATTACTGTGCCCAGAGAATAGACTGTCAGCTCATATTTTCCAAAGATGGATGCAAACATATCTCTTATCTTATATGCTTTTCTGCAGTATGACCTTGTCATCCCACAAACAAAACATATTTTTTTATCTATTAAATCAAACATGAGTAGGCCTCTGACTTCTCTGATCAGTAAATTGTTGTTAAAATTATGCTATATAAGCTATAGGCTTAATCTTTAACTGGCTTATCCTTGTAGTTCTGATTTTGGGTCACTTAGGAGTATTAGCTAGGTTACACGTGCAAAGATTTTGAGATCAATGAAATAAAAATCCCAAACCATATATTAAGATCTTTTGGCTGATGAGACAATAAATAGAGAAGGACAGAAACATAAAAAATGGGAGATATATCATGCAATAATGTAAATCAAATTATGAGATACCCCAAAGAGAACAATCCAGAATAAAAACAGGATGGTCAAATATAATGATGTTGTCCTCTTATTTGGGGGATGATTTGTTATATAGCAATAGTAACCATGCCTAGAAAAAACATTGTTTCAGAAAATTGTCTTGGTTGATTATAATTAGTACCTTTCTATTTTGATTAAAACTAGTTTATCATAGGCTTAAACTATTAAGTTTCCTAGATCTGATTATCCATATTATGCTCATCAACCCAATTTTTCTGCTCATCTGATGCCCATCAATGAATAAATTAGTGATCAGCAAATTAGTAAATTGTGCATATAAAACTTAACATTTAATTGACTGTTATGTTTATCCATCTTCATTAAGTCTCTCAGAACATCAATTAGCCATAGGGATACAAGAGTAATCACATGCATATTTTATCACTTTGTCAAGTTCAACAAATAATGAGGTGCTAATGTCCTTTAATGAAGACTGAAACCATGATAAACTTTTAAATTCATAAATTCAGAGATTAAACACTTATTTATTAAGAGTCTATTTACAAACCAAACTGGTATGCTTAGTTCTAGAGCAGTAATGGTTAATATGATGAGGTCTCTTCTGCTCTTGCTGGACCCATGGTCTCGTCTCTTGATAAAGTGAGAGCCAAGTGCTGAAGGTATGTGAGGGCAATGGGTCTTGAGACTACAAGTATTTGGTGTTAAGAACTTACTGCATTTATTAGATCATTTAAAATTCATAACCATGCTAAAATTAGAACTCTAAGTAGGTTTTTCTCAGCTGCAGAGGCTACAGCCTAAGTCTTGAGACACTGAAAATGTTACACTCTAATAAAGAGTGGTGAACATTGTTGGTGGGCTGGTAAATTGGTGCAATCACTTTTAAATACTGTTTGGAGGGTCCTCAGAAGAATGGGAATGAAAATAAAAACTGCATATTTTATGCTCTTTAGTTCTGTGCCATCCAAAAAGTAACTATTCTGAATGTAGTAAAGGTGGTGTTTGAACATTGCCTTTCATTGGAAGTGCAAGGTGTGTGTGTGTGTGTGTGTGTGTGTGTGTGTGTATATGTGACTGGAGATTGAAGCAACCAGGGGCATTCTGCCTTTGAGTTATAACCCCATCCCTAATTTATTTTAGTTTTATTTTTTATTTTGGAAAAGTGTCTCTCTTCTCCCTAAGATGCTTCAAATCTGCAATCCTAAATAGGGATTTAACCCTGCACATTTTGAAGAGCCACAGGAAACACACACACATATACATACACATACTCCCCTGAAGTTTGAATCAAATTTTATAACTCTTCTGCAGAAATATTTATTACCAAACTTTAAACTTCCAATTTAGAAGAAATTAATTCTATTTTACTATTATTTTTGCGATGAATCTGAGAAAAATTAAAATAGTAAGTTAAACAAACTGATTATGTCATTCCTAAAATTCAAAAGCATAACTGTGTACCTCTCATTAAAGACTTTCATAGTACTTTTTATTTGAGTATTGTAGTCATACATCTTAATGAGGTACAAGATGGTATAGGCATACATGCACACATTACCCAATTAACCCTTACTCAATTCCTGCCCCATTTCCTCCCTCCTCTTGTTTGACTTTGTCTGTTAATGTACATCATGTGCATTAGTGAATTTCTCTTTTCTCATCTTCTCAGTTACAGTGCCTTATTTGCTCATCTATAGTATCTCCTTTGTTTAGAGTTACTCCTATGACCCATTTTCTCTCTACCTTCCATATATTAGGGAGAACATTCAATTTCTTATTTATTGTGACTGATTAATCTCACTTAGCATAATGTTCTCTAGTTCTATCCATTTCTCTGCAAAGGACATATTTTTGTTCTACGTTATGGCTGAGTAGAATTCTATTGTGTACATATCCCATAGTTTTGTAATCCATTCATCTGTTGATGGACATCTTGGCTAATTTCAGTTTGGCAATTGTGAATTGTGCAGTTATGAACATAAATATGCATGCATTAGTTTGGTATTTTGGTTTCCATTCTTTTGGGTTGGTAACCAGAAGTGGTATTGCTGGATCATATGGTAAGGTTGTTGGCATTCTTTTGAGGATCATTCATACTGTTTTCCAAAGTGGTTGCACCAATTTGCAATCCACCAACAATATATTAGAGTTCCTACTTCTCCATATCCTTGACAGAATTTGTTGTTGTGTTTTGTTTTGTTTTGGTGTTACTGGGGTTCCGGGAAACCCTTCTACCTCCAGGCTACACAGCCAGACCTATTTATAATATTTTTATTTGGAAACAGGGTCTATTAAGCCAGTGAGACTGGCTTTGAAACTGAGTAATCTCCTGTCTCAGCCTCCCAAGCATGGGGATCACAAGCGTGCCCCACCACGCCCAACTGTTGTTGTGTTTTTAATGGTTGCAATTCTGTTTGGAGTTAGATGAAATCTTAGAGTAGTTTTGATTTGCATCTCTTTGATTACTAATTGTGTTGAGCATTTTTTTCATGCATTTATTGGCCATTTGAATTTCTTTTCTGAAGTGTCTAGTTCATTTGCCCATTTTTTAATTGGGTTGTCTGTTTTCTTAGTGATGAGTTTCTTGAGTTATCTTTGTATCCAAGATATTAGTCCTTTATTGGAGGAGTAGGTGGCAAAAATCTTCTCTGAACCTATTGGGTCTAGATTAAGGTTCTTGATAGTTTCCTTTGCTGTACAGAAGCTCTTCAGTTTAATGCAATCCCATATATTGATTTGACTTTTAGTTTCTTCTGCCGTTGGAGTCTTGTTAAAAAAATATTTACATTTGCCTATGTGTTGCAGTGAAAGTATCTTTAAATACATGGAGAGAAAATGACCCATCAACAGACATTCCTGTTACTTAGCTATGCTAAAGGTACTGAAGTAGGAGGTGTCCATTTTCGGACTGGTGATGTCTGAGGATGATCTATAGACCAGGAGAGGATAATACTTCTAGAATCCCAGGTACTTACAGTAAGTTACTTTGGGGTTATTTTTTTCTAACTTAAAAGAAAAAAATAGGTTTATTTTGCAAAAAATAAAATTCTCATTCTATTTTAGTGATGGGACCATATACATTCTTGGATACAAGTGAGGGACAGAGGAAACTATAGGTAAAAAGAGAAAGGGTGAATACTTCTGATCTGTGTACCCTTGGGGATGTTAATTTCCTACATTTTCACTCATATTTATAAAATTGGTACATTTGATTATGTGTGTGTGTGTGTGTGTGTGTGTGTGTGTGTGGTACTGGGGATGGAACCCAAGTACCTCTGAGGTACACCACCAGCCCTGTTTTTTTATTCTTTATTTTGAAACAGTGTTTCATTGAGATTCAAAGGGCTTAAGTAGCTGAGGCTATCTGCGAGTCTGAAATCCTCCTGTCTCAGCCTCCCAAGTACTGGAATTACAAGCATGCACCACCACACCGGCTTTCATATGATATTTTTGATGGTTTGTTATGTCAGAATCTGGGTATGATATTGAGGATATAGAGATCGAAAAACAGAAATTCCTGAAATTACCCTTGTTATCATGGAATTTACAAAGGGAAAGTTAACACTGATCCAAAATATCCCTAAAAGATTGTTACAGATTGGGATTCTCAGGAGGCAGACTATGCAATGGAGGTCAGATGTCTTGTGACCAACTCATTTGGGTGGAAAAGAGAGGAAAATACGGGAAAAGGAGAGACTAGACTATAATACAATATTATCAAAGGCCTCAGTTATTCCTATGATGAAGTCTGGTTCTAAGATTGGCTTTAGAGTTTTTCTTAATTCAGTTAGGTATTGGTTATTTCTATCTCTGTGTATCAACAAGTTACTAGACAGAGGTGGTCCCAGTTAGAAAGGCAGCTTACATTAGCCCAGAAATTTCCAAGTAAGATAGATATTTTAGAGATTCTAGAAAAAGGTTTTTATCCTGAAAAGAGATATGAACATGCCCTTAACAGTGATGCTCAATTATGAAACGTGACAGGCTCTAGGAAGAAGTATTATTCAGAATTAGGAGCATATGTAACTTCATCCAAAAAGTCAGAAGTCAGGGAAGTGTTTCTGGAGAAAGTGGCAAATAAGTTGAGATTTTAAAAAATAACTAAGTGAAGGAATGAGGATAAAACATTCCTAGCAGATAGATAGATAGATAGATAGATAGATAGATAGATAGATAGATATCCAAAAGTCCTGAGGCTTTAGGAACACAGAGTGAGAAATGCCCCACCACCACCATCATCAAAAAAAAAAAAAAGAAGAAAAGAAGAAGAAAACAGAAGACAACAATGGACAGCTAAGTTAGAATGTGAAGAACATGAAGTGAAGTTATCAGCAGAGTTAAAACCACCCAGGCCTTTGCAATCCTCATTGAGAGTAGCAGGGAGTCACTGACATATTTTACTTGGCAATAGGAAATCGGCTTTGTACACTAGGCATATCAACCTGGCCGCTGAGTTGGGGGATAAACTTTTGAAAGATAGAATTATTCTCTAAAACTTCCACATAACTTTTTAGTTTCTATAGTGTCTTAGAAGTAGTTCCAATGATTGAAAGTGATCCATCTTGTCCCACAGGGTCCAAATTCCAAAATGTGATACTATGACTGTCATAATATTATTGATGATGACTAAACTCTTTATATGTATCATAATTCTTACCAACAACTCAAGATATATATGAGATCTCATTTTCACAGACATATTTTTTAAAAATCCTTAGCTCCAAATGCTCATTTTGATAATGCCTATATGTTCTCAAGAGCAGCCACTAAATCTCAAGTCCAAACAATGCTAAATGCCCACAGTGAAAAATGGCATTTAAGAATTGATCCATTATTCTACTCACAAACCTGACATTTTTCTTAATTTTAGTCCAGTTTCTGCTTTGTATAAAATTTCTATCTAGAGATTGTTTCAACAAGGCTTATGGACACGCAAAGATAATTTCGTATGTATGTTTCAAGTATAGGACTTAAACAATTTTTACCATTGAGAATGTGGACACGCATGAAGGTGATAATAATTGCTAGCATAAGAAGTGATCTTGCAATGATTCTCATATATTTCTTCAAAATTGTTTCAGTGTCTTCTAACACTTTTTCTTATATGCATATCAATGTAAAATGTTCAGGATGTAGAGGAGGAGTATGACCGTATCATTATCATTTTTAAAAAATTCCAAAGCACTCTCCTTTATAAACTACCTTTAGAGTTCCCTTTCTCAAAATAGCCAGAGAGAAACCTCAGAGTTAACGGTATGTTTCAAGGCTTTAAATTCACATAGATGACAGGCAGGTGCAATCAGTACCACACAGTCACAGTATCCAAGAGATAACAAATGCATTTGTTTCTCCAAATAGAAATGCACTGAACAGGGATGGAACTATTTTTTCAAGGCTGAGCCTCACTTGAGGTTTCAATCTGAATTAACAATGATAAGACTCAAGGAAAATAAAAGTGATAGAAAGTAGAGGGTAGTTAGATCTGACAACAGAAACTGGTTATTCAGCCTTGCCATTCAAAGGTCTCTTCCAGTCCTAACTTTTTAACTCTACATCTTCCAGAGAAACAAAGCATACCATTTAGCCCAGACTGAGTGGATAAATACTTTTATATGTTTTTGACTGAAAAATATCCATGATAGAAAAACAGACGATATTGTCATCATCACCATCACAAGGGCAAAGATTTGCCATAGAAGTACTGTGTATCTGTTAATATTCTAAAGCTTTATGTGTATTAATTCACTTAGTGTTTATTGTTATCATTCAACTATACAGTATTGTACTGGCCAAGATGTTTGCAATTGCAATGAAATAAACTCAATATAGTTTAAGATAGAGTGAGAGAGTAAGATAGTTAACATGAGATGATAGCAAATCAAGACACTGGGAAAACAGCATCTACTCTGTTATTCTCATTTACTCATTCTCTTTCCTTTGTCACCTTAATCTGACTGTTCTCTTTTTACAAAAATATGACTCATTTATGTAGCAGAGATCTTAGCCATCCTGTCTTGCTATAGCTTAGAAGTGTCAAGAAAGAACAGTAACTGGATTGTCTTGAAGAATATGTTCATTCTTTAACCAAAACCATCATTAATTTGATAACAAAAAATTTTTCTAGTACACAAATCATGGTTCTCATGGTCAAACTTTAATTTTGTTCATATGAGAATCATCTGGAAAAAATAATGAAAATGTAAATAATAGATGTCTATGACTCTTACAAGCTAGCCTTTTTTTTTTTTGCAGGTCTGGGGATGGAACCCAGGGGCATTCAACCTTCGAGCTATAGCCCCTGCCTATTTTGTATTCTTTTTTTTGAAACCAGGTCTCACTGTGTAGCACAGGGCCTCACTAAGTAAGTAGCTGAAGCTGTCCATGAAGCGCAATCATCCAGTCTCAGCCTCCCAAATGCTGGGATTACAAGCATGCGCCACCATGCCCGGCTTCAAGCTAGGCTTTCTAATTTCACTATATTATATCAGAAGAAACTGAGCTTGGGTTAAATTGTTGGTTACACATCATCTGCATATGTTAGGACAGATTTTATCTCAATCCGATTGATTTGAGATCCTATGCTCTACATTACTAAGCTGAACTGTATATCTAAATCCTGATTTCCATGAGGATGTGATGGTAAGACTACTGATACAGTAAGTATATGTTTCCTACATATTCTCCATTAATTCTGGGAATGTAGAAAGTCAAGTATGGATTCTAAGACTACTCAGAAATAAAAGTGGACTGAGGAAAGGTTTAAAATTATCTAATTTTGTCCTGACAGAAGAAAAAATGTATCCCTTTGCTATATAATATTTTAAGGAAAATTATTTTAGTTATTTTGATTCTTAACATCTAGTTGAAGGAACTTAAAGAGGAAATAACTTAAAGAGAAAGGAATTGAAGTCTAGATTCAGCATGTGATTTACATCCTGTGGGTATGTTTTCTATCTAAATTCTTATTTTATATAGTTATTCAGACCCAAATTACTAAAAAAATCTGTGTTATGAAGAGTTAAAATGTCTTTAACAAAATAATATTTTGTGGTGTTTTATAAAGTGTGTGGTTGTAATCTATTGGTAGAGTTTGAAAAATCTGAGGGAAAGAAAGGTCACATTACTATACCACTTTGGAGGCTAGCAACTTTTACCCCAACTAATTTACCACTCTGTTCTTATTATCTGAGTGTTGCCACCTTTCTTCTTGTCTTTCTCCTTGGCCTACTTCTTTTCTTTTTGTTCTTATTAAAATCTGATGGAATAATTTTTGTTAACAAGTCTACTGGGTCACAGTCTTATAGGTGAATTTTAGGCTCAATGACCAAATTGAAAGTAGTTTCAGTCTAATTAGATCTCCTCTGTTGCCAAGTGTATTCTACCAGTTTACTCCACGCCGGCCATTAATATGTATTCGTGCATGACCTTCTCTCTTCAGTCTTTTTCTCTGCAACCCAAATAGTCCCTTCACTGTTTCTCAGTAAGAAATCTCTTTTTCCTCCTAACATCTTCAGTCAGCCACAGGATGATTCTAGATGAAATTTGGGCAGTGATTTATAGTAAGCCTTCATCCATTGCCCTGAGGAGATGAGGTAATAACACTGTATTTTTGAA
The DNA here is from genome assembly GCF_963383645.1 of Muscardinus avellanarius. Lineage (NCBI taxonomy): Eukaryota > Metazoa > Chordata > Mammalia > Rodentia > Gliridae > Muscardinus > Muscardinus avellanarius. The sequence goes on from NC_137789.1 coordinate 140,763,241, forward strand.
TAATTGGTTTAGAAAACCAACCCTAAGTGCTGCAGGATAAAACAATGGGATTTATGCTGCACCTCATTTACTTTGACAGTTGTAAGATTCCAGGTCTGATTATACATATGGATGCTATTAAATGTAGGCAGATGGCAGGAAAAAGGAAAGACATGTCATTGTCAAAGCAGGACTCATGATATCCCAAAGATCATATAATTCTGCCTAAGATGTCCGGTCATGCAGGAGATTCTGAATTATTTTTTGATGTCTTATCCTATAGTGTAATTGCTAAGTATGAGCACTGACACATGGAGCTCTCCATTTCTGCTTGTCTTCATCTCTGAGCTCACTTTATAACCTTTGGCTTTTGAATAGCATTATGTTTGGGTGGAAATTAACCCTATGGTGACAAGAACAATGGAATGAAAGGCATAGATGGATATTTCCTATTACTTTTAAGTTTCTCTCTTTCGGTTCAATAGCAAGATACAAAATAATAGCTAGTAATAAGGAGGGAAATATGGACTATAAAGACAGTCACACTAAATGAACCAAGGTATAAAGATCAGAATAAATTATAAAAAAAATTATGAGTTAACCAGGAAAGCACTAGAAAAATAAACTATAAATTAATGGCTACATACAAGAGTGAGAGAGCAAGTGGAAAACAGTTGTGTGGAAACCCATCATTTATTATAAATTTAAATACACACATACACACTTACATATGCATAGCTTTGATATAAACTGTATGAGTGATTATTAAAAATAGGGCTATAAACAAATATTTGATGTTCCTCATATTCCATGTCAAACTTGGTCTCTTTTGTTTACATGATTTGCCTATGGACAGATATGTGTGTGTGCTTATGTCCCTGTATTTAAATATTACTCGTGGAAGTACATCTAGCATAAATATAAACATAGTTCAGATGAATGATTTTTCATCTCTCTAGATCTTTGGTTGCTCAGTTCAAGAATATACCCATCAAAAAATGGTGATCTTTCTCTCTTCTGTTTTGCAAAAATAATTTACACCAGGATTAGAAGGTACTAGAACACATTTATGGATTTACGGGCCCCTGTTGAAGAAACATTTGCATGTTTTTAATTCAATGGGAAAACAAAACTCAATGATTCAGCACTGATAATTACTAACTCTTGGAGGGAATTAGAAACACATATCCCAGGTGCTAGAATAGATACAGAAGTAGGAATTATTAATAAGATGCTTTAATTTTGCTATTGGTTTGTCTATACTGTATATCACCTGTACTTCCTACAAGATCTGCTCATTCACTGTCTCAGCTGCCAGCACTGTGGCCTGAGGTTCACATTTCACCTTTCCCAGAAATGGCTACGATTGAAGGGAACCAACTTACCTAAAGTTAAACTCATATCCATAGGATGGCCCCATTGTCGATGGGCCAAAATGCTTCTTGAACCTTGGTTCGGATGGCGATGAATGGCCATTGCTGCCTCTGACTCTTCAATCCTCAGGGACCAGCTGAGCCCTCTGGCCCAACTACATCCCTGTTCACCTTCTCCATTTCTGCAGTCTCCTTCCCCTCACTCCTTTACATGTGTGGTTTCTTGGAAGACTCCAATGTAAACTTCCTACAAGCAAATCTCAGCCAGACGGTCTTGGTTCTTGGTCAGCCCAACCTATGACAATTCCCTTAATTGTTTTTTCCAGCATTCAGAAAAAAACAATTTCTATTTATATATCTATAAAGATATAGATATATAGGCTTCTGTCTTCTACAGAGTTGTGGAACTTTAACATCTAAAGTTATTAGAGATTATACTCAATTCTTCCTCAGTCCTGAACATCCTCATTCAACCAACAAATTAGTTTTATTAGTTCATGTTCATCTTTCTCAATGGTATCTGTTCTCCATTTGTACTTATAAAGCCCTAGTTTAAACTATCATTATCTGACTAAAGTTTCTCTTGCCATTTTAATCCATTTTTTGCATCATAGTGAGAATGATCTTGCAAATGCACAACGAAAGCAATAGCCATATCCCAAAGCCGCTGCCTGCACCAGCCCTGTTTGTATCATGGGCCTCAGCCCTGGCCTCCTTCACTTCCTGTCTTGGAGTCTCACAACTTTGCCTCCTCTGCGTGGAGTTCTCCTTCCAATTCAGCAAATGTAAACACTAAGTCTCTGTCCCCTCATCTATTAAATTTGTTTAAAGCTTCCATTTAAACTTGCTTAAAGTTTCCATTTAAATTTGTTTAAAGCTGAAATAAGCATGAATCTGATATATTTTAATTTTTAAAAATATAAACCAACATTTTAAGTTTAGTATTTTAATTTTTTATTGTGTGTCCATATTTTCTCAGAGCTTCAGTATTGACAGTAATCTTTAAAGGGTTGATTTATGCCAGTTAAAAACTGGTCTAAATTCTGAAAATTATTAATTATTGAAATCATTAATTATTGCCAGTTTAATGATATTCCCTAAAAAGTTTTATTTTTGTCAAATATAGATGTTGAGCTAGGTGTGGTGGCATACGCTTGCAATCCCAGCATTTGGGAGGCAGAGACAGGAGGAATGCACAGGTTCAAAGCCAGCCTCAGCTATTTAGTAAAGCCCTTTTAACTCAGTGAGACCCTGTTCCAAAATAAAGAATAAAAAATTAGGGCTCGGGTGTTCCTTGTAGGTAGAAGGCCCCTGGGTTCCATCCCCAGTACCGCAAAAAAAAAAAAGAAAAAAAAAAAAAAGTAGATGTTGTCCTGCTTTAGTTTTACAAACTTTGGGGCACAGTCTGGTTAGCTATAAAGAACAAATTTATGTTATTTGCAAGAAAATAGATGAAACCAGAGAATATTTTGTAAATAAGATTAGCCCCTCTCAGAAAATTATGAAGTTTTTTTTTTTTTTCTCGTATGTTTGGAAGCTAGAGAGAAAATAGGAAACAAACAGGAGACCAGTAGAACAGTGGAAGTGGGCTGTGGAAGAGAGCTAGGAAAGGATAGAAGGACTGATGACGAAAACAGTTCAAATAATGCTATGCCCGCAAACGAGGGTATCACTTTCAATCTCACTAAGACATTGGGGAGGGTGGATGACAGAGACAGAAAGGGAAACATACCAAGACCTGCATGCAAGTTTGTATGACTCTGAACCTCGCCGTGATGCATAATTACAGTGAAAAGAAAGTATGTAAAAAATCTATTAATGGAAATACATACTTTCAAAGGTCCTTACATGAAGAGGAAATATTCCAAATATATAAACAAGTAGAAGAGTGTTAATTAGCATCTAAGTAGTAGTAGCAGAGTATAGTGCTAAATAATTTTAAAATAAATTCTTTCTTTTATAAAAATTTAAAGTGGGAGTATACCCTAGTTATCTTTAGGATTAATGTTAAAATTTTACTACTATTAAAATTTGCAAATGACTCTATTAAATAATGTTTGATTTTGTAATAAACATCAATACCAGGTTATACCCAACTTGGACAGCAAGAACAAAGGTCATTTAAAGGATTGCATATGCCTGTGAAATTCAGAATCATAGTGATAAAATATATCTGGAGATAAAAAATATTTTATATTTTATCTGGTGATAAAAAATATTTAAATGAGCCTTCATGGTGTTATTTTTATGAAGAGTAAATTTATTGGAAAATCTCATTAGATTTTCATTTTTAAATCAAAATAAATGATTAATTTCGAAAATCAGAAACCCTAGATATATAGAAGCTTAATTTCTTTTAAAAATGTACTTTTATAAAGTTAGGTAAATATTTGAACCTGACACTCAGAAGCTGAAAATTCCTCTTGGAATCTTCTTTCTAATTTCCAGCCAGGCACAATATGAAGGCACTAGGAATCAATATTTTTTTTTTTAGCTAAAAATAGATATAAAATTAATGACAGTTGTAGCCTTCAAGCACCCATATTTTTGACCCTTGCCTTAAACTTTCATGATCCTGGTACAAATTAATTGTGCAAGACACTTAGCACATTATCAGCTGCATATACCATAGTTAATAAAATAATATCTGGTGATGGCTATTATTTAAAATAATTTTTGTTTCACATATAAATCTTTGCCCAGAATTGGTCAAGATGTTAAACATCTGAATTTGACTAAATTATATCCTATTCCGAAGCTGAGAATAGTACAGAAGAAAATTAGGTAATCCTAGGACTGAGGAAAGGAGGAGGAATAAAGAGTGAAAGGTTGAGTTAAAGATCCATTTGCTAGAGGTAACTGTGAGGTCAACATACGATAAGCCTGTGCCTTAAAATGCTGAAATCTTAGGAGCTTATTTTAATGCTTTGTATCAACTGTACACAAATCATTATTTTTCTTCACAGACCATAGTACGAGTAGCATTGCACATGTGACAAGAAGAGAGAGGAACAGGGGTTAGGTCACACAGGGATTCCTCTTTTACATAAAGGACTTTTTACTGTGGCCCGACACCAGCAGGGGACATTTTAAATCAGAGCATCAAATGTTCTATCATGTAGCATCACTTCTTCAGTTATAGGGTGGTTAATTTGTTAAAGTGAGAGAAAGAACAGAGAGAGTAAAGAGGGGAAAAAGCCAATCCTGATATTCACAGTCTTCAATCTATAAAATGGAGATAACTCCCTAATAAAACTTACAAAGCTATTAATGACTGGGAAAACACCACTGTGTGTAATAAAAGATGTGATAGAGGCAAAGTTCTGTGGGGGAAAAAAGGTCAATATGTGGGTAGTGACAACATTGAGATACATAACAGATTTGATTAAAGTAGGAATCATAAACAAGTGGTTCTGATCTACAAAAACTTTTCAGTAGCAAGTCAAACCAACCCTTTACATTTCTAGTCGCCTACTGGATCCACTAATAAATCATAATGGATAATAATGATAGGACTGTGAGTAAATTGTACAAAAGTAGGGACAGGAGAGGAAAAAGACAGTAAAATGTTTAGTATTCAAAATAATTGGCAGTCAGAGTTCAAGCCATCCGAGCATTTTGAAGGACTATGGAAACAATGACAAAACAATTTTTAGAGATCATCTGAGAAGGGAACTCTTTCTGCTGGCCCCTTGCTCTTGGCTTAGGAGGCCGCCATTTGTCCTTGACAAATTCTTAGCTCTGAAGCTTTTCGTGTTCCAGAGAAGTGAAGGCTCCTGTACTTACAGTGATTCAAGGAGATCAGTAATTTTAATCTCCATCTTTATTTAATTAAACAAATGGAGAACTGCTTCCTTGCCAAATATCCCTTGCCAATTAATTCATTAATAGTGACACCGTAGATGAATTCTCCATTAAGTGAAACAATTTTCTGACAATTCACTATCTGATTGAGTGCTGATTAGCCTTTCACCTAAATTTACTACACAAAGCTGAGAAGTTTAAAAAGGAAATCTGAAAAGCAAGAGCATAGGTATAGATTTCTGCAACACTATACAGTAGATGCCACTCACACCTGCCTCTTGAGCAGTAAAAATGTCACTAATCAATATCAGAATACCTTCTAGGTATAAAATACAAACTGAAGTCTAAGAATTAGCATAATAAAGATATGCAAAATATCCCATAGATCATTTCAATATTAGCTATATGTTAAAATTATGATACATTAGATATCATGAGAAATATAAAATCACATGTTATTGTTTCTTTTTGTTTACCATAAAAATAGCCATGTGTCTTAATATAGAAATTAGAAATTTTTAACTTACACATATATGAGGAATTTGTGGCTGCCATTTTCCACTGGGCAGTGTTAGCACAGACCTAACACTTTCACATGGCATTAAATTGTTTTATAATTTCCACTTTTAATGACTGTGTTGAAGTCCATCATATAATATACTATCATTTATGTAACTATTCTTATATTATTTGATACTGACTTTATTTTCTAACATTTATTACAATAGAAATTATGAGGGCTAGTCATATTGAGCCTTCATTGCCTTTTTTAAAAAAGTAGGCTATACTACTATTCTTTGCAGATTAAAATGAGATGATTAAGATTGCAGAGGGTATGACTGATAGTACAAGTCCCAAGAAGTTCTCTTCAGTCTCCAAGTAGCAGCCATTATGATCTAGAGATAAGCCATAAGGCCCTTACCTGACTTTTTTTTTTATAGCAATAATTTATTCAAGGTGGTTTCTGGAGAGGAATCTGCGGCCTCTCCCGATGCTTTGCCATGTCCCAAAGCTTCCTTCCTGGCTAAGCCACATTTACCTTCACTTTCCTCTCTAGTCCACACATTACCCTCTTCCAATTTCTGTTTATTTTGCTCTCTAGGTACATCTTATGCTTGACCCATTTTATTATTCTTGTTCCCACTGGCCCAGCTCATAAACTGGTCATCTCCAACCTGGATTATTATGATAATCCCCTCACAAGTCCAGACTGATTGTGAAGAATAAATGAGATTGGGCATTTACAAATCTTATTATAGGCCTTGATGCATGATTGGTGTTAATTTTCAATTATTGAATTATTATGGTGATGTAATGCAAAATTTAGTCCCTTATTAAAGCACAAAATTACTAAGTGAATATCTAAGGCAGGGAATAGAAACACTATGGGAAACACTGGGCTCTTGGTTTTCAGAAATGTACACTGCATTTTGGAGAGGATAAAAGAAATTTAAATAATTAACTTATTAACTTCAAACTAACCAGATTTTTGCCCCAGTTCTAACACTGAGGTATGTAGGGGGGTACTGGGGCTTGAAACCTGGAATTTTCTATACCTCCAACCCTTTTTATCATATTATTTCATAATAAGATCTTGCTAAATTACTTCATGCTGGCCTCCCACCTGCATTTCTCCCGTCTCAGCCTCCCAAGTACTGGGATTACAGGTGTGCCACCATGTAATAACTTCAGTGAAACTTCAGTGTAATAATAAAAAATGACTGGAAATTTAATTTATATTAAATGTTATCTGTTTATAAAGAAGTTCCCATTAAAACTACTCAGAAAAATTTATTTTTAATCTCATCCACAAGTTTCCACACTCTTTGTAGCCTATCCCAAATGGGTCTCTTCTTTCCTTTATTTCAACTTATTTCTTAAAAAAAAACATAAGGAATTTCTCTTTTAACACAAGATAAGCAGATTTTTATGTTTTCTCTCTACCTCCTCTCTCTCTGGTTGTTATTTATCATTCACATCCTGTGGCTTCTCATTTTTTTTAAGTGTCAGCATCTAAGCCATAAAAAGAAGGATGCAGATAGATAGATAGATAGAGAGCGAGAGAGAGTGTGTGTGTGAGTGTGTGTGAGTGTGTGTGTGTGTGTGTGTGTGTGTGTGTGTTGGAATTTCAAACACATAAAATAATATTAAACAATATGTAAGTAGTACAAAGTATGCATGTAATAATAGTTACAAACAAACTGTGTTGGGTGTAGGCAGCCAGTATTCTTTGAGTGTGGAACAGGGATGAATAAAGAATTTGGTTAATCATTTGTATAAACTAAATATGAAGGAGGGCTTGAGCTACCTTCAGGAAAGCCCATGACTTTCTAGTTACAAACTAAGTGACTCTGGGACTGATAAAAAAAAAAAAAAGCAAGCTAAGGGAGATGCTGAAGGTTAACAGCAATGGAAATAAATTGTGCATAAATTAACAGTAATCCTCAGGGAGACATGACAGGGCATGCTGAGACAAACTTTAGTATAGAGTGAAGTTGATAGGCACTCCTGTTTGTCTTCCGGGACTAATCTGCCACATAAATATGATAGGAACACTGAGTCTTTGTGAAATGAATGGGTTTGCAAAAGTATATTATGCAATGGAGCAGATATGGCTCTATAGAAACTTCAGGAGACTTGAGATATGTGGTGTATCCAATCTTGCCCAGCTCTGAGATGCACTGTTAGCACCGTGGAATGAAGAGGGACTCAGTACTTAGACTTTGAAACTTGATCATGCCGCTATACAGAAGTGAAATTTTGCCATGACCAGTGCTTGTACAAGACTAGGGGAATTCATTTTATTTTATAAACCTGGAACAACCCCCTTCCCTTTTGCTTGAATACAGATTTATCCTCAACTCAAGACAAATAGCTGCTTAAGCTGCCTTTTGCTTCATAGGGGTAGGTGCCTGGTTCTCCTGTGATCCATCTTGTTCTCTCTCCTCTCTGCTCCCAGGTATGTTCAAGCAAAATATAGTAAGCTGAACTGAAGAAACTTTGCCTGAGATTTCTCCCTCTTTAGTTAGTGTGAACCCTTAGGGTCAAGAAGGCATAAAGGTACAGAACAACCTCCAGCCATGGTTGCAGGTTTGTGGGGGTTTTTAGATGTAGTTTTTCCTGGAGCCAGCTGTATAGCTGACCATCCTGCATTTTGTCTATTTAAGCTAATAAATCTGACTCTTAATTATAATTACACTTATTTCAACTAGGTTTCTTTCACTTATGATCAAGATAGTCTTGGCCAAGAAAGAGATGTTGTGATAATCACGCACTTATTTACGGGCAAGGGAGGAGTTGGTTGAGATTAGGTGGAGGCCTCACAAAGAAGGTGGATTCTAAAGCAAGGAAGGGCTTCTATGGGAGAAATTAAAGAAATAAATTCATAGCTGAAGACTTGGCCAGGACATGAGGGGGAAAAGAAGACTGAAATATCCTCCCATACATGTTTCCATGATCACCACTTCCTCCCAAATTAGTTCCAGTACAAAAGCCCAGTTCTCAAAGAAGCATCCTTTTTCTAATGCTATGCTCCTAGCCACGCACCATCACTTGCTCATTCTGTTGAATTTGCTCTGCACATGTTAAGTGTAAGGCCAAGTCATTTGTCCATGGACCATGGGATCTATTCAGCTTGCACAACTCAGTCAGTGCCCACAAAGAGGGTTCTTAGTAAATATATGTTGAGACAGTGAGTGTGATAGTGATAATAGACAGGGAAGCTGGTGCACAATGGTAGTTAGCTGTAGGATCCAAGATTTATGCTGAAAACAATAAAAAAAAACCTGGGGGTAAGATGTCAGAACTGAGCTTTTCAGGAGGCTGACTCACTGGATGTGAGGAGTCAGAGGGGAGGGTGGCAAGGATTGAAAGAACAAAGCAATTAGGAGGTCATTGCAAAAACCCAGGAAAAAGATGACATTTGTTGCTTCAGTGAATTATCTGAGGGAATCTAAGTTTTAATCATCACAATAAAAGGACAAGATGACAGATAGGTCTTATTTTGTTTATTCTTTTTATCTCTCAAAAAAATATGATAGTCCAAAAGAAATCATCTGTACTATCCTCAAATAGCATATTTGTCCAATTTGTGGGTATGTTCTTATAATAAACTTGCTCTAGATATTTTCATGTTGTATATGTTACAATTTGTTTTTCCCTTAAAAAACATCTAAATTGGGGATTTAACCAAAATGATATACAGATAATTTTTTATTTTTTTATTGGTGAATTGTAATCATACATCTTAAAGGATGTAATTATACATCTTAAAGGAGTACAAGATGGTGGAGCCTTATCCAATTCCCACCCCATTCCCTCCCCCTCCTTTCTTCTCATGTTTGGCTTAATGATTGACTTTGATATGTTTGTTAATGTACATCATGAGCATTAAGGAATTTGTGTGGTCAGTTGTTTTGGATTACAGCAGTAAAAGTGTTGATTGATAGGAGACTCCATAATCATTTGAGTACATATCCTCCCTACAGCCAAATGCCAACATGAGACTCACAAGGAATTTCATAATGAGTTCAATGATCACAGTCTGTTCACCTACTTAGCATTTATTATTTCAGCCAAACTCATGGCAAAAGAAATGCAAACAAATCGGTACATGCTTCCAGTGTCCAATTGTGTCATTCAACCGTGCAGCATCAGCACACAGTTTTATTTCCAGTTCTGGGTCCTTGCCCTCAGAATCAAGGGTGCTTTGCAAACCTTGATCCAGATCACATTCATCTTATAGGATGACCTAGATGACCTCACTTATGAAATATTCTCTACGTCTGGAAACCATAGGCTGGGCTTTCTGATAAAGAGTCATGTCCTATGAGCTCTGCCTCTGAGATGACATTTCTGCCTCTATCTTGGCAGCCTCCTAGACCAGATACACCCAAGGTGGCATCTCAGACATTCTCTTTACTAGCTGGATATAGTGAGTTGAATGGTAGACCACAAAATGATATAACCATGTTTTAGACCCCAGAATATATGAATGTTAGCTTCTTCAAGAAGTAAATCATAGCAGATGTCATTCAGTTAAGGATCCTGAGATCATGAGATTCTCCTGGATTTTCCAGGTAGCTCAGAATTGCAATGAGATGTGTGCCTATGAGTTGACAGAAATAGATTAGCCAGGAACACACAAAAAAGGAGGTTATGTGAAGAGATGCAAAGATTAGAGTGATGTGACCACAAGCCATGGAACTCAAGAAGAGTCAACAGAGATTAAAAGCTCAAAGCCACAAGGCAGGATTCTAGTAGAAGCCATAGAGGGAGTGAAGTATCATCAATACAGTAATTTCAGATTTCTGGTCTCCAAGAGAATGAAGGAATAAATTTGTTATTCTGTTCACTTGTGGTAACTCATTACAACAGCCACAGAAATAAAATATATTACATGACCTCAGAAATGACCAGTAGGGGCATGGTGGCACATTTTGATAATCCCTTTATTTAGAAGGCTGAGATAGGAGTACCATAGGTTCAAAACCAGCTTTAGTAATTTAGCAAGATCCTAAGCAACTTAATATGACCCTATTTTTTAAAAAAAGGCAGCTGAGTATGGTGTTACAAATACACACTTAGGTGGGGGAAGGGATGTGACACTGAACTGACTTAAACTTATGTCAAGAAAGAATCAGTGGACACAGGTGCTCTGATATCCTGCAAGAAGGAACCAGGTAAAAGCTTCCCAGATCACAATTTCGAGTGTGTGCTTCTTTTCCTGTCTATTGATAGGCATATGGTTGAATATCTGTGGTCTCCCAGAACTTTTGAATCAGTCATTCAAGTTTGCATGCATGGGTGGGGAGCAGGTATTTTGCTGTGAATATATTTCTGGTTATATATAAGTACCTGATATATATATTTGACAAAGACCAGGATAAATCATCTTCAATTCAACACAGATTGTTTCTAAATTACTTATTATTATTACTTAGAAAACACAAACCAGTGTTTTTGACCCTACTAAAAAGAGTTATGAGGTAGGGCAGACATCAGAATTATTTTCAATAGCTTCTTAGGTAATTTGGTATGCAACTGGAATTGAAAACTGTCACGCTAAATACCCAAGGCTCTGATATTTTCCCTGGAAAGGCATATCTTGCCTCACATGTGTGACTTTAATTTTATCACCATTCACTAAGGAGGAAAATTTAATTAAGTTATTTGGTATAGCAAAGAGATGACCTTCCTATTTTCTGTTCAAAAGGAAGATAACCTTTAAGGAGTCTTCTTTACAACAGCTTCCAGATTGATCCTCAGAAGCAAAGGAGACAGTCCTCTCTGAGTCCACCTTCCTTCACTTCAGCACATATGGGCCTTCTTTCCATTTTTTAAAGTTTGTATTAGTGCATTGCTGTTATACAACTTAACTGAGTACAAGATAGTAGAGGCATACATGTACACATTCATCACTTAGCCCTTCCAGTTCCCACCCCATTCCCTCATGTTTGGTTTAGTGACTGACTTTGATGTGTTTGTGAATGTACATCATGTACATTAGGGAATTCTCTCTTCCCCTCCCATCCCCCTCAGATAGGTCAACTTTTTTTCTCATCTAAGATTTCTCCTTCTTCATCTACAGTTCTTCCCATGATCCTTTTTCTCCCTAGCTTCCTCTATTAGGTTAAACATCTGATTTTTTTACTTTTTGTGACTGACTAATCTCACTTTGCAAAATTTTCTTCAGTTCCATTTATAAGCTGCCTAATTAATAAGCTATAGCCCTGCTTTTATGTCCATATAAAATCTTCACAGGCACTGCATATGTTTGACAAACAGAACAAAAATATATATGTATGCTAAAACAAGCACTTTATAAAAAGCTAAGCACATGTTTTGGAGCATTCTTTATAGGTGTATAAAAAGAGGTTTTGCAAGAAATGAGACAAAATTGCTAACCTTAGAGTTAGAAGGTAAATAAGAGATCTCATACAGTTAGAATGTGGGAAGCAAGGCTCTAATCCCTTACATAGCTTTTAAAAAAATAGTGAAAGTCATTGCCTCTTCCACAATTTAGCTCCTGTCTGCCTCATTGGATGACAACCTTGCTGCAGTAGGGCCCTTGACAGTCCTGATAGACAGTAGGTGGTGTTGCCTTCTGTGGTGTCCATGTGACATTTTCTCTCAGATTCAGCTCACATCCTTAGAAAATGTTCATATGTAGGAGAATTTCAACTGTTACCAGATTTATTAGGAAAGAAAAGAAAAGCACTAGATTTTAAAATATTTCTCAGTACCCATGATATAATCGGTGCCCAATAACTATGTGTTGAGTGAATGAATGAATTCATTAGCATTCAGTGATGAATAGAATCTGAATAGTAAACAGTATTCTTTTTCCAAATGTGTAAGAAACCAAAGGATGCATAGAAAATTTTCCTTTGTCTACAGATTTGCCAGTAAGGGAAATTTTCTTAGAGGAAAGTACTTTCACCAAGAGGTTAGAAATACAGAATATGTAACACAGTAAGAAAAAAATAAATGTCAAGTGAACAAAAACCTATTATTTTCCTGATACTTCTATTCAGTAAATATCACCTGTTTAGGGCTCATAAATTGTGGGGAGCCACTAAGGTCTTCCCCTTATCTTTACTAAAAGCATACTTCTGAGTCTCCTTCCACCCAGAGTCAGCAAGTTTTGGGGTCAAGGAGGCTTCAAAGTAATTAATGCTAATGATGCTATTGTTCTGTCTGAGCTAAGTCTAGGTTTGTGTTGTTTGTGTTGCACCAGCGTATTGTTTGACCTGCCCGGACTTTGGACTTGTCTTTCTCATACTGGGTAACCTAAAGCTAAAAACTATAAATACCACAAGAGAAGAAGCCCCATGATCAGCCAGCAGAGATATAGACCCGGGAGTTGACTGGCGATCCTTCCATGTTTAGGAATAAATTATATTTGGAATTTAATTCTTAAGAGTTATATTATTTCATCCTCACTCCTCTCTTTGGAACCCGTACTTTTGCCGGCTGGCTCCGGCAATAAATATGGGTTCTTGCTAGAATGATGTACTAGCTTCGTAACATGTTCAGTTCACTAAATTGAATTATGTTTTTCAGTATCCCTAGCCCTGTGATTTTCTGGTTCAGCTTATTATGGAAGAAAAAGGAAAGGAAAGGAAAGGAAAGGAAAGGAGAGGAGAGGAGAGGAGAGGAGAGGAGAGGAGAGGAGAGGAGAGGAGAGGAGAGGGAAGGGAGGAAAGAGAAAGGAAGAAAAGAGGGGAGTGGAGGGGAGGAGAGGAGAGTGAAGGGAGGAAAGGGAAGGGAAAAGAAGAGGAGGGGAGGGGAGGAGAGGAGAGGGAAGGAAAAGAAATGAAAGAGAAGGAAAGGAAAAGAAAGGGGAGTAAAGGGAAGGGAAGGGGAGGGGAGGAAAAGAAAGAAAAGGAAAGAGAAGGGAAAGAGAAGGGGAAGCTGTAGATGAACTCTGAAAGGTGGGAGCAAAGCAGTAGTCATGAACTCTGAGAGCATCCATACAAGTCAGAGCCTGTTGCAGATAATGCACAATTTTACAGATGTTTGAAATGATCTTGTTGGTGTAGGTGGTAGTGATGCCAATTGTTTCAGCTGCATGGAATCGCTTCCTTCATCATCTCTAAATCCTAGACCGTGTATTTGGGTGGTACTATGGCCAGATCTTCAGATTCTTTTGAAAGTCATCTACAGTAGTGGGCTTGGAAGTTTATAAACAAAAGTTGGGCGGGGGATTATGTGCTGCCTTCAGTTCTTACCTTTCAAGCTTTTCTCCACTGTACCTGCTCAGGTCCATTTAAAAATGTATCTGTCAAATGTAAGCACTTGCTTTGTGTCTTTAGATTTATAACCAGATGAAGAAGGAGCTCAGATTATCTTGCCGGTTCCCACATCTGTACATGATCTAGCTACTATAATGAAAAGGTTATATTAGATCATTCCCAGCGGTTCTATTTCTGGGTGAACCCTTACTGATAGAGAAGTTGGTACTGGGAATAGTTCTGAGGGAAAATAAATTTAAGGCTAGGTTCTCAGAATTTATTATAAGATATCTACAAATGGTTCTCTGATACTATTTAAAGGTTTTAATTTAATCATTTTCCACTGAAAAATGAGTCCGTTGTGAGTCTATGTCATGCTATGGTCAAACAGTTTAAATACTTATTTGCTTACACTTAAAATAATACCTATAAATGGTTGGTACCACAGAATATTTTAATAAAAATAAGGTATCTATAATATACTTAATTTGTTGCCTTAAAATTCATTGTTGGCTTTGAAATAAAATTATGACTTCAGGGCTCTAAATTACCAGTTGAAGGATTGGTTAAGGGATGCCAAAGCTTTTACAATTGCACTAAAAGAAAATCTTATTACCTCTAGCTATAGGACTGCGATTTCTGAAAACAAAATCCAAAGTCTAATCACATAGATGATTAAACAAACTAAGCATCTAGCCTTGTAAGTTTGTACAATTGTGCATGCCAGGGTTAGGACGTTTATTGGGAAGGGGGAAGGAATTTGGGATGGTGGCATATAAAAAATTTGAATAAAGCAGAAAAGTTTGCTTAGGCACCCTTGAGAGTAGCAGCAGGCTTTCTTTTGTCTGAAAAGGATTGCCTGAGAAACTTGTAAAGGTCTTATGTAATTGAGGAAACTGAGTTACAAAGAAACGGTCGTCCTTCCTGTCATCTATGCACACTATACACTTGCTTTACTGTAATAAAACCCAAGTCTCAGCACTCCATGAGGACGAGGTACAAAGTGCGATTCCTGGGAAGAAGCAGCTCATGCCAAACATATTACATTATTTTTAAATTTAGTACAGAAAATATTAGGGATATATTTGTTGAATTGCATCCTAAAAATGTATTATATCTGAGTTAAAGGAATATGATGTTGGGAAAGTATACATTTGAGCTACCAAACATTTATTTTAAATCAAAATTACATAAATGCTTTGACAAGGACACTGACAGGTTGGCTGGTTAGTTGGAATAAATCTAGATTGCAATATGACCTGTGTTAAGTGAATTCTAAATGCCATATCTTCTTTAGTATACTATCAAGAAGAACATTTAAAAACTTAGTGAGGGGCTTCTGGGCTCAGCTCAGATGTATAAAGAGCTTGGAGAAAACTTCCGTTTCTTTACAACAAAAGCCTGGAAAATGGGAAACAAAGCATTTTAATTTGTTTCATTGAGCAATTGAGGTTTTAAGGCAAATACTGTCTCAAATTTTGGAAAGACAAATATCTAAAGAGACACAGGAACCAAGAGCTGCTTATATAGAACAGTTAACAGTGAACGCCATGATAGTGTAGGAACGTAAGTCTAAATTATCAATTGATTGCTGGGGTCCACGTGGGCTAGTCTAAAAACCAGATACTAGGAGCTTAAGTCACAGATGTGGGGTTTTAAAACTTACAAGTGTGGTCTTAGTAGGAGAAAGAAGTTATTCAAAACCAGATGGACATTCTACAAAATAGCTGACCAGTATTTAAAACGACCAAGATAATGAAAAAGAAAAGTTTTAGAAATGCTCACAGTCAAGAACAGCATAAGAAAACAGAAAACAGCATACACTATTATATCCTGGATTTCCAGGATTCTGGAATAGAAAAAGGTAAAAACCAAGATAATTTTAATTAAGGGTGATTTTCTTCCTCTTTTTTCTTTCTTCCTCCCTCCCTCCTTTCCTTCCTTTCTTCTTCCCTTCTTTTCATTCTTCCATTGTTGTGTGTATATGTGTGGTACTGGAGATTGAACACAGGGATATTCTACCACTTATCTATATTCCCAGAACTTTTTATTATTTTATTCTGAAACAAAAGATTTCTAAATTACCACACAACGTCATGGAACTTGTGATATCCTTGTATCAGCCTCCTAACTACTGGAATTAAGGCATGTGCCACTTCACCTGGCATTGGAGTATTTTGTTCCTAAAACATGTTAAGGCAAAATAAGGGGGAGAAACAGACAACAAATAAAACTCACAGAAAACCCCAGTCATTTAAATTCAGCTATATCAATAATTAGCTTAAATATAAATGAAATCAGCAACACATTATAAGGTATTCTCTTTGAAATAAAGACAAAGGAAAGCAGAAATAATCATCCTTCAATATAAAGCATCAACATTAAAATTAAAGAAATAGAAATATATATTGTAATATTAATCAAATGAAAGCTGGAGTAACTATATTAATTTTAAACATTAGCTACTTGTTAAGGAAAATAGATAATATGGATGGGTAAAATCATAATATAGTATTTATTGCTCTTCATTGGATTTTCATTACATATAACACACAATATTTCATATATCATTTATGTCCTTACAAACCACAAGAAATAACTACAAATATCCTACCAACTTCACTACTGAGAAAGCTAAAATTTCCAGAGGCTGAGTATGTAGGTCCCAAAGCCCAGGAAGTGAGCAACCCAGGATTTCTATTCAGGTCTCACATGACTCCAAAACCCACTTGATCATATGATCTAATTTTTAGTTACATAACGATCAAAGAGTTAGGCACTAATATTGACTGGGAACGGACCAACTATTTAATGTGGAGAAGGATACACTGAGTTTGCTTGGAAATCTTCTGATTAATTACTCTTGAATAGCCATAGATTAATCCTTTTAGGATCAACACAAAATATATTCTGATTTCTCAGATTTAAGTAGTGACTCCTTGGGGAGAAACATAGGACTGTGCTGCTTAGTGATTTCTGGGCCATAGAAGATGGTGACTTTAAAATGTGTTAAAATGGATAATGGTCCTGGATACTATCAATCCAGGTGTGCATAAATAGGGAAGTATGTGTCTTATTATTCAGCAGCTCAGGGACAGAATTAAGATGATATCTTCACTCTCCATACCTGTTGCTTGTTCCACTATGTCTTGTTGTTTTATATGACTTAAGCATATTAAGTTCAAAAGACAGGTTTGTTGAACTTACTATTCTTTGGCCACTGTAGTTCCAAAAACTGATTTGCTTATTTTTCAATTAAAGACACAATTATTTTTCTATCAGAACAAAAAATGATATTTCCCTCTCTCCCAATGTCCCTATTTATACCATGGTAAAAATATGTGGACATATGCAAATGAATGTTTAACATGGTCCTTCTGTGATGGCCTCAGCCACTCTTCAGGGATTTGGCTTATTAGAGTGATAGAACCCTGCATGGGAATAAAGAGAGGCCATATTCCTTGATGCTCTTATTCATAATAATCTTTACATGAAGTCCAAAGTAAAAGCAAGTCAAAAGTATATTCACATTTAAAGATGTCAAACAAACCAGTTCCCAAATCAAGCAGCCCAACTACTGGGGTTGATGGTTTCTCAACTTTACAGTGGTAGAAAATTGCATCCATACAACTCATCTTTTAACTTTCAGTCCAGTATTCAAAAAACTTCCTGAGATTTCCAATATTTTATTACAAAACAGGCTGTATTTGTGTTAGGCGATTTTTCCCAGAAGGATACTATAAGCGTTCTGACCATGTTTAAAGTTGGCTAGGCCAAGCTATGATATATGGGGGTTAGTACCATTAAGTGCATTTCCCACTTTGCATATTTTTAGTATGTGATGTGTTTATTGGAATGAAACCCCATTATATGTTGAAGAGCATCTGTAATCACAAATTTTTATGCTTCCTGCAATATGGGTCCCTTTAAATTTTCTTATTATAGCATTTAAGTAAAGAAAACTGTGAAATTGGCCCAGGTATCATGGAGATCCAGCAGCCTTGCATCTGGACAATATTTGTAGTTATCTCTTACACACCACATTTCCTCTCCATACTTATCTCTACTTATTGCTGCTTTCTTTCAAAAGGCAACTTACTGACAGATGTTATGCTTTTTTGAAGTAACAATGCAAGATCTCCAGACTGTGGAGATGAAGAAAAGTAAATGCCCAGTTATAACTTGGCTGAGCTTAAAAGAACTAATCAGAAAGTGACCATTAGAGAAATCTTATCAAGATTTCTTTCTCTAGGAAGCAGTAAAATAGAAAAAAAGAAAAAAATTATCCCACAAGAGCAGCAAGTAAAAGGAGGAAGTGTCACCTTGAAGGTGCTTCCACTCTGAATTTTGTACTTTGCATGTTTCTGTGTAGCCTATCCAACAAAATGTGTTCAATTCAGGATCGAATATGACTCAAAAAATATTTAGACTTCTCCTCTTGAATTCCCTTTCTACCATAATCCCTCTATCTCTGTTTCCATCCCTATTTTTTTTTTAATCCAGGCTGTTTAAAATGGCACAGGCCTCAAAAGCTCACCTTTCCTTTAGCCAGCTATATGAGAAGTTCTTACTCAGTTAAGTCACTGGAAATTCTCAATTAGTAAACAACTGTATAAAATGTCATTCTTCATCATATTCAGAGTATAAACTGGAACTATAAAGTTGTGTGTATGTGTGTGTGTAGAGAAAGAGTAAATAGTAGGGAATGTATATTATACATCATATAGCACTATAATATATAAGTAAGCATATAATAATTTTGAAATACTACACTCCTCTGGTAGCATTACAACTGGAAAACTTTAAATAAAAACTTTTGACAGCATATAATATGTGGAAAAAGAGTGTTAATGACCTTTTTCCAAAACAAAACAAAACAACTCTGGTGATTGTCAAAGAGAAAATAAAACTAGAAGAAAAAACACATATATACAAAGATATATTAAAGTAGTTTAAAAATGAAATACTTGTCTACATGATAATTATTTTACCTACTAAGTTATAGCAATTCAAATATCATGCAGAAATTTAAAATTATGTTTAAATGCTATCTAGTAGCGGGATACTGGTTTTGATATCCTCTCTTTCTGCCCAAAGTAAAATGCTTTAAGAGTTGGAATTTTGGATTATAAGAGCCAGAAACCAACTGTGACTGTCTTTAGCAACAAACCCCCCAAAACAACACTGGGTAAGTGAAACAATAAAAATGGAAAACACAAGATTAGCTGAGCTGAAATTAGAGTAAACATAGCCAAGTAAACATAGCATCTCAAATACCCTACAGAACCAGGAGGGACCATGGGATGTCTCTGGCCAAGCCACTCAGCTGACACTGCTGGCCACACTGTTGCAAAGCCCAAAGGCTACTCTAGGATCACAAAGATAATCACAGTCTCCAAAACCTGATGTGACCACTACCACCACTGCAGTCACCTTCTCCAGGACAGATCCTGGGCAGACACCTTTTCTCCACATCCCCAGCTTCAGCTGCAGATTTTAGGTGTGTAGCTCTCATTTGCATAAATAGTGCCTGGGCCACAAGACAGGAAGGAAAAGAGTGACCTAGCATTGCCAACTCATGTAATAGAAGAGTCCTCTAGAGAAGCTTCACTAAAGATCATAAGGTTTAGACCCAAATAAGGCGAAGATAATAAAATGTATCTACTAGACACACAAAAATATATTAAAGCACGATTGTAAATAAGAAAATTTTCTTTTGAATTAACAGAAGATTGTAATCAAATCAGAATAGTAGCAGAGTCTTCATTTAGGAATTATTTTATTCTTTTAATATTCTATTCAATATACTTGGCCATGGTATGAAGCCTTTTTTGACCCTTCCAAAATTAAGATTTAATCAATTTTGAGACTTAATCCCCAACACTTTACTATTTGGGGTTAGTACATATTTATGTTATAAATGAATTAATGCCATTATAAAAGGGCAATACATCCCTCATTTGTTTTTTTTGCCCCTCCTTTCTACATATGTTGACACAAAAATGAGGCAGGTAACATCAGATGTCAGTGCCTTGATTGTGGAGTTCCCAGCTCCCAGAACTATGAGCCAGTGCATTTTTTCTCATTATAAATTACCCAGTATCAAATATTTGTTATAGTAGCACAAACATATTCATATATTCTTATTAAACATATTTTTTCCAACCATTTTCCTTCTGCTGAGTTAAAATTCAAGCTTCTGATGTTAAAAATTCTGCCATTCTCCTCCCTTTATAATCAGAACATGTTTTTCTTTAGAGCACCTGGAACATGATGCAGTAAAAGAGGGATATTTAGAAAAGTCCTAGAAATGATGGGAAATAAGAGAATCTGACCGAAGGATGGAAAAAATAAATCCATAAATAAGTGAATGATTCTATTGGGGAACTGATCAAAAAATAGCACAAGGTCTGAGCCAGTATTGCTCCTCGGTATCATCTATTAAATAAAGTTTTTTTTTGTGTATGGTACCCAGGGGCATTGTACCTCCAAGCTACACCTCCAGGGATAATTTTTTGTCTTTTTATTTTTTGAAACAGGCTCTCACTGAGTTGCAAAGGGCTTCTCTAAGTAGCTGAGGTTTTCCAGGAACAGTGATCCTCTGGTCTCCGCTTGCCGAATGCTGGGATTACAAGTGTATGCTACCACACACAACTAAATAAAGTATTTTTCACAGCGAAGCTTCTGTGTCTTCTTGATTGACATTACCATTATAATATTTTCTCAATTATTAAAATACAAAAAACAATGAATCTTTGAATATGACATTTATCATGAAGAATAAAGTAACATTAAGTACAGCCTAAATTTTCTCTTTTAGAAAAAGTATTTTATAAGTATAGTTAATAGATTCTCTTTTAAAGCTAGGTAATTGAATATAGGTAGACATAGTAAATAGGAATACTAAGGATTTTTGCAAAGAAAGTACAAAGATAACTGTGATTCTTCCTTGTACCATTTTGTACTGTCATCTTACAGATGCCAAGGTAACAAACATGTTCTAGTCAATTCCCCGTGAATATCTAGTGTGAAAATGAGCTACAGTGTGAATGGCTGAGTTTTGAGATCTTGAAGACAAGGTGATTATACTAGATATCAGAAGAAGACTATCAACTACTTTGCACAAGAAAGAATTTTTAACATCATGTCCTTATCCCCAGAACTTACTGTGCATCCCCAGAGTTCACAATTGTATATCAGTAAGGGATAACTTTGATGCCTTAATCTCCTCAGCTTCTTGATATATGCAACCCAACTCCTATCACCCTTCTTGCCAGACAAACTGTCACAAGTTGAGAGGCAGAATAGTAGTAATAAGGGTAATTTTTGTATTCTTCAAAGGCTCTGATAGATCCCTATCTTTGTTTTGTAAATCCTATTTGAAATGCTCGAAGGAAGCTTACAGTTTAACCCAGCAGTGGTTCCTTGTGAAAAATGAGCAGTCAATATTGACCTTGATATGTATTAAGAACTGAGTGAGAAAGATGGCTAACGAAAACAGTAGCATGCCAGAAGAAGAAGCCAAGCAAAGAAGATGGCTGAATGAAACAGTGTGTTGTATCAAAATTTAGATATTAGTGAGGGGAGTATTTGATCAACTTGTACCTGGAGAGTAGGCAGCAAGAGCCGAAGTAAGGTGACTGCCCTGCTGACATCAGTACATCATAAGGAATGAAAAAAAACTATTAGATAATAGGGAATAGAGAATGAACAACTTGTTGGATTTAAACTGGAAGTACTAATTCAAACTTATTTTTAATAAATACAAATGAAAAATAAAGAACATGTATATAATAATATCCACATATTATTGTTTCAAGCTTCTCTAATGAAAGGCTAATAATAGGTACAGTCAAAGCTTCATTTCTGAATATCATTCTCTTTTACTTGTAAGGTATGTTTCTGACAGGCAGCATATAGATGGATTATGATTTTTAATTTATTTTTTCACTATATGTCTTTATTGGGGAGTTGAGACCATTTATATTCAGTGTGATTATTCAAACAGAAGTTAAAACTACGATTTTGATTTTAAACTTCTGTTTGAGGTAGTATCTGCTCTTCTGTGCTTAGTTGTTTGATGGACATCATTGTTTATCTGGTTCTGACATTTATTTTTAATTCTTCTTTGTAATTAATCTCTAAGTATTTTCTCTAATGCTGGTTTGGAAGAAAATTTATTTTAGCTTCTGTTATGAAAAATTTTTTATTTTTCTGTAAAAATTGAGAGATATCTTTGCTGGATTGAGTGATATTGGCTGGAAATTGTTTTCTTTCAGAGTTTGGAATATGTTGTTTCAGGCCCTCTTGGCTTCTCTTGACTTGGTTTGAGAAGTCTGGCATGATTCTTATTATTTAACCTTTGAATGTCACTTTGTCTTTTATTTTCATTGCCTTTAAGATTTTCTCCTTGGCCTCTCTGTTTTCCAATTTGATTACTATGTGGTGTGGTGAAGCTTTACTCAAACATTGTTTAGTGAGGGTTCTGTTTCCTGCACCTGTGTGGACCACGTGTGTGTGTGTGTGTGTGTGTGTGTGTGTGTGTGTGTGTGTTTGAAACATTTTCTGATATTACTTCTGTGAAGAGATTATTGATTCTTTTGGTTTCAGATTCTATTCCCTCTTTTATATCTATTAAGTTTGCTCTTTAAAATTGACCCAGATCTCCTCAATGTCCAATTCATTCTGTCGAATTGTGTTTTATAAATTATATACATTTCTTTTTGAAGTGATCATCTTTAAAGAGTAATTTTATGTTTTCCACATGGTCTAGTCTACTGTTTATAGCATTGATGCCTTTATTTCAATTATTGCATCCTTCACTTCCTTCATATTATTTTGATTCCTGTTCTGGATGTCAGAGTCTTTGTTTAATCCTCCGTTTCTTTCAGACTCTGAATTATTTTTGGAAATTCTATATTATTTCTACTATTAAAGGTAAAAATTGTCCTGGCAATCTCTGCAATTCTGTGTTGGTGGGTTTTGTTTTTGTGGAATTGTGGGAGCTCATTGTTTCTTTGCTCTTATTATTTCAGATTTCTTAAGTTTATATCTTTGTTGCTTTTAATAACTTTCCCTCACTCTGTAGGTTTTCTGTGTCTAATCTTTCTCCCTTCATAGCATCTTATTCTGGAAGTAGATATTTACTACTAGATATTCCTTAAAAGCAAATAGCTTCTACTGTGTGGATATTCTCAGATCTCTGTTGTGTGTTTATTATCCTTTAATACCAATTTTTAAATCTGTGTCTCACTTCACTTCACTGTTGTTCTGCCTGTAGGTCATCAGTACTGGGCTATAGTTAATCTAGGGCTCCTTTTGTCAGCTAAAATGGTGATGTTGATATGTTTCAGGTATTAAGAGACCTCTCTATCACCTTCATAAAAGGGAGTCAACTCAGCTATGAGTAAAACACTTTGTGCCCTATGTAATTTTAAACTTCAATGCATAAGCTACTGGGCAGTTCCATCTGTCATTTGTGGTTATTTTGTCCTTAGTTTCTGTTAGTTTTTTTTTTTTTTTTAATAGTTCACCTATCTTGTCCAGTCTCAGCAGTAGATGTTTTTTTCATCCTGAGGAGTCAGTTGGTATAAACAAATAATAAGTTATTGAGCTTTGCAACCTGACTGTATCAAGAAAGTTCTGAATTACATGTCTGGAACTCAATTACATGCCTGGAATCTTTACTCGACCTGGTAGAGTTCACGGAAATGAACAAACTTCAATATATATATATATATATTTTGAGGAGTTTTAGTATTAATAATTTTTCTAGAGAAGAAATGTTAAATATAAGTAACTCTACAGTGAGAAATATGAGTAAGAATCAAGATGGAAGAATAGTTATTGAAATTAAAGCTGGATATTTTTGCAGAATACTTTTTACCAGGCCTATAGAATGAGTGGGGTATGGGGTAGTAAACAAAGAGCGTAGTATGATTGTGAAACTGGACCAAAGATAGTTTGGTACTGCCTTGAGAAGTTTGGTTTCATCCTAAATATTAGGATTTAAAAAGTTGTAACATCTTTTATTTTCTGAAAGTTAATATATGTATTGATGGTGAAGACACAGTGTTATGAAGATAAAAGAAGATGGTACCAGAGAGTTAAAGGATTTCAAATTTTGCAAAGAATTTTCTGTAGGCCAGTGTCATGTGAGACAGCTAAATTATGGGGTAGTTATAGTAAAATATCTTTTGATAAAATTTCTGAATTTTTTTTTCTGTATTCTGGTTGCTTATAAACCTTAGACACAAAAGTTAGCATTGCTGAAAAATGAATCACATGAAGATGCCTTTCCCAGTACTGACTTAAAATGTTACTGACCCCATACTGGCCGGGTGTGGTGGCACACACTTGTAATCCCCGTGCTTGGGAGGCTGAGACAGGAGGATCGCACAGGTTCAAAGCCAGGTGCGCTGGTTTAAGAGACCTTGTTTCCAAATAAAAAATTATAAAATAGGTCTGGGAGTGTAGCCCGGAGGTAGCAGGGCTTCCAGGAACCCCGATACCACCAAAAAAAAAATGTTACTGACCCCATATTAGACTCAGAGTTATTAGTCTTTATTTTTGCTACCTTCATCAAAGAAAAGAGTTTTCTCCTAATGAATCATCACCTATCAAAAGATGCCTTGTTTCTACCTAATTGAATGTGGCAAAGGCAACAGGAGGCACCTAAGTCTATATACTTTAATACATTAATTAAGATTATAATGCTCATCATGAGAGTAGACTCTCTCCTTGGCTGGCTTTGAGGAAGCAAGCAGTCATGTTAGAAGGCATTGTGACAGGGAGGTGAGGTTGGCTTCTGGCCATCAGTCTGAAAGGAAAGCAAGCTCACAGTCTTAACTTCTCCACATAAAGCCCAAGGTAATACCGTGGTTTCACTTGACTAACATCAAGATGTATTAAAATGCTATTAAGCTGGGCGTGGTGGCGCACGCTTGTAATCCTCGCGCTTGGGAGGCAGAGACAGGAGGATCGCGCAGGTTCGAAGCCAGCCGCATGTGCTGGCTTAGGAGACCCTGTTTCCAAATAAAAATGTAAAAATATGTCTGGGGGGGGTGTAGCCCAGAGGTAGAAGGGCTTCCAGGAATCCCAGTACCACCAAAAAATAATGCTATTAAAAGTTAACCCTTCACTTTCTATTTCTATGTAAAACAACAATTTTCTTCATAAGTCCAAACCCAAATGCTATAAACATCTCATATATTTTGACCTGCTATTATATGCCTTTGAACTTGTGCTTACTGGTTAATAAATGTCATTAGAAGTATTTTTTTCAGTTAAGTTTAAGTGATAAAATTAGTATTTTTCTACCAAGATCTTCATATCTATTCGTAAAATAAATTGGTTACCATAAATCTCTTTGAGATGCCACTGAGTATTAACCCAATAACTCACTGAGATGGGGAAGTAATTATATATAAGAGGACAGTAATGTTGACTGAGAAAAATGCCAGGTTTACATGGCCCCATCCTGGATTGTAACTACATTGCCTTTAATTCCTTCTTCTTTTTTAACTTTGAAAGAGTAGAGGTGATGAGTTAATAAAAAATTATGCTCATAAACTACAGTCTGATTCCCTATACTTAGATGAAATGAACAACCATGGCTCCCATGAGAGATCTGAGGAAATGGCCCTGATTTATTGAAAAAACACTTAACTTTCTAATATAAATTCCTTTTGCTAGTGGGACACTGCACTCTCTGAAATGATCATGCCTTTTTGGAGATGTGCCTGCAACTGTGTGCTTGGATGTACCACCACCACCATATGCATGTGTCCATCATGCATGATCACCTAAACTGCCTAGGAAAAAGATAATTTTGAGAAAATCACATGCACAAATGGATGGGAATATTCAAGTCCAAAAAACAGAATTCAATTTTCAGCTCTTTACATGCTTTTAGTAAGATTTTGGAAATCTACTTTTTTCTCTCTCTGTTCCTAAATTTCCTATCTAGGAAAACAGGGAGAAAACGTACCAACTTCAGGGTGTTTCCATAAGGATTAAATAAGAAAATATGTCTTAAAAAAGAAAAATATTTAAAACTGAGGATTCACAAAATGAACCAATCTTCAACAAATGTTTTTCTTAGAGTGTGAGAGTTTCCTAGATCTAATAAAGAGATGAGCTTCCTTAACTGTGAGGGGGGTAAGTGGGGAGGAGGCTGATCCAAGGAACTAATTCAAAAGAGAAAAATTGTAGCAAAAGACCTCAGGTAGAGGTGACATTTGGGCACCTTATGTGGGAAGATCAAGAAAACACAATTCTTATCCTTTTTGATGAAGGGACCCAGCACCTTCTTTGAATACTTCTAAATTCAGAAGGAAAAAAAAAACATAAAAAGTAAAATGAAAGAAAGGGACAGAAGAAAAAAAAGTTGCTTTATTCACTCACTCAAATACTGGCAATTAAGACAGCATAAAAATGAAAGAAAAAAGAAATGGTGCCATGAAATTGTGTCTGGGATATGCAAATAACAAATTGGTGACTAAACACAAGATGAGTATCTTCCCTTTGTTTCCATATTCAATAAATATTCCTAACCTCCATGTATGTGTTTCCTGAGGTCTTTTAAAACTGATTTTTTTAAGATTCCTTTTGCTGAAGGAACAAAAAAATCTTACGAAAATTTAACTATGCCTGTGGTTTTATCAAACATGATCCATATATATGTTTTATCAAACATGATCCATATATATACATATACATATACATACATACACACACACACACACACATATATATATATATATATATATATATCAGCATGGATTGGATTCTCCAGCCATCTTTATTGTTATTTGTGGGCATAGAAGAATTCAGCATCCCATCAGAGAAACTTAGTGACAGGGTAATAAGAGTTTCAGGGTAACTATGGGGAGCAGAGGCTGAAGACCTCAGGGCCACAGGAGAGAGGGAGTCAGCATCTATGAACCATCTCACTTAAGATTATATGAATTGAGTAGGGCATGGTAGTCCACAATTGTAATCCCAGTATTTGGGAGGCTGAGACAGGTGGATCACAGGTAACCTATCTGTAGCATAGTGAGAAGTTGTTCAAAACTAATAAATAAATAAATAAATAAATAAATAAAGGAAAATAGGACTGGAGGTGTAGCTCAGAGGTAGAAGGCTCCTGGCTTCAGTCTCCCGCACATATATGAATTTATTACAGGCAAATTGGCTCCAGAAAAGACCCCTTAAATTTTAAAACCTGATCATTTCAGTTGCTTTCTGCTGGGTCTACACAATTTGATCTAGATAATATGATAATACCTTCAGTAAAAAAAAAAAAATTCTGCCTTCTTTTGCCTGCTTGAATTTACTATATAAAAAAGGAAGAAGGGACCCTGAAAGAAGAGGTCTCTGTAGGAAAAATCAGGCTTTTCTGTAGAAGAAAGAAACTTCAAATTTATTCAATGAATTTCCTCCTGTGATACTTCACTCCAGGGCTCCCTCTGCCAGGCCCAATTGTGTTCATGTGCAGAGCAGGGTGATGGCATGGAGCTCCTTTGATTTTCTTTGTTTTTGCTTGGTCCAAATGGGGTTCAGATGGATCTGAGATCCTGGCTG
The DNA here is from genome assembly GCF_963383645.1 of Muscardinus avellanarius. NCBI lineage: Eukaryota > Metazoa > Chordata > Mammalia > Rodentia > Gliridae > Muscardinus > Muscardinus avellanarius. The sequence goes on from NC_137789.1 coordinate 140,790,716, forward strand.
ATCTCTGGCTGCCCCCCCCCGCCAATATATTATATGCTTACACCACTTATTATGCTTATCAGAACAAATTATGAAAGGACCATTTTTATAAAACCTAAATGTCCTTCACCTTTCCTACCCCAACTGGTCTGTCCTCGTGGCCAGTTGCTCCTTTACATTAAAGATAGAACATTCTTTTTACCCAAACACAAACACTACTTACTATGCTTATCAGAAGAAACTGAGAAAGGACCTTTTTTTTTTTTTTTTAAATCGGACCTAAATGTCCTTCACCTCTCCTGAACCAACTAGTCTGTCCTGGTGGATAAGTATTTCTTTACATTAGATATAGAACATTCTTTTTTCATCAAATGCATTTTTAGTGAATATAACTTAATATACTAAACAGAACAAACTGAGAAAGGACCATTTTTTTTTTTTTTATATAAGACATAATGTCCTTCGCCTCTCCTGAACCAACTGGTCTGTCCTGGTGGCCAGGCACTCCTTTAAATCAGAGATAGAACACTCCACAAGGTCCCTGTGAGTTTGGTCAGAGTGGCACATGGAATGCTAGCATTAAGCGGCAGACATGTGGTATTCTTTGAAGGCATAGAATACCTGTTAGCTGTCACACCAAAAAATCCTGATAATATCTGCATGAACCATTCATTGGTACTCTGATGATAATATCTGGTCTGGGTACCAAGGTCTCTTTTGGTTTTCCTGAGAAATTCTTTATGTACTACTATGTAGTTTTTATAGTAAAGAGTTTTTATAAATTAAGAGGAGAAGAAGCCATGCATGGTGGCAGATGTCTATAATACCAGCTACATAAGAGGCTGAGGGAAGAAGATAGTTTTAGCCCAGCCTCTCCTATCTTGAAATAAAAACTAAAAAGGATAGGAAATATAACTCAGAGGTAAAGTTCCAGTGAGTTTAATTCAGAAGGAGGAGGAGGAGAGCCATACAGGGTGGCACATATCTGTAATCCCAGTAATTGGAAGGCAGAGACAGAAGGATTTTAGGCTCAAAAAATGTCTGAACAACATACTAAAGCCCTTGAAAAATTAGCAAGAGCCTATTTCAAAACAAATCTAAAATAGGGCAGGGGGTAAACTCACAGGTAGAATGTCCCTGGGTTCTATCTCCAGTACCACCAGGAAAAAAGATGTTAGTGACAATAGCAAGAAAAGAAGAGAGGTAGTTAATGTACTATTTTTATTTGGCCTGGGTTAACCTATAAACACTGACTTACAATACTTGAAGTTAGGAATTTTTTGACTCAGTGTGATAGAAAAGAATATGCATCCAATATAAACCATGCTTTGAAATGTAAGTCTTTATCTCTTCCCTTAGCCAATAAAAGGAGGTATGTTTTGTCCTTGTTCTCTCTCAGCTGGCATTGGCAGGAGAGCAGGTTCCAGTGTGCTGGTGACAGTGTGCTGGTGACAGTGTGCTGGTGACAGTGTGCTGGTGGTGACAGTGTGCTGGTGACAGTGTGCTGGTGGTGACAGTGTGCTGGTGACAGTGTGCTGGTGGTGGCGCATGCTTGTAATCCCTGCACTTGGGAGGCGCAGACAGGAGGATACCGCAGGTTCGAAGCTTAAGAGACCCTGTTTCTAAATAAAAATATAAAAATAGGTCTGGGAGTGTAGCCCGGAGGTAGAAGGGTTTCCAGGAACCCCATTACCACCGGGGGGGGGGGGGGAATCTTATACTATGCAGTGTACTGCTGCTAAGCTATGACTTTTTGTATTATAAGTATATTTGATTTATATTATCTTTAAATTACAACGAGTTTATCAGGAATTAACAGTAACCCCATAATAAGTTGAAAGATACATATCAATAGTCAGCAAGAATATTGGGCTGATTTTATACAAGCCTAGGAAACCCTGAGTTAGCTATGATAGCGTTCAGTCCTCTGAGATCACAAACTCTGTGTTGGGCGAGACCAAATCTAAATACGTCTTTAGCATTCAATGTTCTTGAAAAAGATAGGAAAATTAGTCCCTCATATTGCCACTTTAGGACGAATAGCTTGTCTTTCAGAAATGACAGAGTCACTTGAAGAAGCATCAGAATTCCTTCAATCACAATTAAGGGATGCAAAACACATACTGAAAAAATAATCTCAGAATAATGCACAACTTTAGGGTAAAATAATAGAGGGTTTGAATGAAGAAACCCATCTTTGAGAAAGTCAAGAACTGCTTGCCCAGGAAACTGAGAAATCAAAGCAAAAAGCAAGTGAACTGAAATCACAGAAAACAATACTTGAAAACACAGAGGCTGGAGCCAAATGGGTCATGGATGATCAAGAGAGCAGCTGAAACCTCCTGCTGAAACTGTGCTCAAGACCCCTGCCTGTGCTCTCAAGATAAGAACACAGGCATGAGGGCAACTCGGAATGAGAGACAAAGAGCAAAGCAGAGAAGGAAGCAAAATCAGTCTACCGCCAATCAGATGTTTTGAAAGAAATGCAGTAATCTCTTTAACTTAAATGTTTCTTTTAAAGAAATTGAAGGCGAAAATAAAAAACTACATGAGGAAAATTGAATGAGGAGTTTGCGGAACAAAAACATTTTCAAACTCACTAAATACGTTTGCAATATGAAAATACACCGCGTGAAAATGAGATATGGAGGTTTGGGCTGAAGGTGTGTGTGTGTGTGCGTGTGTGTGTGTGTGTGTGTGTGTGTGTGTGTGTTACTGGGTTCCTGGAAGCCCTTCTACCTCCGGGCTATACACCCAGACCTATTTTATACTTTTTATTTTTATTAAAGTAATGCTATGGGTTAATAGAAGCAGCAAAGAGCCAAAGAATTAAAATGCAAGCTATGTAAAATTCCAACTAAAACCTAAAAGTGTCTAATGTATCCAATTATCAGCTAACTAAAACCCCAAGAAAGACAAGACACCCAATATGATAAAGTACTGCAAAACAATTGGCAATTTTGTTATCAAAATTATGAGTTTTCCATTTTGTATCTTTTCTCAATCAAGAAAAAATTATTTTTGAATGTTATATAACATATACATAAAACAAAATAGAAAAATATAAACGTGTACCAATGGCTTAAATACATTATCTTTCGTGTTTCTCATAAGCAATAGGTTGGTTATGGTATATACATCACGTGAAACTACAAAGATAATAAAGAATAGACAAAAATACATGTCAGCTGTATGGTAACATACAAGCAATATTCCCATATACCCACACTAAAAAAAAATTACATAAAACTGTCTTAAAAAAAACTACATACTTTAATAAAAAAATTCAATAAAGAATGATAATACTAAGAACCAAGGCATTCAAATTTCAAAAGTTTTTTTTTTTCTAGTTGATTTAAAATTTTGTCAACTAAGTTTGCAAAAGTTCGTTCCGCACCAACATTACTCATAAATGTCACACATTTATTATTTTATACATTTACTTTCTTCACCATAAAAGATCTTTGATAAACATCTAAAATGTCCAGGTTTACCACAGTTGAGATGAAACTGGATCAAATACTGGTACAAGTGTTTGAGTGTAGCAAATTGTGGGCTTTTTGACATGTTGTCTCACACACAAATCTCAGAGGCTCAAATGTATCAGAGATACCTGTGACCATCAAATCCTAAGGGAGAAGGTCCAAGTTGTAGGGCTCAGGGAAAAGTAACCGGTATATTTAATTTGGCTTTCACAGAAACCAGCCTCAAATATCTATGACCACATTTGCCTATTTTCTCTTTTTTAAAGTATTTTTACTTTCTCTCCTTTTAGTTTTATTGCAGCCATTTAATTGATATTACAATTGCTCATTAAAATTTCATAGCATTTTAATGCTTAAAGTAGTATATTTCAAATATAGATTCATTATTATTTTTATGAATACATTATTACATTGGGCTTTCTACAATTAGTGTAAATACTGTGTTATATTTTGGTTTAAGTAAAATGTTCACTATTATTTAAACCACTATTCTTGTTTGAGATGGTTAGAGACATTTAAAAAAATATAATACCTTTACTAAATGCTAAAAATAAAGTGTTTCTGTGACCATTTAATTCCAATATATTAACTACACTTGACACTGCTACTATAAAATAATAAACAGATAAATTGCAGGTGCTTAGGGAGAAATAAATAAGCAGAGAAAACATGTAAATATAACTAGATGTCAGCCTTCCTTATGCTTATTAAGAAGAAGTAGGGGGAAATTCATGTTTAATTTTTTTCTAATAAGTTTTGAGCTAAGCAAATATATTCTAATTGAAAAATGTCTATTATTCTGTTTGCAAAAAAGAAAAAAAGGATTGCTTTTTTACTCTAAGCAATCAAACAATGAGCCTTAAAAGACTGGTATCTTAGACAAACATGAGAAATAGGAAAAAAAGATTCTGGGCCAGATTGACACTTGCTTGAAAAAAAGAGACAATTTATTATTATTTCAACCTTGAAGGTTGTTTCTAGAATGAGACTACATGCTTCTTTATTTGTAATTTTCCAAAGCAGAACATTTTGTAAAATCTAGAGAAACACAGTTGTATCTAATTTAATAATGGTACAAGAGGAAAGAGAATTCTCATTATATGAGGACAAATAAACAAGAAACTGTATCACAGGTTAATTCAACAATTAACATTTTTTAATTCCCTAAAATCATGCATACCATTTGGTGCACTAATTATAATTCTAGAATTTTTATCCCAAGATAATAAGTAGAAACAATGGAATACAGAAATATATTTTAAAATATGTTTTATAACATTACTTAATAGCTACAAATCCCGTATTTGTATAATGTTAGAAGATTGATTATGGCACAGCAATTTTATAAGAAATGAAGTGAGAGTCAGACAAACTAGATGGAGAGTCGAATGCAGTTTCTCTGGCACTAACCAACCCTCACTCACATGGATGAAGAAACTGAGACAGAGAGATGCAATGGGATGATACAGTTGGTGAGCAACATCAGTTTCCTGCTCTTCTGACTGCCCAGCCCTGGTATACCTTCTCATCTTAGCAAATCAAAATCCGCAATGATGATGGTGTGTTCATTCGAGTCACCCCTCCATGCCACTCTGACATGGGGCTGTATTTCTATTTTCGGTATTTCTATCTTTCTAATAAACTTCTTTAAATCTTACAAAAAATCCACAATGATAAAAGCATGGTGTCAGATATAAACTGTCCCCTGAAAAGCTCATGTATTGATATTTATAACACATAATTAAGCCATAAGGGTTGTAATATCATTAATGTAAAGATCCAATGTAATAAACTTACTGGTAATCCAGGTAGGTGGCTGGAGAAGGTGAGTCCCTGTAGATATGGCCTCAGAGAGCACTTTTGTCTTAGAATCTCATTGCCTGCTTGCTCTCTTCTTTCTAGCCTCCATTATGTGAAAGCAGAGCCTTGATATTTTCCTCTCTCTTCCTCTTTCATCCATAACCTGAGCTCCAGATGTAATCCAGTTTACAATGGACTGAAACTCCAAGATTTCCAAAAAACTGTGAGTAAATAAATTTTATTTACTCTAAGTTGTGTGGTCAGTTATCTTTGGTTATATCAGTGGTAATGTTGATCTGACACCTTCCCCAAACAGCCCCTTATCAGAAACACAAGCCTTCTCACAGAGTTCAACCATTGTTAAAAATAAAAATGCTAGTTGTTTTATTCTTTTTTGACTTTGTTTTTTTCTTTGGCCTTGTAGGCTCTACTCTTGAGCTCTAGGTATACTAGACTCCAAGTAGATGACAACACTGATTAGGGAAATTTTAAACTCCTTTAAAAAATCCCTAACAGCTTTTCTTCTGCATGCAGTAAATGATGGTCATCTTTCCTGGTATACTGAGGGTTAACACCTGCATTCTATTAGACACCATCAAAACCTGCAAAGTATCTTTTTAGTAAGCAAGTGCTGTTCCCTGAGGAAGAACCACAGCTGATGGGTAGTATCTGGGGTATATAATGACAAACCCGTTACTCAAGCAAAGGTTAATAGCTATTGTGAATGCTGTAGGTTGCAGTCGCTGGAAGCAGATGCTGAGATGGAATTGTTCATGAATGAATCTTTGTTAGCAGTTGACACCTGTGAAATGGAGGCTTAGAAAGCAAGCTAGGGCAGAAAGGAAATTTGAATAGTGATTCAAGCTGCACAAATATTCCACTAGATAACTCGGAGGGCATACAGCTTATTTAAGTCTCCCCACAGAGGTCTCAGAAAACAAGACCTTTTCCACACCTACCAGGATGGGTCACTGGACATAAGCTACTGTGAGAGCTTGCTCTTGTGCCAGGCAGCTCTCTGCAGCTAAGGCAACCATGAATGGTACAGGCACTGACAGCATTTATGATAACCAGGTCATATGTTTCTCCTAAACAAACTGGGCAGTGCATCTCCCTTTGAGTGTTTAAGGAGGTAATAAATGCATGACTAGAAATATAACTTCAGTGCAGGGTAAGGGAGAAAGTTAAAGGAAGAGATGGATCTGTGTAGGAGGAAAAAAGATATATTTATTTCAAAGGATAGCACATATCTTGGTTAGTACTACAAGACTGAATATAAGGTATCTGCTCATCAATGTTTACAGAAATTTTATTATTTTCCCAATGTATGTCCAACCCTCTACCCCATATTTCTTGACATGATTTAATGAGATGTAATCATTTTATAATTTTATTTCTGATTGGACATAGTATAGGCAGACAGGTGCTGTGACTTTCCCAGGTCACTCAGTGAGTTGTCAGCACACTTAGGTTTGATCTCAGTTCTCCTGACCTCCCCTGCTATGCTTGACTCAGAACATGGCAACTGACAAATATATTGTCACTGCCTTCAGTTCAGCTGTCTTTTCTTGGTGGCAGCAGTTAGGTGTGGCTTGAGCCAGAACAACCTCCACTGGAGTTGGTGACATCAATTTTAAACATATCATATCCCAAGGCATCATGAAACAATGTTCTCTCACTTTATTTTACTTATTTTTTATTGGTCCATTGCTGTCATACAATTCAATGGAGAACAAAATAGTAGGGGCACACATGCACACATCCTTCAATTAGCGCTTCCACAATTTCCATCCCATTCCCCTCCCCCCTCTCTCCTTCTCAAGTTTGACTTAATGACTGACTTTGATATGCTTCTGAAGGTAACATGTACATTAGGAAATTTCCCTCTTCCCCATCCCATCTTCCTAGTTAGGTCACCTCATTTGCTTATATATAATTTATCTTTCTCTACCTAGAGTTCCTCCCATGACTCATTTTCTCCCTAGCTTCTGTATATTAGGTAGAGATCTGATTTTTTACTATTTGTAACTGACTAATCTCACTTGCAAAATGGTTTCCAGTTTCATCAATTTCCCTACAAATGACTTAATTTTGTTCTTTATGCCTGAGTAAAATTCCATTGTGTACATATCCAAGAGTTTGTACTTCCATTTATCTGTTGAGGGACATCTTGGCTGGTTTCATAGTTTGGCAATTGTGAATGTGGGACTATGAACATAGATACGCATATATTTGTTTGGTAGTTTGGGATTGTAAACTAGTGCAACACTTTAGAAAACAGTATGGAGGATCCTCAGAAGAATGGGAATAAACTGATCATATGATCCAGCAATATCACTTCTGGGTACTTACCAAAAAAAGTATGGAAATCTAACTACTAAACTATTGAATGTATATCTATGTCTTCTCACCTTCTGAACCACCTTTATTTCAGCAATTATGTATTGAGAAGTAAGCACATATAAGTTATGGTTTTCATATTTTATGTCTCTTTTACAAGCCTACTTCCCACGTACTTCCATGACCACATTTCAGGCTCCTCTGAGGATTTCCTATTTGTGGCACCTCTCTAGAGATTAGACCTTTAAATGCAGCTGCACAAGTAGATACCTTATAATAATCTTCTACAAAGATGTTTTATTCATAGGGCCTCATTTATTTATTTTTTGAATTCCAAACAAATGTATGAGAAAATTAAAGAAGCAATGGATGAAGTAGATAAAAAGGGGAAAACATAACTAAAAAGGGTCTAAGGGGGACAGAAATGTGCAGAAACCCTATCTTCATTAGCTCTATGAAGGCAAAATCTCCATGTATTTTATTTATCCCATCTTCTTAGTTCCTAGACCATCATTTAATACATTTATGTCATATGAATGAAGAGGAACAAGGCCATCAAGAATTAGGGGTAAAAATGCCATTTTGGAAAACCTATTTTATAACAATTATAAACATTATATGTAATTATTTTCTTTTTCTGGAGACAGATCTAAGTTTTAACTTTAGTGAAAGGAATAGGTACCCAAGAGCCCTGGTTATAGGCAACCATGACTTTGCACAACAATAAGGCAGAAAGAAAATTGGGAAGATGTGATGTTAGATGAAGGACATAGTTTCTGAAATGCTATGGAATAGTAGGATTACTACAGGTAACCAATTTTGTACTATGTCAAATGTTAAGCTGGGCATGGTGGCACAAGCTTGTAATCCCAGCATTTGGGAGGCTGAGACAGGAATATCGGAGTTTGCAGCTAGCCTCAGCTACTAAGTGAGGGGTCCTTTGCAACTCAATGAGACCCTGTTTCAAAATACAGAATAAAAATTAGATCTGAGGGTATACCTTGGAAGTAGAATGCCTCTGGGTTCCATCCCCAGTACTTTAAAAAAATGAAATGCTAGAAGAAAGAATTTCAAATATTTCACCATAAAGAAATGATAAATACATAAGGGTGATGACATACATCTATAATTCTAGTACTCGGGAAGATGAAGCAGGGTGGGGGTGGTTTGCATCTTTAAGGCCAAGCCTCAGGTATTTAGTGATATCCACTTTAAAAAACAAATAATATAGAGGGCTGAGAGTGTGGCTCAGAGATAAATGCCCCAGGTTCAATTTTCAGTTGGCTCTTGCAAATTTGAAAATCAGAGATTAGGGGAGAAATATAATAAGTGTCTGCAGAGATGTTTACCTGATTTAAACATAAAATAGTACATATACACACTTATGTATGTGTGTGTATATGTATATATGTATATATGTATATATGTATATATGTATATATGTATATATGTACATATACACATACCAAACAGCACCACACACCATTAAAATTAATATGTATGTGTATATGTATACATGAATTAAAATGTATTTAATTTAAAAAACTGGGAATAGATAATCATAGTTATATTTTTACATGCTGGGCATGCCTTTTCAATTCTCATTTTTCAGAGACAATGGCCTCCCAGGTGCCACAAACCTGAATAAAACTTGAATTTCTTTTTGGCTGTTCTTTAAAAACAATAAGCATGTCTTGCATTTGTTTTGCTTTTGTCTTAAAAATACAAGCAGAGATTGTGCAGAGCAGGAGCTCCAGGTAGCTTCACACTGCTCAATGAAAGTGAAGTCCTCTAAAGTAAATATCCCCAAAAGTGAATCACTGAACTCAATTTACTTCATCAGCTTGTGTCTTAAGTATCCCATGCCTTTGGTTACATGGATCTCTTCCAAGAGACACTCCAGTATAAACAGAGAAAACTAAACACTATCCACAAAACAAGGGATTCTGAATTTGCTATCATCCATGATAAGTGGCCAGTCAGGCTCCTGAAAAGATCCCAGCCCCATGTACTATGTAATAAGACAACTAAGCACAAGACATTAGAGTTATGCTGTCTCATACTTTAATCTTCAAGTTACCTCTGCCTTAGACATCCAGGGCTTTTTCTGGGGTCAAACCTGAAGTTGCATCCTTTACAAGACTCATAATTATCAAAGGTAGATGTTATAGAATGCAAATTAGTTCACTGGTCCTGGATCCCATCAATAGGTGGTACCTCTGTATTAAACAGTTACTTGGTGACAGACTGCTAGACCTTAACTAATGACATGTTCAGATAAGCCTTCATTTTAATGACTGCCAATAATCGGCAGCATCCATTCAATGTGACACTTCCTATCAGCTACCAATTCCATAATTTTTATCTCATAGCTTCAACTGAGCTTTATCTTTTGCTGTTCATTTTTGTATTGATTCAACTGATAGGCATTAAGCATTTCTTATATGCTCAAAACTATAGCAAATAAAAATTAGAGTTCAATAAATCTATCTAATATATCTATCAAGTTGTTCTCGTTTCTGTTTTTTTATTTTTAATTTATTTTTAAAAATTTTATTGGTGTATTGTAGTCATAATCTTAATGGTGTACAAGATGGTGGAGACATACATGCACACATCACCCAATTAGCCCTTACCCAATTCCTCTTTTCCATTTTGAAGAGAAATAAACTCAATTTCCAAATATGAGGATATAATAGATATAATAATGACAATATAATAGAATGTAATCCTTATAGAATATGTAATATATGCCAAGCATTTATGCACAATATTTCATTCAAGTTAGTGAAGTTTAGGTGCTATTATTATTTTTACTTATAGATGAGGAATTAACATTTAGCAACTCTTCTGAGCTCACAAAGCTATGAGTGAATATAAACACAAGTCAAACAACCTCTTAAGCCTCTATTTATAAACACAGTTAAAAAAAAAAAACTGAAGAGCCTAGAAGATTAGCTCTTATACTATGACCCACAGTGGAGGATGATTGAACCTAGAGCCAGATGACCCTCAAGTCCACATTATTTATCTTAAGCAGAAAATATTAATCTCTTAGAAACTCAAAGTTCCACCCTAAGGCATTCCTATTTTGATGGTTTGTATCCTGAGTATCCCCACTTGAGATGCTTCTTTCTCACGGAAAATAGAAATATGCATGTGTAATAGTTTGAATTTAGAATGTTCTCCTAACCCTCATGGAAACAAGGTAGCAATGTTTGAAGCATAGCTTGGTTGCTAAAGAAGGGTCCATGTGTGTGGCCTCAGGGATCATGTGAGCCGCCGCCCCCAAGCTCTCTCTGCTCTCTCTTCAGCCTCTATGATGTGAGAGTAGATCTTTGTGTTCTTTCCTTCTTTGCTTTGAATCATGATGCTTAAAGCTCTGCATACCTGAACCTCAAACATCTCCAAAAATAGACCAAATAAATCTTCTTTCTTCTAAGTGTGTGGTTAGGTTTATTGGGTTAAAGAAGTGAGAATGTTGACTGAGAATTGCTATTCCCTTCTGAATCCTCTCACCTAAAGCATAGCCTTTCTCCTCCACTCTCCCAGTCTCCCAGGAACTTGTCCTTGAGGCACATTCTTCACTTAGCATGCAGCCGGGCACTTCCTCTGCTGCCTCCCCTCAGCTGCCACTGACTCTGGGGACATGGCGCCTATCTGTGCTGGCATATGCTGTTTTGGCAGTAATTCTCTATCATATCCCCATGTGTGCCGACACACAAAACAAACCAGAGCAAACCACTCCAGCCAAAGACAACAGAGGACAGGCAAATTAGCTGGCAGAAAGTGGCAGCTGACAGAACAGGAGACAAAGACGTAGCAGAGTGACAGAACTGAGAAGCCATCAGAGCCAAAGGCCCTTCCAGAAGCATGTGATGGTGAAGAAGGCTCTCCTGTGCTCAGGGCTATGCCAAGTACATGGGGAGCCTTTACTTTTTAACAACCCCATCTCTTCTGCAAGGTATGTCCTTTCATTCTCTATATTATAGAAAAATAAAGTTAATGCAGGATATTAAGTAACTAGTCCATGGTCAGTCACATAGTTAATAAGTGAAAGAGTGAGGATTTAACCTGCATTTCTCTATCACCAAAATGTTAACCTGTACCACTAGTCTCCACTGGGGAAAATACGACGAAAGGGCCAGTGAGACCAAATAGGAATCTCAGTCACTGGGGACTTAGACACAGGTGACCCTAAACATTATCATCTATTCCAGGACACTGTAAAGACCAAAGATAGTCCTCTTGGTAATATGCCAAGATAGTAGGTGTAACCAGGAATGTATAATCATCCTAGAAAGGGGACACTGGTACTTTCTACAAAAGTTTATCAATGAGGTAGAAGAAAAGGCTGAGAAAGGAAGATTACAGGTTTAATACCAGCATCAGCAACTTGGTGAAACTCTTTTTTAAACTAAAAATTTTAAAAAGGGGTTATGGGAAAGTCTCAGAGGTAGAATGACCCTAAATTGAACCCTAGTGCACGCACGCTCACGCGCGCGCACACACACACACACACACACACACACACATATGCACACACGCAAAGGATTAAAAACATAATAATAAATAAATAGTAGTAGAAAATGAGAATGGATAATGCTGTTTTTAAAAGTTGCATTAGAAGAGAAGAGTACCACTGAAAAATAATTTAGGAGGGCGCCAGGTCATGCTTACTGTGAGTTCAGTGATGGCAGGGACTGTGTGCATGTTATTCATGGCTCTGCCCCTAATATATTGTGTAGAACCTGGCCTCTAGGTACACGAAAAAGCTTATGTTTTGAATGAATAATAATGAATTAGAGAAGAATTGTTTTTTAAAGAACAAAAGAATGCTGAGAATCATTGTAGGCAGAGGCAAGAGCCCTGTAAATGTGAGAATTACATGAATAATGAGATGGTAAATATAGATGAGGGGTTGGTAATAGATAGCCTAAAGGGTTCAATAGGAGAGGTGCTTGATTTCCAAAGGGGGAAATGTAACTTCTTCCTTAAATAAGAGAAAGATCCAATGAAGCCACCTCTATATAGGTAGGAGAAAACTTTCCCTCAGTGATGAGAACTTAATGAATGCAATATGCAGTGAACATTTTCCAAAAAAATTGTAATAAACATGTATCTCATGCCTGGCACCCTAATCAGGAATCCCCTAAGGTGAACTGGCTCCTTTCCCCTGGTAATGCCAGCATTTTAGTGGATAAATGTAAAAGCCTGTGCAGATGGAGTTCCTTAGACTGAGTTACTGGAAGCATGGGTATTTGTTCGCTAGCCATGCCTCACTGTGTGACCTGGAACAATATACTTTCCCTTAGGAGACCAAATGGATATTTTAATTGGTGGCAAATCCCCAAAGGACTGCAGGCCTACAACTGAGATGAGATTTTCAATGAAGCCTTTAAAAAATAAACCAGAAAAACTGAATTTAAAATTTGAGATTTTCACAGGCCTAAATTTACTCCATTTGATAACTTTTCTGAATCATGTCTTTCCATTGTTCTTTGTCATTAAAATGTTCTTTCTTTTAAAAAAAAACAATTTCTAATAGCAAAATTGTCTGAGTTGGGCATTTCATATTTTAGTGACATGACTTAAATTTATTCCCTATAACATGCTTTCTTGAAAGCTGCTTAGATTTTAAAACTTCCAAATCTGAAGCTGATTACATTTGAGTATCTCTGTAATTTTCTTGGATAAAAACTTGACCTTCTGAACTTTCTTTGATGACTGAGCAATGAAAAAGGAGTACACAGACTCTCGATTGTGCCTCCAGACATCCCAACAACTAAACACTGACATTTAATAGTTAGAGAAGGAAGATAATAGAATGTTTGGTAATAGAGTAAATACAATCCCAAGATTTTACCCACATAAAAGCAACAAATCCTTTAAATGCAATTATGTGTCAGACCAGATGATGTCATCTATAGTTGTAGAAGCCTGTGCTAGGAGTGGACATGGAATTCATTGAAGTGTGCGTGTGTGTGCATGTGTGTGTGTGAGTGTGTGTGTGAGTGTGTGTGTGTTGAGAGGGGGTGTTCTGGGCAAGAGAAAAGAGAATCAGACATGGTGGGCCAATGGAATTCTGGGAGAAGGAAGGGGGTCCTCAAGACCAAGCAACAGCAGGAACAAGCAAGAAGAGAGAGAGAGAGAGAAAGAGAGAGAGAGAGAGACCGAGACCTAGACCAAGTCCCTGAAGTAGATATAAAGAAATTCTGTACTAAAAGCAAAACGGTGCCTCCTACTACAGAAAAGCATTCTTTGTGATAGGTTTTAAATAAGGCTTAAACAGTTCATATACAGATATATAGCATCTGGCTCTGAGAAATAAATTGAAAAACTGGAAATTCCTTTAGCTACACACATACACACACATACACTGAGAAATATGTATGTAGGTATAAGTATATATTTTATGTATGTAAGATAAGATGCAATGAAAATATATTCTTTTTCTGACCAAAGCCACTGGAGAAACAGAAACCAAGTTCTTAATATGTGATATTTGGAATGAGAGTGGGATCTCAACAATAGGTACCAACACACACCTTTCCTTGAGAAAAGCCATTATTGTACAAGTACACATTTTAAATAAGATTAACTTATTTGCATAAATAGTTTGTAAAAAGATGAAACTTTTTTGAATGAATGGGCAGTTTGTCTTGTATAACTAAAATATGATACAGGACTATATTAGTCTGATCAGGCTGCTTCTTCCAAATATCACAAACTGAGTGACTTCAACTATAGACTTTTATTTTCTTATGATTTTGGAACCCAGAGGTTCAAGGACAAAGTTACAGCTCATTTGGTTTGTGGTAAGAGCTCATTTCTTGGCACTGGTGCATGGATTCAATGTAGGGGATTCTCCCTTCCTTATCACATGCTTTTTGGAAGAGGTTTCTAGGTAAAGTAACACACAATGCTGATGCATCCCCACTACTCCTCATCTGTTCAATAATAATTAATGCTACAAACTGCTAAATATGATCCCTCAAGACTCCTGTGTCAAGTAAGTGCGGACCATGCCAGAAAATAGAGGTCTAGGTTCTGTGAGATAAAAATATGTGTATCTAGTGAAACAGGGAGCAACACGGCAGTGGTATGGAAACCAGAGTGAGCCTTGGTAATCTATCTATATTCCTCAGGAAAAAAAAGACCTCCAGACTAGGTGGAATGAACATGAATTTATGTCACGTGTGAGACAGCGACATGGAAATTCAAGTAGACAACTAGCATCACAACGTGACTAGTATACCAAACTTCAAGGATAGAACATCAGGTAGCAGAAATGTAACAGAAAACTAACATTCAATGACCACCTATTTTCTTTTTACAAGAAACTCTTTCACAGTTTATTGATTTTGTTTTTGTAACATGACTACAAGATTATATTTCAAGTTGCTCAGACTCTTTAGAAATGAAGAAAATTCCCAAAAGTTCATGATGTGTATTCACAAAAATATCAAAGTCAATCACTAAGCCAAACATAAGAAGGAGGGAGGGGGGAAGAATAGGGTGGGAATTCAGGAAGGGCTAAAAGAGCGATGTGTGCATGTGTGCCTCTACCATTAAAATGTATGACCACAGTGCACCAATTAAAAAAAAGTGAAACAAGAGGGGTTCAGAGAAGTTACATAAAAAACTACTTCATTATTTAGGGTTCTACAGAGAAACAGCATAGGATGGCTGGATATGAGGCATTTTCTCATACCATTATGATGGCAGAGAAGTCTTCTTAATCTGCTCTCTGCAAGCTGGAGGCCCAGAAAAAACTAGCAGCAAGTTTTCAGTTTAAACCCTACATCCTGCCGGGCTTAGTGGCTCATGCTTGTAATCCCCGCACTTGGGAGGTTAACATAGGAGGATCGCATAGGTTCGAAGCCAGCCACGCTGGTTTAAGAGACCCTGTTTCCAAAAACAAAGTATAAAATAGGTCTGGGAGTGTAGCCTGGAGGTAGAAGGGCTTCCAGGAACCCAGTACCACCAAAAAAATTAAAAAAAAACAACCCTACATCCTGAGAAGCAGAGAAACCAATCTTATAAATCACAGCTATAAACCAAAGCACCAAGAACCAGGAATATTCATGGATAACAGCAAGAGAAGACACATGTCCAGCTTGAACAGGCAAAAATCCACCCTTCCTTTACCTGGCTTATTCTATGTAGGCCCACAGTCTGCTGGAAGATACACATTTGCACTGGGGGGAGGCTGGCTCTTTTTATTAACCCTAACAATCCAAATGCTAATCCCTCCCAGAAACACCTTCACACACATCTCAGAAATAACTTTCTATAATCTGGACATCTCTCAGCCCAGTCAAGCTGATGTATAAAAGCAACCTCATGCTAACCAAAGTGGCAAAACTGATAAATAGTAGGACAAGATTTGAATACATTTGAATACGTTTTCTATGATTCCAGAGCCGTGCTCTCTCCCTAGAGAAAACTCTGCAAAACTCAAGACATCAGAAAGACAGCAGCTCAGTTTTCAGAGTAAAAAAATTAGTCCAAAGATTTTCCTAGAAATGGAGTACATAAGGGCTGTCATTATCTATGTAGTGATCATCTTGAGCCTCAAAGTCTCCTTGAGCTGAGGAAGTGTTTAGCTCTCCTTATACTGCCTGTTCCTGCAGAAGGAAGTCAATGTGTTGTAGTTTCCTGATTTGAGGAACTAAAGAAAAAAAAAAAGCCCAGACATCCACACAGAGGTCAGTAAGTAGTGGCTACACCTTGGAACAAAGACGACTGTTGGCCCACTGGGAACTGAATGCAGGCCTTCAAACCTAATAATTCCAGATGAATTTCAAGGGACCCAGTCAATCCGAATATCTGAGGCTACAGTCTACAAAACAATAGCAGAGGCAAAGAACAATACAAGCTCATGCTTGAGTCAGAGTATTTGCCGCACTCTTGACAGAGAAGCATGAGCTTGTGTTAAAGAAAAACTACTAAGCATTCAAGTAAGATCTCGGGCCACTCTGTTCTTACTGACAGGTAAATCTCAGTGCCCCTTTCTTTTTCTCTATAAGGAGGAAAATCTGTGTGTAGGCTTTGCATTGTAAGCTATAATTTGGCAAAGTCGAGGAAGATTACAAGTTTCTAGGAAGGCAGAGTCTAAGAAGACCTGGAGGTGGCAGAGGAGGTGTGAGCATTTCCTGTTAGAGTTACAGGTGTGGGGTGAAGTTGTAGGGATCATCTAATTTGATGAGGGGAGACAACAGCCACCAGAGCCCCAAAGCAGACACAAAGAACAGTTTGGGACATCCTGAGCCATGTACGAAAGATATGCCAGTGTGAGAGTGTGCTGAAACCCAACCAGAGAAATCTCAGAGGTTTTAAGAGAAGCCAATGGGTTGCCCCACGGACAACATAAACCGTCTTGTGCTACAGCACTGCTCAGATGGTCCATAACCAAAGCTCAAGTTCCACAAGCACTGTATATGGTGCAAGTTTTATGTTCCCTCAGTCCACAGAAAGCCTGTCCACGAGGTGGCAGAGTCAAACCTACTTACTGAAATTTACCACCTCTCTGGGCACTGTGAGGTCTTGCCAGAAAAGGAGACCAAGCTCAAAGGAGCCTGAGAAATAGAGTGAAAGCAATGAGAAACGCCCCAACCATCTGGCCCTCAACCCAGAAACTTACCACAATCTGTCCTGGTGTCAAGTGTACCAGTTGGAAGAGTACAGAACTGCTTTTGCTCTTCCTAACCCCCAGAAAAAGCCCCAAGTTTGTAAGGCAGTGGGCTTCTCTGACTCTTACTGGTTCTTTCCCTGTCAGTTAATCCCTTCTAGATTTTATTCCAAATAAAGGCTGTTCCTTGCTGTCAAGCCTTGTTCCTTTTTGTTCCTTTAATTCCTAACACATTATACCTAGGTCCTTTCCTCACACAAGTGACACTGTGTGTTCTTGTTACTTTGGCAACTGAACCTGCCTGGCCTCTCTATCAATTATGGAGAAAAAAGTGATAATCTTCTCTAGGTCTAAATTATTTTTTGTTCAAGAATTGACAGTATGCAAGTTAACTTGTATTCTTCAAAAATATTTTCTTCTGGCTCTCCAAGAAAAAAACAAAACACTGTCATCTACTGGCAAGACATGTGTGGCCTCAGCAAAAATAGGCTACACTCCGCAGTACAGAGGGTAGTTGGGAAATATTTGTTTTATTCTTTAGTAATTTTTGCTTAAACTTTAGCAGCTGACACTGTCAAATGCAAACTTTTAGGGCCCTGAAAATTTTCTGTTCTAAGTGTCTCTTTGGACTCTTGTCCCCTCCATAATAAATCTCTCCCTTTGGCAGACATTTGCCCTTCAACACTATACATGAACATATCACAGGCCCCTCTAATGCCCTGCAAAAAGAGAAATATGGTGAAAAATTTCCAATCAGAGCTAGAATATCTGAATCCTAGTCCTAACACTCTAACCACTAGCTTTTCAAACTGTCAGTTTCTCATCATGGAATATCTACCACAATCCCTACTTTGATAAAAAAAAAAAAAAAAAAAACATAGGCAGAAAGAAGACATAAAGGAAGGAGAAAGAAAGAAAAATCTTACTCATAAGTCCTGGATTTCCAGGCCTTTCACTCCCTAAGCCAGGGTCTCTACCAGTCCTATGACTCTTAATTTGCAAGGAAATCCAAAAATCATAAAGTGATAAAGCATTACTTTGTGCACTGTTCAATAACCCACCAAATAAATAGCATACACAAGAGGAATATAGTTATCTTGAGAAACCTGCAAGAGGAAGCCTTCTAGAATTATATACTAACCAATGAGAACCATGTCAAGGATCCAGAAAATGACCAGACCACCATAAACCAACTTTCGATCACCAGACTGATGTCACAATAGTATACCTTTCCATCCCCACGCTTCAAAAGTTTTCTTTCAAAGAAGAGCCAGGGAACCTCAAAGTGTGTTTATTTCTCCTGAGATAGCCACATTCTCTCCTGAGCTAAACCAAGTGACATTCACAGGGCTGCAAGAACTTGCTCCATGAAGAAAGCTATGGAAAGTTTTCCACATCCCCAGCCTTAGTTGAAGAAAGTTAGAAAAGGAGAAGAGATGAAGTCAAATAGATGAAAGAGACAAAGCATTACAAGAAGAGAGGTAATGATGAGATAAAATGATTGGTGTTTTAGCTTATCCATTCGAAGCCTTCTTGAAAAATTTTCTTCTTCCCTGATTTGATGTTGAGATTTTATTATCTTTATTATTTTATTATTTTTAACCTAATTTATACCAAGTTAGAGATTTAAACTTGAAAATGTTGTTCTACCAAACCATATTATTTAATTATGGACCAACCACATAATTTTGCTTGCATTCTTTATAAACATCCAGTAAAAAAAAAAGTGATGTCTCGTATCGAACTAATTTTACTCAGCTCTTTTCAGGATATTCTGAGACTGAGAATCTGAGCAGAAATGGAACCTTGTCTCTGGGGAGTGTATAAACCCTGAAGGAGCATAAAATGCAAAAAATACTGTAAATATAATTGCAGTACTAAATTTTTGTCTGGCAAACCTGGGATTCTTTATGGGCTGCTGAATTAACAGTAAGCTTGTTCAGCATCAGATGCCTCTGGAGACTATTTCTCCTTTTACCAAAGGCACCCTGCAGTGGTAAAAAAAAAAAAAAAAAAAAAAAAAGAAGAAGAAGAAGAAGAAGAAGAAGAAGAAGAAGAAGAAGAAGAAGAAGAAGAAGAAGAAGACGACGACGACGACGCAGCAGCCCAGATAGGGAATGGGGAGGCTGCTGCCCTTGTGGGGTTTAGAGTAAACAGAAGCACCCTATCCACTAGTTCAGCTTCTTCTAACCAAAGAGGCCCAACCTAACACTGAAAGCTTCATTTCATTTGATCTTCATAACAATGCTCTCAGGTAGGTACTATTCTTATCTTTATTTTACAAATTAAGGAATTTGGAGTTAAGTGAAGTTTTGCTAGATATTCAAGATTACACAGCAATTAATGCCATTTCTGCACACTTTGGCCACCATTAAAAAATGTTAGACATTTTGTTTAGCAATTTTTTCAGTAAATGGTTATATATTTATATATTTATTAAGTGTCTCCTATAAGCCAGCCAAGTTTCCTGTCTTGATGCACAAGAAGCTGGTATTGTCCTTGAGGAGGCTTGGAAATGATATGACAATGAAAATGCTGGCTAAGACTGAGAAGGAAGAGTATAGGGAGTTCCAACTGGAGCAATCAAGAAAAACTGTGAGACTTGAACTAGACTCAAGAGGAAAGATTTGGAAAGATATGGTCCCCCCCCCAAAAAAAAAAAAAGGATTAGTGGTAGAAGATGTATGTGCCTGCATCCAAGGCAGAGAAATGAGAATTTTAGAGCTGGATAAGCATTACCCCCTATAGCAAAGGGTTCTGCATTCAGAGCCAGGCAATTTGGAATCGGCTCATCAGATTCTATCTTTAGTGCAGATCTCAATTTTATCATTTACCACACGAGGAGGTTGGCTCCATGACAGGTATGGCCCCTTCCAACTCCAAAACATGCTATGGCTTAGAGCCAACACTGAAGCCAGAAAATAAAGTATTCTGTCCTGAAAAAGATTCCTCCCCTCTAAGACAAGATGTATCATGGCATATTCTTGCACAGGTACTCTGATAGGAGTAAATAAATCTTAGCAGTTAACACTGACTACTTAGTTTTTACTGTGGTTGCTTTGCCATCACCACCCATCTATTTGGAAAATAATATGTACTCAGCATAATGTGTAATAGGGAAGAGAGGTGATGTGTACTTTGTCCAAGAAGTCTGAGCTGTGAGAGACCATAAACTGGTGATGAGGGGTCACATTTAAGTCATAGATCATGTTATTGCATAAAGCAGTCTTTACTTTTTGTGTCAGTACTTAAAAATTGGAAAATTTTGAATTAAAAAATGAAAATAAATGGCTGTCTCTTTAGCTAGGAGGAGTGAATGAAAGAGGGTTGAGGAAAGTTTCCTTGGCACAAATTTAATGGATGGGCATTTTTACTAGAAGGAGAAATGACTTGAGTGAAATGAGTAGTTGACGTTTTCAAAGAATATATCCCTATGTCTGAATCCCTCTGTGAAAACTCATTTCATTGGCCATAAAACTTCACAATAAGGATTCCACAAGCAAATCAAATAAAGATCTACCCCCAGGGGTTACTCTCTCATTTTACTCTAGTGTCTATTTTTTCTCTCCAAAAATTTTTCATCATTTATATGAAAGTAAAAGAGACATTTATTTTGACCTCCAATTTTATTACCCAATCTTCCTTCTGCCCTCTTGCAAAAGTGCATTTTTTCTTCTGGTATTCAATATCCTTATGGGGCTTTCTTGCTTAGTTTACTTCTCTTAAATGTGAAGCCAAGGCATGCCTAAGCAAGAAGCTGTAGGCACTAGGCACATAATTTTTTTTTTTCTTCTTGGGTTTGGCCAATTAAATCAAACTGTACTCTGAGGCTGCTCTGGGAAGTGACAGGCTTAATAGCCTGGTGAACAAACAGTGGCATTACCGTCACACTTGAGTTACGGTCTGTTTAAACTACAAATCAGCTGCAATTCATCCTTTTCCTTTCCAAAGGAAGGGAGAACTCAGGGTATCATAAAGATAACTACTGGGTGTCAAAGAGGAGGTCCACGGACTAGATAGGGAATGGGGTAGGTGACAGAGGAATGGCATGTGTTCTGTGTGTTCCATATTTAAGAAGGAATTGAAACATATTAGACATAAAAGCAATTGTGAACAAAGGCATCCAACGGTTGCTCTCAGCTGAACCAAATGCATATTTCTTCCTGTGTGAAAAATCATTCCTTTTCTTCCCTGTCCTCCTTAAAAATACAACCAAGCACTAGCTATGAACCTTCCTTCTAACCATACAAAAAGCTAGCATCACATTCTTGCAAGGAGAAAGAAGGAATAAAAATTCACTTATCTATGTTATTTTAAACCCTTATATTAAAGTCAGATTGTTAGGATAGTCAACACTGCTGTCATGTCACCATAGTTCTAGGTAACAAATGCATTGATCTGCAGTACATAAATACATTATTTTCCTTGTGTTTATAAACTTTGTAGATATGTTTTAGAATATTTTTTAAACTAAAAAAATTTTGCTTTAAATTTGTAAAGATCTAAAAGGTAAAGGTTGAAGAAAAAAATAGTGATCACAGTATTTCAAAGGATAACTACCATACTGATTAATAATTTGTTTTATGTTTCCCAGTATTTGGACTCTCAGAATATTGGTTTATTTCCTCACTGGTCCTCCTCCGGAACAAACAGCAAACATAGCTGGCCATATTTGGTGGATAACTGATGGTAGTTTTTGTTTTCTGATGCTTGAAAGTACTCCAAATTAAAAGTAAATGTAATGAAGATAATTCAATAAATACGTTTATATAGTGGAATTGTATTTATCCATTAAATGGAATAAAATATATAGAGATATGAAAAAGGTCTAAGAAATAATACTCAGTGAAAATTAAATTTATATAAGTATGTACACTGGGATTCAATGCGTGTAATGATATATGAAATAATTTTATATGAATAAGTATTTGTGTATATGCTGAAATATGAGATGTTTATCTATGACCAGAAAAATTTCGGGATAAATATATGAGTTATATGATAATTTCACAGTATGCTTCTATATCATTTGCTATTTTATATTTTTTCTCTATTTTCTTTGTAACTTTATTAAAAATACATCAATTTATTTTTTGAACACTTCCGTGAATTTAGACACATAATATAACCACCAACACAAAAATAAAAGGCATCTACCAAAAATTATCTCTTAAAATAAAAATAAAAAGACACTACACTAAACCCAAGTGAAGTGCAATGATTCTCAAAGCCTCTGCTCACTGCCTTGTCCAGAAAAATCCCTCGTCACGGAGAATTCTTCAGGAGGTCCCATTAGGATCAGAGGCTCTAGCACTGTCAGCGACCAGCCTGGAAAGAGCTCTCCTGACAAACGTAGGCACAGCTCCATGGGCAGAGAAATGACTGGAAAGGCAGCCATTATCCAAAACTTGGATAATTTACTCATGCAGCATAAATATATTCTCCTGCCAGTAAGGATGTCTAGGACGCTAACTCCCAGCTGGAATCTCCTCACTTAAAGAGACTGACCGCTCAATCAGCATGGGCCAGACAACCATGGCTCCTGGTAAGTAGCCCTCCTAGAGTTTTAGCTTGATGAAGCATGTTCCTGTGGACCAGCAACGTGACTTTCAGTTATTTGCAACAATTAAGATAAGAAGATCAAAGTGGTTGTGAAATATCATCATGGAAGCTTGGGAATTCTTAGAGTTTGAAAAGAGAAATGACAGAGCTGGGTGTGGTGGCACACGCTTGTAATCCCTGTGCTTGGGAAGCTGAGACAGGAGGATCGCACAGGTTCGAAGCCTGACTCTGCTACTGAGTGAGGCTTTCAGCAACTTAGTGAGACTCTGTCTCCAAATAAAATATAAAATAGATCTGGGAGTATAGCCCAGATGTAGAAAAGCCCCTGGGTTCCACCTCCAGTACCACCAAAAAAAAAAAATAATAAATAAAGGTACATGTAACAGAAGAAGAGAATGAACAGAAGACATTTGGAGTCTGTCTGCCATATTTCTTCCTGTTCTTTGAGCTACTTAATGTTTGGGTATGATGATTGGAAATAGGCTTGGTCCCTTTAATGAGGCACCAATAGGCCTCTGGTGGCTTGATTCTGTTTCTTGCTAAACACATCTTCATAGGACAGATGCTAACTGCCAGGCCACTGATGACCCTACAAATGGGGCCAAAGGCAGGCACAGTATCCACTATCAACTCTTTGCTTTTGGAATGGCACTGCAGGTGACAAACTGAACATCCTGGCTCTGAATGGGGAGCATCAGGGAGCTGCAATCCCAGAGAGATGGTTCCTTTGCCACCATCTGTGAGCTGGGTAAGCAGGAAGAGTTTCTAGCTGAGAGAAACGTGACGGGGTTCCAGCAGGAGAGAACCAATGGAAGTCCTCCCCATCTTCTTATTCCTCAGAGATGCTTTTGTTTATTACCTCTCAAACAGCCCAAGCAGTCCCCGGCTGAGTATAAATCCCTACTTTCAGAGGTACACAGACATTTCTGGAATGGAACAAATGGCTTCCTTATATAGACAAAAATTATTTTGTATTTCAGTTTTTTTCACGAGTCACTATTTACTGTGATTATTTTCTGCCAGATATTTGATTTTTGTCAGGAGTTTTAACCACTTGCCTTGCTTTGTCATTTGGAATTGTCCATCTGGTTCCTGTATAATTTGAGACTGAGCTTGTCTGCCCTGTGTGATATGCATCCACCCATTTGTGACCCCTGGCTCTGATGTAACTTTGAAAACCTTGGAGGTCATGCAAGCCTCACTCCAGGTTCCCGGGCTTCTCTTCTGGCCCCATGGATGTGTGCACACAAACCAGTAACATTTCCATCAAGCCAAGTCAAGCTGTGGCTGCCTGTCCCTTGGGCTTTTGGAAGATCTTGAGTTCCCCTGTGTGACCACTTTAGCTGATAAAAGAGTATCAGTCCTCCCTCTCTTCTTTTCTGTAGGAGAACCTGTGTACAGAATAGGATTTTGCTTCTCAGTGTCTATATTTTTCAAGGAACACACACACACACACACACACACACACACACACACACACTCACACGAAGATGCTCTGTTCTAAGCAGTCAGGAGGCCATGAATGAATGTCTATCTGGCATTTTTTATAGAGTCCATGAGACTATTTTTGGTTCAGTGGAGTTGCCTGGGGAAACTTCTCTGCTCACTTCATTATTTACCATTTCTACTGGTAGAATTTGAGTGCTCCATGATGGCCAAGGGGGATAGATGATCTCTGGATGTTGACACGACAGATAAAGATACTCCCATCCTCACATAACCTATTGCTTTTGACTGGTATAAATAGGAACCAAGATAGGGTGAGTTCACCTTTTTAGTGGGAACATGAAATATGGAATTAGCACAGCTGGTTACATTATTCTAGATGTACCTCCTATGTTACCAATGAAACATGAGTAATTTGTATGGCGCTGGCTACTGCCCCAGGATCAATAGGAAAAAACATTTATCTGTGCTGAAGAAAGTAACTTCAGACGCACATTTCTGAGTTTGGGGTGATTATTGGTCCTCTCTTCTGAGAGCTGTTTTTGAGTTAAACCTTTTGAAATATTTTTATGTCTTTAAAAAACAACCATGTATAGCCAGGTGTGCTGGCACACACTTTTAATTCCAGCATTTGTAAGGCTGAGACAGGAGGATCGAGGTTTGCAGAAAGCCTCAGCTACTTAGTGAGGCATTTTGCAACTCAGTGAGATCCTGTTTCAAAATAAAAAAGAAAAAAGTAAGGCTGGGGCAAGGGGAACCATTAAGGCTTTCCCCAAGAGTAGTGTCTCTGACTCAGCTGACTTTACTTTACCCAGAGTCAACAAGGTTTGGGGAGAAGATCAGATGGTGATGGCATGAGGGTACTGATTAACCTATCTGTAATGTATGTGCTTTGGATTGGTCTGTATTGTATTCCGGTGGTGATAGCACAAGAATGTTGATTGACCTGTAACTGTGTATAAGTACCTCTGGAAAAACAAACCCAGTGTCAGTGTTGGCGCAATAAAGATGAGATTGACCCAGAAGTAGGTGTCAGCCAGGAGCGTCGGCTCAATAAAGAATACTGACCCAGGCGTAGTCATAGACCAGTAGGAAATATTGAGCCAAGAACAGGGGTTGGCCAGTAGAGATAGTAGGCTGGCGGCTCCCCCGTGTTAAAATAAATTAAATATTCTGAGAATCAAATTCTTAGAGATAAATTCTTTATCCTCACGCCTCTCTTCAGAACCTGTACTTCTGCCGGCTGGCTCCAGCACTGGGGATATCACTCAGAGGTAGAATGCACCTGGGTTTCATCCCCAGTACCGCAAAGTACCACATACACAGACACACACACACACACAAAAAAAAAAAAAAAAAAAAACATGTGAACCAGGCATGGTGGTGCACACCTATAATTTCAGTATTTACGAGTATAAGACAGAAAGATTATTGCAGGTTCAAGGCCAACTTCAGTAACTTAATGAAACCCTGCTTTAAAATAAAAAATTAAAAAGGGGTGGTGGGTGTATCTCAGAGGTATAATGCCCATGAGTTCAATCCATAGTACAAAACACCAGTCATGTAATCTGTCTACCCTTATAACAGTGACAGCTCCCAGGCAACCTGCTTTCCAGAACAGTGCAATCAGAATCTAGACTGTACTTCTCCAGGTGCTAATGCCTGCAGGATTCCTATATCATCTGCAAGGCCTACTTAGATAGATGACTCTGTGTGTGTGTGTGTGTGTGTGTGTGTGTGTGTGTGTGTGTGTGTCTCACTGGGGATTGAACTCAGGAGTGTTCTACCTCAGAGCCTCTGAGCTACATCCCCAGCGCTATTTATTTTATTTATTTTTCAGTACTGGGGAAGAAATCCAGGGGCATTCTACATCCAAGCTATACCCCCAGCCCTATTTTTTATTCCTTATTTTGAAACAGGGTCTCACTAAGTTGCAAAGGGCCTCACTAAGTAGCTGAGGCTGTCCTTGAACTGTGATCCTCCTGTCTCAGCCTCCCGAACACTGGGATTACAAGCATTCGCCACTATACCTGGCTATTTTTTATTCTTATTTTTGAAACAAGGTCTCACTAAGTTGCAGAGAACCTCAATAAGTAACTGAGGCTGGCCATAAAGCTGTGATCCTCCAGTCTCAGCCTCTCAAGTATGGCGATTACAAGCCTGTACCACCACGTCCAGCTAGGTAGATGACATCTAATGTTACTTCCACTTGATACTGGCTTGATAATTTTACAGAAAGGATTGCTAGGCATGCTTAGTTTATGACATTCTCCAGGATTGTACAGTAGAGAGTAGAGCAATCTCAGAGTTCAACCATACCAAACTGAAATAAGAAACTAATGTTCAATAAAGAATACTTAAACATATAAAAGTCAATAACTAAGCCAAGCATGGGAATGAGAGGGAGGGAATTAAGTGGGAATTGGGTAAGGGCTAATTGGGTGAGTATGCATGTATGTATCCAACATCTTTTATCCCATTAAGATGTATGGCAACTACAGTGCACCAATAAAAAAAATGAGGAAAAAAAGAATAATCATATTATCTTATTTGTTTAAAATTGCATTAGCTCATGTTAAGCAGAGTCAGGATAAAACACCCCTCTTCCCGAATCTGGTTCAGTACTCCTACAACATAAAAAAATATCATGGATACAAAGTCCAAGAACTTTGAAACTATTGGACCACACATGTAGGACAGAAGTGGGCCAAAAATCAAATTTGCCTCATTGGCTATCATGAGAATTCTACTTGGAGATACTGTGTGAAAGTATTCTTTTCAATTAGTTTTAAAAATGCATAGAGATTCTGCTGAGAATCACTGTGCACCTATTATAGGAATTTCCTGTGCCAGTTCTCAGATCTTATAACATCCTCTAAGAAAGGAAGGTTACTGCATTTCATTTTTACAGATGGGAAGAGAAAAGGTCCCAGAAGTTAAGTGACTCAATTCCAGGTCAGAAATCTGGCAAATGGTAGCTAAGATCTAGGACCATGTCTTTTGCTCTAGCTAGGATACAGCTGGATTATTTGTACCAGTTAGAGTGTGTGACTGAAGACACACCAGGAAGTAGATTCCTTTCTTAGGAAATGAGATTTGAAAGAATATTTCAAGGCCTATTATCTAATGTAGATACAACAAATAGTCCCTAACCTCATCCCTCATCAGGGAATAGCTAATTCTAGAATCAAGAAAAGGGCTGAAGCTATTCAAACTTGAATCTTAATCACCTTGACCTTAACAGAATGCTTTTGAATTTCTACAAATGTCTTACCCTTTAATAATTAATTACATAGACCTCATAAACTGGATAAGGCTGACTCCACACTAATGAGCTGCTTTAATGCCCTTCATATAATTTTACTGATTTCTACAAACTTGTTTTATAATATAATGTTCTCCTTAAGAATATAGAGAGGGTTGTGGGGCCCTTTCTCTACATGATCCTCTGTGGGATGTATGTATATAGGAATAGGGGTAGGGGGGTAGGGTAAGACATACAAAATCAGGTCATGCTAGAAATGCTTTTTTTCAAAACGGGAACAAACATCCTTTTTAAATTAAAATAAGCCTCAGTTTAAAGTACAAACAGTGAAATTAGGGAAAAACTACACAGGTGGACCAGTGTGGTAGAAATTATCTCAGCCTTCCTCTGACACAGATTTTCTCCTCAATGGGTAATTTTTTTCCCCTGGAACCATCTGATAGATGACTGTAGCATCAAATCCAAGTAACTGTGATTTGACCAGAGGAAATCTATAGACAAGCGTCTGGTTTTGTGGAGAAGGCAGAGATTAGGACAAGACTGCCACATCACTTACAATGTCTACACCAATGTTCCCTGAAGGGGCATTGTTTTGGTATTTTCACATAATTTATATAGAGACTTAGAAATCTAAACTATTATTTCAATGACCCTAATGTCTTTAGTTGAGGTTGTTACCATTAATAGAAGTTTGTCTATTTATTTAATATGCTAAGCTTTAATTTCTGTAATCGGTTAAACCTAATTCTTGACTAAATTCTGCATAAATCATAGTACTGATTTAATGTCAACAGTCATGGCTCTGGGTCATATATCAAAACACTCACATATCTATTTGTACAACTTCTTGTTCCCTCTCTCACTGGCTTTCATATCATGACCCATTTAAAACTCTAAATTCATCAAGATTTTATCATGGAATATGTACAAAAAAAAAAAAAGCAAAATGTCAGAGAAAGTGAAAAAATTGAGAGCAGCCTCTTTTTTTTCATTTATTTAATCAAACTTGAATAAATGAATTGCTCACTTGACAAGTGCCCAAGACAGTCAAAGGAATGGAGAACAGACTGGCAATTGATAGACTGAAACAGAAAGCCTTTAAAGTACCTCCCATAAGCCTGTTTTACTAACATAAAACAATTCCTCAGTGAGAAATAAATGTTTATGCCAAACAGTCATTTGTGGGAACAAACACATCTGTGGTACTTAAGCAAGATAGAAGGCATTTACTGTGGTCCCACTTCACTTTGTGATGAGAAACTGAGGTGATGAGGTCCACAGCACCGAGGGACAGAGCCTCAAAGATTGGCCCAAGAAATGTAATTAAACTTAATTAATTCAACTATTTTTACTCTTCTACTGTTCAAAGAACCAGATGACTTATCTCCCCAACCAGATGGTCAGCTCAAGGGAAAGTGTGCTAACATATATTCCTTTATATCTCTATCAATATATACTTAGATCAAATCTAAGTGGAAAAATATTTGTTGGACATACCAAAAAAGATAAAAGATAGAAAAATGAGCCAAGCTAGATTGTCATGGGAATTTGTAATAAAGAAAACTGAATTCTAAATCAGTAGTCACATGTTTCTGATGGTTCCAGGCCCCACTCAATGCATCTAGTTCCTTTCTTTAGTTCTAAATCTTTCAGATGTATTTAATTTAGTCTTCTTGGCCACCACATAGGAAATATGTGAATTATTTTCTCACTTTGAGACAGAGTAATAGATGGAATTTAGTCTGCTGAAAAAGTATTGAGTCACAGATACTTCTGTATTACAATATACTTTGGTATAAGTTTAAAAAACACATTTTGTAGTAATTTCGTTCCCCCATTTCATTTTCTGGACAATATAACCGAATGGACTTAGCCCGGCATGGTAGCACACACTTGTAATCCCAGGATTTGGGAGGCAGAGACAGGAGGGTCCGGGTTTGTAGACATCCTCAGCTACTTAGTGAGGCCCTCTGAAACTTAGTGAGACCCTGTTTCAAAATAAAGAATTAAAATAAAATAGGGTTAGGGTTGTGCTCGGAGGCAGACTGCCCCTGAGTTATATCCCCAGTACCACAAAATAATAAAAAATGGATTTGGGTAGTATAAAAAGACAAAAAAAAATCAGGAAAGAAAAGAATAATATTATGAAACTATTAATGAAAGGATACACATTCAAATACATTTACTAGTAAAAGAAAAACAGTGCAGCAAAATACACTATTGTGACATTTAAAATCATCTTATATATCATGGCATTACATACACCACGGCTAGAAAACATTGACTTTCATGATTTCTAAAGGTCATTGGCTAAATTCTCAAACTTTCTTACCTCCCAATAAGAAATCAGCCCATTAAGGAAGAATGGGTATTCCGGGGTTTCAAGGACAAGTCCAAATGATACAGGAGCAGCAAGTCTTTGGTCATTAACAACACTCTCATTTAATATAGGAGGGTGTGGAATACACAGATAGCCAAAGAAAATTAGTGAATTTGAGAATAGCCTAACTCATGGCAAATTTGGTATTTACTTTTCTCTCAGGAAGAGATTGATGCATCATGCTTTAGAATCACTTAGCATAGGACATTAGAAAGGCAGTATACGATAAACCCAAAGATAACATCACAGTGAATGGAGAAAATTTTAGAGTATTTTCTCTGAAATCAGTAGTAAAACAAGCATCCCTACTATTTCTATTCAATATAGTATTTGAAATTTTAACCAGAGCAATAAGGCAAGAGAAATTTAAAGGGATATTAATAGTGAGAGAAACAAGGTAGTTATGTTTTCAGATGACATGGTCTTATATTTAGATGATAAAAAAAGTCAATGAGAAGACTTCTAGAGCTGAAAAATTAAGAAAACCAGCTGGATACAAAATCAAATAAAAAAATAAATAGCTTTACTATATACCAACCATGAATCCATTGAAAAAAATCTGTAAAACAATCTCATTGCCACCTATTTCACTAACGTATGTGCGGAGGTAGAAAAGGGGATTAAGATGAGATGTAAAGGGAAATAAGGAATAGCTGTATGTGTGTATGTTTTTATTACACTGAACATTACTATGATATATAATTGCAATGCATTAATAAGATAATGAAGTTCAAATTCATTAATGCTAAATGAATATAATTTAAAATATTGAAAATGTTTTCATCTATCACATTAGCATGCTGCCAACTGAAATAAAGGCTGCATGTAAGGGGAATGAAAGAATGCCTAAGTTTTGCGTGTGGCTTGCTGTCAGATGAAGGCCAATAGAGGCTATTATACTCTTGCACTGTCAAGTATGCTAGCCACTGACCACTAAAGTAGCCATTAACACTTAAATTAAAAATAACTAAAATTTACTGAAACTTAAAATGTTTATGCTATTTTGTTTTAGCTGTCTGTATGAACCAAGAAACTCTTCTTGGCCAAATCACTGATTATTTTAAAGTCTTAACTTTCTTCCATATGACAGGAATTAGAATATCTAAAATATTAAATTATTCAAATAAAACAGCTAAAAATTAAACATTTCAAAATTTGGCTCAAGTTGGACCCTCAGTTTGATAGGAATATTAAGATGATCCCTTTCAATTCTAGGCAAAAGCTTCCTAGAACATAATCAGCCAGCCATGTTATATACATAGCACAAAAGTGGGAGGCTTGTTTCCTATGCTGATTACCTCTTATAAACATATCACCAGTAAAGAAACACGTATGCTAACCACAGTGTAAAAATCCAAAAAACGATATTCTCAGCAATACTAACAATTTTCATATATCTAGTGAGGATTCTGTAAGGGTTAATGAGCTATTAGTAATGTAATACTTTGGAACTTCTAGGAAGTAAGGATACACTAAATGCACAGGGGCATATGAATTATTACACTATGTCTTACTGTATAAAATTGAATCCCAGCATAACATGCCATTTCTGAGCCGAGTCTAAGCAAAGCAGAATTGCTTGTGAAGTATAATCCATATATATGCATATTGTTTTTCAAGCAAAAGGTTCTACACACTCTCCTGGCAACAGCTTCCAACAGGCCAACCAAGGGTACATACTGCATACATTATGCCATCTGACACAAATGAAATTCAACTACTTATAGAAGAACTTGACAGATAAAGGAAGGAATTCAGAGCAAGATTCGATTCCTGAGAAAAACAACAGGCAGCTTATGTGTACTATACGTTTGCCACACTAATGATGACGTTATAGAAATCAGAAGTCTTAGCAAATAATTTGTATTTAAGACAGCAGATTGATTAGGTGTATGCAGGATGTATGGCCCTGAAGACAAAGGGAGTTTATTTAATGAGAGGATAAATCTAAGTATGAAATCATGAGAGTCCTAAATTGATCCTTTGCCTTGGGATTATCAGAGAGAAAGTAAAGTTTATGCCATATGTCTGGAAAGGATTTGGGAGTTGCATTGTGTTTTTACACCTTTGTGTGTACCAGATTTTCAGAAAACCATTTAAATAAGATTTATCCCCTTTTAAAGAGAAAAATATCAGTTTTGGATTATAAGCACATTACCAAGTCATATGCATAATGAATAACCTGAACTAGGATTTACTTACATACTTTGGTTTTCATTGTCATTTCCTTTTATTTCCACAACCCTCATTTAGATATACAAATTATATACTGTGCTAGCTTTACAGTATTGTGACAAATTACTGGAGAAAATGAAGTTGAAGAGGAAAAAAAGATCTATTTTGGCTCAGGATTTCTGAGGCTCTTGTCCATGGTCACTTGGTTACATTGTTTTGGGGCCATAGTGAAGCACAACATCACGGCAGAGAGGGAAAGGAAGAGCAAACCCACTCACCTCACGGCAGCCAGAGGCAAGCAGGAGGGGCTGGAGACAAGATAAACCCCTTATGGATGCATCCCCAGTAACCTACCTACTCCAATGAGGCCTCACCTCCTAAAGCTCTCAGCATTTCCCAATAGCACCACCAGCTGTGAACCAAGCCTTCAGCACATGAGTCTTTATGGAACATTCCAGTCTAACCTATAAAATACACATATACGTGTATGTTTGTGCATATGCTTCTGTGTATATATATTATATATATCCCCACTAAAGTAGACTAGATACAGAGGGATGAAGAAAATTAAGCATTGTTTCTTAAGAATTTAGATAAAAAGTATTATTCTTCACCCTTACCTTGTAAGGTAAATACTAAAAAAGTAACCTGTACATTTTGTAAGGGAAGCATTGTCTGGAAGCATTAGCAGGTGTTAGGGACTGAGTATTTTTACAGTGTACCTTGAATGATGTTAGAGTATGCTATTGGTAATCACGGTTTCCGTATTTACAATATTATCCTAAACTTTTATGCTTGTTATTATCCATATTGTAATCCCAATAAACCCCATAGCACTTAGAAGCAACTAAGGGTAGGCAAAACGGTATATGATATTCAAGCCAGTTCTTAATTGATGTTGATTAGCCAAAGATACACATTTCTCACTCTTTCAGGAAGGGAACTTATAGAGAAGTTTTGATGCAGGAGAGATGTTTTACAGCTTGAATGACCGTATTCATAAGTTCTTTTCTTCCTGGTCAGATGATAACTATAATGCTTTAAAGAAATATCTTCCCTTAAACTCAGAAACTTTGAGTTATTTAAAGCAGAATGAAAGTTATTTTATCAACTTAATATAATTCAAATTGGAAGATTAATAATAGTGGCTATGTCATGGAAACCATAATAGGTAAGGTAGGAAGTAAATGGGAAGTCTTAAATACCTAAAGGGAAGAAACTTGGCTTCATTTATTTGATTAATCCAGTGTTGAGGATCATTATGAAATAACAGTCCATGTAATGAAGGCTCAATGGTAGAGAGAATTCTGTGGATGTTCCATGACAGAAACATCAATACTAAATGTATTTCCATGATTAGGTTGGATTTAGTATATATCTCTGTACCAGAGGAATTTATAGTGTGAAGGCTAATGTTTTTAAATGTTCACAATTTTTATTATTAAGTATCTAGAAATACATACAACCTAATAATGTATACCTCTCTGGGAAAGTTTGTAGTAATTAATTTTAACATGCAAATATTTTGAAAACACATTACTAAATCATCATAGCACATGACAATAAAATTTTCAGTTCCTTAGCTGTTTCCAATTTCTATTTGTAATTATATTTGGTTTCCCTGGTCTCTTGCCTGTCTGTAACAGTCTGCTAAACTTTACATATTTTTTAAGAGTCATGAAATTTTTTCATGAAAACTTCTCATTTGAGGGGGCAAGTTAATTTCAAAATGTAGTTCAAACTAGAAGAACTTTGTCAGATTCCAGACACAAAGGATTTTCTAGAAGCCTCACTCACCAAATTTAACTCTTTGCTGTGTATCTGGTGACAGTCAAAGGTGGTAGGGCTGGGCTCCTGTCAAACACAGGTTTGGACAAAATGTGCCACTTCCTGATGGGCTGGAACTGAAGTCCTAGGCTAAGAAAGGGATGACAAAATGAACTAAGGAAGAGAGCTGATGACCTGGGAAGAAGGAAGCCAGTCTGCTGAGCTCCAGGTGCTGTGTCCCATGGCCAAGCTGCGCCACACTACTCAGAACACCAGAGACACCAACAGAGGACCCTCCGTGCAGCCTTGAAGGCAGGTTGAGCCCAAACATCCTTCCAGGAGGGTGACTGGCTGTGTTTGGGGTGAGCAGGAGTTCCACTTTGCTTGCTTTTGATCTCCAACATAGGGCATCTTGTGACTTACTCACTCTCCCTCTGCTGGCCAAGGGGAAATTCTGAAAAGGCAGAGGCAAAAAATAATGTTGACAATCAGAGTCACATGTCCCCAAAATTATCTGAGGCAAGCAATATTATTGCCTCCTTATGATCAAAGAGGTTAAAACTAATGAGTGGAGAAATCAGGGTCCAAACCAATTCATCTGACAGTTAATAGTTTACCTTTCTTCTCTTAACTCACAATAGCTTGATATATTGAAAACTAGCTATAAAAAGGCACTCATAATTACTGTGAACAACTGTAAGCCACCGACTTTGAACACTAATAAAAAAGCCTTTTGTTTTAGAACTGAAGAGAAAAAATTTCATGTTCACCATTCAAGTTATTTTAGAGACAATATTTTGGAATATAGCTAAGTCCCTGCTCATATAATACTACTGTAGCTGTCAGGATTCATTTGGTTTTCCTATCTCTCAATTTTAAGCCTTCCCTTCCTTGATAGATTAGCTGGTTTAAGCCCACAATGCCTTTCTCAATTTTAGAAAAATAACTTTTATTAGCTTTCACATTGCTAACCCCCTTGAATATCACTTGGGTAAATGTCTTTTATTTTACATAGTTTTTATAAAGAAAAGAGAAAATCAGGTAGAGTAAAGATGTGGGTTCTTCTCATACACTGCTCCTGGGACTATCTTTTAAAATATGCCAAACATCAACAAATTCTGGCACAGGCCTAATCAGGTATTTCTGTTTTATACCAATTCAAAGTGGCATAAGACTTGTAAGTACTAAGATTCTCTTGCCAAATTGTAAGAAAGTTGAACAGGGTAAGTACATTTTCTGCACAACTTGACAATAAAAAAAACTATTTTCCTGCATTTTGTAACTCCATCTCATATAGGGGTAAACAATTTTATTTTTATTTTTTCTGTACTGGGAGTTGAAACCAGAGTCCTTCCACCACTGAGCTACAGCCCTGTTTCTATTTTTTATTCTTATTTTGAAACAGGGTCTCACTAGTTTGCAGAGTGTCTTACTAAGTAGCTGAGGCCGGCTGTAAAACTGAGATCCTCCTGTCTCAGGATCCCATGTATGTATGTATGTATGTATGTATGTATGTATGTATATGTGTGTATATATACAAAAAAATTGTTTAGGGGTTCAACATGGTGGCTCATACCTGCATTCTAGTACTTAGGAGGCTGAGATGGAAGGATTGCTGGTTTACAGCTAGCACAAGGTAACTTAAAAAGATTATATATATATATATATATATATATATATATAGAGAGAGAGAGAGAGAGAGAGGGGGGGGGGATGTTTCTCAGTGGTAGCATGTTTTTGGGTTAAATCCCCACTATTACACATGCAAACAATAGTTTTAAATTTACAGAAAATTATGAAGATAGCACACAGGATTCCCATATATCCTATAAACAGGGTTAAATGTTAATATCTTAAATTATTATATGTCATTTGTCTCAATTAATGAATCAGTATTCACACAAGGGTTATAAATTATTCATATTTAGTTTATGTTCCACAATCTTGTCTATTCAAATATATTCTTTCTGTGAAACTTGAATTATCTTAACCTGGAAACTGAGACTTCCCTGTATTTTGATGACCTTGACAGTTTTGAGGTGTACCAATTACATAATTGAAATATTGCTCCTCATTAGGATTTGGCTACTGCTTTTGTCATGATTAAGACAGAGATATCAATATTTTGGGAGAATGTCTATAACAATAACAATAATTTTAATCATGTGTCAAAGCTGTAAACTGTCAACATGATTTATCTCTGCTGCTTTTAGCCCTCACCTGATATTTGGTTATATATAAGTATAGTTGGTTATATTTTTCTGCTGTAAAGTTAATTTCCTATTTACCCCTTTTTATACCATATTCATTGGAAATAAGTTTCTACAAGAAGACAACAGTTAAGGATTGGGGAATTATGCTTCTTTTTCTTAGGACAGATTATCCATAAAAAATTCTATAGAATTTTGGGGCACTTGTCTCTTTCCTATTTATTTATATCAATATAGAGTCATGTGTCTATGTTTTATGATTTGAGTATAAAATTTTTTTAAGTTATTGCTTTATTTTATTAGTTTACTCTAGCTTTGGCCATGGGGAAATCTGTCAGTTGACTCCTACTGCCTTTTGACATAATTGTTATATTTTTAAGGCACTTTTGTCTTCTCTTCTTTTTTGGCACTGCAATGAGCTCTAGAATTATTTAGTTTATTTGCTGCTCTAGACCTAGAGTAAACCATTTTTCCAAAGATCTCTAGTTCATTTTATTAGAGAAAAGTATTAAAAAACAATGTATTGGTGCTAGATGTTTTCACTGTTATTGAGACATTATTCCTGTAGTCTTTCCCAGCTGACTAAACAAGAATTCATATCATGTTTAGTAACCCAGTCAACACACATATACATAAATATTGCATGTATAACCATTTGTGCTTATATTAACCATGAATTTTATTTCATATTGATATCTCCAGACTTAATCCATAACACATATTATTTTTGCTCTCTGTTCTTAACCTGCAACTTATATTTCAACATTTATAACTCCTACTCACCATTGTCTGTGATAACTTAATCATTCAATTCTAGCTTACATATGTGATAGTCATAAAATTATGTCTCATAATAGAGAAATAACCTTATCAACTAGATTACAGTATTTCCTTCTGAACTCCTTATACCCCTTAATGTAGTAGATTTATTTTCATCATAATTATTTATATAGGGGTGAGTGTGTAATTCATTCCTAACATTACAAAGTTATATAAAGGAAGAAAAAAGTAGTCAACTACATATATTATAATTAAAGTTAATCTACTGATACCTTTAACTTTTTGTGCAAATTTTACAATTGATAATTAAAATAATCTTAATTACAGAGCCTCTTTCAATTGATGCATTTATGTTTGTTATTTGCATAGCAACAGAGATACAGGTAGATGACAAAAATAACCTTAACTGGTGTTTTCTTACATCTCCAAGGCAATGTGGAAAGACATTACTCCAAGTTTTAGGGTTTCAGGGACCCTTCCTCACCTCAGTTAAAATGGAGTTAACACAGTAAATTAAGATTATTAAAAAAAAAAAAAAAACCTGCACTGGCCTGGAGTGGTGGCACACGCTTGTAATCCCTGCGTTTGGGAAGCAGAGGCAGGAGGATCTCACAGGTTCAAAGCCAGCCTCGCTGGCTTAAGAGACCCTGTTTCCAAATAAAAATATAAAAATATGTCTGGGAGTGTAGCCCGGAGGCAGAAGGGTTTTCAGGAACCCCAGTACCACACACAGAATAAAAGCCTGCACTAAATATTTCAGTGGATTATGATATTAGCAAGTAATAATAATTACTGCCTTATAGTAGCCACAATCTACTGCATTGGGAAGTTGTTGTTGAAACCACAATATAACATGCTTCAAAGGAAATAAGCAACATAGTTGATAGATTAAAAAAAAAGAAAAAAGGAGTCAGATATTTGAGTTATCAAAAGAAGCTCAACGGAATAGGTACCATTCAAAAGATTACCATTAAAAACTGGGTTAGTTTAAATTCTAAAAACATAATTGTAGCTAATACATATATGTTTTTGTTTACTAGAATGGCATATCTGGCACATTATTGACTATTTCTGCAATTTTTTGTGGGTATACATAAAATGAGAATTACTGATTCAGCGACTTATAATACTATTTGGGGTACTTAGTATCTATAAATATATGATTAGTCTAAACATCAGTCTTATAATTTATGCAATGATGACTAATATGAAAGCAGATAAGATTATACATCAAGCTTCCACCTATATAATATAATTCCACAGCATACACTATGAGTTAGTTCTCTGGTGATGAATCAATGTCATTAAAAAGCCTGGAGAAGAAGCATACAGTTTTCCATAACATTGCAAACATAACCCTACTGACCTTGAATCAACAAATTGCATGCTCAGGTTTTTGTAGAAGTGAAAAGTGCCCTGTCATAATTATCTGAGGTCAGGAGCATAACTGGGAACTATTGAGTATGAAGTTGGGAAATCCAGGTGCCACTGGATCCGACTGATCTCAGGGTGTTTTCTGAGATTCACTCTCTGCATGGCCATGAGAAAGGACCAGGAGGATTCACAAACTCTTAAATGACAGCTGCATGCAGAAATTGTTTCCTCCACATTTTATCTCTATCATTTGCATAGCAAAGGTAAAAGGGGCAAAGGCATGGCATTTTCATGCAGACTCTATACTCAGAATTGATTAACAATGGTCTTTTCTTTGGAAATAGATGTGTCAATTCTATAGTGACTGGCATAGAATAAGGAATCGATAAATGAAAACTTAATCTTCCTATCAATTAACTATTCTCTCCTTTTATCATGGACAATACTGACGTTTTTCTTTTATATCAGGGGATTAGTGAATTTCAGCCATTGGCCAATATATCCTGATACCTGTATTTTTAAGTCAGCATATTTTATTATAACACAGCTGTGTTCATTAATTGATGTATGGCCCAGAAACCCATAGTAGTAAAGTTAAACAATTGTGACAAAAATTGGCCTCCACACCTTAAATATTTATTATTTGGCATCTTATATAAACATTTTTCTGGCATTTTCTTTATACCAGGATGTTCAATAAATTCCCACTGGTTTTGCTTGATTATTGGACTATAAGTTGTCACTTTCACAATATTAAAAACTCTGCTGGCACAGACTGCTTGCCTGTCTCCATTCTTCCCTTCTCATTATCCTACTTCTAATTTTCCGCACAGCACCTGGGGTATGATTAAAAAGTTTTATAAATTCTTCTCATGAATCTATTTCAGTAAAAAAAATCTATAGATGCTCCAAAAATAATATAATAACTCTGAATATTGTGAGAAAGGGAAACAAAAATAAAAAAATAACATTTATGGGATAATAAGGAAAAAAGTAACAGGCGATGTGATTTAAAGAGAAAATGAATAAAACATAAAAGTAAGTAAAAACAGTTTCAGTAATCTGCAAAGGGAAGGCTCCTGACACGTTCCAATTTAAGCAATGCCTAAAACTATGCACTTGTTATTTCTCAGGAACTAAGAATTTATTGATATAGCTAGACCTTTTAAAGATACCAAAACAGTAGGAGAATGGCTCAGAACTGTACAAACTTCACCTTAAAGAGGATTTTATTTATTAAGCAAATAGGTTCATAGAAATTTCTCTTTATGATGTGTCCATATTCTGCAAGGAAGGAATAGTGAGAATGTAGAGAAATGATAGAGTCAAAAGTCAGAATGTGATTGAATGTTTTGCAAAAAGTGTTACAGCCTAGATTTATTTTTGCCTTTTAAAAAGATGTATAGAAAATAATAACTTTCAGAATAAAAATGAAAACTCTCCTGCTAAAAGAGTATTGTTAAAGAAAGGTTTGTTTTCACTGACATGATCACTTGAAAGCATCAATGTTGAGTCTTTGTATTCATAATTCACTAAACTGTTGAGTAATATACAATATGCCAACTACCTTAGACATAGCATTGTAAATATTTTATGGCTTTAAATTTTTATGATGACAACATTCATATGTGGTAGTGCACAGCTTAATATTTTAGAGCAGCAGAATAAAAGCACTTGTTTTAACTAATTTTATCTCTTATACAATAGGATCAAGACTAGCCCTTCCTATAATGCTAAGATAACCTGAGTCTTGATCCTTTGATATCTTAAAGCCATAAAAATGCTGATAAAAATTTTAGATAGTGGCATTGATTTGTTTTTATATTAGAAAACAACAAATCTCTCTTTAATATTTCAAACAGGTTCATAAGTTTAAAAAGTTATACTCATAGTCATATAATCAGATGTCATACATATATCTATCTTTTTACTTTCCATTAGGCTCCTTTGTTCCCAATCATACCTAATATTTCTGACACAGTGTGGGATCTCCTGGCCTTATGGCAATCCAGATAAAAGTGCAATATGTGCTATATGAAGGGTAGTGGTGAGGATTAGACTGGAAAGGTTAGAGAAGTCAGACAATTGATGGCCCTGAAAGCCCCCAAAAAGATGTGCTTTCTATTCTGTGGTCCAAAGAGAAATTACTCAGACACTGTAATATCAAGTCTTCCTTATCCCCTGATGCCAAAGTCAAAGTGAGCACTTTATTTCAGAAGGGAGCTGAGATCAAGATAACATCCAGGTGGTTTCAAAGCCCTCTTTAGTGCATCTCACAGTCTGTAAGTACCAATTTAAGTCTGATTCCCATAGAGAGCAGAATCAATAACTGTGTATAAGTGAGGAATCCCACACATACATGGGACTCTGTGATAAGAACTTTTTTCTCTTTTTTTTTTTAGAAATAAAAATGTGTGAGGAATGGATATATTTTTTTCCATTTCTTGGCTAAAAATACAGTATTTGACAGATGGCACAAAAGTGTAAAGATGAAGATTGTGGGCTATAGGTTAAAAAACCTCCTGAGTTTACTTCTCATCACTGACTGTGCCTATTTAACTTCTCTGTTCCTCAGTGTTCTTATAAGAGGATTTTTGTAAAGTCATAAGAGGGATTCAAGGAGATTACCCATGCATCATGCTTAGCCAGTTAAATCAGCAATCTGTACACAATAGGAACTCAGTTCTTACTCATGTTGTTGTTTACTATCTCAGTATTAACAGTGTACATTGATCCTCTCAGAGTAGCAACTAAAGCTGTCCTAAAAAATCAAGAGGTCTATAGAGGGGTAAAGATATGGGGTCAATAATTCATATGTGCAAGAAACTTCCTCCACTCAGAGTGACCAATTACTGCTTATGAAAAAATAGTATTTCTCTAATGGCATATAGGAACTCTTGTTGTTTCAGGAAGGTATATCTGTAGTCACTGCATACACATTTTAGGAAATGCATTTATTATGTGGTAGTTAGAAGATTACTGTCATTTTTTACTTAATGATTAAAATCTGCATAGTTCAAGATGTCAGGTTATATTCATTTGAGCACAACCACCCTGGGAAAAATTGTAGCAGACATTCTCTTGAAATGACTACATTTTACCAAGACAGGATTCTTTTATTTCAGCTACTCCAAGGAGCTAAGGATACTATTGAAAATGTGGGTTTCACTGGGTTTTGTCTGTAGCACCCTGGAGCATCCCAAATATATAGGTCAGTCACTAAGCATTTTCTCAATATGGAGATAAGAAAGATACCAAATACCCTTGGCTATAGGCTAATGAGATATAGAGAGAGGAGGTCAATGAACTGCCACTGTTATAATTCACAATCCTGGAACACAGTTAAATGGGACATATGGTACATAAAATAGACGCCCAAATAACGATGTCTCAAATGGAATCAAGACTCAATTCATGTTCATATAACACACCATCGGGCATCTAAAAGCAGTTGGGGTGACCTTTCTGCACAGTCACTAAGGGGACAAGGATATAGATTCTCTGCCATCTCTCGCAGGTGGCCTTAACTGAGTGGCTATCTCACTTCCCACCAACCACAGGATTATTAGAATATGGAGAAGTACACTATAGAGGGTATTTTGTGGGCTATTTCCAAAAGTCTTTCACATCATTTGCCTCACGCTTCGCTGACTAGAAGTCTGTCACATGGCCACCTACAGCCTGAGAGAGGGTTTCAAGTAGTTCAAAGTGACCAAGAACCTAAGTGGAACTTGGACTACGGCAGTGGTTTCTGATAAAGTGTTTGGGCAAACAGCTGGCTTTTCCCATCTGTACCAGCTCCACATATGGCAACCCAAGGATTAGGAATGCATTTTCCTTTCATCACAAATTGGAAGATAAGATCTGGTAGAGTAACCCTCCCATAGCCCCATCATGTCACATTTCAGTTTTCAGTGTTAGTTACTTGTAGCTAACCATAATCCAGATGTAGTTGATTGAAAATTCTGCAAATAAACGGCTCATAAGTTTTAAATTGTATGTCATTATGAGCAGCATAATAAAATTTTGTGCTCTCCTGCTCCATCCCCCCCCCCAGGATATGAATTATACCCTTTGTCTTGTATATTAATGTTGCATGTGCTACCTTTCTGTTAAAATGTCACTATAGATATATAGATATATAGAAAGACTTTTTTTTTTTTTGGTGGTACTGGGGATAGAACCCTTCTACCTCCAGGCTACAGTCCCAGACCTATTTTATATTTTACTTGGAAACAGGGTCTCTTAAGCCAGCGCAGCTGGCTTTGAACCTGCACGATCCTCCTGTCTCCATCTCCCAATTGCAGGGATTACAAGTGTGCGCTACCACACCTGGCATAGAAAGGCTTATTTTGAGATATGAGCTCATATAGTTATAAAGCTGAGAAGTCCCCTCTTCGGCCCAGGAAAGTTGGTAATATGTCTATAGGCATAGCCAGATGGCTTCAAAGCCAGAATAGCCAGACTAGAACTAGCCAAGTCCTAGCCTGCGTCCCAAAGCCCAAGAACTAAGAGTACCAATGTTAGGGTGTGAGAAAATATATGTGTCCCTAATGAAGCAGATAGAGACAGCACACCCTTTCTCCACCTTTCTTATCTGTTGATTCATCAGCAAATTGGATGAGGACCACCCACACTGGTAAAGGTACATTTTCTTCATTCAATTTATTAATCCAAACACCAATCTTTTCCAGAAAAGACTCTCTCACACACACACACAGAGATAGCTTTTAACCAGCTCTGAACACCCCTTGGGCCAGTCCAATTAACACATAAAATTAACCATCACACCTAACACAATCATTTTGGACCCACATGATGAACCGGTAAATATGAGCCTCAAAATCATTATAATAGTGTTTGACTGCTATACCCCAATGTCTACTATATTGAAAGAATGTCTACTATATTTAAAGCACTCTTTTGTCAGTAGATTTGACTATACCCCACACTAATATTTCTCCTAAATTAATAAGAAAATCCTTCCACATATTCTACATATGATTTAAAATGCCAATGGTTTATTTTTGCCCTTTGGTCCAAAACCTCTCATTTGCTATTATCATTAAATTTCAGTGTGTCACATATGTTCATCTATGAACCACACACCTATACAATAGACCTCTTTATTTTGTTCATGCTCTTCCTACCCTCAGGAATGCTTACATTTTACCTTAACTACTGATCTTGTTTTAACAATGTTAAACAGATATCTTCCAAGAAACACACCATAGTGTCACAAGAGAATAAATTTTTCTTGACCTCTTTCTGGGTTTCCAAAAATAATTATTTTTATGTCTTTATTTCTTGCTCTGCTGTGTCTTATTGCTTTATTTATTACTTGTGGAAGTCTAGTATCAAATGATTCTATGGTTAAATCCTGTAAGTCATAGAACCTTACCCTAAGATTGTCTTAAATCAAAGTTTTAAGAATTATCTTTAGTTGTTTCATGCTCAGAAGTGCTCCCCTCATTGAATTTTATGAACAAAAATGTAAATAATTTTTATTTTAGTATTGAAACCTCCTAAGTATTTATCATTCTATTTTTCCTATAACTTGTTAAAGTTGTATTGAAGAAAACCTAAGAACTATGAAAAGATTATGTTTCTACTGAATTAATATATCTTTTGTGAGGCTGAGACAGGAGGATTTGGGTTCACGGCCACCCTCAGCTACTTAGGCCCTTTGCAACTCAGTGAGGCTCTGTTTCAAAATAAAGAATAAAAAATAGGGCTCAGGATGTAGCTCCAAGGTAGAATGCCCCTGGGTTTCATCCCCAGTTC
Organism: Muscardinus avellanarius; assembly: GCF_963383645.1. Taxonomy (NCBI): domain Eukaryota; kingdom Metazoa; phylum Chordata; class Mammalia; order Rodentia; family Gliridae; genus Muscardinus; species Muscardinus avellanarius. The sequence goes on from NC_137789.1 coordinate 140,834,697, forward strand.
CGCAAATATATACAATATATACATACATACATACATACATACAGAGAGAGAGAGAGAGAGAGAGAGAGAGAGAGAGATGCTTTTAAGCATCTCTTATATGAACATTTGTTAAAACAGAATAATTTTTTCAGATATCCATAGTTCAGGGTTTGCACTTAATGATTATTCAACAGCTAGTTATATTCTTTGTCATGAAAAAATTGAAATTAAAATTAGAAATTTCAAATTGGCATTAATTTGCTTCAGCTAATAGTTAATTTGCTTCAGCTAATAGTTCATATGTATATTTCATCTACCATGGACAATCAGTACATTGACCAGAAAGTGTAAGGATAGCAATGATGTCATCACTGAAAATCATAACAAATTAGAAAGATGCTTCAAATAACCTTATAAATATATAAATATCTTCTGCCAAGTGGGGAGCCACCTGATTAAATTTGAGCTTGAGATAAGAATGTTTTATAAGTAAATAAAGTTTTAGTAAAATTTATGCTCCAGGACCTCTATTTTCTGTAATATGGGAAAGTTGCATTTGATGAATTCTAAATTACAATATTCAGAGACTATAAAGGTATCTCATCATCAGTTAAAAAGTATTACAACCACTTTCTGAAGATCAGTTGTCTGTGGTTCAGTTTAACTTTCTCATTCTCAGTAGCTATAATTTTCATATGTTTAGTTGGGCCTTGAAAATTTTGGATACTTTGTCTTTCTCAGTGTGATCCACATGAAAAATAGAGCTTTTAAAAAATGGACTGCTGCCGGATGTGGTGGCACACGTTTGTATTCCCAGTACTTGGGAGGATGAAAAAGAAGGATTGCACAGCTTCGAAGCTAGCCTAAGCTACTTAGTGAGGCTCCCAGAAACTTAGTGAGGCTTCTAGAAACGTAGTGAGGCCCTGTTTCCAAATAAAATATAAAATAAGTCTGGAAGTATAGCCCAGAGGTAGCAAAGCCCCTGGGTTCCATCCCCATTACCACACACACACACACACACACACAAAATGGACAGGTTATGTCAGCCAGTATTAGAAGCTTGAGGACAGAGACAGAATATTACAGTGCAAATTAGACCACTAGGAAAATGTTTCTACCAGATAGTATTTAATGTTCCTCTTCCAAGGTTGTGTTCCCTTGCGTGTCCATTAATCTTTTTAAAACCATATTGTTATCACTTTAAACTTCACAATCTCCAAAATGTGCTTTTGTCTTTCTATACAACAATGATATCAAAAGAACTCATAAATATATCCTTGGGGTACATTTGACCTTGGAAAGTATAAAGTATGGGACAATTACAAAGCAAATAAAATAGTTATTTGATAGTAATTATAATACAAGTTTTACTCCATTTTGAACTCTTGAAGCTTACTATTTTTAAGATGTAGTCTCATATTGAAATTCTCCCTTGAACTCAAAACCATGGTTTTCAGGTATCCCTGAATGTTCCACTGAGGTGGAGATTTATTATTTTTGTTGTGGTTGTTGAATAGTAGTATAAAATAGTAAAAATGACATGCAATTAGAAGCCAGAAAAGATAGAACAAAATGGTGTAGCTACCCATGTGTCTTTCAGACTGTTTAACCTCTGTTGATTCAACTGTAAAAGGAGAGGAGTCAGGAGGACTCAGGTCTTGTGATTCTTAGGCTAAGCACCAGCTGTTGCACCCTGGCCAGTCTACAAGCAAATGACTAGCAAGTCCTGTGTTCTTCCTCCTCTCAAGATGAATTAAACTCAGACAACCACAAGCAAACCTTGGAATCATTTCTTGGATAAGCTAAGTTCAAATTTGTTCTTCATGTCTGGCTGCTCTGTGATATTTACTGTGTTCTATTCTATAGGGAGGTAATGAAATATATATAATCAAACATACAGTTATTGGTAATGCTGTTTGTTTATTAAAAAGATAAAACATGCTTACATCTTTTTCAGAAAGATTCTACCTGTAGGGCTTAGATGTCAAAAGGTTATATAATCGTCACTTGGTTTGTTTAGAGATATGGGCCCTAAAACCTCAAAAGCATACTACTGCCACTCCATTTTTTACATGGTAAGTCAAAAACCAAGAGTGAAATTCACATTTCTCTTCTAAAATCTAAGGAGATACACTTTTGTCTTAGTGCAGCCTATTTCTTATATTTTACTATATATTATTTTGCAAAGATCATATTGATACAATTTGACAGAAGACAAATGTTCTAACCTTGACTCCCAGTGTTCTATTTTAAAATGTGATGTAAGACCACATTAAACAATATTCTGCTTCTCATGTACTTATTTTAATTTTTCTATGAAATAATGAGAGCCTGATATGTGTTAAACCTATGCTAGTGCTTAAGTCATATAAATGAATAAGACAGAAAGATGAAATTCCTGTTCTTACAAAACTTACATCAAAATCAGGCAAGTGGATAGTTTTTATTTTCAGCATTATTGGGTATACATGCAGAAACCATTTGTAAAGATTTGGTTTGGGAGATTCCAAGCTTATCAGGATTAGTAAGTAACAGCCAACCACTTAGTAAGAAGGATCAATCAAAGCTTTTCAATTCTATCTGGCTATAGCTCATTTAAGTGACTGTGTCTTGCAAGCAACTCACTAACACTAACCTACACATACACTGTCAATTTTCATTCTGTTATAGCTACCCAAGTCTCGGTTAAAGCTGTCAGTGTAAGGTTTATATTTCAATTTTAAAATCAGATTTTTGAAGTGAATAAGAATAAAGTTATCAATTGCTGTTTGTAAACTTCCTTTAAAATACTCTTGAATGGAAAAACTTCACTGGCTAAATCAAAGGAAGAAGGAAGGAAGTTTAAGAGGGAATGAGGAAAGGAGAGAGGAGGATAGAAAGACACATGCAGAAAATATGGCACATTTACTTCCCATCCCATTTTACAAGCACTTACAGAATTTGTATTATTCATTGGGAGGCACTGAACACAACACTATGCAGGATGCAGAGAGAGAGAGAAAGCATAGAGTTTCTAGTCTAAGGTTTCATAATTTAACACAGACAAAAGAACTCATGAACCCAAGTAACCTTAGTTCGATTAAATGTAAAACAATGAGGTTGGATGCAGGAAGAGGGCCAGAATAACTGAGACAAAAATAATGTTGATATTTTTGGACAAAGGGAAGCTTCTCACCAGATACTGAGGAATATGCAATTAAAGACAAGGATGAGATCAGAAGCACTTTTCTCCAAAAAAAGGTGAGTTTAATAAAGGTTTCACATGCTGTGACTCAATCATCAGATACCATTTTATAAAATACATACTTGAAGTTTTAGTATATATTCATTTGTATCAGCAGATACAGTGTTTTATTGGTCTTCAAAGACATCTAATGAACATCAGTTTTGACTTCAAGAATAAATGAAATTGTTTTTTAAATATGTATTCCATAATTAATATGGGTAATACATTTTTGTTTTCATTTGTAAGATAGTATACTATTTTCTGTTTAGAAGTCACATTATAGTTAGATATGAAATGCCCCATGAAAGGCTAATAAATTGATATTCAGAGTTGATGGAATTGAGTCATAATGGTTGTAATCTCATCAGTAGACAAATCCATTGTGATGGGCTTATCTGGGTGGTAACCTAGGTAAGGGGGTGTTGCTGAAAAAGGTGGGTTCCTAGGGCTGCAGCCTTTAAGATTATGTGTCCTCTCATCCCCTTGCTTCGGACCTCTGTGGTGTGGAGAGCAGAGCCCCTGTGTTCTCCTTCCTCTCTGCTTCCCACTAAGATGGCCTGTGCTCCAGCTCTGCACCCAGCCTCACATGACTGAACTTGGAAATCTCAAAAAAAAACCAACCACTAAATAAATAAGTCTTCCTTCCTCTAAGTTGTAAAGTCAGGGTCTTTGGATTATAGCAGTGATAATGCTGATTGGGAGAGGTCGCATGTTATAAAAAGTCCTTAGCTTTGGGAATACTTAAACTTCTTAGTAAATCATCATTGCTGTTTTATTGGAATACTTCACTTCTGAGGCTTAAGAGCAATCATATTCTATTTTTAAAAGTTTTAACTAATCAAACAGACTATGATTATATTACTTCATTTTATGCCCCCAATAATCCAAAAGGGAAACTTCCCCATCAAATTTCTTCTAACTTCTCTAAATGAGCTTTACATGACTTTCCAACATTTCATCATTTCCTTTTTAAAATGCAGTGCCTGGTTTTGTGCTTGTAGGACTGTCTTCTTAGGTGAACGAAATCTTTCTATTCAATTAATTCCAAGATTGTGATTGTTGCTGCTAAATTAAGTTCATAACATGACATCTGTCCTTTGCCTATTTCAATACTGTCAATCCCCTCACATCCAATGAGTTTGACAGAGTTTAAATTGATAAACATGTGGATGGAGAGGACATAGTCCCTTTAATATGTCTGTCATGGTTGAAACATCATTTCTAGGAATTGTACCAGGTGACAATGGTCAAATGATGCAGGGCAAGTGTGGGGCCACTTATAAGAAGAGAGTGAGTCATTTTGGATTGTTTTCAGCAACAGTAAATAAACCACAAGATTTCAGTCAATACTGAGAAAAACTAGAAACAGTAAAAAAGGAAAAAAAAAAAACAAACTTTCAAGCCTCACCTAGAGTAGATTTCCAAAGGATAATTATCTGCAAACATTTTTATAAAGAACAATTATTAAAAAATTTTAAAGTACTCTTGACTTTGAGTCTATAAAGATCCCCAATTTTATACCTGTTATCTGTACTCCTATAATCTAAAAGATTATGTTACTCTTTCTTTATTCTCTTAACACCATTACAATGCCCCTTTTTGAGATTTTACTTATTTGAACATTTTTAAGATGACTTTGCTCATGAGACCAGACTACCAGAGTGCAAATCATAAAGTCAATTGAACTTTGTAAGTATGAAAGCAAGACAAAGCTTTTTTGACTTTTTCTGTCTTGAAATTCTCAAATTAGAAATTTAGAAGTCTTCAAAGCCCAGAGACATCCTAGTAGTTATTTCTGACTTTAATATTATGAGTAGGACAAGAAAGTGGGGGTAGATAGGCATGTGGACGATGCCCCTAAGTCACAAGTTCTGTTTCTGTTCTTGAGGAAAATTGTTGATTAGGGAAACAATTCGTGCAACACACTTCCCATGAAGGGCATGTTCAATAGGCCTAGTGTGGAAAAATATGTTAGAAGAGCCTGCATAAGTGAGCTAGTAAAAACCTAAGAAACTAGGGAAAGACATCAAGTTCAAGTTTTCTTGTGTGTTATCACTGTAAAATGAATGTTGACTCTCACTGGATGGCTGGCAGGATACCGATAGCAAGAATAAGCCATCAGACACAGGGTATGAACTGCCCCTCTAGAAAGCAGAAAGAAGAAACTTTATCTCCACCAGTGGTACTAAAATATGACCCATGAGGTCTCAACAGTACTGACCAGAATCCACCAGCTCTCTATGATATCAAGCATCTCAAACCCACAATCTAAGTGTTTCTTTCATATTAAAATGGTGTCAAAATAAGCTTTTAGTGCTCATTTCCAGACTTTGTTATTAAAAAGTCAGTAGCATTCACCATTGTCAGCCTATGCATAAAAAATATCAGAGTATCCAAAGTTCAGAAATTCTAAAGGCAATACCCACTAGTCAGCCTCAAAAACATGACTAAGTTCTGAGTTTAAGGTCTTTAAACAATAAAGGATACTCATTCATAAGTTTACACCAACCAATCCAGGGCCAATAGTAATGTTTGGATTGTAAATTAATCTTCTTTCATTATTTTATACCTGACTTTATTTGTGTATGATCAAGATATTTTTAAATGGGGAAGAGAAAATAAACTGCTTAATAAAATCAACTTTTAGAGGGCAGTCAATTACAACTTCTAAGGAATCATAAAGTTCCTTAAGCTTAAAAACCTAATACAAAATCTTGATAAGTTTTTTTCAAAGTAATGCAAACTGTGTTTCAATCGTATTTGTTTCTCTTTGTGATATTATTTTCAAGATTACTGCTGCATATTTCTATGAAAAGTATTTACACCCACTGAAAATGTGACTTAGAATTAAGACTTAAACCAAGGTGTTTTTAGATCACGTGTGAGGGAAGAGAAACAAGTGTGGTGCAACTTCTACCATTTTTATGTTAGCAGACCCAAATTCCCTATTTTCAATGTTATGTTACTCTAAACATTATTATTTGATGAGTTAATACTCTAGAATTATTCAGATTATTTTAGTAATTCTGTATTCAATCATCTTCCCATACTGGTTAAATTCCTTTTTTCGTATCTAATCTGCCTCCAAATGCATAAAGAAGAGTCATTCATACTAAAATGAAAAAAAAATTCAATGACAACTCAAGCCACATTAAAAAAAAAAGATCACTTGTGATGATAAGTATGTTGGTAAATATAAGGGATGATATGTGTTTTTGTTTCTAATTTTAAAGATAACAAGTACAAGAAAATTCTAATGCTGTCTTGATAAACTTACAATTTACAAAGATAGATTTTTATGATATTGATTGTATGAGATGGAGAAACATAAATTGGAGAAAAATATTTGTATTTAATTAAATTTAAAATTAAATAGTATTCCAATGCAGATTTTCTTAAGTAGAAAACTTAATTGTAATTTTTTAGAACAAACACTACTTTTTTTTAGAAATACAGTAAAAGGGAACACCAACAAAATTAAGAAGGTACACAAGAAATTGTGTACTTAATTTAAGCAAGGTAATAAAGAGTACTGAGCACCAAACTACATGACACATAGAAAATAAACAGCAAAATGGCATATCAATAACACTAATTTTTTAAGAAATCCAATTAAAATGCAGAAGTTTTCATAGGCAGTGTCCTATATAAAATAGACACATTTTAGTTTCAAATATAAAAAGGCTTTCAAAGTTGAAAGATAACATTTTAAAAATAGTAAAATGCAAACAACAACCAGACAAGAAAGAGTATTATCCACTAAGGGCTTATGGAGTAAGAGGGTGATGGAATTTCCAGCAGTATAACATCTCTTGTATCTTTTTATTTCTCCATTGTGCTTGGTATGAAAAGCACAAAGGAGATATATGACCTCTTTATGAAGAGGTAATAGAACCTTATCAGCTGATCCTCAACAAGAGTCATTTATATCCTATACAAAGCGGTGGAAACAAGCATTTTGAAACTGCTTACAGCACTTTAAAAAAGCTTAGAATCATAGACTGTTCCAGGATAAAGACATGGCAGAGTGATTTATGTCAACTTAATTTACTGGTGAATAAAATGTAAAACAAGAAGGCAGTGGCTCAAAGTTATAAAACCTCTGAGCTTTGCTCACTTTGGCTTCTTAGTTTGTGGAAAACAATGGGCCTGCTTTGTGTTGCCACAAATCAAGAACTCTGACTGGGGACATTGTACACTTATCTTTTTGACCAAAAAAAAAAAAAAAGTCAAATTGAACAGAGAAAAATGAATAGACCTCTGTTAGACTTGCTATTCTAACCACAGAACAATGACTAACTATTCACTGCTCATGCTTAGGACTAAAGAAGGGTGTCCAAGCAGAGAAGTGACTGGAGAGGCACTCATTTCAAGAACCATGGTTAGTGTGCATTCATGAGCTGTGGAAGGGATGTTTAGGTGGTTGTGATCTCAGGTTAGATGGGCAAAGACCCCGAGATCTGCTACTTGAAAGAGTAATTAACCGGCTGCTCTGAGAATTGGCTGTCAGGGAACTCAAGAGAGGCCTAGAGCTCAGGCTTATACAAATTGGTGACTGCATTATAAAGTGGAATCACTATGTCCCCAAATACTGTATCTATAGTGAGGTTTCCCTTATACAGAATTTGCTGACAATATCAACTAAGTGTACACTTCTTAAATGGTGCATTGTAATCATACATCATGATGAAGTTCAGAGTAACAGAGGCAAACATGCACACAGCACTTTTAACTCTCTCCCCCTCCCCACCTTCCCATGCATGACACTTCTTGTGTATGTACATCATGTCCAATGAAGCATTTTCCTCTTCAAGTCTTCGCCCTGCTCCTGCCTCCCTCACTCCTCTAAGGTTTCTACTTTGTCTAGAATCCCTCCTGTGTCCTATTTTTTGTTTAACTTCCATATGCAAGAGAAAACACCCAACATTTCATTTCTTTGTGACTGATAGATTTCACTTTTGTTCTTCTTTATGGCTGGTAGAATTTCACTTTGTATATATCCCATAGTTTTATAATCCATTCATCTATTGATGGACATCTCATCTGGTTCCACAGTGTGGCAATTATGAATTGTGATGCTATAAACATAGATATGCATGTATTTGCTATGGTATTCTTATTTCAATTATTTGGGGTAGATACCCAGGAGTGCTATAACTGGCTCATGTGGTAGATTCATCCCCATTCTTCTAACGATCCTCCACACTCTTTTACAAAGTGGTTTCACTAATTTCCACCAGAGTTTCTACTTCTCCATATCCTACCAACACTTATTATTGCTTGTGTTTTTAATGATTGCCATTTTAATTGGTGTTAGGTGAAATCTCAGGATACTTTTGATTTACATCTGATTGCTAACAATATTGGACATTTTTCATATATGTAATGGCCATTTGTATTTCTTTGTGAAGTGTCTTTTTAGTTTGTCCATTTTTTGATTGGGTTGTTTTTATAGCTGCGGATACTAACCACTATATTAATGAGGCAAAGTGCCCATTTTTGCCATACCTGAAAAAATAGTAAAATTGTTTCAAATACTAATGAATATGTTTCAAAGGTATGGACTTGGTCCTGCTCCATCTCTCCTCATCCAATGACAATTTCTTCTGTGATGTTGACAGGTACAAAAATAACAAGTAAACTGGGTGTAGTGGCAGGTGGCTATGATCCTAGTACTTGGAAGACTGAGAAAAAAGTACCATTTCTCTAAAACCCTGATGAGTATATCTTGAAAAGGAACACAGTCATGATGTAAAAACAAAACTTTGGATGATATCTTATCATCATCTTCGTGATTCACATGCATTTACAACCTCAAAATTATATTTGAATTGCCTTGAAGCATCCCATCTATAGCTGGACAGAGTTTTATCCAGGAAATCATTAATTTTAGTGATCTGTTTGTTTTCTAGTTTTGTAAATTTTATAAGCTTACATAAAAATGTGAATATCTGTACTGACTAAAATCCCCTTGTGTCACTCTTCACATTTAGAAACACCAGTGTTATTTTCATTTCATGCTATGTCTCAAAGCTTTAGCATTATGTTCCCAATATAATGGAATTCTCTAAATGGAGCTGATTGACTTTGTGGAGTACTTTAAGCCTTGTCCTCCTCACCCATATCCTGATCTTGGTTTTTCCTGGTCAACCAAATAACTGACTTCTCCCTGGATTTTATTTTGCCAGCACTCATTTTGTAAGTTTCATCTCCTTCTTTTTATTCCTAGATCTTTCTCATCACAGTGAAGATGACAGCAATCAGATACACACAGCTCATAATACACCATCAGGAATAAGCGAGAGGCATCCAAACCTGCCTGGCAGCTACAGATTGGGCTCCAGAATCAGACTGAAATATAAGAGGATCATTTTCAGAAATATTCTCAACTTGTCTACGATATTGGATTTAGCATTTGAAAGAATGAAGTTGGTGGTACCTTTTTTGTAGACTATATGTTAGAAATAATCAAGTTATCTATACTATCTTGCCAGATATAGTAAATAATAAAAGTGATTGCTTGATATTTGTATTTTTACAGTAGTTTCCCTTCATCCATGTGATATGTTTCTAGACTTCCAATGGGTTCCTGAAACCATGAATAATGTCAAATTCCAAATAAACTATGTTTTCCCCCTATATATCCCTAACATAAAGCAAAGTCCAAAATTTTAACCCAAAGACAAGGCTTTATGGCTCCTGCTTGATGCATTTAAATTGCCAATATCTGTACCTTTATACCTGGATGCCAGCTTTAAGTAAAATAATGGTTGCTTGAGCACAAACACTGGTGCCATGAGAGTTGACCTGATAACTGAGTATGAAGTGTGGACACCCTGGATAAAGGAATGATTCATATCCTAGATGGAACAGACTGGGGAAGCAGAGTATTTCATCATGCTACTAAGAATGGTGCACAATTTTAAACATTATTTTTTTTTGGTAGTACTAGTGATGGAACCCAGGGGTGGCCTAACAAAGATATACCTTAGCCCTTTTTTATGTTTTGAGAAAGGGTCTAATAAGTTGCCAGGCTGGCCTCCAAATTTTAACCCTCCTGCCTCAGTTTCTTAAGTGGCTGGGGCTACAGGTATGTATCATGACACCTAGCTATTAATATAATGTTCTATTTAATATTTGAGCTGCAATTGACTGAGGGGAATTAAAGTTAAACTGTGGATAAAGGGTTTAGGGACTACTCTACCCTCTTTACTATAACTCCTGCAACTAGGACAGAGCAGACTACTCCCAAAGATGACCTTGGTGTCTCCTCTATGGTGTTACTGGCTGTTCCCTCTGCCCTGCCTTCTAATATGTTTGTGAGCTGTGGGTGAAGATGAATAACTCAATAAAGAACAGCCCTGTCTTAGAGCCATGAGATCTAAATGGACACCCTAAAATAGGGGAAAATATCACTTTTTTTAAATGTATTTCTTCTGATCTGAACCTTATTATCAAAAACTTGCAACTCAGGGAGTAATAAAAATAGCCTCTACCTATTTAGGCTGAAGAGGGATCACTATTTGTTAAATTCAGAATTTAGAGGTGACAAAGACAGAAATGGGTCCATCCGTGCATCATTCAGAAGGAACAGAGATGCAGCACCTTGAGGGTACTGAGAAAAGGACTAAGGTTTGATGGAGAACATCACTATGCCAGATGAACAGAACTCAGAGCGTTGGTTCTCTGATCACTAATTTACATCTATTTCTTCCTTATTATCCTGTTTCAGGATTTTGAGATCTTTGAGGATTCTCTCCTTTGGTTGTCATCTAGTTTTCCTCTCCTCTTGTACCAAATAAACTATGTCTCGCTTCCATCCCCATTCTCATTTCTTAGAGCACATGGATATCCTAGGATTACTCTGGTCTAGGTAAAGATGGAGTAAATAAAGGTTGGAGAGCCCTGCACAGTGAGCAGACAGAATGGAGATGATCCCAGGGTCTTCAGGTAAAGGATGAATTCAATCAAATGAAAATCAAAGTAAGATAATTCCATCAATATTTTCTGGTGTATGAAAAACACCATGAAAGTGGGCCAGCCAGCGGCACTGTGTGATCTGCTGGGTTATTTGTGCTGTGTGCTCCACTGTGGTTATCTGGGCTGGCACGTGGAGAGGCAGAACAGATGCTGACATTCAATATTTAGTATGTAAATTGATCAGCTAAGGCTATAAGAAAGGCTTGAGAGGAAAATTAGAGTGGGAAGAAATTGGGTCTCCAGAATCAACAGATCCAGGTCTGTGTTACTCTCTTCCAAGGAATAGCTTTGTGACAAGGAATCAATTTCTTCTGAGTTATAGTTTCTTCATTAGAAAATACAGTCAATACCCATTTCTGATTTTTTGTGACTGACTAATCTCACTTAGCATAATGTCCTCCAGTTCCATCCATTTCTCTGTAAATGATGTAATTGTGTTTTTCTTAGACACACAAAAAATAAGAAATTGGATGCTCTCTCTAATATCCAGAAGCTAGGGAGAAAATGGGTCATAGGAAGATCGCTAGAGGAAGAAGATACTATAGATGAGCAAATAAGGTGACCTGAGGGGTTGGGAGGGGGGAAGAAGGAAATTCCCTAATGCACATGATGTACTTTAACTATCATTATAAATCACTAAGCCAAACATAAGGGGGAGAGGGAGGGAATGGGGTGGAAATTGGGTAAGGGCTAATTGGATGATGTATGCATGTATGTCTCCACCATTTTGTATCCATTAAAATGTATGACTACAACACCAATAAAAAGAAGAAATATACATAAATATATTTCAACTAAGAAAACTATCTTTTACTGGAAATAACTGTCTTAAGTATTAAATTTGTATATTTTAAAAGATTAAATCTCATAAAACATTTATTTTTGGTAGAATATTGTAATAAATGGATTATGATTCTGAAACAGAAGTTTATGTATTCAACTAAATCCTTTATTTTTATTATAAAAATATAGTCCATATCCAAATTCAAAATCACAGAATAAGCTATCTAAATAAATCACTAGGTTACATAGTATAACTGGTTTATCAAAGAACAGGCCATGTTGTTGAATTTCAGGTGAGGTTTATTTTTCTGATGATGTTTACAAAAGGGTTTCAATTTAGCATTGCTTACATTTCACATTGAGTTGAGTATGTTTGTTCTAATACTCTTCAAGGCTGAAATGGAAACACAGAGCTGATCTTAAAAAAAGGAATGGAAATTTTGCCATGATCTTACAATGGGGAAAAATATTTATAGAGGAGGAACCTTTGATTAATTAACAAAATGATATACAGGCTCTTCAGGATGAGACATATAAACAGGCAATGTTTTTCAGAATGCTAACAGGGCTTACAGGTGTATTCTCAGGGAGTGTTCCTTTTATTCACAAAATAAGGAGCAGGCTTAGAATTAGATCAGAGATCCTGCCTCACTGTGGGCCTACCTTATTTCTTTGTATTTGAAGAAGGGCTTCCCTAGCATTCACCTCTCTTCCTTTGTTCTAATACTTGACAAATTTTGTCACTAAAGAGAACCGAATCTTGCTGACACCATTTCAGTTGGTTTTTTTTTTTTCTTTTCTATATTTTAGTCTAGAGAAAAAATAAAGATAAAGGAAAAGTGATGTTATTTTATTCATTGTAGTTTAGCTGAAGCTGAGAGACTTCTAGCAGTCCATCATGAATATTTTTTCTGTTAGTCTCAATAACTCAAGTGATTGTCTCCTTTCAATTTCCCTAGCCCCAGCTCATCCATCCATATGAGGGAGCTTGCAGGACATCTTTCCTGTTATAGTTCATCAGGTTCAAGTTTTGATGCAAATTTTTTAATCATTTTTTATTTTCATAAAGATTTAGAGGAAAGTTTGGAGCAGGAAGTGCTAGAATATGCTTTTTAAAAAGAAATATAAGATAAAGAACAAAATTATATCATTTGCAAGAAGATGGAAAGCCCCTGAGAACATTATGTTAAGTGAGATCAGCCAAGCACAGAAGGAGAAGGTACATATGTTTCCTCTAATATGCCCAAACTAGGAAACACAGAGAATACCAGTGGGACTCCAGATAATGGAGGGGAAATACCAGCAAGTTTGAATGGTAAGATAGGAGAGGAGGAAGGCTGATCTTGATTAATGAGGGTCTACATCTGAACATGTGTAAAATTATGAATAAGACATGGTTAACCTAGACAACCATTGGTGGGAGGGGGGAAGGGAAAACGGGGGCGGGGGGAGAGGGCACCAAATATAGTTTAAATGTATACCATTTATGTTCAATAAAAATTTTGTTTAAATTAAAAAAAAAACATTTGTTAAGCAGCAAGGCTGACTCAGACTAAGAGTTGGTTCCCAAGTCTGTATCCCTAGCTATTATATTGTGTTTATTTTCCTTTATGCAAATAAAAATTCTTTTGGACATGTAAAAAAAAAGAAATATAAGAAGAAAATGCTACAATGATTTTAAGAATGAATCTGAGAAGGCAGTAGTCCAGAATCAATAGCCAATATTCTGGGCTTTCTCTGAGCCAAAATGTGGCTGGAGATACTGATTTTAGAAATCCCATAGATTTGGTCAGTTCTCAGTGGGTTCAAAAGTGATACTTCAACCATTTAAAAATAATACCATTGCTCTTCATGTGAAATGGTGTACACAGAGTTTGAATAGAAGCCCTGTGAGGCTGGTGGAAGTGGTGAAAGGGGAAGTGGTATCACTCCCTGCTTCATAAAATTCACATAACTGCTGCTTTCCTGTAGAACACACATATCCCCATCCCCAGATAAGACTTCTGAGTCTGTCAGTTTGTGAACTCCTGAATCCTTGTAGCAATGGGTTTCTGAAATGTACAAGATGGAAGATAAGCAGTTAATTAGTAATCTAAGCCGAAAGAGAACCAGAGTCCCCTCTATTCCACAAGTCACTGTGGTCTAGAAAAGTGATGCTAGATACAAATTGCAAATTTGCAAATATTGCAGTAGATGCAATATTAATGTCCTTTAGAAAAGGACTGAAAAGAGAAAAATTATCCAAAGCATTACTTCTTTCTCACCATCTAAAAGTGGCCGTATTTAATCTGTTCTTTTTGCACAGTAACTGGATTCAGACAAATTCTAATCCTCTGTTATTTCCCCAATTAATACGATGCTTGTGATAAAATTCATAATATTTGATAGGATAATCCAGTCTTCCCTAATTAGACCCTAACTTGCCTCTCCAGACCCCTTAGGGGTTTCTCTCACCTGTATCCTGCCTACATCAGTCATTGTCCATGTTCTCCTATGTATGTACATGTTTAGAATATGTGTTCTACATGTTTAAGAGTTCTTTAAATGTTTAACTCCCTTAACTTTTACTTCTCTGCCCTTTCAAATTTCCCAGAGTAATCCCTACTCATTTACAAGGTCCTTGTGAATTGTTTCATTTTCCAGAAAGCATTCATTGCTCACCTTCCTCCTCAAACTAGGCTCAATCTCTAATAAAAAAAAAAGACCTCCCTACAAAATCACAGTATAAAAATAGGTCTGGGAGTGTAGCCTGGAGGTAGAAGGGCTTCCCGGAACCCAGTACCATATATATATATATATATATATTTTTTTTTTATTCCTCTTATTTTTTTTAAATGTCATTGGATGAAAAATTTTTGGTGTGCTTCTGGGGGTTCCTGGAAGCCCTTATACCTCTGAACTACTCTCCCAGACCTATTTTATATTTTTATTTGGAAACAGGGTCTCTTAAACCAGCGCGGTTGGTTTCGAACCTGCGCGATCCTCCTGTCTCCGCCTCCCAAGCACGGGGATTACAAGCGTGCGCCACCACGCCTGGCTTATTGGATGAATTTTTATGCCTTACTGATGTGTCAATGAAAACTATACTCATTTGACAAGTCTATCTTTTTAATAATTTGATTTTCAACAGTTTTTCTATGATGTGATAGGTGTGGTTTTGTTTATTCTGTTTGTAGCTTTATGAGCCTTCTGAATCAATGGGCTAATGTCTTTATCATTTATTTTCTTTGTCTCATTTTTTTCTTTTGTAACTACATGTAGGGTAGGATGTGTGGTATTACCTCATTGGTCCATGATGTGCCAATCGTCTGTGTTTATTTTTTAATAATTCATGCTAACTTTTACTGAATTCAAATTTACATGTATCTGTTGAATTACTCAAATATTTTATTTTAAAATTCTCATTTGATTTTAAATTTATATTCATATGGTCAAAATCTCTCATTTCATTAGTATGTTTGTAAACTTTTTTAAATGAATTAAATGTATGTCAATTTTAATATCTGGCTCCTTGACCTTTCTTTATATGGATTATATTTCCCTGTCCACCTTTATGGATACTTTAAAAATTATATTAAAATTTGTATTAGCTATATAGAGAATACTTTGAAGATATTTTATAAGGAGCATGTTACATATGTGTATATGTAATACACATGTATTATTTTAAGCAAGAAGTTATTAGGTAATTTTTGTATCTGGATTCATTTTTATTTTATTGGAGAAAGTATATTTTAACCTTCTCCTTTAACTGTTAGGTTATGCATCTCATTTCACAGAGAGTTTCTTTTTGGAATATCACTCCTAGATCAAAATTTTAATATATATACAGGTTTGCAAATTTCAAGTAATTGCTAAGCTTTCAAGCCTTCTGCTAGACTTTAAACTTATGTTGCCCAAATGCAACTTTGGATTTACCCAAGAATTAATGGAAAGTCCAAGCAAATTTCCAGTCTTCTTTGCTTAGATACCCTCTTTGCAAACTGCTTTTGTCCAAACATCTCTGCTCTTTGCTAGGTTTTGCCCATGAAATAAACCTTCATCTCTTGGTGAATAGTTTAACTTTCCACTCATGGAACTCCTAAGTGTTTAATTTCTTTCAAGGATCATCCTTACACTCTACTCTCTGCCATAAAATAGTTGATGATCTTCATCAAATTTCATACTTGTGTGTGTTACAAGTGCCTGTCTGATACTGACCTTTCCACTGACCATTCCATCTTTGTCAGAATTTTTTTATTTTTATTTTTATTTTTATTTTTATTTTTATTTTTTAGGTACTGGGGATGGAACCCAGGGGCATTCTACCTCCGAGCTACACCCCCAGCGCTATTTTTTATTCTTTATTCTGAAACAGGGTCTGAGCTGCTAAGAGTCTCACTAAGTAGCTTAGGCTGTGTGCAAACCACTATCTTCCTGTCTCAGCCTCCCAAATGCTGAGATTGCAAGCGTGTGCCTCCAGGCCCGGCTTCTTTGTCAGAATTCCAAGTCACATGATACATTCCTAAGATAGCTATGTGTTCTTCAAAATCCTTTCTAGGTCACTGACTTTTTAAAAACATTTCTATTATCTACCTTGGTGCCTAGCTTATGGTAAATATTGGATGAGAATGAATGAATAATTTGTATTTTAAGTAGAAAAAATGTTTTGACTGAGATGTGGTTATTAATATCATTAGGGTCCTCTGACACTTGAAATGTCTCTAACACAACAGATAACCATAAATTTGAAAAGCACTTGAGACATGAAGTCCAGAGTGATATATATTTCATTCCTAGTATTGCCAGTTGGTCTGTGATCGTGCCAAAATTAATTAATATTTATAAGCTTTAGCCTCAAATCTGTAAAATCACACTCAAAAATGGCCTGGGATGACCATTGGAATAGGTTTTAAAGCTTATCATATACAATATAGCTAAACTATATGTGGTAGAATCTGAAATTAGTGTTTAATATAAATCCCTAGCTAAATATAATAACAACTAAAATGATCAGTTAATGCTAGAGAGGATCTATTTGTTTAAAAGTAGTCATCTACAGTGTGGCTTTCTGTTGATGATAATACACACATAGCTTAAACAAGCAAATCCCATCATCTGTGTGAATTTTAAGGAAATAAAATAAGCTGGGCATTGTGGCACATATTTGTAATTCCAGTACTTGGGAGGTTGAAATAGGAGGATTGCAGATTCACCACCAGCCTCAGCTACTTGGTGGGCCCTCTTCAACTTAGTGAGAGCCTGTTTCAAAATAAAGGATAAAAAAATAGAGCTGGGGGTGTAGCTTCAAGGTAGAATGCTTCTGGGCTCAAACCTCAGTACTTCAAAAGAAAAAGAAATATACTACTTGTCATACCAAACACTGTGGACAGGTTACTTTCATTATACAAGGTATAGACTTTGTCACACCATAAACTATGGCAGGTTGTTTACCTTTATTACACAAAGTATAGACTTTACCATTAAAGTATGCCTTGAACTAGAACGGAAAGTAGGAAGGTTTAGAGCAATTCAAAGAAGTGGGTGTTAGTGGCGAGACACCAGGCCCATGGGAACTTAAAGAATGAAAAAGTACCAGCACAACTACCAGAGTTTTTCATAAGGAATGCTATCTACAGATAAGAGATGACTGGGTCCAAGAAAACTTCTGTGGAAGGGAGGAGCTAAGAAGGAAATTGCTTGGGGGAAGCAGAATGAGCCTAGATTTCAGAGAAGCAACAACTGACTGGCGATTATGTCCCAATATTGTTAGGCTGCAAAAATCATCACCACTCAGGAGAAGTTAAATGACAATAGATTCCCAGAGGGGAATGCAAGGGAAGTTGAGGCCGGAATGTGGGTTAAGAAAGCAGAGAGAATAGACCAGTAGGGATTTAACAAATCAACGTGAAGCATTTGAAATGCTTTTCTTTAGGTTATTGTGAGTGTGTTACACACGAATGGACATCTGCCTTAACCCTGCAGAGGTAGAGCTAACTGTCATGAGCTGGTAGTGATCCAAAAGGGAAGGAAGATATTCTGAATTATGAAAATATGATTATCACAATAAAAGTTTGGGTTTAGTAATAATGTCATAGTTAAGTATGCAACAAAGACTTCTCAAAGAAATTCATTATTGAGCTTCCCAAAGTGAACTAGAAATGGGGGGGAGAAGGAGACACTGCAGGGAGCCTGTGAAGCAATATCTTTGGGTACAACTAAGAACATTACCGTTTCTTATACAGCCATATTTTTCTCTTACTCTGGGCAAGGCAAGCTGAGCCCTCAAAGCTGCCTCTAAGGCCAGACCCCCAGTGAGGGCCACGGCCAGTCTGACATGCATTGTCTGTAGGCTGCCTTGCTCTCTGGGGTTTTTAATTTCATAAATTAGAGGAAACAAGACAAAATACATTTCTGATAGCTCCCAAACTATTTAAAAATGGCATTGTATTTTAGCCAAGGTAGTGGTCATTTGAGCAATTATATAAATAGTATGATTCTAGGTTTTAATTACATAACTCTTAACTATTTTTTAAGTAAAGCTACTTTTCTAGACTTTTTTTCTCTTCTGTCTTTACTATTGGTCTGAGTTGCAATCTTCCTCCTATTGGGTTGATAGCCAAAGGCTCTTTATATGTCTCACAGCACCTAACTACTAATCAACTTAAAATGTACAGAACTTCTAGGTGAAAATTAATTAGTTAAATGGTGAATTAATTATTCCCAGATGGATGCTTGATGAATTAACTTATTAATTCCAGATGAACGCTTGGTGTATTAATTTATAAAGGCACACCTTCCTTACTTATTTTCTAAGTGTCCAGTTAGAGGTTTCATTTTTAATTTTATCCCACTAAATGTGAGCCTCCTATCCATGTTCCCTCTTCTGCCTTTCTCTCACACACACTCATCCGATTTGAACTCCAGATTTTAACCTTGGAGGCGTCTTTACAAGCCTGGTGTCCTTGACCTAGACCATTCAGCCAGCCGGAGGGGCTGGGCAAAAGGCCAGAGTCCTGCTTTAAATAGGAAGAATATATTTTCTAGTGATTCATCACTTCCACCATAAATTAGAAAAGCACATTTCTGCTGAAGCTAATGATTTATTAAGAATGCTTTTAAGCAGTAAATCCTGTCTCTTCCCATTCTCAAGGCAGTAATGGCAATGTTCAAGTCTCAGAGAAAAAGAAAGCTGACCTTTACAGAGATGACACACTTTCTAAGAAGCAGTTCTACTTGTTAAAGTCACAGTGGGAAGCCTTGGGAAGGGGCATGACCCCAGTTTTAAAGTCATGACTCTTGCCTCTAATGGATCAGTGCATGTTAGATGACAGGATGGGATATAGTGACAGAGGTACCACTCCTTGGAGTACCCCTGGACCAGTTATTAATTTTTACCTGTCAGCTCTATACAAATCTTTATCCTGTTTCATGACAGAAAAACAAAAGTCTGCACAATTTTACTTTCAGAGGTGGAACACCTGTATAGCCCTATGAAAAGCTTCCCTCAATATTTATCATCTTATGCCACAAAGTACAATTACAGAAGCTGAGAGATTCACATTCATGCAACACTGTTAAATAATCCACACACCTTATTTATATTTTGCACAGAAGTAAAGAGTCTGAAAGTGAAGAGAGGCACTGAAGGTCATTTTTTCTTCATCACAATTTCCCCAGTGGCATAAAACTTCTATGTAAAATGTAAACAAGACGTATCACATGACATGATTAAGAGTAACACCTCCAGCTGCTATGATTGTATTTATTTTTCACAGCAGCAATCCACATTTAGTTACTGCAGTGTACGGAGACTTACACATCTGTCAGCATGGCAGTGAACATTTATTTTGATCATTAACAATTCCTGAGCCATTCATCATAGCAATGGTAATATAATATATGGCAAGACACCCAGAGGTACTATGGCACTCCCTGGAATCCCATTGTTATTTTGTGCGTGTGTGTGTTACAATAGAAAATTTTTGAGCATTAAGAATGAAATGTTATCTAAGATTATTTATTGTGGTTAAGATCATTAAATTAGTAATGGGGAATTGTATTAAGTGTATAATGAATAAAAGTATTGCATGAATCCAGAATATGTCTTTACTGGGGAATTTTAATGGCAAAAGATTTAACTATTCAACATTTTTTGTGTACCAGATGGTGCATAAAATTTTTCTCGTAGTAGTTTATTGTTTTGTCAAATAATAGACAGGTAATGCCAACTGGCACTTTTTTAGAATAAAATTGACATGTGTGTTCTGAAAAAAAATGTTAACATTTACATTTTGACTAACTTAGTTGCCTAGAAAATGAATTTCATTCCACATACATGTATTATGATACTCAACATAAAAATATACCTCAGTGGTTATAATACAACACCACTAAACAGTAGTTAGCTTTTCTTTGTGTTATGTAATTGTCATATGTATTCCAGAAACATACTTAAACACCCAAGGAAAATGAAGACTTAAGTCAAGGATAATTTTTTTTTTGGAACATAATAGTGTTTTAGGTTTATATTTGAAGAGTATTATTTGTGTCAATTTAATTGTGTGCATTGCTTTTATCAGTTATTATGTTTTCTTATTTTCTTTGTGTTCATCTGGTAAGCTCTAACACAGGTTAATAAATAAATTATAGACATGAAGCATAATACTCAGTGTCACATTTATAGGTTCTTTGACAGATGGTTGAGAAGCTTTCTAATTCTTATGGTTGAGAAATTCAAGGAAAGTTGTCTAATGCTATGTAACCAGAGAAAGTAGAAATTTAGAGTCAATTCTGTAGTTTGGTTTCACTATTACTGATGAAATATTTCAGACAATGAGTAGTTGACCCATCATTTACTTATATTAATGAATGTTAATAAACATCCTATGCCAGAGACTTAGGATGCAGGAATGTATAATATAAGCATGATCTTTGACTTTAGATTATTTGTAATTTAAAGTGTGGGCACAAAAATCTAACTTATCTACGAAAGAAATCTGTTGCACAACCATTAGCAAAGACAGGGTAGGATTAACTTGTACTTTGGTAGGTCCACTTAGCTGCGGCAAAGGAACATTCTAGAAGAATAAGGGTGGCATTAGGAAGGCAAGTAAGATGTCATAGTGGCATAAACATGAATAGCAACATGTTGGTTTTTACAAAGAAACAGATTTTGATGAAAATACTAATAAATAACGTGGTTTATTAGGAAACTAGATAAAAAGAAGCAGGCCATAGGCAAGAGGAGATGGGCTAAAACACAAAGGTTTTCTTTAATCTTATAGGAAAATTTGAATTTGTACCACACATTGTCCAGTCATAGAAAATAGGCTATGCTTGGGGAGGAGCTCAACATTAAACGACAATACTCCACAGCAAAGATCACTTGCACTGGAGAGGTTTACACAAGAGCTACCACTAAGTATACCTTCTGAAAGCCAAAGGCCAGAGCAATGGCGGCTAAGTTCTAAAGGAGGCTTTGGAAACAGTGCACCAAGGTATTCACTGTGTAGGGATGGATGAAAGGCTAGGGAGATATTTACAAGGTTGAAAACTGGGGTTTTCTTAGATGTATAAAATGAAATAGAAGGGGTCAATGAAGACTTTTGACTTAATATTTTTATTGATGATGTTGCTAACTTCTGTGGGGCATCCCACCAAGAAAGATATTTGTATATTATTAGATGAGGAAAAAGTCTAGATGGAGACATTGAATATTGAATCAGAAAGCGGCCACAGATGCCATGACATATATGTGATCTAAGGTAGTATACAGAATGAAAAAGGTAACTGGTTAGAAAAAAAAAAAAAACCCCGAGAACATCCATAATCAATTTCTTCAAAATAAAGTTAGGAGTGGGCATGAGATGCGAGAAATACTAAAGTGGGGATTATTTCTTGAAAGAGAGACTCCAACCATATTAAATACTATACACATTTTTTTTCAGTACTGGGGATGGAACACCCAGGGCATTCTACCACTGAGCTCCACCCCCAGCCCTATCTCACTGAGTTACAAAGGGACTCACTAAGTAGTTGAGGCTGTCCTTGAACTGAGATCCTCCCTTCTCATATTTCCAAATGCTAGGATTACACGCATGTGCCACCATTCCTGGCTTTTAACTACACAGATATTGAGGGGATTTTTTAAAGCCAATCAGAATTTAAGAATCAAATTTGCTACCATGGACTAGAATAATGATACAAGAAAAAAATAATGAAAAATGATTAAATGGAAACCATAGCTGTCTATTACTATTTCTCTCTGAAGTAAAATAAATATGGCAGAGACTTGAGAGGTAAGACTCAAGGAGGTTCCAATTAAAAAGAAAAATCTCAAGTGTGCTTAAAGAACCCATAGGATAAATTGTGAGCAAGGAATCAAGTTTCTAAATGTGAAGCTCATGCTATTTTTAGAGTCAAATTAAACTGTACTTGGAGAAACTCTAGTACAATTTGATTTCACTAAAGTCAATCCAAACTACCTTATAGAAGAAAGGTCATAATAACATTGCAGTGCTGGCTCTGAAAATTCAGAGGGGAAAACTAAGATTTCACAAACAAATGAGACCAGGAGTTAAATACACAAGCAGGTTTTCTGTCACGTTTCTTGCCCTCTCTTTATAGTTACTTCATTATATTCCTCCTTCATGCACAATTCCCAGATGGCCCAAAAAAGCAAGACGCTCCAGAGTTGTGTCTCAATATGGGAAGAAGAAGCTTGCCGAACATTTATTCAATATCTAGAAGTAGTACCATAGTATGGGTAAGTAATAAAGTAAAAAAAAAAAAAAAACCTAGAATTAGGCACACTAAGAAAAAAATGATAATTGAAGACATGTGGAAATCAATTATAAGAAAAGTAAGCATTCCCACAATGTCAATGGTAATATCTCCTTTTTTATTTCATTATTTTCTTTAATTTTTTATTAGTGCATTATATTCATACATCATATTGGGGTAAAAAACTTGTGTGTACATACATGTACCCATCACTGATTTAACCCCTATTCAATTCCCACCCCATTCCCTCCCCAGCCCTCCCTCCCTTGTAGGACTAGTATCTAGAATATACAGAGAACTCAAATAACTCAACGCTAAGAAAACAAGCATCCAATAACAAAATGGGCAAGCAAATTAAATAGACACTTCACGAAAGAAGCAATTCAAATGGCCAATAAATGCATGAAAAAAACCCTGAGATTTCACCTAACTCCAACTAGAATGGCAATCATTCAAAACACACACAACAACAGATGCTGGCGAGGATGTGGAGAAGTGGGAAAACACTGTTGGTGGGATTGCAAATTAGTGCAACCACATTGGAAAACAGTATGGAGAATCCTCAGAAGAATGAGAACGAACTTATCATTTGATCCAGCAATACCACTTCTGGGTATCTACTGAAAAGAAAGGAAACCAAACTACCAAACTAATGCATGTGTATCTGTGTTCATAGCTGCACAATTCACCATAGGCAAAATATGGAACCAGCCAGGATGTCCATCAACAGATGAATGGATTACAAAGCTGTGGGATATGTACACAATAGAATTTTACTCAGCCATTAAAAAAAAACCTCAATTACATCATTTTCAGGGAAATGGATGGAACTGGAGGACATCATGCTAAGTGAGATTGGTCAGTCACAAAAAAGAAAACAGATGCTTTCCGCAATATGTGAAAGCTAAGGAGAAATGGTTCATAGGAGGAACTCTAGATGAAAAAGGAAATCCTATAGGAGAGCAAACAAGGCAACCTAAAGGAGAAAGGAGGAGGAAGAAGGAAAATCTCTAAAACACACAATTTACTTAAACATATTGAAGTCAATCATTTCTTATTTTAGTAGTTTAGATTTTCTTTTGCTTAGGTTGCCTAGTTGTTTATCTTTTCACTGTTTTGAGAAACCAGTTTTTGGTTTTGTTGATTTTCTGTATTGTTCTTTTAATCTCTACTTCACTGATTTCTGCTCTGATTTGAAAAACTTCTGGCTTTCTACTAGCTTTGGGGTTAGACTGTTCTTGTTTTTCAATGGCTTTGAGGTATGTCATTAGGTTATTCTGAGATATTTTTTGTTCTTTATTGAGTACTCAGTGCTATGAATTTTCTTCTTTATACTGTCCCTTGAGGTCTCTATTTTCATTTAATTCTAGGAATATTCTAATTTTACCCCTTAACTTCTTCTAAGACAAATTCTTCATTTGGCAGTGTGGTGTTCAGTCTCCACATGTTTATATGGTTACCTTGAGTCTTCTTATAGTTTATTTTTAGTTTCATTCCATTGTGGTCTGAAAAGATGCAGGGAATTATGTCACAATTTTTGAATTTGCAAGTGCTCAGTGTATGGCCCAGGATGTGGTCTCTTTGGAAGAAGGTTCTGTGAGATGATAAAAATGTAAACTCTGCTGTAGTTGGGTGGTATATTATGTATGTTTCTAATAGGTCCATTTGGTTTATGGTGTTCTTTAGGTCTGAGGCATCTTTACTAAATTTTGTCTAGAATATTTAGAAAAGCAGTCATTCAAGGAGGATTGCAGAAGGATGCAGTTAAAATAAGGTTACCACAAAGTTTCACTACCAGTCTAATATATTTGGAGAGGAAGGATGTGGGGGCAGTATACAAAGGGAAGAGAAATACATAAAGACAGTACAGGTACCACTTGAATGGTACAACTCTGTACCATTTTGAATCTCACAATGATTTATAATCACATTGCACCAATTAAAAAAAAAGAAAATCAAGTATTCAGATTTAGAAGAAAATGTAACTCAGTCAGGGAGAGCTTTCACAAGTTTATTCAAGGACAAATTCAAACCAAAATAGGGTTTAATTCTCTTCATAATATAATAATAGTAATAATAATAATAATAATAATAATAATAATAATAATAATAAATTCTCCCATTTCTTAGAGCATCTACTTTAGAAAACTCTTAAATTCATTTCAATCTTGGAAATGTGCATACGTCTCTTTAAAGGGTAAATAAACCTTGTCCCAGGTCGAAGACCAAAGAATGTCCTTCCTAAAGAACCATCTCATTGTGGTGTCATTAAGGAAATGGCAACCATCTCGATTTTACTGCAAGTTATCAGCCTACTTTATACCGATGCTTTGCATTGAGTTGTAAAGCTACCTTCTGTTATAAAGACATTTTTTTCTTTGTATAAAGCCAATTTGCATATACATATGGACACTCTCTAGGTTTAACACATAACACCTTTAGGTCTCCTTACTTGAAGACCAAAGTATTGTGCATCTTGACAACATGTATTGGGTTGTATCTGTTTGCCTATGTGAAAAAGTTATTTTTCTGGCTTTGCAATCTTGGATTTCGTATTATGCACACAATTAACTATTTTAATCAATATTAAATAACAAAATTATTATCTTTCTCTAACTTCATGGAGAATTTTTCAAGTTAAGACACTTTTATTTATAATTCTTCAATATTTATGACTTTAGAACAACCAACAAAAACTTCAGGAGGAGATTAAAGATCAGAGGAAATTATGATGGAAGTAGATGAAGACTAAAAAATCTGAGAAAATACTAAGCACCAAGGCAGAAGTAAAAAATCAATTAAAAACTATAGAAAAACTGAATTATGAGTATATATGGGAAGCCTAAATATAAAAAGTGAAAATACAAATAAATAGAAATTATAAGACCAGAACTAATTGAGAAAATAATCCCAGGTAAAAGTTTATATTTACATTTACAAAGAAAAGAATTGAAGAAATATTTACAAATGTATGAACATATTTCTAAAATTATTATTTAAAACCTAATGAAGGAACATATGCCATAACAGTTTGGTAGACAATATTTAATTCTAATTCATGCCAAGCAAGTTACTAAGTTGTAACAGTAAGTAAACAACTTTGTCATGAAGACAAAAAAGGTAAGTATTAAGTATATGTCATTTCAACTACACTGGTCTCAGACTTCCCTGGATCAAAATTCAATGGTATAAAGATGTAAGTATCTATCAAGATTGGACAATATTACTGTGATTACCCAGTCAGCTCGAACAAACACTAGTGGCTACAGTGACTTATACAGTCTATAAACCTATTCTAAAATAGAAAAACAAAATTACTACAGAACGTCATTTCAAGTTTGTCAAAGAAAGAACTCAGAAATGTTGGAAGTATTTTGTTTAAAAAAAAAAAACTTTCTTTAAAAAAAAAGCCTGCTATTTTCATCTTTGATAGCAAAAGATTTAAATTACATAAATTTAAACACATGGGTATAGAAATAACAAGAATTCCATGTTCCTGTGTGTTTGATAACTTTGTCTTAACCTTTAAGGGTCCTATTAGAAAACCGTATATTCTACGAGGAGGTAAAATTTAAACTTCAGCAATTGCTACATTTTGTTCGTACAAGATAAGAACACTTACATTTTATTTTACTACAGCTTTTTTTTACAGTGTGATATCATTCTCAAAACTTTATGAATGTGTATATTTGCATACTTAAAAACTTATTTGTCTAGAATCATGTTTGATATAATGACTACTTATATCCCTCTCCCCACCTACCCACGCACGGCATTGTGACTGGCATTGAAAAAGTTGTATATATCTCTTGTCCACTGAAGTGTTTCCTCTTAAAGTCATCCTCCCCATTCCCTTAGTTAGGTCCTCTCCCTCATTAGGCTAACGTGTCATATGACCCAGCTATACCACTCCTAGGTCAAAAGAACTGAAGCTGGACTACCATAATACGGCATGCATATCTATGTTTATAGCAGCACAATTCAAAATAGCCAAATTATGGAACCACCCTAGGCATCCATCAATAGGTGAATAAATTACAAAAGTATGTGATATACAGAACTGAATTCTACATAGCTATATAAATTGTCATTTGCCAGAAAATGGATAGACCTGAATAATATTATGCTGAGATTAGTCACAAAAAGTGAAAGCTTAGATGCTTTCTCTCATATGTGGTAGAGAAAAATTGTGCACAGGAGGGGCAGCAGAATAGATACCCCACGTTTTTTAAAAGCTCTGTAACATATATTCTCACTATCCCATAATTTCATCAGCAATTTTCTTATTTTTTTCATTGCAGTCACCATTCTTTCCTATTTCAAGCAATGTTACAAGACACGCTATGCACAAACATTTCCTCGAGCAGAGGTTTGGACTATGAAGATGACAAGCTGCCAGTTCCAAGTCCTTCTGCTTCCTTGAAGATTCACTGGGGACACGGTGCTATCAGTGAGAAGTAATTCAAAATTCCTTTTCACGAGTTCCAATTTAACAATCACCATAATGTCTAGGCATAATTTAACTTTTCATTTTCTATTTCCAAATGATTTGAAGTAGAGGCCCTCCTGGGAGAACCATTATAAAGGCATAGAATAAGAGGGAAATTTTAGTTGCATATGAGATAAGGCATATCATTGAATAATTGAAGGCAAGCAATATAGCAAATCTGACCTGCTCACATTTAAAGAAAGAGTAAATTGGAGATTTGGGAGAATTTGTGTTCGAAGTGAGTTTTCTCTACTGGGTCTCCTCCCAATCAGCAAGTCACATTTCAGTATGACTGATAGATTTTCAATGGTCCTGAAAAACCTAACAGAGAGAAGTCATGACCTTAAAACTGCCTCCCTGACCTCTGGCTGCTGTCTACACTCCCATTAGTAGCAGGTCAATTCCACACACTAAAGTACCATAGTAACTTTGTGGACTCTTTAGCATAGAAAGGCCCTTTCCTTTCTAGCTTGACAACCTTATACAACTACCTTCTTTGTTGATTCCCCTGTTGGCTGTTTGGGGCTTACAGTTGGGACCTGTAGGAGCATGTCAATAAAATATGATGTATTTATTGAAAACAGATGCTTTCTCTGTTGTGTCCAGTGTCATTGCAATAATTCCTACTTTTTATATAGGAAAGTACAAAAATTACCAATTAGGTTAGGAAATTTTGTACTATTAAACTATTACCAGAAAATTATACACACTTCTAGCCATTAAAAAGAGTTTAAAATGCTATGATCTATAGCCACAATTCATTTGTAATTTGATTATTAGAATAGAAATAGAATGGGAAAGAGGGATGGGGAGGGGATGGTGTGGGCATTGGGTAGGGGCTAACTGGGTGATGTGTGCATGTAAGTCTACACAAGTTTTTTTTTTTTACCCTGTTATGATGTATGAGTACAATGCACCAAAAAGAAGCTAAAAAAGAAAAACAAAAGAAAAATTGAGGGTCACTGAGGTAATACAGAAGTGGGAAGTGGTTTCGGGCTCTGATAAATGGAGGTATCTTACTGAACCAAGCTTGAGTAAGTGCCTCCCTTAAAACTCTATGCTCTAATTCCTCCTCCATTTCTCTTTACATATCTAAACCCCTCACATCTCTCAAAGCTCAACCCCCAACTACATCCTTGTCTAAATAATCTGAATAAAGATGATCCATGAGGACCTTCAGTTTTAGGTCATAAACTGCCCATTTATATAAATCTCTCCTGTACATTCTATGACCAAAGGATCATATATTTGTTTCTGATCTCAGATATCCATAGGTTATGTGGTCAGAGGAAGAAAAAAAAAACAAAAATGATCAGTATCTAGTGACTTGTTCAAGGATAATAACAGGAAGTCTGTCTCCTAGGATGATCTCAAAGTATAAAAACACAAGAGTTACAGAGGAAAAATTAATGGTCAAGAAGTTCTCTTTCTTGCATATAGGATAGTTGTTCTATTTTATAAAAACAGTTACTGGAATAATCCTGTCAATTTCCCTTATGCCATCTTTGTTCTTTGTATCAGTCTTACCCGTAGACACAAGGAATACATACAGAAGACAACTCCAGTTTTAAGTTGTAGAATCTCCCAGGCTCTCACAATTGTTGCTTGTTGCTTTTGTGCTGTATAAATTTCCCATTGCATGAAAAACATCATTGTTTGCTCAGGTCACACCACCTGATCTCCACAGAGGCTGGCACCTCTTTCTTTAGCACTGGCCATATACTCTCTCTGTATCTTGAAAATCATAACAGATACATTCTTATTCTCTGCTGATCTTTCCCCATCTCTTCTTTTCATGGTATTGTGTATTTTCCCTCACTGTAAGAAAATGAGATTGCACATACAAAGGACAACTAAAACCCATCCAAGGAGAAACCATGGTATTGATAAGGATACCAAGGAGTACTTTCAGAGATGAAGGCAAACTCACTTTTTAATTCCCATTCCCTCCTTGCATCAGCAGTAAACTGTAAGCCCGAGGCCACCCGATCTGCTCCCTGAAAGCCACCCCCAGGGAATCCTGTTTCCTACAGTCAATGCAAGACAGGCGGGGAACATCAACACCCTTCCTTTGTGCAACCATTTTCCCCCACACTCAAAGAAAAAAAAAAGACATACGTCTAACTTGCTTTACTTCTGCCTATGCAATGAGTCCCAGCCCAAATATTTGCTAATAATAAAATGTACCATCTTCAAATGCCCTGGATGACATTGAGCTTGCTGAATATTATTTAAAATCATGCTTCGGGGGAAAAAAGTTTTAATAATTTATGCCTTCGTGGCTTCTTAAATTTTCTTTTTTATTGCATTTTGGCAGGGCATACTAAATATAAATTGAATAAAATGAGATATCACACATTGTGTATTAATTACCATACTATTTTGAGATCTGTGGCTTTGCCTCCTGAGCTGAATAATGAAAAATTATAAAGTGGAATTAAAAAAATTGCCAGCCAATTTTTACCTAGTTAGAACATAAGTCATATACATGTTACAAAGCATTTTCCTTTTAGTTTTTGTCTTTTACTTTGATTCTATTGAGGACTGCTGTTGCCCTAATGAGCAAAAATACTGAACTCAGAGGCTATACAGTAGACTAGATGATTCTAAGACGATCTATTCAAGGACATGGATGAAAAAGATGTAGGAGTTCCAGATAATTCCTTCAGAAGCTGAGAAATCCAGGAAAATAGTTGAAATTGAAGATATAATTCTTATAAAAAAAAACCCGTCAAAACATGTAATGGAAAGCTGGTAAACTGGAACGTTTCCAAGCCACAAATTTCAATCACCTGGAGAGCAGAATAATGCCAAAAAAAAACATGAGAGGTCCACAAGACCTAAGGGAAAATGTATTTTGTATATCAATTTTTTCTAAGAAATTTTAAACAATGAGCCCTTCATATTAAACATAGTTGTGTGTGTGTGTGTGTGTGTGTGTGTGTGTGTGTGTGCGCGCGCGCGCGCGCGCGCGCGCGCCCATGCGGTTCTGAGGATTGAAGCAGGTGCATTCTACCTTTGAGCTACACTCTTCACCTTACTTTTGTTTGAAACAGGGTTTCCCTTATGCTAAGGTACTAAGTTACTGAGGCTGCTGAAGAACCTACAATCCTCCTGTTTCAGTCTCCTAAGGACTGAGATTACAGGTGTGAATCACCATGCCTAGATGAGAAGACAACTTAAGAAAATGGCATCTTCCGTGAAACCTGTCTTGATTAATTCACCATAGAGACAAACAATCACTTGACTACTTGACTACAATGGAGAGAGTATCTTGGTATATTCACAAAGAGCTTGGCAAAAGAGATGGAGAATAACAAAAAGCTACATGGCAAGAAAGAATAAGCCAGCAGGCTCCTTTGATTTTCCTTACTGAAATAAAAATACTTGAACAAACTTTTAAGGAGAAAAGGGTTCGTTTT
Source organism: Muscardinus avellanarius (assembly GCF_963383645.1). Lineage (NCBI taxonomy): Eukaryota > Metazoa > Chordata > Mammalia > Rodentia > Gliridae > Muscardinus > Muscardinus avellanarius. Next base: position 140,865,340 of record NC_137789.1, read on the forward strand.
TCCTGAACATTGCAGCAAGTTCAGTCTATGGATAGTTGGCTTCATTAATTTTGGACCAGTGGCAAGGCAGGGCATCATGACGAGGAACTCATGGTACTGGAAGCTGCTCAATTACTAGAGGCCCCAAAGACAAAAAAGAAAAAAAGATATGGGGGGTCCAAATATGCACTTTAAGAGCACACCCCAAGTATCTACGTTCTTCCTACTAGGCCTCACTACTTATGGTTGAACCTCTCCCAGTAGTACTGCAGGCTGGCCACCAAGCCTTTGACACATGGGCTTCTGAGGGAAACTTTCAAACCATAGCAGCTCCTGTATCTCTTTACATATAAACAGCCAGACTGATGTCTCACCACATTTTACAAATCTACATTTGATCATAATATTGAAAGTAGGCAACAGAAAAGAATCTCAACTATTTCAAAGTTTCCAAAATATCGCACTAGACATAGCAGCAAGTGTAATAAATAGTGAAAATAAATCTCTATTAAGGGGGAAGCAAAGTTACAATTCAGAGAAGACAAGTGTGTTTATGTAGGAAATCTATGATATTCTGCAGGCAAAATGTTAGTAGGTCTATGTAACAGTCACGAAAAACACACTTAAATATTCCATAGCTGACAGTGTACACAACTAGAAAATGAAATTATAAATGGTACCCTTTACAAAAAATTGTAACTTCTATCATGTACAAAAACAAAATTAAATATCTAAAAAATTTAACATACATATGCACATATACCCAATGGTATACATGACTTCTACATCTCAAAGTATTATGGGTAAAATTTTAAGACCAAAGAGGACAGCCATGGTAGTACACACTACCAATTGTAGTTCACACCACTATTTACCTTACTTGGGGGTCTGAGGCAGGAAAATCACAAGTTCAATGCCAGCCTCAACAACTAAGTAAGAACTTGTCACAACATAAAAAAATAAAGCACAAAATGACAGTTATAAAATGGTGATGATTTTAAAACATTCAATACTCATTTATACAGAAAATAATTTTTCCCAAGTTAATCTATAAATTCTATAATTCAAATAGAATTTTAAAGGCCCCAAATTCTCAAAGACAATGTTGAAGAAACTGAAGAAAAAAGCTGGAGAAGATAAAGAATCAAAGAGCATTTTTACTTCAATGGTGGGATAAACATATAATCTTGACAGTAGGATAAACTACCAAGAAAAAGAATGCAGAAACCCCTACATCTATAATTTCACTAAGTCACTAAGAGAATCTACAGCATAGAGAGGGAAAAGATTTCAATTATATGAAGGTTTAAGAAACATACTTAAAAGCACAGATAGAATCCATGGCATACATCTGTAATATCATGACTTGAGAGGCCAAGATAAAAGGATCTCAGGTTTGATACAAACCTGTTTAAAAATGAAGAAAATAAAAACAGGGGCTAGGGTGTTAAGTCAGAAGCGAAATGCTCATGGGTTCCATATTTGGTACAAAAAAGTCTATATTTTACTTCATTACCCTAAAACAAAGAAGCTCCAAATAATTGTTAAAGATGAGTTGAAAATAATAAAACATCCTTTTAAAAAACATTAAACTTACATTATGATGTGAGACTATAATACATCAATAAAAGTACAAGAAAATAAACACTGGATAATATTTTGATTATATACTAGGCATTGCACTTTAACAATACATGATTACAAGAAGAAAACCAATAAATTCAAGTTTATAAAACAAAATAAGCATTTTCATTACAAGACATTAATGAAAAATGTAAAGGTAAGACAGGCTCAAAGAACATACAGTAATATATGTGGCAAAAGAATTATAGTCAATGTTCGAAGAACATCTGCAAAGCGAAAGTCATAGAACAAAAGCAAAAGACTTTGCTTCTTGTACACACACACATTTGCAAAAAGAGAGACAGACAAAGACAGACACACCAAAGCTGCCAATAATAATGAAGAGCTGGGCGTGGTGGCTCACACTGTAATCCAGTACTTAGGAAGCTGAGACAGGAGGATTTTGAGTTCATGACCAGCCTCATCCAATTAGTGAGACCCTATATCAAAATAAAGAATAAAAATAATAGGGCTTATGTGTAGCTCAGAGATAGAATTCCCCTGGGTTCAATCCCCAGAACTGAGAAAAAGAATGTAAAGAGATGTTTAAGTTCTTTAGATATAATAAAATGCATATTAAAACTGGTTGCAGTGTAAAGGTCAACATTCAACATTGACTATTGAGTGTGAAACATGGGCTCAGAGAATGGATAAACCAGAGCTTCTGGAAACTCCAGTACCACATCTTATAGTCATATTCAAATATTTGGGGTTATCTAATAAAGCTGAACTATAGCCTATTCTAAGTCCCCAAAAGTCAATGAGGCTGTGACCTAAGATCCCACTGTTCAGCTTCACAAGTACAGGTATTACAAGCAAGTGTCGCCATGCCTGGCTTACATAAGACTCTTTACAACAACCAAGCCCAGAAAGTTCTTAATTGTATGCAAGAGCAAAAACAAAAAACAAAAATAGAGAACTTTAGGCTAATGAAGTAAAATACAGACCAGAATCAAGAATAGTATTAGAAAAGTTAAAATAATCCAAAAGAAATATCAGGAATTATGGGTGTACCTTATTCATTTCAACACAGTGGCATGCACATCGCCAGGTATTTAAAAGGTTTCTGTTGAACAAATACTTTATTAACCTGAAGTGCTGTAAAGATGAGTGATATCTTCCCTAAGAATGTTAGAAAAAATTTAGGATCTGTATATCAAGCACTGTAGTACGGAGGTGGGAACAGTATGGTTCCGATGATCAGAATTGGATTTCTTCATTTTTGTATTAAAATATACCAATCAAAAACTTACTATCTTAATTATTTTTAAGTACAGCAATATTAAGTCCATTCATATAGTTCACCTATCATTACCATATTCAGAACCCCAATTTACAAAATTGAAAGTCTATATCTACTAAAATATAACTTCCCATTGACCTCTCTCCATACTCCCAAGGAAATTACTCTTCTACTATATATACTTAAGTGTCTAAAACTCATTTCTCCTTCAAGTGGAAAACTAATTTATATTTCATATTACATATCCTATGCTGCTCTCCAAAACATCAAGGTTGCCAAACAAGAAACCATGATACTCTCAATGTTGCATAAAGAAGGATCTTAGAAAAGAGGCCAGAGTTAAGCTATATTCAGTATGACTGGTCTTTTGGCTTATAGTATTTGTGACTATCATCTTATAGAATAGGAAAATGCATGATTTTTTTCCATATAGCAAAAAACACTCTCCATATCCTTTTACTCTTGTATACTTGTAGCAAAGAGATAACTTTTCATTTATGTTTCTGACCTATGTGTACAATTATAATCTTTCAAGGTCTTTGCATCATTTTTTCATGATCTGAGCACTTACTATTTGCTCACAAGGAAAAGCATAGCATTCATGGTGTTAGATTATTCTGCAAGCTTATCCCATATAAATATGATTTCTACTTTTGATAGAATCTTCATATACATATGTATGTGCATATATATGCAGGTTTTTTATAAGCAAAGGGCCATGTGTGTATTGGATAGAAGCTTCTCATGCTTGAAACTCACTTAGAAAAAACATTGAGGAGACATGAGTTTCATGTTCAATTTTGAGTGATAGCATGCATCAATGACATGAATCACAAGGATCAAATTGACACTTCCAGCTGATTATTTGAAGAGAAGCTTCTAGAAAAGTTATTTTAAGACCTTTCTCTAAACACACTCAGAGCAGGCACAGAAGAACCTGAAATGACCTTCCTTCCCAACAGGAGGATCATGGTTTGACAGCCTCAGCTACTCAGGAGGCCCATTGCAACTCAATGAGACCCTGTTTCAAAATGAAGAGCTAAAAAAAATTAAAAACAGGGATGGGGGTGAAGCTTGGAGGTAGAATGCCCCTGGGTTCCATTCCCAGTACCACAATAAATAAGTAATAAAATTTCAACTTAAAAATATGTGGAACTAACCATATATTCATATATGGTTATTCAACTAATACTTTTACTGGCTTAAAATTGTACTAAAAGAAAACTGCAACTGGGCTGAATTAATGACAATCTCAATTTACTCTAAATAGCTCATAGGTGTGAATGGATAAGCCATATTCACATAGGAAGCTATTTTCCTCGATGCATTCTGTTAGAAACTTAATGCTTCATAGATCAGGCAAAACTAAATAGCAACCAAAAAAAAAAAAACCAATTAAAAGACAAACTTGCTCTGTACTCAATCCTAAGCCCGAAGCTAAGACACCTGTAAATAGACTTTTCTACTTTCTTTGACTATTTGTGCTACAAACATCTGTCTTTTGCACAAAGCAAATTGCTTTATAAAAAGATTCAGTGATGATAGTGCCTTTAACGCTTTCTCCAAAATTTCATTCCCTTTAAACCATTTTCTCCTGATGTGTTTCTATTGCTTAAATTAACCTTATTTCCTGACCTGCACAGTGATTTTGTTCTTTCTCTCTCAAGTTCTGTGTGTGCATAGATTGTTTTTAAAAAGTGGAGAAAACAAATGCTAAGCTGTCAGAAAGGTGTAAATCTTAGCTCTAGACAATGTCAACTTTATTGTTTTTGAGCTATTTAAATTTTTAAAGAAATGTGTTTTACTTTCAGCCTTATGATAGTATCTTTACTACAGATGAAAAATATATGGAGTGAAGCTATTGATTCTATTCTCCGTTTGCCTAATCATCCCACTGCTCAATTTGCTCAATTTGGTTTCAATCTGAGAATTAGCCAAAGAACTCCTAAAATAAACTTAAACATTATGAAATGACTTACAAAGTTGACTAGTACATAGGGGATCAGGTTCTAAAACAGACTTTCACTCGTCCTTCAAGTTGTAGCTTTAAATCTACGTGTCCTTATGCTAATTTTATCACAAGTGCTACCTTTGCATGTAGAAACGTTTGTTGCACTTCAAGGTAAATCTTTTCTCTAGCATGAGGTTGAGCATATTAAAAGTTTATGCTTGGTGAATGACAGTACAACTTTGTTCGATACTGGCTCATAACGTGTAGAAGCAATTATTGATTACAGAATTATTTTATACTAGATTTAAGGGACTTGGAATATATAAGATATATTCCGAAAGACTTAAACCAGAGTTTTAAAAAAAATGCCTCTATAAAGCTATACCCGTGTGTTTCTCATGATTATTTCCTTTCCTACAAAAATAATAAGAACATAAATGTGAATACAATGCTGCAGTCATTACCAATAATTTAACATCACAAATGTCATTGAATTGGAAACCCTGTGCTTTAAGGATACAGAGGACCAGGTTCCTGTCTCAGCTCTGCCACAAATCCTAATATATTGCAGGATATATTAGGATAATAATAATATATATTATTAACTAAGATCTACAATTAATTTTATATGAAAGGTTTGAGTAAATTAGTCTTGCTTTAAAAGTATAAGAACCTTGAAATATAATTGAAAAGTGTATGTTGTTCAAACATATGTGTTGGAGTGATGATCTAAGTAATCTAATGTTTTATATCCCAGTTGTCAGATAGCAATTTAATTAAAATTCCCGGCTTCCATACATACTGAGTTTCCTGAGAATTCCTTAGAAATATGAAGTAAAAAAGATATATGATACCACTTTTTGTTTCATTGTGAAATGGGTTTCTATTATTATCACTATATAGGCTATAAAACATTGTAACATGTTACACCTCTTTTGGGCAAAAGTCATTCAGTGACCTTCAACAGGCTTTTCTCTTGCTCAGTTTTACCAGTTTACCATCCAATGCCTAGCAGTACGGCCTCCACTAAATCACTGTACGCATTTCACTTTTTCCCTTCGGTAAAACTATGTTTCTATTAGACCTGTCCTTCCCCAAATATAACTTATTGTGTGTGAAAACCTGCATGACCAAAGGGTTCTATGGACAAAAATGTCCAGGAAATGCTGCAAACTTCACCTGGGAGCATATGGAGCCATCGCCATTAGCATTTTAAAGCTCTAAGAATGCCTGAAAAAATAAATCTGATTTATTCTAATTAACCCAGTACAACCCATACCCATGTATTGATGAAATCCTTTATTTCAGAATACCAATTAATCGACCATCTCAGATAGTCATCGTGGGTCATTTAGGAAACATCAGGGTCATTTTAAAGGACTTTATGAAATCCATTCTGATGGAATTAAATGAATATCAGCATTGCTTAGAAATGTTTTTTAAAAATTAATTGAAATTAATATATGAATATTGGATTCACATATAGACTAAAATGAGTTCTAAACAGAGGTAAAGTCTTCTATAGGTTAGGTTCCAGCCACATAAAAGAACAGGAATATCAATCTAGAAATCAAGAACTTGGTCTCCTGGTTAAAATTAGACATTAAGGATTTTAAGTTTAAATATTTCTGTTTAATTATATTCTAAACAAATAATTTTACATATAAAATAGGTATGGATGTGAAGAACAAAATATCACTCCTTCCAGAATTTGAGTCATAATGTATTTGAAATAATTCAGGCTTCAGTGTACTGGTTTAATGAATTTCAGCAGGTTTTGCATTTGAAACACGAAGTATCTAATAAAGATGTCTATATCTACAGTGCTGGTTTTCCTTTAATGCCTATAACTCACTCATTTCTTGTCAAGTTTGGGGTAGAAAACGTATATATATGTAGCCTATCATAGTTTTATTTAAACCGAGTTGATTCCACTATTTACTTATTTGACAAATTATCTGTCTTTCAGTAGGTCTATAAGGAGCATGGCAGTCATCTCTCCATCCTAACAATAAGCAAAAGCCAGGCAAAGTGAAAAAAAAAATCAGATTTTTTTGTGTGTGTGGTACTGAGGGGCTTTTCTACTTTCAGGCTATACTCCCAGACCTATTTTATACTTTATTTGGAAATAGGGTCTCACTAAGTTGCTGAGAGCCTCACTAAGTAGCCGAGGCTGGCTTTGAACCTGTGTCATCCCCTTCTTTCTTAGCCTCCCAAGTGCTGAGATTACAGGTGTGCCCGACCACGCCTGGCTTAAAAAATCAGTTTTCTTTAGATTTGCCTGATTAAAGTAATATGGCAAGTGCCTTATTTCAAGCTGGGGAGAAAGATGAGGGAGATACAGAGATTAACAATTTAAGGACAGAGACCTCCAGAGACACCTAGGGAGTAATTGGGATATAAAAGGGGCTTTAGATAATGGAAAAGAAACTCTAGTGAAGCCAAGGAGGTGGCCTTGGGGAGGGTGGGTAAAGGAGCATTACTGTTGGAAACACTGATATTAGAGAGTAGAAACCAGCAAGGTGCCCAGTATGAGTCCTAACATTTACCATTTTACCAAGTTCTCAGAGTGAAGGCCAGAGAAGTATGCTTTCATGATCCCAGGAAAAAGGGTAAGAGAAGCCATTTTTAAATAATCCAGAATATTTTACTGTTCTGAACATTTATCAGTGTTTAAATGTTTGATTTTTAGGAGAGCCTACCTGACCTGAAGGAAGAGAAACACCTAACTCTGGTCCTGTATAACTGTCCTGATCCAATATAAGGGGGCAGAATAAGAAGGACTGAGACGTACTTGTCAAGTTCAGTCTAACACCGCTTACTGAAAGACTGGGGTTTACCCGTAAGTATCAACACATCACTACTCCGTATATTGTCACCACACTCATAAAGGCCTATTAGATAGTTCATTTGCCTAGTATATTATTTCTAACTCTCCAGAAAATTATGAGTAACACTAATAGACAAATCATGATTTGAAGACACTTAACAAGAATGAGTACCTGAAACAGGTATGAGAAGAATACTGGGACTGTCAGACAAGAAATTATAGAACAATCCCAACCCCCAAACCGATTACTATTCAAAGGGCTTTAATGAACAAATTAGAAAATATGCAAGAACTCTGTAAGCAACAGGGTATACAATTCTATGGTTTAAGTAAGAAGTGGTAGAGATTAAAATTATATAAAGAAATGAAGAATGGGCTCACAAGCCAGATGGACAAACTTTAACAAGAATTCTGCACCTTAAATGTGTATCAATAAAAGTTTTCAAAAGCAAGAATTTATAAGAAAGAGAGAAAACAAAAGTCCAAGCACATTGGGGCAGGTACCAAAGTTAAACAATATGCATCATAGAAATAAGAGTGAAAGGAACAAGAACTACCTGGAATGATTGTGACTGAGAATTTCACTAAAGTTAATGTCAGACACAATAATCTGTTGACAGTATTGTTACTAAATTAACTTTAATTACAAACCTAGGAAGTTCAGAGAATACCAAGTAGTATAAGCACTAAAAATTTTATACTTAAATACACCTTACTCAAAACAGAAAAGTCACAGTTAAAGATTCTTGAAAGAGCCGGAGGAAAATTGTCCTTCTCTAGAGAGTAGCAAAACATGGGTCTGGAATTATAGTGTAGAATGCTTTTATTCTTTCAGAAGTAAAGGACAAATAACTACATCAGGCAAAAATTGAAATAATGTTAGTGAACTTTTATTGTAAGAAATGTTTGAAGAAGCTCTTTAGAGTGAAGAAAAATGATAAATCAGAACCTCAGATCTATATTAAACAAGAACATTGGACAAGGAAAAATATGAAAATAAATTGTATCATTTTTGATTGACCTAATAATTTTTGTTCAAAAAATAAAGTGTATTTTTAATATGCAATAATATAGATATATGGGCTTTTGAATAAATAACAGCAATGTCACAAAGGATAGGACAAACAAGTTAGGAATATTGTTAAGATACTTAAGCCACCTTGAAGAAGTGACACAGTACATTTAAAATGCATTTGGTTACATTGTTAGTATACCTTGCAAGTTCTAGGGCAATTAGTAAAACAAAGTATATTGGCATCCTAACTAAAAGAGGAAATGTTATCATAAAAGCTCACTTAGCATGATAGAAAGGAGAAAAAGTGTAGAATAGGAACAAACAAGGGAAATGAGTAGAAAGCAGTATCAAGGATGTTATTGATCCAACTGTACCAATAACTGATTTAAATGTCAATTGTTTGAAGAGAAAGTAGAGACCAGAGTAGAACAAAAACAAATTCCAACTATATGTTACCTACCAGAAACCCTCTTTAAATACAGTGGTAGAGAATACAAGGAAAGGTATTTTTACAGGAAGAAAAATTTTAAAAGTACTATCTATATAATTTCATACAGATCAAACTTTAACACTAGGTACATTCTCAGGGCTAAAGATAAGCATTACACAAGAATAAAAGGTCAATTTTTAAAGCTTTGTAATAATCTTCAACATGTATGTGTTTAATAACATAGCATCAAAATGTGTAGGGCAAAAACTGATATAACTTAAATGTAAGTGATTCTACAATCATACTTGGAGATCTCATCCCCCTGTATCAGAAACAGTTCAAGCAGCCAGGCATTGTGGTGCATGCTTGTAATCCCGGAGTTTGGGAGGCTGAGACCAGAGTATCGTGGTTCATGGACAGCCTCGGCTACTTAGTGAGGCCCTCTGCAACGCAATGAGACCTGGTTTCAAAATAATGAATTAAAAATAGGGCAGGGGAGTAGCTCAGAGATCGAATGCCCCTGGGTTCCATTCCCAGACCCGCTAAGAAAAAAAAAAAAAAAAGAAATAGATTCAGCATACAAAAAGTCACTAAGCAGAAGTCAAATCAACAACCCCCTCAGTCAGCTGGACATAATTAATGTGTCCATTCAAATATGGCAGAGTACATATTTTCTCAAGTTCACATTTACCAAGGTAAGTCACCTTCTGAGTCATAATTATGCTAATTATTTTAAAATATAGTTATGATTTCTGACCAAAATGGGATTAAAATGTCAGTCACAGTAAAACATTGGATGTTCTCCCTAATATGCAGAATTTAGGGAGAAAAAGGGTCATAGAAGAAACTCTAGAGGAGGAAGAAGAAACCACAGATGGACAAGTAAGGTGGAGGAAGAAAATTCCACAAACACATCAAAGGCAATCACTAAACCAAATATGAAGAAAAGGGAGGGGAAGGAAGGGGGTGGAAAGTAGAGAAGGGCTGAATGAGTGATGTATGCATGTATGCCTCTACCATCTTATACTCCATTAAGATGACAAGAATGCACCAATAAAAAAACAAACAAGTAAAATAAAGGTACAACACACTTAGTGATTGAACACACACTTCTAAAAAACAGGTAAAAAAATTTAAAACATTTTGAAAATTAAAGTACAACTTCTTTTAGCTCCTCTCCTATTTGAATTCCTTTGATTTCCTTCTTCAAAATGTATGTGTTGTAGCAAAAGTATATATCAGAAAAGAGGAAAGACTTAAATTCAGTCATTAGATTTGCTTTAAGGAAATAAAATAAGACAAAATTAAAATCAGGGTGAGTAGAGAAAAATAAATGTCAAATAAAATTAAACTAGAAATAGAGAGGAAAAAAAAACCTAGAAACTTTTTTACATTTCAACAAAGCTGATAAGTCCTCATTTGCATAAATGAGAAAACAGTTGACCTAATTTGAGTTACTGATGCAGTAGTCTCCACTTTATCTAAGATTTCACTTTCTACATTTTTTTTTCCCTGCCGGTCTTGGGGTGGAAGCCAGGGGCATTCAACCCCCAAGCTACACCCATTGCCCTATTTTTTATTCTTTATTTTGAAAGCAGGTCTCACTGAGTTGCAGAGGGCCTCACTAAGTAGCTGAGGCTGTCCGTGAACCATGATCCTCTGGTCTCAGCCTCCCAAATGCTGGGATTACAAGTGTGTGCCACCACGCCCAGTTTCACTTACTACCATCCAAAACTTAATCTGAATATATTAAATGGCAAAATTCTGAAGTAGACCATTCAGTTTTAAATTGCATATAGCGCAGTACAACCTCATATTGTCCCACTCTGCACCACCCAGAGCATCAATCATCCCTGTTTTCATTTTATTCACTGTACATAGGCTTACTTCTCAGTCATTTAATTACCATTTCGGTTATCAGATCAACTATTATAGCACTGAAGTACTTGTGTTTAAGTAACCTGCATTTTACTCAGTAGTCCCAAAGCACAAGATTAGTGACAGTGGAAGTTCCAATGCACTGAAGAGAAACCATAAACTACGTCTTTTAATTAAAAAGATGAAAGTGTATCACAGATGAGTATGTATACAAAAAAATTGGGTTTGGTACCATCCAACTTTAGGCATGTGGTGGTCGTGGAAAATATGCTCACCAGATAGTCTTTTTTTTTCCTTTTTACAAATTAAAGATATCACTACAAATTGTCTGGACATTAAAATATAATAAATCAATTATATGAATAGCTCCATATTGAAAATTTAATGATCTTGATGAAATGGATCAATTCTGTGATAGTCTGCCACAACTGTCACAATAAAAGTGTACACATTGACCTATTCAGATTGTCTAGCAAATGAATAGCCTTTAAAAATAGAAAGGACATGTCCAGATAGATTCAGTAATGAAAAAAAAAAGCAGTGGGCAAGAGAACTTAACATATTCTTTAGAGAAGACATGTAGTTGAAAAATAAGCATATGAATAGTTGCTTAAGTATTTTAGGTTACTTCAAATAAAAACAAAAACTGCACATCTATGAGAATGGACAAAATCTATAACTGATAATTACTGATAAAAATATGGGACAACAAAGACTTTTTTATGGCTAAAGGAAATGCCAAATGACACTACAACTCTGGAAGATAGTTTGGTAGTTTTTCAAACATCCAACATGATCTTAATGCATTATATTCTTGACAACTGCCAACTCTAGCCATTATGTTAACATAGCCTCTCGAACTTATTTCTTCCATTTCAAAACTAAGTATGCAGCCGGGCGCGGTGGCACATACTTGTAATCCCAGAATTTGGGAGGCTGAGGCAGAAGGAACACAGTTTGAGGACAGCCTCAGCTACTTAGTGAGAACCTCTGCAACTTAGTGAGACCCTGTTTCAAAATAAAGAATAAAAAATAGGGCAGGGAGTGTAGCTTGGAGGTCGAAGTCCCCTGGGTTCCATCCCCAAACCTGGGAAAAAAAAAAGAAGTATGCAAGGCAAGGCCAATGTTAATAAGACATCCAATAATGTAAACACATGATATATGGTAAATATATACTGGTTTTATTTCATTGAAACCCTTTATATGTTTTACCTGATTCACTTTTGTGTTCATTTTTTTGTAACGTGTTGAATGTAGCCCTTACATTTGCAAGATTTTTTTACTCAAATGACTTATATGTCCACACAAAAATAGACAATTTTTATGACAACTTTAGCCACAAATTGCAATATGTGAAATCAACTAAGATGTCTGTCAATAGGTAAATAGAGAAATTACGGTACATCAAGACATAGACTACTGTTGAGCACAAAAAGGCAATGAGTCAATTCATTGTATTGAAAAGTATGCTAGAAACTTATATGTTACTAATTGAAAGAAGACAATGGGAAAGGCTTCCTTTTGTATAATTCCAACTACCACATTCTGGATGAGAAAAACTATGGAGACAGTAAAAAAGGTAGTAATTGCCACAGGTTAGCAGGGAAGGAAAGATGAACAGAGGGAGCCCAGAGGAATTTTAGGACAATGAGGCTATGGTGCAGGATTCTAGAATGGTGAGTATACATCCTTATACATTTGTCAAAGCTAAAAGAACATACTAGCACCAAAAGAAAACACAGATGTGAACTATGCACTTCAGGTCCTAGTGATGTTTTGATGGAGATTCACTGATTATATGTACAACTATAACATGTGACCTATGTGACGTAGAACTTGAATTGTGAGGAGGCTACATATGTGGGAAAAGGGAATATATGAGGATTTCATACTTCATGCTCTAGGTGTGAACTTACTAGTGCCTTAAAAATAGTCATTCTTTAAAGAAGTATCTTATTAAATGTCAATGTTTCTCTGTAGATTTAGTCATCCCATATGAAAGGCAAGTCTGTTTAGAGGGAAATTGTTTGCCTTTTATTTATTTATTTGACTCTAGATAGGGGCCTCATTCCAAGTAAACATGAAAGCCAAAATTAGTTTACAAAATTTTTAACTCAAAAATATATGACTTACAAAAAGATACAATGACTATACAAAAAGTGACTGAAGACAGGCATGGTGCCACAGGCTTGTAATCCCAGTACTTAGGAGGCAGAAACAGGAGGATTATCTAAGGTTTGTATCCAGCCTCAGCTACTTAGTGATGCCCTCTGCAACTTAGCAAGAATATGTTTCAAAATAAAAATAGAGATGGGGTATAGCTCAGAGGTAGAATGCTCCTGAGTTCAATCCCCAGTACAACAACAACAACAAAAAAAGACTGTACTCAGACTCATAGTGAATACCTGCGCATCCTGTTTTTATTTCTCTCCCTCACCAGTTGTTGACAACTGGTATAATAACCATGTGTATTATTCTCATGTATCTCTTCTTTTATTCATGTAGGAAGACACATATGATACACAATTTTACCCTTGTTTGTGTGTGGGTGTGTGTATGTTACAGAGGATGGAATCTGGGGCATTCTACCTGAATGACACACCCAGCCTTATTTCATTCATTCATTTTGAAGCAATCTCACTACATTGCAGAGGGCCTAAGTTGCTGAGGCTGGCTAAACTCACAATCCTCCTTTCTCAAACTCTCAAGTACAGGATCACAAGCGTGCATCGCCACACCCAGCTCCTGGCATGTTTTTAAAATGAAGTCTTTAGTCTCTATAATTTATTTTTTCACCTACATTTGTGCACTAAATTTATGTTGGGTCACAGCATTCTCATACATTATCTTAGTTTTTTAGTATTTGTAAATACTGAATGACTTTTCTTTGCTTATGTTGACAGAAACATAGGCTATCTTCCACTTTCCCTAGAGTATTGTGGAGAACATTGGCCCACGTGTCTCTGAAGGCACACACAGCAAGTTGCTGTAGGGCATGTCAAGGAGCAAAAATGCTAGGTCATAGTCTGCATGTATCTCCAATTTATTACAGTTTTTCAGATATCTCCAAACCCATTATACAATCTACACTCCTATGAATTCATTTTATAAAACTATAATCTCCAAACACCAACTCAGCCCTTTAGACACTGACATTTATATGAGGATACTGTTTGCTATCAACCTTGCTCAAGGGACTGTGTCTCAAATCACCTACTTCACTCTCTTGTCTGCTTAAGACCAAGGACTCAAGTTCACCACCCTCTTTTGAATGGATTCCCTGTCTTTGCCGATATTTCTCCATGGCCTGAAACCTGGGGTTATTCTTTGTTAAAGTTTGGGAGTTTCTTTATTCTGACCCTCAACATTTTAGAGTCCTTTCATTTTAAGCACAGATTCCACTGTAATCGAAAGTTTAGTCTAATGGCAAATAAAGAACTTCATTTATCTAAATGTGATCTGTTTTAACAACATATAGTGATCTGATTCCTATGCTCTCCTCTGCCTGTATCTTGATAGGTTTAATATACAGTTTCATTGTGTTATGGAATAATAGCACCACAGGGCAATAATATGACTGCTGAGATTTTAAGGTCTGCATAACTATAGGCTTCAGCTAATGGTCCGTAACTAAAATTTATTAAGCATGTAATGCCTCAGAGCACAGTTTAATAAAACAAACTGGGCTATGAAATATCCAGGCCATATTTCAAAGAAAATACCATGTTAAGTGATCGTTTAAATAAGGATTTACTACCAAGAATAGCCTATTATGATTTGGCACTATTAGCACGGATATCTTTTTTCTTTTTCTAATAGTTACTTTTCACCTCGGATTTGCAAACTGGTAGTCCCTGTAAAAATGAAACAGGTTCAGGCATCAGGAGGCAGGATAGATTGATAAGTGTCTATACTTCACACTGGCCTTTTACTCAATATGAGTTTGAAGTGGCTACTAGATTTTGTTTAAATATAGACAAAATTTATGTCTACAAAAATAGAAAAAATACAAATTAGTGTACCATGTGATCAATTTCCCAGTGTAAATAGATGCTTAGTAACTAGATTAAAAAAAAAAAAAAAAAAGACCATTGCCTACCCCTAAGAAGCCTTCTTGGGCTCTTTAACTACATTACCATCTAAATAACTATGACGTAGCTTTTTACTTTTTAGTGATAAAACCAAATACTCTTTTAATGTTAGGTAAGAAAGTCCCATGAAATTAATGATACCACAAGAGAAAAGAATCACAGCCTAGAATTATAGAAAGCAGAATGAGGATTAAAGCCAGACTAAGGCATCCGATGTACTCTCCCTTATCCATTCTATTACATTTTACAATTACTCAGTTTGCTTTCACTTCCATTTACATATGGTTAAAAAAAGAAGTAGAAATATAATGCTGCTCCCTACCTTTCCACTATGAAGGCTGTGGTTCTCTGTTTTGGTTTGGCAGCTTCTTTCTCGGGCAACTCTCATCTTCTAGAACTCTACTTCTTGGATTCATTTATGTATTTAATACCCTATGAGAGATAGAATTGCATGATATATCAGAGGGAGAAAATATTTCTGAAATGTTTGCAACCACCCCAGCCAGTTACTGAGAAAGGCAGTGGAAGCTGAGGACAGACAATCCCAAGAGCCTTCTTTAGTCATTAGCTCTTGCTAATTTCACCAGTGTGAAATTTTCTTTAATGGGTAGTATTTTATTTGTTGTACCCCATTAGGTTGGCATCATGTCTCTTATCAAATCATCTCTCTTACATTCTATTTATTTAACACTATAGTAAAAATCAGACTCGTAACTCTGCTCAACATGCTTCTTGGGGAAGCCAAATTAAAAAATGTAGTAGACAGACTAACTTCAAAAACTATGTTATGATGCTTGTTTCTAAATATGCTTGCCAATGAGGCTACCACGTAGTGTGATTTAGTACAGAAAGTGGTATTTCGGATTCTCATGCAGTTACATTTTATTTCTATTTCACCATGTAATACCTTGGGCTATTTCCCCTTTGGTCACTAATAATTGTGTTCATCTATTAAATGAGGAGATGTTGACTATGTATGTTAAAGGGTTCGTTGATTAGAATACACAGAACTATACAAATCATCTAATCCAGGGCCTAATGCCTAGAGATCTTGGAAATTGCCATTCTAGTTAAGACCAATTAGAGGAAAAGTCATTTCCTTTCCTGTTGTGGTCATCTTGACTTGGTACTTTAAGGGTAATTAGAGCCACTGCTTCCTACTTTTAGAATCTATGTCCTTTGTGAAAATACTGTGGTCAATTCAAACCCAGATGAAACTTTCCTATGCTAAGGTGATATTTTTATCTATAGAATAAAGCTCAAATAACAAAGATAATGGTGTTTCACATAAAGGAGATACCATAAATATTTGGCTGCTTTTGAATATATCAAAAACACTCTCACATAAGTGTCTACAATGTCACTGACGCATTAATTCCTGGCCAGTGAAACTAGATGTGAGCCACAAGCTGGTGAAGGGCATTTCCTCTTTCTTAGAAAGTTGAACTCTAAATATGTACACATATACAGGAACTTCACAGTAAATCAACATCCTAGCCTACTTATATCTACCTGTTTCATTTTGTCTGATCAACTTTGCCTCACTTCTGTTACTGAAATCAAGTCCTAATTAGAACTTATTAGCTAAATTCCATTCTCTTCCCATCTTTAGTTATTTAACACAAAATGTGTTTCTCATATAAGTCTCAGACCTTTATCAAATAAAGTCAGCTTAATTATGAAACTGAAAATAGGATCTTTGTCATTAGTCAATGGTTATTGCACTCAAAACTTGTAAAATAAATTTAATAGAAAAAGATTGATACATTTTGTTTTGCACCCCCATAAACATTCTAAATAGGATGAGGCAAAAGAGAAAGTCTGATCTGAAGTGTGTATTGTCACATCTACTGAAAAAGTTAAAGCTAGTAAGTTCAGCAACCATTCATGATTATGATTCAAGATAAATATACAAAAATCTATTGCATTCCTATATACTTAGAATTCACAATAAAATGCTAGAATACAGTTTCGTCTAAAAATATTTCTTGCTTGTATCAGTGCATTATAGTCTCACATCATAAAGCAAATCATGTTGACAATGCAATAAAATATTTTGTGGTAAATATTACAAGAGATATGGGGGAAACTATAAAATATTAAAATCTAAATTGATGAAGATTTATTCATTGCCCATAGATCAGAAAGTTTTTTTGTTGTATTATTGAAGATTAGATTCCAGAGAGGATTAACCACTGAGCTATATTCCCAGACATTTAACAATTTTTAAAATAGTATCTTTCTAAGTTACTATGTGCTGGCTTTGATCCTGCAACCTCCTTTTTCAGCCTTGCATGTACTGAGATACAGGCCTGTACTACCACACCCAGCCAGAATGTTTGCTACTTTTATGTCACTTCTCAAGTTGACCTATAGATTCAGTGCTATTCCAACTGAAATCAGTGCTTTTTACCTTAAAGAAATCTGCAGATTAAGGTTACCACAATGCCTGATTTCAAATTATACAAGAGATATAGTAAAATAAAAAAATAGTATTGGCACGAAAATGGACACACAAACCAATGGAACAGAATAAAAGTACAGAGAAATCCTCATAATTATAATCAGTTGATTTTGAACAAAAGAGCCAAAGACATACTCTAAGAATAGACAGATTTTTCAATGAATAGTGCTGGGAAAACTAAATATCATATGTAGAAAAATAAAATTAGACCCCTATCTCTTACACTACAGAATGGGAGAAAACCTTTGGAATCTACCCTAATAGAACTCTATTATATAGAATTTAAAGATCTTGAAAAAGATAACACTAAGAATATCCAAACAATGGGCAGCAATTGAACTGAATAGATACTTCTCAAAAATGGCCAAAAATATGTAAAAATAATCATCATCATAAGCAATCAAAGAAATGCAAAACAAAACTAAACTGAAACTCAGACCTCCTCTAACACCTATTGGAATGGCAATCATTAATAAACATATTAAGTGCTAGTAAGAATGGGGGGAAATAGAAATACTTATACATTTTTGGCAGCATGGTAAATTAGTACAAACTACTAAGGAGATCAGTCCAGAGCTTCCTCAAAACTAAGAATGAAAACACTGGTGGGCAGCTCTACCACTCCTTGGTATCTTTCAAAAAGAATTAAAGTCAGAATACTATAGTGATATGCACACATTCATGTTTGTAGCCACATAATTCACAATAGCCAAATTAATAAACCAAAATCAGGTGTCTGTCAACAGATGAGAGATAAATAAAATGTAGCATATGCATAAAATGAAACTACTCAGAGAACAAAGTGGTGTCACTTTCGGGAAAATGGATGGAACTGGAGACTATTCAGCTAATAAGTAAAATCAGCTAATTCAGAGGTTAAGAGTCATACATTATCTCTCATAGATAGAAGCCGGATAGAAAACAGGGAAACATATGAACTTCAAAAATAAATAAGACCAGAAAAATAGTGGAAGGGTATTTGAAAAGGAATGTGGAAAGACTACCAATCTCATCAACATGTAGAGGGAAGGAGAGTGGGATGGGGAAGGAAATAGGCCAAGTGATCTGTTCATGTTTCTTGGCATCACTTTGAACCTTACTATGATGTATAATTACAGTGCCAATAAAAGTAACACCTTAAAACATGATACATTTCATAAAACAATTTTAATACAAAAAATTTGACAAATCTCAACTTACAGAAATACAAAGAACCATGAAATGCCCAATACTGAGAAATGAAACAAAAGATTTTAAAAATTTACATTTCTTTTCATTACATTTTAAAGCCAAGATTTTAAAAATTTAGCATTGGAAAAAAGACAAGCATGCCTTATCAATAGAATGAGATCATTAGACTCATTCATTCTCAATGAAAGAGAAAATGAAATCGAGAAAGTCTGTATTTTTTATTTTCCATAGCGGCACTAAATGTATATGTGTGTTGTATGTGTGTTGATACTACAAAATACTTAGGAAAACTAATCAAAATAAGATTATAGCCTTAAATCCAAGTCCTAAAATCAAAACACTTCTCAGGAAAAGAGAAATTTGTGAAATGATACACCAGTAAAAAATTGCTTAGTTACAACTCTAAAATATGCTCTAAAAGGAAAAATAAGTATTACTTTAAAATAGTTTTCTCTAAATGATCTTGTTGAAAGAAAATATAATTCATAGACTGCAAGAAAATATTTTTAAGTCATATCTATGATAGGACTTGTATCTTGAACATGTAAAGAAATAAAGAAGCCTGGTGTGGTAGCGCAGGCTTGTACTCCCCGCACTTGGGAGGTGAAGACAGGAGGATCGCGCAGGTTTGAAGCCAGCCTCGCAGGCTTAGGAGACCATTTCCAAATAAAAGTATAAAAAATAGGTGTCTGGGCATGTAGTCCGGAGGTAGAAGTATTTCCAGGAACCTCAGTACCACACAAAAAAGGAAAAAGAAGAAATAAATAGCTCTCAAAAACTGAAAATAATAATCAAATAAAAATAAAATATTGCTGGGCATAATGGCATACACTTGTAATCCCAGCATTTGGGAGGCCTAGACAGGAGGATTAAGGTTCAAGTATAGCCTCAGCTACTTAGTGAGGCCCTGTTTCAAAATAAAGAATGAAAAAAATTGGGCTGGGAGTGTAGCTCAGAGGTAGAATGCCCTTGGGTTCTGCCTCTAGCATCACAAAAAATACAATTATTAAGATATATTGCTGACAAGACAGATGAAAAGAGTTCATATACAAAATTCTTGTAAATATTATAGAAACTTAAGCTGTAGGAAACTGAAGATAAACATTTTCACTGGGAAAAGTACAAACTGAAAAGCCAATAAACATTTTTGAAAAAGTGCTGAATTCACAGGCAACTTAATGAACTGAAATTCCAAGAGGTATTAAGATCTTTAACCTCCACCTTTGGAATACAGCAAAGATAACAATTTATGTTTAACAGAAGCAGAAAGATGGCCATCATACAAGTGTGTATTTTTTCAAACAAAACATCCGTTTTCTCTTTGATTTCCCCAATTATGAAGAGAATATGATGTGCAGCGATGTTTTCTCTATTTTGTATATTATGTCACATTACAGAATGGCTTTTAAGCCTCTTAAAGGCAAGGACAATGTCTTCTCTACTTCTCTACTCTTGGATAATTTTGTTCATACTAGGTACTTCTAAGGTGCTCTCAGTCCATTCCATTCAATGCATTTGGTCCCTGCATATCTGTTTCCTCTAAAAGGAATATGGATTCCAAAGAGAAGCAGTCATCAGTTTATCCTGTTTTGCCATGTTCACTTAACTCTTTAAGGAGTTAATTACTACTTTAATAATGTAACCAATGTAAGTCAGTAACATAACTATTGTAACTGAGTTAAAAGATAACTAATGTACCTACCTTATAAAGGTACCTAGCATAACTAATGTAACTACTTTAAGAGGTAACTAGTATAACTAACATAACTAGTATAACTTAACTAATCTAACTACTCTCCTTGTTAAAGTAACATACTATATACTAAAGTTTTAACATTAAATATTATGAGTCTAATACTTGTATATAGTATTGATCTAACACAGCACCTTTTAAACATAGTTCAGTGTTTGCAAACTCAGCTTTTCCATTTTCTCTGCAAATTGTCCTAAATCATAATTTATATGCATAAGTCTGAAAAGACTTATATGCAGAAAGAATGTTAAAGAAGTCTTTGAAAATCTATAACCAGGAGGATTGAGTAAAGAAATGTGGACCTATCAAATAAATTAAGGTTTCCAGAAACCAAGGTATTTCAATTATCTGATGAGAAATGAAATTTATCATAAAAATGCACAATGAGTTAAAAAATGCATGGACAATAGGAATATCAACAAAAAGAAATTTAAATTCAACAATACATTAACTGAATGAAAAATTTCACCAACAGGGCTCAACAAATTTGTTGAAGCAAAAGAAAGAATCTGAACAAATGCAAAAAAAAACCTCACATCATATGAAATTTAGTCCAGGCATAAAAATAAGGGTGAAGAAAACAGGGAACTTATGGAATACAATCAGGGTTCTAATATGTGCATCATTTAATTGAATTCTTTTTCTGAGTGGGAGTTATATTGGGCATCAAACCAAGGGGCATTTTATCTCTGAGCTATATCAGGGCACTTCTTATTTTTTGTCTCAAAATAAGGTCTTGCTAGGTTGCTGAGAATCTAAGTTGCTGAGGTGGGTCTAGAGCCTTTGAATCTCCTGTTTAAATTCCCCATGTACTGGGATTACAGGCATATGCCACCCTGTCTGGCTCTGCATTATAGAACTCTAAGAATAAAAGAGAAAAGGATCCTATGGTAAGTTCATTTTCATTCTTCTGAGGATCTTCCATACTGTTTTCCAAAGTGGTTGCACTAGTTTGCAGTCCCACCAACAATGTATTAGAGTTCCCATTTATCTACATCCTCTCCAGCATTTGTTGTTTGTGTTCTGAATAATTGCCATTCTAGTTCGTGTTAGGTGGAATCTCAGGGTAGTTATGCACTTATCAACTATTTGAGTTTCTTTCATTAAATGCCTATTTAGTTTACTTGCCCATTATTTGATTAGGTTTTTTTTTAGTACTGAGTTTGAGCTCACTGTATAGTCTAGATATTAGCCCTTTATTGGAGAAATAAGTGGCAAAAATTATTCTCCCATTCTCTTGGCTCTTGGTTGAGGTTCTTAATAGTTTCCTTTGCTGTACAGAAGCTCTTTAGTTTAATGCAATCCCATATATTGATCTGCCATTTCGTTTTTTGTTCCTTTGTGGTATCGTTGAGAAAGGTTTACCCATGCCTATATGTTGCAGTGTTGGACTTATGCCCTCTTAAAGGAGCCCAAGGTCTCTGGTCTACTTTCCAAGTTTTGATCCATCTTGAATTGACTCTTGTGAAGGATCAGAAAGCAGAGTTTATTTCCAGTTTTCTGCATACACTTAAACAGTTTTACCAAAACCAATTGTTGGACAGGTTATCTTTTTTTCCAGTGTGTGTTTTTGACTCTTTTGTCAAAAATCATTTGGCTGTAAGTGTGCAGATTTGTTTCTGAGTCTTCTGCTCCATGGGTCTATGTATCTGTTTTTGTGCCAGTACCATGCTGTTTTTTATTACTATGGCTTTATAGTACAGTTTAAAGTCAGTTATTTTGATGCCTACTGCATGCTTCTTTGTTGCTGAGAACTACTTTGGCTATTCTGGTTTTTTTGTTGTTCCAAATGAATTTAAGAACTACCAAATTAATGCATGTGTATCTATGTTCATAGCTGCACAAATCAAAATTCACAATTGCCAAAATATGGAACCAACCAATATTTCCAACAGATGAATGGATTACAAAACTATGGGATATATATACAATGGAATTTTACTCCACCATAAAGAAAAACACAATTACATCATTTACAGGGAAAGGGATAGAACTTGACATTATGCTAAGCGAGATTAGTCAGTCACAAAAAAGAAGAAATCAGATGTTCTCCCTAATATGTGAAAGCTAGGGAGAAAATGGGTCCTAGGCAGAACTCTAGACAAAGAAGAAGATACTGTAGATGATCAAATAGGGTATGGGAGGGAAGAAGAGGGAAATCCTCTCTTGTTCATGATGTACTTAACAAACATAGCAAAGTCAATCACTAAGCCAAACATGAAAGGTGAAAAGGGAAGGAAATGGGGCAGGAATTGAGCAAGGGCTAATTGGGTGATGTGTGCAGTATGCCTCCACCACCTTGTACTCCATTAAGGTGTATAACTACAATGCACCAATAACATATGTAAAAAGCCGGGAGTGGTGGCGCATGCTTGTAATCCCCCAGCTGCGCAGGCTTAAGAGACCCTGTTCTGAAATAAAAAAGTATAAAAATAGGTACTGGGAGTGTAGCCCAGAAGTAGAAGGGTTTCCAGGAACCCCAGTACCACCAATAAAAAAAAAGTTGCACATTTGAAAAAAATTAAAAATACTACTAAATCTGTGGAAGAAAATAAGAATTTATTTTAAAAAGTCTATACTAATATACAGTATTAAGTTATGAAAAGTTTAAGACAGAATTTTGAAAATAAGAAAAGCAACTCAGATGTAGAGAGAAATATCTTTAGAACAGCAAAACATCACAAGCCATATTTCAGCAGAACTATATTGAAAGCATAACAAAAAAATTCCTGCAAACCATGAATATCCTGTAAAACAAAACTGTCAAAAATGATTAAAACTGGACATACAGCACATGCCTGTAACCCACTATTTAGAAGGTTTAGACAGCCAAGCATGGTGACACATGCTTGTAATCCCCACGCTTGTCTTAAGAGACCCTGTTTCCAAATTTTAAAAAGTATAAGATAGGTCTCGGAGCATAGCCCGGAGGTAGAAGGGCCTCCAGGAACCCCAGTACCACAAAAAATAAATAAATAAAAAGGCTTAGATGGGCAGATCACAGGTTCAAGGCCAGTATCAGCAAATTGGAGGCCCTTAACAATTTAACAAGACTGTTTCCAAAGAAAATATTAAGGCTGGAGGTGTAGTTTGGAGGTAGAATACCCTGACTTCAATCACCAGTACAACAAAACAAAAGGAAATATAGAATACTGGTATATTGTGATACTAGTGTATAAGTTACTATTAATTCCAAGAATAAAAGACATATTTAACTAGTACAAAAATATATAATATGAAATATGTGGCATTAATAACAAAGTAGGTGGGAAGAATAAAGTATATACAGTTAAGGTAGAGTTGTTACTTGCTTGAAACATTTGTTTTATGAAAGCCCAACATAATCACAAAGAAAATACCTGAAAAAATATATATATACAAATAAAATAAAAAATATAAGGCTACAGAAAACAGAGGGGCAAAAAGAAAACAAAATTAGCAAACTAATAAGTTATTCTCAAATAGTTTAGATATAAGCGGATTACATTTCTACAATCAGAATGGTTGATCTCTCTCTCATACACACACACACACACACACACACACACACACACACAGGAGCTCAACTACATGATCCTTGTAAAGGACATACTGTTGGTGGAAATTGAAAGGATAGAAAATTCTATGCAAATAATGAGCTTAAGGAAATGAGTGGCTATACTTGTATCAGACAAAATAGTATTTAAGGCAAAAATTATCAGAACACAAAGAATTACACAATGATAAAAAGTAAATCACCAAAAACATTAAAAACTATAAACATATGGACTCAGTATTAAAATATTCAAGTATATGAAACAAACATTGACAAAACTGAAAGGAGGAGACAGCAATGCAAAAAAGGTAGATTTTAAAACTCCACTGTCAATAGGGAGTAGAATATCCAGACAGAAGATCAATATGCAGGACTTGACCAGCACTCTAAACTGAGTGCACCTGACATTAACAGAACAGTCTGCCTAATGACCTCAGAATGCCGTCTTCTTAAGTATATACAGAATACTCTCTAAGACAGACCACATGGTTACAAAAGTCTAAAAATCATGGCATGTGCATCATATGGAACCAACCCAGGTCCCCAACAACAGATGAATAGATTGCAAAATTATGGGAAATACACACAATGGAATTCTATTCAGCTATAAAGAACAAAAAAAATTATGTCATTTGCAAGAAGATAGAAAGTCCTGGAGAGCATTATGTTAAGTGAGATCAGCCAAGCACAGGAGAAGGGACATGTTTCCTCTAATATGCCCAAACTAGGGAACATAAGGGATACCAGAGGGACTCCAGGTAATGGAAAGGAAATCTCAGCAAAGTTTGAATGGAAAACTAAGAGAGGAAGGAGGCTGAACTTGATTAATGAGAGTCTCCATCTGAATATGTGTAAAAGTATGAATATGGCATGGTTACCCTGGACAGTCATTGGTGGGAGGGGGGAGGAAAAATGGGGGTGGGGGAGAAGGCACCAAATACAGTTTAAATGTATATCATTTATTTTCAATAAAAATTTTGTATAAAAATCATGGCATGTGTCACCCTAGTACTTGGGGAACTGAGACAGGAAGGTAACAGGCTCAAGAATGGCCTCAGCAACCTAGTAATAGTAAGACTGTTTTGAAACAAAAATATAGAAAGGGTTGGGGGTGTAGCTCAGAGGTTGAATGCCTCAAAGTTTATTAGCCAGTACAAAAAGTATTAAAAATTAATGAATACTTAAAATACCTACCGCAATGGAATAAAAAATAAGAGGAAAAGTGGTAAGTTTTTTTAATTATGTGAAATTAAAGAGCACTTAAATAACTAATGCGTAAAAATAAGTCAAAGGGGAAATTAGAACTAGCATTAGACCAAAAACCACAAGATACCTGGTGAGATACTTGCTGCAAAGTCAGAGATAAAGCAAACTCAGTACTAGGAACAAAGATTATAGATGTAAATACTTTGCAAAGAATCTCACAAACATACCTTACAAACTAAGCTCAACATTAAAAGAAAATATTGAGGTATATATAAATGAAATAGTAAAATGATAGAAAAATACTAGAGCTGATGCATTAGAAAGAGTAACATTTGACAGATGCTAAACTAAACTAAGGAAGATAGGGTGCATTTAGAATAAAAGGACAAAAGATGACATGATGCTCAGAAATTTGAAACCGTAAGAAACTGCTATGAAAGATCATAAATCAATGGATTGAAGAACTTGGGAAAAACCAACTTCTAAAATGATTCAACACGATTGAATCATGAGAAAGTCTAGACAAAAGCTGTAGCTTTAAAGGAAAGAAAGAGGTTCTCATGGAAATTAGGCTATAGTACAAGTGTAAAATGAGGACTAGAGGGAAGGAGGAAGAAAGGAAAAGGGGAGGTCTGGGAAAGCAAGCAGACCACGCAGTGCCATTTGCAAAGAATGCATCACTGTGATCGTGCACAGAAAAAGAATGCGAGGAAAAGAGGAAATGTAACAAGAAAGATATAACAGACCAAATAATGGGATCTGCACATATAAATGCACTGCTATAAAGCTCACTATCATGTCCAATACGCCAAATAAAAAGTTATTTGAAAAATAGTCCTTAAAAGCGCCAATTCCCTCTATGCCTCCAGCAACATTAACCTAAACTTGCCAAGTACACTCTGGGAAACAAAAGTGACCTGGTAAGTAAATGCCGCAACCGTTACATGTCTAAAATGTGGTATTAGTATTTCAAGGTCTGAGTTTGAAAATATGTTGAAGTTATTTCTAAAAGAGTATTTTTGAGGGTATTATTCTGATTTTTGCATCAATTCATAAAAGTTCTCAGACTCCTTTGACGGTGGGCTTTCTTAAATTGATCCAGAAATAGAGAGCACTTCCTCAGTAATAGATCTTCTTGAAATTACAGTTCTGTGATCACAATTGCTTGTATTTGTAACTGAGTCTTCTTGACTACTAGAGGATTTCCTTTTCTGCTAACACCATTTTGATATAGCAGAAGGATATGCATTCTCACTCGGCTTCCAATCACAGTTTCAAATTTATAAAAGTTCCTATCAGATGGCTAGAGGATCTAAACTGGGCCACAGGTGGATTTTGCATATCCTACACAAAGGTTGGCCATACAGTATCTTATAAGCAAAAGAGGGGTCTACGTTGACAAGTAAGGAGATGCAAGTAAAAATCCATATGTGTCCCTTTGTAGAAAAAAATAGAATAGTAGAATTGGTAGGGTGGGGGGAGGGAAGGGGGAAAAGGATTAGGAAAGAAACAGATCAAGTAATGTTATGTTTATATATGAAATAACTAACATAGGTTGAGGGGGAGAGCAGAGGGAAACGAGCGACGTGGGCATATATAGAAGAATCAGGACTTTGAATTTTACTATATATGAAAGTAACTAACATAGGTTGAGGGGGAGAGCAGAGGGAAACGAGCGACGTGGGCATATATAGAAGAATCAGGACTTTGAATTTTACTATATTTATAATTGCAGTTCATCAGTAACATTCTTGAAATAAGACAAAAAAGGATTCCTGAGTCTATGTTCCTCCACGCTGAGTGAGCTATGTTTAGAAAAGGGATCTCTATGTAGAAAGCACTTTCCATTTTGCAAAATCCCTCCTGATCATTTCACTTTGTTGTTGCTGCTGGGGCTCAGACCCAGGTGTTTCGCCTCCAAGCTACACTCAATTTTTATTTTGAAATGGGATCTTGCTAAAGTTGCTGAGGCTCACCTTATACTTCTGATCTTGCTTTCTCACGCTCCCAAATACTGGGATATTAGGAGTATTCCAGAGCTCCCGATTTCCATATTATCAATAATTCAAGGAGTAGCTGCCCTAAACAACAAATGCAATTAAATTCTTAGAGGTGTTAAAGGAATAGTATTTAATGAGATCGTGTCTCGGCAGAAGTGGGACCACTAAGGTAAGGAGAATAAGAGTTTCACCGGAAATTGGTGAATCAAATAATTGGGAAAATGATTTTCCTTAGAAGAACTATGCTTATGTGTTTGATTATGTGAACCAAGTATATATATATATGTTAACAAAGCAGCTGGCACATCTTCAGTGCACACGCCTCAGCTCTGACATCAGAGCAGCCAAATGTGAGTTTGAGGCAGAGACAACAGGGCAGTTACCTAAGTAGCATTTAGAAATTGGACGCTTAGTCTACAATGTTATTTTCTTTATGTATTTTAGTGCATTTTGATCACTACATAGCGCACCTGATAACACCTACTTTCCACTCAAGAAAAGTAGGTTATAATGCATGATATTTGGATAGTTACATAATATTAATTGTAGAGTTAACATTAGAACCTAGAGACATTGTCTACCCCCTCCACACCCACCAAGCACTCACTCAGCCTTTAAGTCTTAATTCCATGGCCACTACTGTTCTACAGCAGAAACTTGAATGTTCAAAATTCATATTAGCGTTTCAGATGATAATTAGTTGGTTGAAAGGCCTTAATTTTAGAAAAAAAATACTTCCAGCTGAAGTTTAAAGCTATCCCAGGATTACTGACTTATTATTCACTCAAAAATCAGCCGTATACCTATTAAAAACTCTGGAAGAATATAATCATTTTACTACCTTAATTCCTGTATGAGAATCAAAGTTTTAAGCCCATCACTGCTTAAAATTTAAAATAAAGCTAAGGTTACAGCCAAGAGGTCAAAATCCCTTAGATTTAATCTCCAACACCAAAAGAAACCTGTCTGATGTAATAAATACCCCTTCTCCACACCTCTGCCAAAATCACAGACCCCAGTCTGTTTAAAATTTCTCACCTGCTACTATCTTACAAAATAAATTACTATGACTTTAGAAAATATATTTGCATCCCTTTATCAAATGTTTGTCCTTAAAAATTTTTGTCAGAATAGAAAAAAAATATCAAGGGTTCTTTTTGCCATAAGAAAAACTACTGTAATTTCTACTAATTGCTACATGTATCTGTAAGGACTATGATGTTAGAGGCAATACCAGCATTTTGTAATTACCTAGTTGATAACTTCAACAGTTCTACGTGATACCTTGCTTTCCACACCACAGTTAGGTAATTGATAAAAGTTTTGGAAGGCTTTTATCAATTAGGAGGGCATGTTGATAATTAAGTTTAACAAGTTTATTATGGTTTTGTTTGGAGACTGGACTTATAGAAACTTGTGTCCATGGGCCATGTAATGGATTTGTATAAATACTTGTTTAGAAATACTTGAGGAGCTCGGGAATTGGTGCATGCTTATAATCCCAGTATTGGAGGCCGAGCTAGGAGGATCTCGGGTTCTAAGACAGCCTCAGCTACTTAGTAAGGCCTTGTTACAAAACATACTTAAGGAAATACCACAAACTCTGCCGTCAACACCCTTATCAATTTCTGAGAATTTGTCTGAAAAAACATTTTCTTCAATTTCCTTTCTCCTTCTGTTTCACCCCTTCTCACATTTAACTTGCTTTTGCTTTTTAGGACAGAATTGTAATGTTTCAAAGATCACAAAAGATGGAAAACAGGCCAAAGAATCCTCCCAAAGTCTAAGAGTTCTTAGCAACGTTGATTCAGAGTGGCTGTCTTCAGAATTCACAATAGACCCTTGCAGCTTTTCAAACATTGCTTTATCTTATTTTTTTTTGGTACAAAACTCTGTTCATTTCCTCCTTCCTCTAAAAGGTACCTTGTCACTATGACATAAACTTAGAAAGGAAACCCATTAAAAATAGTTTTTGCTTCTTTACAATATGTGCCCTGACTCGGGAACCCTTTAAAAGCAGAGGACTGATGCCATATGTGGCTTCTGGTTCTTACAAAGAAGTTGGGAGAAGAGAGGGAGACCCCAAAAGTGGTTGAAATATCTATTTTTTTGTCTTCCAAAGTGTTTTTTTCCTATCAAAGCATTTTAGTACTAGAAAGACCATCAGGACCATGCAACCCAACATTTACACTTTTATAATAAAGGGAGAGGAGATACCTTCAAAGCCCACAGTAAGTTAGAAGCCCCACCAGGAGAAAGGAGAGAGACTTCTACTCCAGGGATCCTAGCTAGTTGGTCCTATTTATACACTGAAAAGCCTCACGCAAGTCTGCTGAGTTAAGCTGGATTGATGTGCACGTGGCTGAAAGCAAGGAATCGAAACCAGGTTACTTATCAGATTCACGTGGATGCCTCTTACAACCCGAGATTCTTAGGCCCCATCCCCAACCTGTGGGGTCTGAGTCCTGTAGTCTTGTATCTCCAACCTAAAGACCTATCCTAAAGAATTAAAATTGGAGAATCATGCATTGTAAAAGTGTATTTCACCCTCCATAGAACAACCTTTCTTGCCTCTTTCAGTGGGGCTGCCTCTTCCTACCTGTGAAAAAAGTCCAAGTGGCGTTTCTATTAGAGATAACAAATATGTTGTAGGCACACTCTGGGGAAAATTTACCAACTAGCCAATTATGATCAGGAAGTACCTTCCATGGAAAATAAGACTCTGTTGAGGCCCCTTATTAAATATTTGCACATTGCAATCTGTAAGTTGTTATAATACAAAATAATTTTCAGACTTTGTAGGTAGAAAAAAAAATCAGTTTTCTATTTAAAATTTTTTTAGTAAATATCTTTCCACATCTGTTTTCTATGTGTCTAGATGAACACCTTTATACTTAAAATCTGACTTCAAATTACTTTAAGGTCCTCATGATTTTTTCCCCTTTCAAGGTAGGTTTGCAGGATCTAAACTGTGTTAGAAATCCCACATTTAGAGACAGTTCACTTTCCTGGTCTTGAGGTGGGAACAGCTTTCCTCATTGGCATCTCATCAGTCAACATTGTTAGCAGTTGCCATAGTTTTCAACAACAAAACCCACTTATTCTGTTAGTGCTGTGTGGGAGGGAGTTGCAGTATCAACCAAGCCCTGGGAAACTGTATGAAACAGGAGTTAAGAAATTAAGTTCTGGCCTCAGACTTCCCAAAATCAAAGCCTGACTCTAACACTATCACAGGTCTGTGATCAACTGACACAGAGCCAGGTGATAAATACTTTATATTCAAATGAGGATTGGCTAAAATTACTAAGGATTATTGATTTTGAGATCAGATACCTGGGAAAGTTACTTAACCTTTCTGGGTCTCAGATTTACTTAAATATAAAATGATGGTGAATATATTAATACTGTCATATCATTCCAAGTATCAGATCATATAACTGTGGAGGCCATCAAAGCACAGTGTATGCCAGGCTTCCTTGTCTCCCTCTGGTGAACGCCCCTGTTGTGTGAAACATAGCTAAGCCTGTCCTCAAGGACGCCATTTTGCCTTAGGTAACTCTGTGCCCTGCCTGGGTGCCTCTTGTGTTCTGATTTTGTATAAAAATTGGACTGAAACAATCCAGTGTGCAGGCACACAGACACTCGGGCACATGGATGCACCTACGGAAGTTTCATGAGCAGCTCACAAGCACCCAGTCAACCGCCCCAGAGTTCTGGAATCCTAAGTCTCCTATTCTAGCTATTGCAGCTGAAATAAAACCTTGTTTCAGCCTCTCCAGGGCCCAGGTCTCCTCCAGATGGAACAGATGGAAACCACAACTTCCCAGCCTTAATCAGTTACATAACAATAACCCAGGAGAAGTACTCAGCCAACCATATGTT
Organism: Muscardinus avellanarius; assembly: GCF_963383645.1. Classification (NCBI taxonomy): domain Eukaryota; kingdom Metazoa; phylum Chordata; class Mammalia; order Rodentia; family Gliridae; genus Muscardinus; species Muscardinus avellanarius. Next base: position 140,896,411 of record NC_137789.1, read on the forward strand.
AAGTAATGGGAACTCAATAAAAAGACACCATTGGTAGGAAGAATGTGGGATCCTAACTCCACCTTAAATCAATAACATGTCTGTAGAATATTATACTCTGATTCGACCAAATATTTTTTTAATTAATTCGGCTTCTTACTTTGTCCTAGGTTAAAAGAAGAAAGTGACATAAAAATACAGTCCCGTTTTGTCCAGAATGAGAACTGAATATAGGTAATATACAAAATGAATGGGTATGTTGATAATGTCAGTCAGTGATCAATTGTTAAACAGTCAGACAAAAAGATTATTTTATATGTAAATCATATAAAACATGATCAAAATCATATGTAAGATATCATTTTGTTTTATATTCAAAAAGAAGATTGATGTAAGTTAATGAGGATTCTTGGATAGGGAAATTAAGATTGACCTGTTCTGTGTGTATGTGTGTGTGTGTGTGTGTGTGTGTGAATGTGTGTATTTATAGTTACTATTTTATTTAACCAAGGATAATAGGAAGGAAAGGATATTCTAAACTCCTAGAAAGTAGATCAGAGCAGAGCAGAGCAGAGAACTTATAATGCCCAGATATATTGAAGGAGAGATGAGAGGACCTCCTTAACTGCAAAATATTTCTTATTTTAGAAAAATGGAGGGAAATACAGGTTATCACCCAGATTAGAGGTGGAATTTGGAGCAGACAACACGTTTGAGCACAATGAGTTATGATTTTCCCAGGGAAGGAAAGTTTAGCTGAGGGTCTGCAAGCCCAACAGTGATACTGTCACAGTGAAATCCTGCCTGGTGCTGGAGAGGAGCCCGGTGGGTGGCCTTTGACGTCCTGCACCTGCTCAGACTCAGGGTTCTGCCGCGCTTGCCTTGGGGAGACAAGATGAAGCTGCCAAAATGCGATTACAGGATGAAATGAACGGCTCTGGCCTCAGATCTGCCATAAACTCAGTGTATAATCAGCAGCAGCCTGTCTCTCTCGGGGACCACAGGAGCTCTTTCACAGCCTGGTAATAAGAATTCAGAAATTAAATTCTTTCAAAAGCACCTTACGAGAGTTTTCTGGAGCAGTGTCAGTGAAAGAGTGTGAAAGATAAGATAAATTTGATAATAACAACTGAGAATCGATCTTAAGGTCAAGAGCAAACTCAGATCCAACATTTGTCTTATTGGCCTCAGGGTAACTTTGTTTTACTACAGAGGATTCAACCTGGGGGTGGTCTACTTCTGAGCTATACTCCCAGCTCTTTTTTATTTTAAAACAGAGCCTTACTAAGTTGTTGAGGCTAGCCTCAAACCAATGATCCTCCTGTCTCAGTCTCCCAAGTACTCAGATTATAGGAATATGTAACTATGCCTGACTTAAGTCTGTTTTTTAATTTGATAAAAAGAAGCTTAAATTGATCTTTTATAGTCATGCCGCAAAGATAAAAATGGGATAACTGCTAAAAGTTACATCCTCTTCAACTTATTTTAATATATGCTACAATTAACTGCTCATTAACAATTGCTTGACCTAAACTTTCAAATTAAAAAAAAAATTGTTAGGGTATGTTATTAGTTACCAAATAGTCTCAAAGTAAGTGGATTTCTTTGGGAGGCTACTAAGTAATCCTGTGTAAATCACAAAAAAACTCTGTGTGTGTGTGTGTGTGTGTGTGTGTGTGTGTGTGTGTGATATTTACTAGGAATTTAACTGTGGTACATTCTACTTCTGAGCTACACCAGGCCTATATCATCATTTTATAAAAAATTAAACAAGGTCTCACTAAGTTCCTGAGGATATCTAATTTGCTGAGGCTGGCCTTGAACCTGAGATCTTCCTTTCCCAGTCTCCTAAGCACTGGGAATACAAACATGCACCACCATGCCTAGCTAAAATAACCTATCTTATGAAGTGAGATAGTGGCCACAGAAGACACAGCCTTAGAGGCAAAGCTTCCTTTACAGACAGAAGAATGCTGGGCTTGCTGGAGCCTGTTTCCTAAAGACCCCTGCAATTCTTAGAATGGAGTGAAGGCAGTGCCTGCAACCTCTAAAATCCCAATGCCACAATCCAGAAATACCATGAGAAGTTTGTGTCATTCTAAGGGGAAGAAGTCTAAGAGAAAGCAGGTAGGATCTTAGGTGGATTCTGGGACCAGCACCATCATATTTGGTTTCTATATTTAGGATGTTATATTACCTCTCTAAGCCTCGGTCTTCTTACATGTTCACAGAGAAGAATTATGTCTATATCTCTGGGCTGTTGTGAGAATTTATTGAGGTGATGGACAAAGAGATTTGCATAGTGATTAACTCTTCTAAGTATCCCAGTGCAATTGCTTTGACCATTTTTCCTTTGTAGGTCATAAGGATCTTGGGAGATCTCACAGCAATATTGGGTCTGTGTGTTTTCTTTAGTGTGGATCACAGGCAAGAGGACTGTGAACATAATATGTAAGAGAATCTGTGAACATAAAAGCCTGCTGGTAAGTTAGTGTGTGTGCAGGATGAGACGTAGCAGAAGGAGATAGATACGTGTGTCTGAGTAGCCCAGGTGGCAAGTGCTGCTGAAACTGAGAGAAGGGAAGGATTTCCCATGATGGGATGGAATTGTCTACAAGTTTATCACAGAACTTGTTCTTTTCATCAGTTGTCAGTCAAGCAGGTGCTATTAAGGGTCCGTGCCATTCCAGGAACTGTGTGCAGGGTTATGTTGGAGTTAGGGTAAGTAGAAATTAAATTGTTGCCTTCATAGCTGTGATGGCAGCTTCTTAGTAGTCCTGTTCAGTAGTCTCTATCTCAGACCTTCATACTAGCTCTGGACACCTATGTTTAGCAGTGTGTTCTATAAGGAATCTCAAACTTGATATCATTAAATATTCAATATCTATGTTAGCTTATAAATTATTTTCACCCTTAGAAAAAAAGTTACTGAAAATTAGTTTATGAACTTTATTATTATTATTTATTAATTTATTTTGGTGGTACTAGGGTTTCAGGAAACCCTTCTACCTCCGGGCTACACTCCCAGACATATATATATACACACATATATATACATATATACACATATATATATGTATATACGTATGTATATATATATATATATGTGTGTATATATATAAATTTTTTTTTGAAACAGGATCTCTTAAGCCAGCACGGCTGGCTTGGAACCTGCGCGATCCTCCTGTCTCTGCCTCCTGAGTGCGGGGATTACAAGCATGCCCCCATGCCCGGCAGTTTGTGAACTTTTTAAAAATACAAATTATATCTGGAATGCACAAATATAAAGACATCTCTCCGACAGCATGGGAAAGTTGGTTTAGAAAACATGTTACAAAATTTTAAGTAGAGAGAATAAGAACTTTTTAGCAGAAAATCTAATATAAAATTTCACCTATCTCACTCTCTTCTTTCCTATAAGAAATATGTATTTCTTGTAAAATATTCATGCTAGTCTATAATATTTTAACTTTTAAATGGACTAATTTGACATATTTACATGCTAATGATTATATTTCTACAGCATCTAACATACATTTAAATAAATAAATATGCTTAAGTATGAACTGTCACTGTTATTGTATGTCACAGTGGGGTGATAGGCTGCAATAATTAATTATATTTCAAAATTACTGGGGAAGAGTTTGAAGATTCCCAGCACATGTAAATATTGATATTATAGGAGATGTAAATGCTAATTACCTCACATGATCATTACATATTATCAACATCATTCAAATTTTAATACTATCCTCCATAAATAGATGAAAATTTTATACATTATTTATTTATTTATTTATTTATTTATTTTTGGTGCAAATTTACTTTTATTAAACCATACAATGAATGTTGTGGCATTTCATTTTCCATTGTGTGACAATTTATTGGCTGGCATCTGAATATAGTACTTTTTTTGAAAAATACACAAATGCTAACTGACCAAAGGGAGAAAAACTAGTTGTTCAGTGATATACAAGGGCGCAAAAAAAAAAAAAAGAAAAAGGATGGATTTTAAGCAATAGTGCTGCTGTTACAGTGTATGAGTATCTTTATCTTTAATTCTTAGAAAATTAATTATAAGGTTTATTATACCTGTAAATTCAGTCTAGGATTTTTGCTGGGCAATATAATTTAAAGAGCTACTTTTCCAAATAAACAATTTTCCAAATTCAGTTCATGGAGGTCTCTAAAATACTAGATTAAGGTAGTCACCTTACAATTGAATGCTCACATAATTTCAAAATCATAAAGGTCATCAAATTAGCACTGCTTCTCTGGGCAGATGCTTGTCAGATTTAAGAGTAAGAAAATTGACTATTTTAAAATCTCTAATCCATTTGTCTTTAGAAAGACCGGTAACTGAGTAAAATGACCTTTTGCAGAAATGATCAAAACAGCTTGACATCTACAATTTGAGAAGTCCACAGCATTTTTGTGGAAATGTAATCATTAAAGCTTAAACAATTCCAAAACTTAAACAATTGCAGCTAACATCGCCATGCTATTGTTTAGTCTGAGTCAAATGAGTACAATTAGCTCATTAAGTACTAAATTTGCTCATCTGTGGTTAAAAAATAACACAAATATAAGACTTGTATTTTATTTGGTTTCACAATTTTCAGAATACTTCTGACAAAGGCCCTAACAGGATCTGAGGTCATATTTATGAAAAACTCCTCCAAAATAAAATCATGGACAATTTTGAGCTATTAAATTAACCGATTTTCTAAAAGCTCCCACAGGTACTTGTGCAAAGGGCAGACAAGGGAGAATTGTATTGTAATTGAAATAAGGCATTGCAGTTATCAAGGCTGAGAACTAGTTCTAAGTTATCTATTTTAATGGTGGAAAAATGCTAAAGAAATCCTTATTTTATTCTGGAGCCTCACAATTCAAGTTTATCTTTAAAGCAGTGTTAGATGTGCCTTGCTCTAAGAATATGTAAGCCCCACCCCAGTCCCCCCTAGAGAGGGGAAATATAAATCACTTAAAAACCCAAATGTCATCTTTCACTCCCAAACTGAGATCAACTAATGGAGATTTACTACACTGGAAAATTTTTCTCTTTAAAAAAGCAGCTCATTCATATAATCTTTTTTTTTAATTTCTTTTTTTTCCAATTGCATTTTTTATTATTATTATTATTTTTAATTGGTGCATTATATTCATACAACTTATTGGGGTAAAAAACTTGTGTGTACAAACATGTACTCATCGCTGATTTAACCCCTACCCAAATCCCACCCCATTCCCTCCCCGTCCCTCCCTCCCTTGCTTGGCTTAGTGATTGACTTCGATATGTTTAAGTACATTGTGAGCTTTAGAGATTTTCCTCTCCCCCCCTCATATAATCTTATACCACAAAGTTAGAGGCAGATGCTTTCAAAATATTTATGTTTGGTATTTGTAGAATATCTGTCTAAATCACAAATGATTCTTAGCATATATATGGCAGTTGAAATGTTTCATTAAATTTTTCCATACTAGTAAGACAGTAAAACCTCATCATCATAGGTTTGGAGAATGCCCAACAATACTAAATCCATTTTTTTCCAAATTGAAGTTAAATTTTACAACCAGTAAGCCAAGCAAGAATCTTTTTTAAAAATCAAACCTCAATTATTTAATCAACTCTAATTCCTTTTATTTACTATTCTTCATTACAATTAATTACTATTCTTCATTTATTCATTTACTGAATAAAGACGAAGATAAACCTAATGTGACTGTTTGCAATGATGACTCTTTAAATAGTATTACATCAACCTTCAGAATAAAACATCAAACCAGAATTCAAGAGAGTGACCCAGTTTATTGAAATTCACATGTAAATTTAATTTTCCTCAAATCAAAAGAGCTTTTCATTCAGAATAATTTCATTTAAGACATTTGCAGGGCAAATATGCCATCATAAATCTTATTCTGAATAAAAACAAAGTGCTGAATGATAATTACCTGAATCTTTTTTTTTTAGCACTTCTCACTTATTTAAGTTAAAAGAGCCCTTTTTGTGGCATAAGCAAATCTGAAAGAATGAAAGAAAAAAAAAGCAGGGGAGGATATGGGAGGAAGAAAGGGAGGGAGGGAAGAAAGGCTGAGTTAACTTTCATAAGGGAACAGGAAGCACTGCATCCTTCTGTGTTTAAGTAGGGTGACATATAACTGAGGCCAAAGTAATCCATGCAAGTTACCTTTAAAGTATCATAAGCTTGAAGAAAGAAAGAACACTATTACTGACCTTGATACTACAGCAGTAAATAGCGTACTAAAATACCCTAATTGCTCTAGATGTCTAGATCTGGCTCTGCAAGCATCATGCCACTGACATGCTTTATCTCCTTTCCTAACTAACAATGATTTGCAGGTCAACGACTGAATATTCCAATGTGACTTGTTAAGCGGTGTGATAAAACTTTGAAGTTAAATGTAAGCAAATTGTCCACACCTAATCGCAACATCAGCCCAAGCAGGACAAAGCTGGATCAGCATGAAAGGTGGGTCACTTTAGAGTCTTCCTTTGACTGCATGATATATTAAGATGACAGACCTAAATTTCAACTAGGTTAATGAGTTAGAATAGATTTGTTTCCCAAATTTTGCACACAAAAATTTTGGTGGATTAGAGAAAGAAACCTCAGACATGAAGGAAAGGAAGGAAAAAAACAAAAAAGTTTAAGTTGGATAGCTCACCTGTATCTCTAAAGACTGCCATGCTTCAAGAGAACTTCCATAAAGTGAACCTTGTACGAAACTTAAGAAAACAGTGTTTTGAGTTGAAGTTGACCAACTACTGCATAGAAAATAAGCTAACATACAACAGTCAAGTTTAGGCCTGTGCAGAGGGAAAATAAAGCACTTCTGGTAGCTGCAAATGGTAACAAGTCCATAAGGTTTGTACTTTGTATGACCTAGAGTGGGTCCATAAGAGGGAAAACTAGAGTAGAAATGGGTAGGAAAAAAGAAAGTGGAAATGCTGAGAAGCTTAGAGAAGCAGCAGGAAAAAAGCCTTCAACTGTATAAATTTGCAAACCAATAAAGTATAAAGACACCACTGAAAAACAGTTAACTGTCCCAACACCCAAGAACAAACAAAACTAGGAAGGATTAAGTTGCGGTGGACAATTTTAGAAATTTGAATATGACAATATATTTCTCAATAATTCACAAACAATATATTACATAGTATATTTATATTAAATACTGAGAAAACAGTCCTGTAACTTTGATGCTTATAATGCTTTAGCCAATGAGAGCACAATGATATCAAACTAAATGAATGCTGGTGTTAACACAACAGTGCTCATTTATGAAACAACTGTTACCATTTCCTGCTTCAACAGTGCAAAAATAGTCTCTATTTTGAAGTGAAGTAAAACAAAGGTCTCTAGCTTCTCTGGGATGTGCCCTTTATAATATATTCTATGATTCACGATGACGCGAGCAGCCAGACACTGCAATGTGGCATGATTTATGGGCTGGATCAAATTTTTAGCTATTTACTTCTCATCCAGCAAGTCACTGGCAGTTTGTTTGTGCAAGTTTGTGGCATCAAAATGTGCACCTGATTTAATAAGAAGCTTGTAATCCCAGAATTTGGGAGGCTGAGACCGGAGAATCGCGGTTCGCAGACAGCCTCAGCTACTTAGTGAGGCCCTCTGCAACTCAGTGAGACCATGTTTCAAAAATAAAGAATAAAAAATAGGGCAGGGGTGTAGCTCGGAGGTTGAATCCCCCTGGGTTCATTCCCAGACCCGCAGAAGAAAAAGAAGAAGAAGAAGAAGAAGAAGAAGAAGAAGAAGAAGAAGGAGGAGGAGGAGGAGGAGGAGGAGGAGGAGGAGGAGGAGGAGATGATTCATGATATCGGGATGGTTGTTCAGAGCAGCAATATGTAGGGGGCTGTTGTCATCAGAGTCTCTGACGTTCACATCAGCACCACATTCTATCAGTATCGCAGTAACTTGCAGAGATGGAAATGTACAAACAGGGTATTTCCCCACACGTGTAGTATTCTTGTGCACAGCCAGATGAAGAGGGCTGAAGCATCAAAGTTACAGGATTGTTTTCTCAGTATTTAATATAAATATTATTCTTTCCCCTTGAATGCAGCTTAAGAAACCGGTAGTCTGCTTTTTGAAGTGGTCCTCTTCTAGAGTACAAGGAACTTTTCCTAACAAGCAAATTAAGTGCAAAATAATGGAAAGAGCTTTATTTAATTGTAATGGGTCAGCTGGACACTGAGTTTGTTTGATAGCTCGCACTATTTCAAGGACGCTTTTACACAGTATGCCCATAGGATCATCAAATGTAACAGCAGTGTCCAGTAGGCCTTTAGCCCTATCCTGTAGCATAAAGGAGAAAACTGCAAAAGAGAGTAAGTAAACTGCTGACAGTCATTGGGCTTAAGGGGTCCAGATTTTTCTGCTGCATATCCAAAGCATCCTTCCATAGGTTGATGCATCATTTGAAATTTCCAGGGTCTGCACAGACAGCGCCTCTATATCTAATGTAGTAAGAGGTATCAGGATGGGAAGGACCAAGAATACGCTCTCTAATTAATAGTGCCTACATCCTCATCTCATCGGGATTAGCAATAAGACCTTCAAGCTCTTCTGCACTATTTACCTCCTTGGCATAATCGTAAACCATTATTAGTGTCTGTGGTACTGGTTTACTAATTATGTTAGTTCTCTCACTGTACCTCATGTTCATTGCCTTTTTCAAGTATCTAAAAGCCCCAAGAAGATCTCTTTTTTTGTCTACAAATGTAGCTCCCAGAAGCTCTAGTGCATTGATACGTTCTGTCTCGCTGGTCTGTGCATGCTGTCAGAAAATCCACACTATTTGTGTGACCAGTCACACTTGCTGAGAGAAGGGGAGTCATTCCATAAGCATCCTTTTCCATCTTGGCACAATACATAAGAAGCAGCTTCATGATGTCCAAGCTTCCAGATTCTGCACAATCATGCAAGGCAGTATTAACGTGAACACTTTTTCTATTAACATCTGTCCCCGTTTCAAGTAAATACTGAGCACTCTCTTTATGTCCTTTGTAACACAAAACCATCAAGCATGCATGCCCATGCCGGTTTGACACTTCCAAATCAGCTTTGTGTTCTACAGGGTACTTCACTATTTCCAAATGGCCATCAAAACATGCAGCTCGTAAAGGAGTGGAATTGGTTAGGGTAGTGTTGTTGACAGATGCTCCATGATTTAACAAAGACTGGACCACCTTCAGATGTCCTGCTGCTGAAGCAGCCCATAGAGGTGGGGCCCCTCAATGGTTTCACCATCAAAATTGATGGAGCCCCCGACTTCTATGGACGCACGGCACTGCTCTAGGAGGAATTCCACCATGTCCAGATGTCCATACCTGGCAGCCATCAAGAGTGGTGTGACCCATTTGTTATTTTCTGAGATCAAGGAGGAAACCTCCTCTTTGGATTTGCTTGCCAACAACTTGGTGAGAGGCCTGAGTTTTCCATCCCGCGCTGTGTTAAACACTGCTGTCTTCAGATTCTTTTATGTCCATTTGAAAGGCTGTGCTTTATCCTTCAAAGCAAAGCTCCAGCTTAACACTATCAATGTAGGAGAGTTACAGGAATCAAAGTTCAATGTTAGTCACTGCACCCCAGAATGGATATAAAACCTCGGATAGTATATTCTGTCCTATTTCCTTCCAACATCTGACCACCAGACCACCACACTAGGAAAAAAAAAAAAAACCCACAACAACAGTAGTTTAGGTTTTCTTAATTTCTATCTGAGAAGAAATGGAGGGAAAAGGCCATAATCATAATTTAGGGACTATTCTGTACTGCCCAACCCATTTAATGGGGGAGAAATGTGGGGAGCCATTAAGGCTTTCCCCTAGATTAATGTTTCTGACTCAGCTGACTGTCCTTCGCCCAGAATCAACAAGGTTTGGGGTCATAGAAAGTTCAGAGTAAAAGGTCTGGGAGAAGATCAGATGGTGATGGCATGAGGGTACTGGTTAACCTATCTGTAATATATGTGCTTTGGTTTGGTCTTTATTGTATTCTGGTGCTGGTAGCACGAGGATGTTGACTGACCTATAACTGTATAAATACCTCTGGAAAAACAAACCCAGCATCAGTGCAATAGAGAATACTGACCCAGGTGTAGTTGTTGACCAGTAGGAAATATTAACCCAGAAGCAGGGGTCGGCCAGTAGAGATAGTAGGCTGGCAGCCCCCAACACGTTAGAATAAATTAAATATTTTGAGAGTCAAATTCTTAGAGTTGAATTCTTCATCCTCACGCCTCTCTTCAGAACCCGTACTTTTGCCGGCTGGCTCTGGCAGATTAATATACAAAATGGTTTACACAGAACCCAGATGTTTTGGTGGGAGGCCAACTCTAATCCATGTGCAAAAAATTTAAACATTCACAGGCAACTCGTTTTCTCATCCCCACCTCTAACCAGTCAAGCTTTGCACACACCCAGGGAGAGTCCAACCAAGAGACTGAGGCCGCAGGGTGTGTGTGTGGGTGTGTGTGTGTGGGGGGTGTCAGAAATGTTCCTGTTTCTTGATCTGCGCAGGAGAGTGGGCCAAGGGCGTCAGGCGGGGAGGCCTTGGAGAGGCAGAAAACGTTTGGGGCACAAACAGAAAGGTCGGACACACCAATCCTGGGCCAGCTTACACCAAAACCTCAACTGAAAGGTTTTCTATCCTTTAAAACTACCCAAGGCTCTCGGGAAATCCGGTAGCCACGGACTTCGCTCACCCCATTTTGCCCCCCCCCCAACCGCGAGTTCCCCAAACCACAATCCTCCATGTAACCTTGCCCTAGCTCCCAGCCCCGCTACCACTGATAGAGCCCGGCCGAGCTGCTAGCCCAGCCTTCCCTCCAGTTGTCTCGGGCTGCTGATGTAGAAGGTGTAATGGGCTGCAGGCCAGGGGCCGGACCAGCAGAGCATGGCTTCTATGTATCACTTAAAAATAAATAAATGAACTTGGTATGATATTGCATGCCTGTTATCCCAGAGCTTGGGAGGCTGAGATAGGAGGATCACAGCTTAAAGGCCAGCCTTAGGAACTTGGCAAGGCCCTCAAGAGAGGCCGTGTTTCAAAATTAAAAAATAAGTAAAATAAAATAGGGCTTTGGGTGTAGCTAGTAAGTAGAAAGTATCTAGGTGCAATCTCCAATGGAAAATAAAGACACAAACAAAATCTGTCAAATTAATAGAAGATAGGCTTCACCCTTGGAACGTTGTAGCAAACCGCAGGGAAGCTCACGCAGTGCCGCACCTTTTCCCATCATGCTCAACTACATTGTGATGCATTTTGATGTGACACTGCAAGTTCATGTTAACCAGTAAAAGCATGTTTAAAAAAAGTATATTTTCTAAAAAGAGAAATATAAAACGTAAAGCAACCTGCTGAAGCCAATATGCACAGAATAAGTTCTGCGCTGTAATGTCTTCTATTTATAATTCCTTCCTTTCATAGCAGTCAATAAAGATTAATACTATGCCAAAAAAAGAGGAGGAAAGAAAGATATAGCAAAAGCTTCTGTCCCTACTGTGCAGCAGCTGTGGCACTAGGTGTTAACAGCGCCTCTCTCACCTGGACTTCTCTGTTCTGTCCCCTAGGATAACAACAAGGAGATCTTTTTCCTCAGTCATAATGACCTAACCTCCTAGGAGCAATTGCTTTCTCCATTTTAAGGAAAAGATAATGTAAGACAAACAAAGAGAAGCCTAAGCAGCTTTAAACAGAAAACCCCTGGAGGAGCCCAGGTGTGTCAGATAAGAAGCAGCCATTTCCATCACCTGATTACCTTCTCCCAAGTAGCTGCACTCTTTAGGAATTCTTTCTCAGCCTGGCACAATTCCAGTGGGAACTACATTTATTTCTCAAAGGCTGATTCCCAGGGAGATACAGGAGGAAACATTTTGGAGACTAGATATTAACTTCGCTCTAGAAAGGCCCATTTTTAAAATTTATGGTTGGAATTGATAGGACTCCCTCTTTTGTGGAAAACATCCTACTGGGCTACAGATTTTTAATGTCATTTGGGTTTTGCTTTATAAAAGAGTCATAACTACAGTCCTGAGAAGTCAGGTAATTAGGATTTTAAAAACTCAATTATATTTAAAATTCACTCTGATGGTCACTGATACAGCGAATCCCTGGAAAACTCAAAGGATCCTTTGGTTCTGTAGATAATTGCGACTCAAAACCCTGTTGATTTGTTATGCAAGTTCAGATTTTCAAATTGGCAAAAGAGAGTCAATGGTTTTCTCTCAGGTGAATTTTGTCTGTTAATATTTATGAGGTTCTTTGTAGTAGATGGTGATTATTTGGCCACCCCATTCCTTTTCTGAAATATGAATATTTTTAGTTGACTTCTATATTGGTGTCAGGATAAATATTTCATATAGGAAAAGTATTAGTGTAGATTTTATCTGATGAAAATAAAATAAAATTGGGATAACTCACATATATTTCTATCAAGGCCTAAGAAGAGAACAGAAACTCTTTTGTAATCAATTTTCAACTTTGAGAGAAAAAACTGCTCATATTGAGAAAAAGCAGAAGAGACTTTAGGGAGGGATTAAGAAATGACCACACAAAATCAAGAACTAAATTTATTAACTTTTATAACCGTTACATTATATGCTTCTGATGGGAAGAAAAAAAAAAAAGGACGAAATTTTAAAGGATACAAAAAGAGGATTAAATAAATAAATTATTTAACCAATGGCTGACAGCCAGCTTTACTGGTAGAGCAAACTTAACAGGTAAACATCATTTTAGGTTTATCTGATTATTATTTTGCAACTGTAATGCATAAACCTAAGAATTCCACTGAAAAAGGCCGTATTTTTTCCAAAAGCCCATTGTGCAAAATGCTATCTCTAAGAGCATGAAGTTTCTAAGATTGCATGAAGTGCTAACGAAAGCCTGCTCCATTCTGCCTCCATAGTCAATTCACACAACTACTGACTCCTCCCAGGAAATGTGACCAAGATGCTATGGGCAACATCCATCATTGCAAAGCAGAAAATACTGGCTATTAAGAAAAACAATCATGTGTGGACAATATATGCTTTTGCATCCACACATATAATAGACTTCTCACATACACACCACAGCCACCACAGTAGCATTTAGTAAGTGAAAGATTAGCTAGTGGCTGCAGACCTGGTTCAGGTTGTGTGCCCAGCCTCCCCTTCTGATTGCTTTGCATCATTAGTTGCCAGAGAGAGGAGATACCTGGTAGCAAGAATGTTTTGTTATTCACTCTACCCCGCACAGTCACCCAGCTGACATATTTGAAGCTTAAACTGCATCTACATTTGATTGTGGGCTCCGCCCCCACTCCAGATGGCTGTAGTCGCTTAATACTATGCATCTTTCCTTATACTAATAAAAACGACAAATATACATTGAGTATCATATTCGAATATTTCAGCCTCTGGAACTAGACTATAAACCCTATGGATTTGGGGACCTGTGTTTTGTTCACCTCTCTGGACCCTCTGTGCCAGGTGACTTGAATCGGTGAAGGTAGGTACTGAAAGTGACTGATTACTTCAAGTCAAGAGAGAGTTATGACTCCAGGAGCCCGGCACAAGTACAGAAATCAAAGCACAGCAGGGTCCACTCCAAGCCCACAGGCAGGACAAGTGACCAAGCATATTTGTCTTAGGCCCTGGCAGAGCTGAACTGAGGAAGAAAACAATACCTGACTTTTGGTGCTACCAGCTGCCCAGCACCTAAGATAATCACAGAATTTGAGGATGGCTATGCTTTGAGATTTATTCCACTTCAGATGATATATAGAAAATAACAATAATTAAGAAGCATTTATTTATAATGTATAAACTAATGTTTTGATACATGTAGGCAGTATGGAATGGCCACATAAAGCTACTTAACATATGCTTTACCTCACATATTTATCTTTTTGTTTATGGTAAGATCACTTGAATTTTCTTTCAGGATTTTTTTTTCCCCTTAACTGTAGTGAGTCATCACAGTGTACAATAAGTCTCTTCAACTTACCCCTCTTGCCTAACTGAATTTGTGCCCTTTAACCAGTGCCTCCCTAGATCCCCAGACTGTGGAAACCACTATTTTACTTTCCATTTCCAGAGTTTGATCTGGTTACAATCTACTTATAAGTGAGATTATATGGCTTTCTACTGGGGGTGTGACAGAACCTCCTCTCCCTGTAAGAAACTATGGATTTGATATTTTATTGTGACTTGATACTGTTTAATACATGTATGGATTCCAAGTAAAGGGGCTAAAATGGAGATATTCTCAGGCACATTCAGTTATTTCCAAAAAGAAAGAAAGAGGAATGGAGGGAAGGAGAGAGGGAGGGAGGGAGAGAGAGAGAGAGAGAGAGAGAGAGAGAGAGAGAGAGAGACAGACAGACAGACAGACAGACGCGCTTTAGAAAGCTGCTAGAGCTCACTTTATAGTCTGGCTTACTTGGGTTCTGGGGAAAAGAAATACCTGTTTTTTTTTTTAATATCTTTTACTAACTTGTATCAAGGCTAATTGAAGGACTGGAATAGAGGATTGAGGGGCACTTTATTTCTGTTTATATTTATACCTGCATCTATTATATACATATATTCTCAGCAAGCTGCCAGTTGACATTAGAGAAAGATCACACCAAATGAAAGCAAGAGCAAAGTGCAGTATGCAGGAACAGTAGAGAGCAAAGGGGTTCGTCCTCTGGGCCATGAAGATAATGAGACTGACAAAGAGGGCAGTTAGCTTCCACTACTGCACCTGTAGACCTCTGATATTCTCACCCAATGGAGAGTATCAGAGAAAAATGATAAGGGAAATATACAGACATTCACCAGTAAACAGGATAAGATCTCAACATTATTAGTCCTTAGAAAATTAACATAACAATTAGGATATTTCACATGGGCAAGAGTAGTTAAAAGTAAGAGACAAGTGTTGGAAGAAAGGTGAAAAAACTAGAACCTTCCATGGGCATGTAAAATTAGTCAGACATTTTGGAACTCTTCGTAAAAATATAAAAAAAGTCAAAAATCAACCTGCCATATTACCTAGCAACTTTTTTCCAATATATTATTCTCAGAGAAGGAAAACAGTTATCTTTACATTAGGACTTAATGTGAATGTTCGTAACTACATTATTCTGAATGGCTTAAAAGCACAAACAACTCATATCACCATAGGTTGATAAATAAATAAGGTGCGATATTTTTATTAGGCAGAATATACTATTCAGGAATAATAAGAAAAAATGCTGGTGCAAGTACAACATAGATGAATATCAAAAGAGAGTGTATTAACTGAATGAAGCCAGATGAAAAAGACCACTCATTGTGAGATTACATTTATGTGAAATGTTTGGAAAAGGAAAGTCTATAAAGACAAAATGTAAATCATGGTTGTCTGAGGCTGGCAGTGGCACAGGTGATGAATAAAAATGGGCACCCAGGGAGTTCTGGGGTTTAAAAGATATTCTGTGATTGGAGTGTGGTGAAAATAACTTAGCTCTGTGAATTTTCTAAATATCATTGAATTATACATTTTAAATGGGTGCATTTTATGGTATGCAAATTATGCCTGGGGAAAAAATCATAAGTTTCAAGAAAGTAGCTTTCTCATAACCCAACAGTTTGTGAAACCAGAAATAAATAATTGCATCACTTAGACTGAACCAAACCTGAGCCAAAAATAAGTTTAATTTTCAATGTAAAATAATACATGGAATCTACATATTTCTGTAATTGCACATATAGTTAAAATACTGACAAATTTTCACAGTATAGTTTGCTTTGAATCTTTAAGGCAGGGCAACAAAAATTTTTAGTATTAAAAAAGTGACCACTGTTTTGCTTCCTACAATCCCATCATATGTCATTATTAGTGATAATTGTAGGTCTTCACCTGACACAACCCTCAAAACATCCCCAGCAACATTTGTGGATCCAGTCAAACTACTCATCTGGCTATTTAACCTCCTCTTCAACATTTTATCAAGGAAATACCTCCAAAGATAACAAGAAATTTATTACTTCCTGAGGCAACACATTCCATGATACTCTGACCTTGAACAATGTACTGAGGTTTCTGATAAACATTGTTACTTGCAAAAATCAAGATTAGTTCAGTCCAGTAGAACATGCTATGATTATAGAAACATTTTACAATCTACGATGTACAATACAGTAACTATTCCCTAGGGTCATGTTATTGTTAAACTTCAGTAGCGAAACTGAGGTTCTAACATTTCAGGTTTATTTAAATTTACTTATTTAAATTTAAATAACTATATATGGTTTGCTGGTACTATAGTTGACAATGCAGGGCTAGAAGCACATCCAATTTCATTTATCAATGAGCTAAATTTAGCATCTTCCTTAACATACTCGCTTCTCTTTTTCATGTATTTCCCATCTCAAGAAATTTTTGTCATTCAATAATTTGACCTCATACAATATTTTGAAATCATTCTACTATTATCTTCTATACCCAATCAGTCACCAGTTCGGTGATGTGTACATGTGTGTCTCTACCATCTTGCATCCCATTAAGATGTATGAATATAATGCATCAATAAAAAATTAAAAATAAATTATACCTTCTAAATGCCTCTTTATTCTTGCCTGGTTAGGAGCTTTTTAAGAGGCACATATGAAGACGCAACATCATGCCTTAGAAGCCTTCCCTCTCCTCCCCTACACTCCGCACCTAATCCAGATATCTCCTCCAATGGCCTTCAGCATCTGGCCCCTGAGTAATTTTTTATTACTCACCCCTACTCCCTTTCATATCTCCCTAAATATGCTCAGGCTGCCTACTTAAAATATGTTAGATGTAGCCGGGCATGGTGGCACACGCTTGTAATCCCAGCATTTGGGAGGCTGAGACCAGAGGATCACAGTTCATGTACAGCCTCAGCTACTTAGTGAGGCCCTTGCAACTTAGTAGGAACCTGTCTCAAAATAAAGAATAAAAAATAGGGCAGGGGGTGTAGCTCGGAGGTAGAATGCCCCTAGGTTCCATCCCCAGACACGCAAAATATACGTGTGTGTGTGTGTGTGTGTGTGTGTGTGTGTGTGTGTTTGATGCTCTCCTCTCTATTATTATTATGGAAAGCATGGTCCAAATGCAATAAGGGCAGGTGCTCTGGATCCACATAGACTGGGATTAAACCCCAGTCCCACCACTTCCCCTATCTTCTACTTTTTTACTTGGGAAAGTAGAATGCTAAAAAAACACTTAACTCTTGGAGTTAATAAGGTGACACTTAAAATGCACATACATTGTGTTTGTGTCATAAGAAACATCACATAATATTTGTCATTTTCATTGGTATTGCTGATTAGTCCACTGAAAAGATTTCTTCTTATATTTAATATTTAGGTATCACATTGGAAGGAAAACACCACCCACTGTTCTCAGTCAACACTCAACATAGAATGCTCTGTAACTCTTGATGTGTGGGGTATTTCCCCACAACCAGCCAATCTTGTAGCTCATTCTCCCGCAGACACCAGTAAGGTGTTGCCTAATCCAATCTCATTCTGATGCTTTCTACCTTAAGATAATGTCAAACTGTATAGTTTGAGAGCTGAAGCCCACCAAGCTGTCGTTCATTTCAGACATAATCACAAATCTGGGCCTCTAGAAATTCTGGACAGCCAGCTATAAATTGTCATTCTCACAGTCTTCCTCTCTGATTCCATTAATTTGCTAGAGTAGCTTAGTCAGGTAATTTATTTATGTTTACTTGTTAATTCTAAAAGATATCTTAAAAGATATAAATGAATGATCTGATAACGAGATACAAAGGGTGAAGTCTAGAATGGTCCCAAGCTCAGAAATATCTCTCCCAGTGGAGCTAGGGGTACCCCCTATTGGCATGTGGATGTGTTTGTCAATCTGGAAACTCTCTGAACCCCATAGGTTATGGATTTTATTCTTCATCACACAGGCATGATTGGTTATGAACTCCATTCTCTGCCTCTCTCCCCTCTCAGGAGAATGTGGCTGGAGAGGAGTAGTGCAGTCTTCAAGATGAAAGTCATGGCTTGGTATTTCTGGTGACCTGCCTTCAGCCAGGAACCTAAGGATCAGAACAAAAAGGTGCCCTACTAACCAGGAAATGCCAATGGATTTGAGAACTCTGTGTCAGATACTCCTGTCACTCGGGAAATTTAGAAGTTGCATGTCAAGAACCAGGGCAAAGATAAAATATTATAACAAGATATTCTAGCACCCTTATCTTTAAAGGTGTTAGGAACTCTGTGTTAAGAGTAAAGCAGAGACAAAATACATATTTCTTCACATTTCACACACATTGTCAAAGATGTCATTTATAATGCCCTCTCTCTCACACCATTCTTTTTCAGTTGCCATTCCATAATATACTTGACATAGTATAATCTTAAGAAATAAAAAGGTTTTCTTAAATTTAATTTCATTTGGCTCATTCAAGTATGAATCATACATAACACCCAATCCACTATAGAAATTCAGTAAATAGAGCTTCCAATAAGAAGTTAGCAAAAGTCAGAGCACAGATTTTCCTCAGATCTGGAAGCTGTAGAGGACCGAAAGTTCTAAGATTTATGAAAGTCAACTACTTAATTAACTTCCACATCTATATTTGGAATGAATACTCTATCAGCATTGCTTTGATTAAAATAGAGAATATTTAACTCAGCACTCCTTCCAGGACCCTGGTCCTACATAATTGGGATTGAGCCACCCTGAGGTTTCACCCAGGGCACCTGATTTTATTTGACCCTGTGCTCTGCTGCAGCAGGAACAAGCCAACACGGGTCTTGGAGGTGTGGCACTAGTCCCCAGTTCATCTTCATAATGTGCTCTTGTAGGCGGGGGCCAGCATGTGCACATGCTTGCCCATGGTCTATGAGGATGGTATCAATACAGGGACAGTTGGGATGGTGTTTCTGGCCAGTGAATACAGCTTGGGTTGGAGATCCCTGTGCCTCCCCCATGCCAGGCAGTCAGGGACCCTGCCCCTGGAGTGCTGAAGTCACCATGGGGTTGATCACCCTTATTTGGACCATGCTGGGGAGGAGGGTGATCAGGCTCCAGTTGAGCCATAGTGGACAAATAAATTGACAGCCTTGAAGCAAAAATAAAAATTAGGATTCTGCAGAGGACTTCATTTGAAACCTAATGGGTGACAAAGTCCTAATCATTAATTTTCAACATTTGGGCAAATACAAAAAGCTATTCCAATCAAAATCAGAATAAAAAAACTTCTATGGAACCTTTTGTCTTCTATTCCTGTTCAAAGAGGTGCTTAACATAGCCCCTCACAGGTTTGCCAGTATTTCTCAATCTAGAACAATCACGAGCACAAGAGTTAAGAATATGGTATAAAACCTATGATCATAAGTTTTATGTATTTGTTTTGATAAAATATACTACCTAGTTGTTTAATCAAACACTAATTTAAGGATGTTCCTATAAAGACATTCTCCAAATGTTGGTTAATATCTGCAATAATTGATTTCAAGTAAAGAGATTACTTTTGACATTATGGGTAGGCCACATTTAAACAGAAAGTCCTTAACAGATAAATTTTGATTCCCAGGGAAAAAAATTCTATATACATTTGCAATATTAGTTCTTCCCTAATATTACCAATTTTCCCAGGGGAATATAAATTTGCAATATCATTTCTTCCCTGATATTGTCAATTTTCCCAGTGGAATTTGGACTCTCCAGCTTCCAACTACCACTTGAACCAATTTCTTGAAAATTACCCCCCTCTCTCACACTCTCTCTCACTATATATAATATATGTAATATACATATATATGTGTATATGTGTATGCATATATGTATATATACATATATAAGATATATATATATATATATATATATATAAATCATATACTTTATAATAGGAACTCAGTTCCTATTATAAAGGTGTTTTCTTTTTCTTTTCTCTCTTTTATTCCAATTTCTTCTTAGAATCAGAAGAACTTGCTCATGAACCAGGAAATAAACTAAGAGGATACTGATTCTTTAAAATACAATTAACTTGTAATATGTCCAGGAGGATTCCTCAGTCTTATGGGGTCTTTTTCAGAGAATGTGATGTTACAGCCAGATGTTATTGCCTCCAGGACTTTGGATGGTTCCAAATCACTGACAAACATTGGTTGCAAGTCTATGAGGACAAAAAACTTGAGAGTCTCAGTATGTATGCGCAGTTTGAGATCCATTCTTTTAGGTACTTCTCCTTCCCATCTCACTCAGCCTCCTTAAGTCTTTCCTCAAGCCAGGCGTAATGGCACAAACTTGTAATCCCAGCATTTGGGAGGCTGAGACAAGAGGATTGCAGTGTACAGACAGCCTCAGCTACTTTGTGAGGCCCTTTGCATCTCAGTGAGACCCTGTTTCAAAAAAAAAAGAATAATAAAATAAATAGGGCAGAGGGGTGTAGCTCGAAGGTAGAATGTCTCTAGAGGGTTCCATCCCCAGTAGCATAAAAAAAAAATTTCTTCCTTAACTATCATTTTCTAATTCAGTCTTAATTCATGAAGACATGGGTGACATATAACACTTAACTCTTACAAAATAAATCTAATCCCTTCTACTTTTGTATATGGATGATCTTCCTGTTTGTTTTTTTTTACATAATAGTACATCACCAGTAATAGTGTATTCCTGATGGTCCTTTACAGTAAACACGATGAGATACTCCAGTGAGAAATCAAAATGTCATACCCCTTCATAGGTGTGTAAAAATTGGATAACATTTGCATATGGGAAAATATACTGTTTTATTAAAAATAAAATTAGTTTAGAATGGAAAACCTTTTATAAGGCAATCTTAATAAATTTCTATTTCTTTAAAGTTTTATTTTTATTTTTAGGTTTATGTTCAATGACTTTTAAAACTAATTTGTTATATGCACTGCTTTAATATGCATTTCTTTGAAGAAATTTAGGAAAAATAAGAATCAAATTGATTTAAGTGGAATGTGAATGCAAATTTAACTTTCTGTTTAAGTAAAAATCTCACTGTGAAGCAGTAGGAATCTAAAACTGCATGCACAAGTAGATTTTCCTTAATGCATAATAGATTTTCCTTGTGGAGGACTTAACATTTTATGAAGCATGCCTCTCTTTTCCCTTCATCTTGCTTATGAGCATAGAAAAATATGCTCAGATTCGTTCATTCTTCCTCTCTTTCTGTAGCTCCACTGGGAATAGACCCTTCTATGCTTTCCTGTGCCTCTACTTACCTGTTCTTTCTCAATTTGGTTCACCAATTTTAACAAATACACCATATTAAAGTAAAGTCTTCATAGTAAGAGAGAATTGGATTAAGAGTATAGTATTTTCTTAATTTATCTCTAGATTCAATACTGTTTTAAGATAAATTGTCATTATTTTTAAGTTTCATCTTTAAAAGAGCCTGTAAAAATGATGAAATCACATATTACAGATTGGGCAAAAGTATTTGCAAACCACATGGTCAATAAAGTACTGGTATCTATAATATATAAAGATTACTCAAAATTTAATAACAGAAAAATTTGTATGATTAAAATATTAGCAAAATAAATGAACAGGTATTTCACTAAAGGACATATAAATATAAATGACATGAGTAAACAAAAAGATATTCATCACCATAAACCATTAGAAAAATGAAAATTGAAATCAAATTACATATCATTGCACACATATCTGAACAAATAAAGCTTAAAAAAACTTAAATGATCACCTTGAATGCTATCCAGAATATGGAGAAAAATGGTCATTTATAACTTGTAGATATAAATGTGAAATAGTTTTCTTTAAAACTAATATGTTGAATATATGAAGAATTTTGTATACTAACACTAACCTTAACACTAAAAATCTCAATAAAAATGGGTAATTGAACTGAATAGACACCTCTCAAAAGAAGAAATACAAAAGGCCAATAAATATATGAAAAACAACCATCATTAGCAGTCTGAGAAATGCAAATAAAAACTATAGCTATATTGAGACCTTCTAAAGCCAGGTAAAATGGCAACCATCAAGGATGCAAATAATAGCAAATACCAACAAGGATGTGAAGAAATAGAAATTCTTATATACTCTTGGTGGGACTGTGAATTGGAATAACCACTATGGAGATCAGATATGAAGGTTCCTCAAAAGATTAGTTAGATGCCGGGCGTGGTGACACACGCTTGTAATCCCCGCGCTTGGGAGGTGGAGACAGGAGGATTGCGCAGGTTCAAAGCCAGCTGCGCTGGCTTAGGAGACCCTGTTTCCAAATTTAAGAAAATATAAAAAATAGGTCTGGGAGTGTAGCCCGGAGGTAGAAGGGCTTCCAGAAACCCTGGTACAACCACCACCAAAAAAAAAAAAAAAAGATTAATGAGATTCACCATATGACACAGCTTTGCCACTCTTTGAATCATCCCCCCAAACTGAAAGTCAGAAACTATGGTAATACATGCATATCCGTTTTTTTCTTTTTTAAGGGCCTAATAGGGATGGAACCTAGGGGCATTTTACTTCTGAGCTTCACCTCCAACCCTATTGTTTTATTATTTATTTTGAAACAGGGTCTCACTGAGTTGTGGAGGGACTGTTAAGTATCTGAGGCTGGCTGTTGATCCTCCTGTCTCAGCCTCCCAAGTACTGGGATTACAAGCAAGCACCACCATGCCTGGCTTATATATCCATGTTTATATCAGCACAATTCAAAATACATAATTTATCAACAAACCTAGGTGTCCATCAAAAGATAAATGGATACTTAACATGTGGCATATCCACATTGAGATTTTACTCAGCCATAAAGAACACCAAAAATGCATTGTTTGCAGAAAAATGGATATAACTAGATAACATTATGCTAAGTGAGGCCAGTTACAGAAAGTCAAAAATTGAATGCTTTCTTTTATATGCAAAAGCTTAGCAAAAACAAAAAACAAACTGGAATTCAGATATTTGAGGAGAGTGACAAGTAGAATAGTGGAGAGGATACAGAGAAAGAAGTGAGGAGGGGAAGGGAATAATTGATGAAGGAAAGGGTTCAGATTATGCTATGTTCATGTATGAAGAGCTCATTACCAATCTCACTATTATATCCTGGGAGCGAAAGGTGGGGGGCGGGACTTGAACGATTTATGTCAAGACCTGTGTGCTTGTCTGTTTGAATCTGAACCTTACTGAGATATATAGGTACAATACACCAATAAAAAGTATAAAAAACAAACATACAACTCTCATGGTAGAAATAATAGGCATTTAGCTTAGAAAAACAAGAGCTTATGTTCATATAAAAACTTGTGCTTATGTGTTCAAAATATCCACAATCTGGATATGGCAATAAGAGTGCACACAAGGAGAACCTGTACTGAGGGTGGTGTTCTCTACTTAAACTCCATTGATGTCATCTTGAGATATTGTACCACAGTGCACAAGAAATTGCCATATAGAAAATTGAGTATGAGGGATCTTTTTATCATTTCCTATGAGTTCTAAGAATATAAACTTTTCTCAAGAATATAAACTTTTCTCAAAAAAGGTTTTTAAAAGTGCTAATATGATGTCCATATAGCAATATTTTAATTCTTATAATTGTTTGTTTTGTTAAATAAATTTTTATTGGTGCATTATAGTCATACATCTTAAGGGGATAAAAATAAAACTTGTGGAGAAATACATGCACACATCACCCAATCACCCCTTACCCAATACCTAACCCTTCCCTCTCACTCCCTCCTTCCCATGCTTGGTTTCCTAATTAACTTTGATATGTTTGATTTTTTCTTCCATATATGTTTAAATTATTTTTGACAAGGCTTCCAAGAACATTTAGTGAAGCAAATAATCTTTTCACTAAATATTGTTGAAAAATAATAATTCTTATAATTCTTATAATTTACAGAAATATTTGTTGCAAATAATACTGAATATTCAATGGTACTGTTTTCAGTACTCCATAAAAAATGCATCAATAGATTCACCCACTTTTCCTTGTGTCTTCTATTTTAAATATAGCATTCACATAAGTTGCAAAATTAAACTCTCCCTCATCCAGTTGGTTGCCAAATTCTATTAATTATTTAACATTTTATCGGTCCCTACTAGTTTCTTGACCACAGTGCTACTTCTGAAGCATGCACCCCTGCTACATTTTTCTGCTCTGTTTTAATTATCTCATAATTGTTCTGCTGACATCTTTCTTCTCTTTTTCAACATACCACATTAACAGAAATGATCTAGTCTCGCTAGGAAGCCTACACATTCTGGGCATAAAAAGAGGGAAGAACTATCACATGTCATAAAGGCTGTCTAACTTCTGTGTCTAAAGGAACCAATACCTCTGAGTAACCATAAAAGTACAAACAATTGCCTCATTGTTCTTTACTGAAAAGTCATTAACTCCGCAGTTAATGGAATGATGCTAAACCCACTGAAAATTGTATTTACAGTGCAGCTAAACATATAAAAGTAATACCTTAACTAAAAATTGCCTCTTGCCTCTGCCATTTATCATATTTTGTATATATTTTTATCTATATCTGTTTGCATTTTATATCTGGCCCAGATGGATAGCATCATCATGGATCATGATTTGGTAAAAGAGATGGAAGCAGAGATAGCTAGATGTCAATTTGCTATTAATTAAAGAAAGCACAAAGGCTGAACTGACATTTACTTATCCAGAGTCCGACTTTAATTTAGAATAATTCAGTTAGCTCAGAAAGGGAGAAAAGGAAAACTTGACTATTTCCATGTTGCTATCCTGGGAGAAGGAATACAGACAGGAGTACCACTGCCCATTCATTAGGAAGGGGCACTCTTTCTTACTTTGGTGTAGAGACATAGGAAATTGAAATTCATGACACCTCAGGAGTGCTGGCCCCTTCTCTGGAAAGGCTCACCGTGATTGTGTTTACATCATTGGGTTGCTGTGTGTGGTGTTCACATTTCTGCCCAGCCAGCTCATTTGAGAGAGCTGTATTTCACTGAGAGCAGAATTGCATTACACATGGGCAAGCAGCCCAGGGCAAGAATTGGGTAAATATCATTCCATCCTGGAGAGATATTTTCTTAGATTTTCTTTTGCCTTGTTGCCCTTGTGTTTTTTCTCTATCCCTTGAATTAATTTTACTCATCAACTCACAGAAGCCAGCGAAGATCACAGACTTGTAACCTGGCAAGCTCACATATTCCCTTTGAGTGGTCAGCTCATAGTGAGTCACAGGTATTATTCTTTTCCATTACTCTTTTTTACTCATTCTCCAAGAACATCCTCTGTTTTCTAGATATACAGAGAAGAAGTGTACTACACTTAGTGAGTAAAATACTGTCAATTAAAATTTGTCTAAAATAAGATTTTTTCTCCCTCACACACCAGCTACAAAACCTCATCAAAGCCATAAAAGCTTAATTTTCTCATCTGTAAATTCTAACATGCCCTGGAGCAATGGAACAACGGTATCATAAAAAATATAAGAGAATACAAAAATAGTTTTTCTTATTATATGTTAGAATTAAAAATCACACAATGAAATTTAGAAAATAACTTCACATACAATAGATCAAAAAGACAATTCAGCAACATATAAAAAGGATTATACACCAAGGCTAAGTGGGATTTATCACAGAAACAAAGACTAGTTTAAATTACAGAAATCAATTAATGTAAGACATCACAGTAATACAATGAAAGGAAAGCATGAATATATCATTGGATTCAGAAAAGCAATTGATAACACCCAACATCTTTTCATGATATAAGCATTTATCAAACTAGAAATTGAAGGGCATTACTTCAATCTAAAAAAAAAAGTAGCCATGAAATATGAACATCTAACATTTTACTTAATGTTCAAAAACTACAAGCCTTTCTTCTAAAATACAAAACAAGAGAAACATATTTACTCTTGGTACATCTCATCATTACAACTGAAAGTCTTCCAAGGGCCATTAGGCAAGAAAGTAAATAAAAAGGATCCAAACTGGAAAAAATAAAACTATTTCTATTTGCATTCACTTGGCCATATACATAGAAAATCCTAAAGAATTCACAAAAATAAAACTATGAGTACTAAGAGATAAATTCAGCAAAATTGCGTATACAAAATCAATAGGGCAAAACTAGTTGTATTCCTTTATACTAGCAATAAACCATCTGAAAATTAAATTAAGAAAGTTTAACGTCATATCAATAATATTTAGAAATAAATGAAATACAAGACATTTTTCTCAATACAAGAAAGGTACCTACAAAACATGGCTGAAAGGAATTTAAGGAGACCTAAAATGTGAAAGGCACCTGTTCATTGTTTGGAAGATAATTTTCTTTCATTTTTTTTTATTGGTGCATTGTGATCATATATCATGATAAGGTTCAGAGTGCTGGAGACATACATACACACAACACTTGGTGAGCCTTCTCCAACTCCTACCATTTGTTGAAAAGACTATCTTTTTTTCCAACATGTTTTTGGCCTTTTGTCAAAAATCAATTGACATTGTGCCTTTGGGTCTTATTGAGGAAGACTTTACCTGTGCCTTTGTGTTGGAAACATTGGTTCCAATGTTAATTATTCCAATGTTAATTCCAAAGTATGTTAATTAGTTTCTTATTCATTTGTTCTGCTCTATCGATCTGTATCTGTCATTGTACCAATACTATGAAATTTTTATTACTTTAGCTTTGTGGAATAGTTTGAAATCAGGTATTGTGATGTCTCGCATGGTTCTTATTTCCGAGAACTATTTTGACTATTGTGGGCCTTCTGTTGTTCCATATGAATTTTAGGTCTGATTTTTCTAGATCTTTTAAAGAATTAACATGGTATTTTAATAGAAATTGCATTGAATCTATAAATCACTTTTGGTAAGATTGCCATATTTTTTTTCCCAGTACCGGAGATGGAACCCAGGGGCATTGTACTTCCAGGCTACACTCACAGACCTACTTTTTCATATTTTTACTTGGAAACAGGGTCTCTTAAGCCAGCAAGGCGGGCTTCAAACCAGGGAGATCCTCCTGTCTCCAGCTCCCAAGCGCAGGGATTACAAGCTAGACCAGCACGCCCAGCTTAGAATTAATTTTTAAAATAACTATTACATCTATGTTCAATTGATTTTTTACAAGAGTGCCAAGACCTTTTAATCGGGAAGGAATAGACTTTTCAACAAAAGATGCTAGGACATCCACAAGCAAAGTAATTAATATCATTCTCTTCATTATCCCATTCACAAATATGAACTGAAGGTTTATATATAAAATCTAAATTATGAACATTTTAGGATACCTATAAAATTATATAACTGCAACCTTGGCTTAAACAAGGTTTAATATCACATGATATTAAAAGTCACAAAGTATAGATAAAGGACAGTATTTATTACAAATTATATACAAAGAAAGTAACTCTACAACCAAATAGGAGAAAAGTTTGCAATTGATTTACTTTTATTTATGCATTATCAGAAAATAAAGTACTTTAACAGAAATAAGAACCCTCAAAATAAAAAATAATATAAAATATGTATAGATAAAATGTAAATAACCCAATTAAAAACCATAAATAACCCAGTTAAAAATAAATAAGTGATCTCAATACTCTTTGGAAGATGATAAACAATATAATACTCAGGAACTCAACACCATTGGTCATTATGAAAGTATAAATCAAAGCCAGAAGATATTATTTACACTCACTTGGATGGCTATAATTGAAAAGACAGATAACAAATGTTGATAAGCTATAGAGAACCATAACCCATATACAATGTTGGTGAGTATATAATGAGACAGTCCTTTTGGAAAAGTCTGGAAGATTCTCAAAAGGTTAAACATAGAGTTATTAATCTAATCCAAGAATTTAACTCCTAGATATATACCCCAAAATAGTGAAAATATTTGCATAAAAACACTTGTACTCAAATTTTTATAGTAATTGCCAAAACAGAAATGAAATAAAATAATTGTAATCTCATCAACGGTGAAAATATCATTGAGGTCATATTTTTGTTAAATAGATTATTACTCTGCAGTAAAATGAAGTGTGGATATATGCAAAAACATGGCTGAATCTTGAAAACTTTATCATTTCTAAAAGAATCACTCACAAAAGACCACACACTGTATGATTCAACTTATGTCAAATGTCCAGAATAGGCAAATCAATTATGACAGAAAGTAGATTAATGTTTTCTTAAGGATGCAGAAAAAAAGGGAGATGAGTGTGACTGCTAATGTGTACTGGGATTCTTGTGGAGTGAAAAAAATTACATTGTGTTTTAAAATTGGATAGTGGTGAAATTTAAATTTTTTTTGCGAACAACTTAAAAATATTTGAATCATAGCCTTACATCAGTGGTGGAATTTGATATGTGTATTGTAATTTAATAAAGTAATTAAAATTAATTTTAAAATAAAATGAGAAGTCACACCTCATTGGCTCAATTCATCACATTACCTATCCTGAAGAGGAGATGGAGACATCAATAATCTATCCCAATCAATAATAATCCTAAACTGCTGAGTGGATCCCTTCCACTCTGGGTTTAGGAAGGCAGACTAAATGTAGTATTTATGTACATTCAAAGAGAAGCTCATCTTCTCCCATTATGTCAGATTCCTTATTAGATTTCTTATTTCATAGTCCCTAAAATTCTACAAACTTCGGTGTCTCTTTGATGCTTTCAGATTTACAAATGGAATGCACAAAGACATAGCTGAAAACATATGAAGAATGGCTGTATAGATCATTTTTTTGTGTGGTACTGGGGAATGAACCCAGGGATATTCTACCCCCAAGCTATACCTACAGCCCTATTTTATTATTTTGAAACAGGGGTGTCACCAGGTTGATGAGCATCTCACTGCTTGCTGAGACTGTCCTAGAATTTGTGATCTTCCTGTCTCACCTCCCAAGGACTGGGGTTACAGGTATGTGGTACCATGACCATGGTCATGACCATGACCAGCCATTTTTCTTTTGAATCAGTACTTAGTTAAAAAAAATGTTCAAAGTATTGAAAATATGAAGTAATTTAGTTCATCTCGTTTTTAGTTAGAGAATGATGCTTCCCTCATTTGTCAAAAAGTTTATTTTTATCCTGTGGGTGGGTGTTTTTGTTTGCTTTGTCTTATATTATTTTCAGCTAGAAAAGGTATGCAAGATGTAAAGATGTAACTGATGTTCAGATACTTTTCTAATGCATGCATTTTTTTTCTTATAACTTCTCATTACAGACTAAATTTTATTATTAAAATTTATTCTTTTGTCTTTAAGCCACAAGATCTTGAAAAACACATTTTATAGACTGTGCAGGATTATACATGTATGAGTTATTTGCCTTGGTTTCTTTAAGCTTCTATAACAAATACTATAAACTGGAACACTTACAAACAACATAAGTTAATTTTCACAGTTCTGGAGGTTGAAAGGTCCAGGATCAAGGTGATGCTTGATCTGATGGAGAATCCATCCTTACAGGTTAAGCTTTCTAGGTGAATCCTCACGTGCTGAATGGCAAAAGGAAGATCTTTGCATCTCCTTTTTAAAGGTTTCTCCCTGATGGTCCAACCATCTCCTCAGAGATCCTGCCTCCTCACACCATCATCTTTGAAGTTAGGGTTTTAACATGAATTTCAGTGGCAGACAAGCATTGAGAGTATATTAGTGTGAATTTATGTACTAACATAAAATTGACTTTGGAAAAGCTAACCTATTTTATTTAACCACGTTTTTAGCTTCTAAGTTGCTTCCTCTACCCTTTCCTCTCAGAAAAGAAAAATTTGAAGTAGAGGAGTCACTATTCTCTAGGATATAGTGAAAAAAGAAAGATGGTTGTTGCTGGTGATGAGAAAGGATTGGGGTATATTTTCTCTCTCTCTCTCTCTCTCTCTCTCTCTCTCTCTCTCTCTCTCACACACACACACACACACACACACACACACACACACACATCACATCACACACACATTTTTTAAATTCTTCTACTAATAAAGTGTTTGCAGTCCTCAGGCTGGAGATGTAAGGAAAACACTAAAGTGTCATGTTCTGGAATTCTGGAGATAAATCTGGGTTGAGGACATAGTTTTGAATCATACATATTTGGGTGGCAACCAAGGCCAGCATATAAACATAGACACTTCAGGGTAACTGGGAACCAACCAACCCTGTGAGTCTATCTCAACTGATAAAATTGTCCATAAAAAACATTTTCTCTTGGTTACTCGGTCAGAAAGCCATAAATAAGAAAAAGTCTTAATATAACTATCTTTCCTCTAATACAGTCTCTCTGAATTATAAATATGT
This sequence comes from Muscardinus avellanarius, assembly GCF_963383645.1. NCBI lineage: Eukaryota > Metazoa > Chordata > Mammalia > Rodentia > Gliridae > Muscardinus > Muscardinus avellanarius. The sequence goes on from NC_137789.1 coordinate 140,926,712, forward strand.
GTGATGTGCTCAGCATGTATATAACAGGCATGTCTTCATGATGAAAGAAAACAAGAAAACACACTGAAGTGATTGTAGTCACACAGAGACTGACCTTTGTTACATGTCTAGAATCTTTCTCCTTGTCCCTGTCTCCTTCCTTTTCCTTATATCTCTTTTGTGACATCTGTGACCATTTGAAACTTCAAATAATCTGAAATTACAAATTCATTCCCTTCATTTTAATTTGTGACTAGTACAATCAAGCCAGGATTATTTTCAATGTTGTTGTTTATTTAGCAATAAATCTATTTTATTCACAGAATAAACATCTAACATGCTCAGCCCCCAACACAAAGTCCCCTTCATCTGCTATGACCCTGTTGGTCACTCTTGTTTCTCTCTTCATCCTATGTTGAAGCCTCTGATGGACCCAAACTGATCTCTCACAGCCATCATTCAAAATTCTGCTTCAGCAGGGTGTGGTGGCACACGCTTATAATCCCCGCGCTTGGGAGGCAGAGACAGGAGGATCATGCAGGGTTGAAGCCAGCTTTGCTGGCTTAAGAGACCCTGTTTCCAAATAAAATATAAAATTCTGCCTCATCAGATATACTATCCTGGCTTGTAAGCTCTTACTTTATTTTTCTATCTAAATTGAATTTATTTTAAAAATTTCACTTAAATGTTACATTTTTTAGGAGAAATAGTTCTTAGAATCCCAGCCTATGTGTATATGTGTACAACTACTTTCAATAGCCCATCTGATTCAGAATGTACAGTTAAGTATCCTGTTGAATACTTATTAGGAAAACCACAGGGTAAGAAAGTCTTCAATGCTAAATCTCTTATATTTATCATCAGTAGGATCAGTTTTCTGATTAAAGAGATTCAAAAAAATTAACTAGAACAATGGCAGAATCAGATACAGTCTAAGTTCCACATTGAATTAAAACAAACATTTATTAATAAACTGTGAGACATAGGTAGAGTTTCAGATATAGGCATTGGAGCATTTGAGTTTTGGTATAAGAATTGCCTAAAAGAGCAAATATTTTTGAGGTTTATATTATCTACGAAGTAAAATAAGCCCACTTGTATCTAGGAGAAATTTAGTAAATAATTAAAACTAATGTACATTGTACTTGCTTAGATAACATCCTGTTCAAATACAGAAACCTCAGGGCCTCTTACAAAGTTTATTATCTTTTAGCCCCAAACTGTATGTACCTGAGAGTTTTGAGAGGCCTCTAATTTTGACCAACATTCATTAAAATAAAAAGCTGCTTAGAGACTGGAGGAAAACTCTGTCAGGAAGCCAATTAGCATAGGTCTGCCTCTGATTCTGTCCACTCAGTAATAACTCCAGGGCTACTTCTCTATTCCCTTTTTATTTTTATAACCTGTAATTAGTTACTGCACTATGTAATTTCCATAGCCACAGGAAGCATTTAACAGTAACATCAGGGGCACCTGGAGAAAAGAGCTCTGGGGAAATTGCAGATGGAATGGAGGACTAGAGCATTGGACTGAACACACCAATGATCTGATATATGTTCCTGATTCCAGGAGATGTCTTGTCTCCACACCACACCAAGTGCCCTCTAATGGAGCATGATCCAGCTGAGAACAGCAGGGACTCCTGAAAGAAGCGCCACTCTCACATCTGGTTTCTAGGTTGAATAGAAATGCCAGCCTTAGTTCTGAAAGAAATATGACCTGCTTCCCTGCACCAAGCAACACAGGCAACATAGACTCTCATTCCAAATTATGACAAGTAAAAGTGCTTTGGCAAAAGAGTGACATTTGATTTAATTTGACATCTCAGTCTCAGTACCTAACTTACTTTCCCTTTCTTTCTCTCTCTCTCTCTCTCTCTCTCTCTCTCTCTCTCTCTCTCTCTCTCTCTCTCTCTCTCTCTCTCTCTCTCTCTCTCTCTCTCATATTCCACCTAGTCTTATTCTAAATTACTTCTTCCAGGACTATGGTCTTGGTATTCACCTCTCTCTTCATATTGAATCCCCACTATTCACTTAGCACTTAGATGGGCACTTTGAAAGCTATGTAGTTCAAGCCACAAAAACCTGCTGCCTTCAAGGAATGTTTAGGGTAAGAGAAAGAAGATAAAGCTAATATTTTTGTTTTATTTCTATGCAAAAGATGAGGCAGGCAGCTTATGTACTTTATTTTGTTTAACATCTACCATGAAGTCAGTACTATTTACTAATTGCATTTTAAAATAAGAAAAACATGCCAGGCATTGTGCCACATGCCTGTAATTGACATGCATATATGTGGGAGGCTGAGAGAGGAGGATCACAGGTTCAAGGCTAGCCTCAACAACATAGCAAGGCTCTCAGCAACCACTGAGACACTGTTTAAAAACAAAAAATAAAGGGCTTGGAATGTAGCTTAGAGCACAATGCCCCTGGTTTCCATCCCCAATGCCATAACTAATTAATTAATTAAGCTGATTTTTGAAATGTATATATATATATATATTTCACAGAGGTGTTGTTGTTTGAGTTCCAGTCTGAAGCTTGGTCAGTTGTAATCTGAATCCAGGTCTCTAAAACTCTTTACTTCAAAATGTGTTTATAATAACTAGACACAAGTTAAAAAGGATAGAATTTATAAGAGAAGAGATAGCTGAGTAGAATCTATCCAAATGTAAGCTGGGCGTGGTGGCGCATGCTTGCAATCCCAGCATTCGGGAGGCTGAGACCTGGAGGATCACGGTTCGCGGACAGCCTCAGCTACTTAGTGAGGCCCTCTGCAACTCAGTGAGACCCGGTTTCAAAATAAAGAATAAAAAATAGGGCAGGGGGTGTAGCTCGGAGGTCGAATGCCCCTGGGTTCCATCCCCAGACCCGCAAAAAAAAAAAAAAAAAAAAAAAAAAAAAAATTTAAAGAAAGAAAGAAACTATTCAAATGTGGTTTTGTTTGAAACTATATACCTGTGCTTAGTAGGAATCCTCAGAAAAATTATATATCAATAAATATGTGTTGAGAAAATAAAGTGCATTGTAGTCATAATTTAGATCAACTAAAATCATGCATTCTAAAGGCCGCACATACGGCTGATTCCAAAGATTTCCTACCAGAAACATAGATTTTCCAAAAACATAATTTTTCCTATTAACAATGTTTCTTCATACATAGAAATTATTAGAATTAATTGAGGAAATTATAAAAGCACACTTATAAAACACATGAAACACAATGGTAGATCAAGCATAGGAAGAACATACACCTGTGTAAAGAATGGGAGAATCTTGCCAAATCGAGTTAAAAGAAGGAAAAGACAGAGAAACAGGGAACAGCAGGGAGTTTAAATATGCAAGAAAAGAGAGTTCAAGCAGATTTATTATATAAGAACATGTGCCTCTCTTTATCGGCTAAGAACATAGATGCATCTGATTAGTATTAGATGCCACTCATTACCAGACCTCTTTCTAGTTGTATCCCTTTTTTTCTTCAATCTGGTGACTGAACCCAGAGGTGTTCTACCTCCAAGCTACACACCAAGCCCTATGCTTTATTCTTTTTCTTAAAACAGGGTCTCTTTATGTTGTGAAGGGCCTCAGAAACTGCTGAGGCTGCCTGCAAACTTGTGATCCTCACCTCAGCCTTCCAAGTACTAGGATGACAAGCATGCCCCACCACACCAGGATAATTGTATCCCATCTTGTTTCTGCAAGTTGGTATGTCATTTTAAAGACGTTACCTCTCTTTCCTTAGAAGTAAGAACTCTTAGCCTCCCAAATGCTGGGATTATAAGCGGGCGCCACCAAGCCTGGCTAATAAAATATTTTTGATTTTAAAAATTTCTGACAGACTTCCGGGAAGATGGCGACCGAGAAAAGCGGGGCTTAAGAGCCCTGCTAACAACCAATCTCCATTACCACAAAATCAGCGCCTTTCATAGCCAGAAAATAACATCACCAGAGAAACAAAAAAATCACCAGGCTCCAGAGAGAAAGCAGACTGAGAACAGAGCTCAGAGCCACAGAGGAGATACACCGGCCTCACGCCCGAGGACGCGGCAGCAGCGCCATACTGCCAGCGGCAGCGGCGAATTCACCAGATGGCTACAGCAAGCCGAGGTGAGCCGCTGCGGAACAGCCAGGCGGGATCTTTCGGCGCAGGAAGCATCTAAAGCTCCCAGTGGCTGAGCTCAGCACACACTGCAGGGACTCAGAGTGGAACTCAAAACCAGAGAAAAAAAATACACCAGCCTCACGACCGAGGGCGTGGCAGCGGCGCCATATTGCCACCAGCAGCAGCAGCAGTGAATTCACCGAGTCCAGTACAGCTACATCTGCGTACTCAAGAACAGTGAGTAAAATTGTGGGCCACAGAGGAGAAATCCCAGTACTGTACTCCCTAGGACTTGACCCAGTGGGGGAGTGGCGGTGGCAGAGATATCACACCATAGGAGAACGTGCAACCTGGCACCCCCCCATAGTTTAAAGCAGCATCTATCAACTCCCTGGGTCGGAGACTCTGTGATACAATCCAGTAAAGGAGTAGTGGGGTCTGATATACTACAGACTCAAGATCCAGAGCACCTTAAGTGAAGCCGTAGTGACCCAGGGAAGAACCCAGAGAAGGCACAAACTTCCGAAATCATGGGAAAGAGGAATAACACTGGAGCAATGAATGCCCACAACCCCACAACATCAGAACCCGATAAAACAGAAAATCAGAGATTTATAGAAGATCAAATCAGGAAAATAACTGTAGAAATAATAGAGGTGCTTCGAAAAGAACTCAGAGAGAGCCAAAAAGAGATAAAGGATGCAATTAATGAAGTAAAGGCCTCAATTCAAAGCACAAACAACCGATTAGACCACATGGAGAACAGAATCTCGCTCTTAGAAGATGAGCAATCCAAAAATGAACGCATAGTTTCTAATCTAGAAAAAAATATCCAACAGCAGGAATCTGACATTGAAGAAATATGGGCCCATTTTAAGAGAGCTAACCTAAGAATAATTGAAATAGAGGAGGGAAAAGAAAGTGAAACCAAAGGAATCAACAATCTCTTCAAGGAAGTAATAGCAGAAAATTTTCCAGACATAGAGCAAGAGGTTGATACACAGGTCCAGGAAATTTATAGAACTCCCTTTAGACAGGATCGGAGAAGAGGATCCCCACACCACATAATTGTCAAAATGACGAATGTGGAAGCCAAGCAGAGAATCTTAAAGGCAACAAAAACAAAGGGCCAAGTGACATTCAGAGGCAAACCAATTAGAGTCACTCCAGACTTCCCAAACCTAGTCATGAGAGCCAGAAAAGCTTGGAGTAACATATTCCCAATTCTGAAAGAAAACAACTTCCAGCCAAAAATTTTCTACCCAGCAAAACTTTCTATCAAATTAGATGGAAAATTAAGAAGCTTCCATGACAAACAGAAACTGAAGGAATTTATGTCTTCAAAACCAGCGCTAGAGAAAATACTCAAAGAGATTAACTACAAAGAAGAAATAGGTAACACACACCAGAACCAGAGAAACAAGATTCTCCATTCAACAGACAACTAAGATTGGTTATCTGTGGAGATTCATTATTTATGTTATTCATTTACCTATCTCTAAATTGTATTGTTTGCCTTTATTGTTGTTAATTTTTAGGATTTCTAGTTGGAATATTAATATACCTTCAGATATAGCATTTGGAAATATTTTATCCAATTCTATTAGTATCTTTTAACTCTGTTTACATTGTCTTTGGATATACAATATTTTTTTTTAATTTTTTAGGGAGTTTGTATACTCTACTGTTGCCTGTGCCATTGAAATCATATCCAAGAAAGCACTGCCAGTTTCAATGTTGTGAGGTTTCATGATCCAGATTTTCTTCTAAAAGTTTATAGTCTTAAGATTTATATTTAGGTCTTTTATCTATTTTGAATTAATACTTGTATATGGGATTAGGTAAGGGCCCAATTTTATTCTTTTCCATGTAATTATTATTTTTCAACAATATTTAGTTAAAAGATTATTATTTCCACCACCAAATGTTCGTGGAAACCTTGTCAAAAATAACTTGACAATATAGGGAAGAATTTAGCTCTAGGCTTGTACTTAACTCCAATGGTTTATTTATCTGCCTTTAGAACAGTACTACACTGTTTCAATTATTGTAGCTTTATATGGTTTGAAATCAGAAAATATATATCGTCTAGCTTTGTTCTTTTTCAAGATTGTTTTTGGTATCTAGAATCCATATTCCATATTAGGATAGATTTTTTTCTGAAAAATAAATATATAAATATATGATAGTTTCACCTAAAAAATAGAAAAAAATTATTCTCTGGTAAGAAAGAAAGCAAAAAGAAATATTGAAATGTTATCTTTAAGTCATCAAAAGCTTGGTATCAGACAAATGAAACTGTTATGTGAGATTATCATTTTTAATTTTGGATAAATTGCTATAATACTAGATGTCAACCACTAAGTCAAGCATGGGAAGGAGGGATGGGGAGAGAATGGGGTGGAGATCGGGTGGGGGCTGACTGGGTGATGTATGTATGTATGTCTTCAAAAGTTTGTATCCCACTATGATGTTTGAATACAGTGCACCAATAAAAAATTAATTAATTATTTAAAAATTTTCTGACATAAAAAACTTTTGTATATATACCTAATCCTAGAACCAGAAAGTGAGATTTAACACACCTGAGTTTTTCCAACAGAAGGGCATGGTAGGAGGGAAGGTAGTTCCTGAAGGATACTTATTGGTTGCTATATAGGAAGAACAGAGCCAAACAATTAGAGAAGATTAAATAAATTGAGTGTGAGTTTCCTTGAAGAAATAATAAATGAACCACCTTTCTAAGTTACCCCAAGATGGATATCAACATCCCTCACCAGAAAATGATGTCTCCCTGCAGGAGCCAAGCCGCCAAAAGTACACGTTCCAAAGAGAGGCGTGAGGATGAAGAATTCAACTTTTAAGAATTTGATTCCAAGAACTTTTTAATTCTATCGTGGGGGTACCACCAGCCTACTATCTCTACTGGCCGACGCCTGCTCCTGGGTCAATATCTCTACTGGTCGACCCCTACTCCTGGGTCAGTACTCTCTATTGGGCCAACAACAGTTTATTTCTCTAGAGGTATTTATACAGTTACAGGTCAATCAATATTCTCGTGCTATGACCACCAGCATACAATGGAGACCAATCCAAAGCACATACATTACAGGTAGGTTAATCAGTACCCTTGTGCCATCACCACCTGATCTTCTCTCAGACCTTTTACTTTGAACTTTCCATGACCCCAAACCTTGTTGACTCTGGACAAAGGACAGTCAGCTAAATCAGAAATATTATTTTAGGGGAAAACCTTAATGGCTTCCCACACTTCCCTCTAGTGAAGGAATAATATATATATATGGGTGTATTTTATTTGTTTTTGCAAACAAAGTATCTTTTCTGAATTGTTTAGGTTTTGAAGAAAAAAATAAATCATATATTTCTTTCCAGACTACCATAGTTCCTAGGAAAGAACTAGTCTTTACTGAATTATTCAGTGCCGGTTCTTGTGCCAAACACTTTATGCATTTGACAGTCATGACAAGCCAGGTTCATGATGCTCTCAATGTCACAGATAAGTAAACAGTCTTACAAAGACTATCTGACTATATAGCCTTTCAGCATCACTTAGCTTGTTAAAAGTGACCATGGGATTTGAATTTAGGATTTAAGGCAGGCATGGTGAAACAGGCCTATAATCCTAGTACTTGGGAGTCTGAGACAGAAGGATCTCAGATTTAAGGGGAGCTTCAAAAATTTAACAAGATTCTGTTTCAAAATAAACAATCAAATGACTGGGGGTGTAGCTCAGAGGTAGAGTGCTCCTGGTTCAATTCCCATTATGAAACAAACAAACAAACAAACAAACAAACCAGGATATATTACATTCAAAATTCTTTTTTCCATTCAGTTTAACACCATGCTTGCTATCTTTGTCTTTTAGATCAGTTAGCACTGCCTGAATTTCTAAATACCTAAAAAAGTTTGGTGCTTTCCATTTTCTACCTAGGCTTTATGCTCATTTCTGCCATTTGTTAGTTATAGCAAAAGACAGCAATTGCAACTATTTATTTTAACGAGAGTTTTATAGACAAGAAAGAATAAAAAAAAAAGTAGAAACAAAGTACAAAAGGAGACTGATCACTTTAAAGTTACTTTCTTTGTGAGGTAAGAGTAGGGAGAAAAAACAATAAAAAGATAACACATTGGTTAATATCGGATCATTTCACATTATCTTTTTGTATGAGGATTAAGACACAAGGAGCTTCCTTACTGTGCCAATTGAACTGGTCTGTGTAGAAAATCTCTCTCTCTTTCTCTCTCTCTCTCTCTCTCTCTCTCTCTCTCTCTCTCTCTCTCTCTCCTCTCCCTCTCCCTCTCCCTCTCTCCCTCTTTCCCTCTTTCCCTCTCTCCCTCTCCCTCTCTCCCTACCCCCAGGTATATGGTAATATCAGAAAACTGGATTTCCCTTTGTTGATTGACCTGGAACTTTAGCATGGGTGACTTCATTCTGATTTTTTGTCTGCTCCATCCAGTATAGTTCAAGAGTCTAAGCTGAAATAAAGGGCTCCTGTAATGTTAAAAAGTTATAAAAAATATTATCTTTAGAAACATTGTTCAAGAAGTGAACACCCAGAATTATTACTGTCTCTCACATGGATCAGCAGAAAAATTATAGAAATTAAGCTTTTGTCTTTCCAACGGGATGAATGTGGAAAACCATAGAAGCCAGCCATTAAGCCGGGCATGGTGGTGCACGCTTGTAATCCCCGAGCTTGAGAGGTGGAGACAGGAGGATCGCACTGTTCGAAGCCAGCCATGCTGGCTTTAGAGACCCTGTTTCAAAAAAATATAAAATAGGTCTGGGAATGTAGCCCAGAGGTATGGTACAGGAACCCCAGTACCACCAAAAAAAAAAAAAAAAAGCCAGCCATGACTTTAATAATAGTGTATAACCAAAAGATTATTTTTGTGACCCATTGCCTGTATGTGTGAATTATTGACTAGTGTATGAAAGTTTGCCAGCAAATGGGTTGAGATGAACAGGACATGGGTTGACCTCACTAGGCAGAAACAGAAATGGTGATTTAAAATTTTAATGAAAGTGAATCAATTTGAACTAGATTCTCCAGAGACAGTTTATGAGAGGAAGTAGAAACAGAGCTGACAGATCTTTCTCTTTTTCTGTGTTAATGTTTTCAATTCCATTGCTATTTTGGGACCTTAAAATAAACCAGAAAATTTGTCAGAATAAAATGATATGTATAATAAAATGTAGAGTTGAGTGATTTTTATAAAATATTTACCTGCACTGTAGTCACATTAAACATTATCTCATAATAAAACCAAGTAAATATAGCATCTGAGTACTTTCAGGTCCCCTTTACACTGACAGCACCATTTTAATGAATCATTCCATTACTAAGAATAAATGGCCATGAACTTCCCAATGTGCTGCCCATTTGTTTTCCTCTTCTCAGATAGGTAATCTTCAAAATGTAGTCATGAAAGATAATCGGGACCAAAATTGTCCCTCAGTGTGTATAAACACAGTTTTAACTACCTGCTATTGACCCTACCAGTCACTGCTTGATAATATTCTTAGTTACCCAATAGAATCACCGTGGAGACTAAATGAGACATGGTGTGCAAAAATGCCTAGACAATTTGAATGAGTTAGGACTCAGGCTAACTTACCAGTATGAAACTGTTTCTGCCAACTGTTCCGCACATTTACCTCAATTATTATTCTTACCTTGTAGCAAAGGAAATACCAATGCTTTATTAACAAGAACAATGGCTAAAGCTTTTTCTTCATTTGTAATAACATTTACTTTATAAAGCAATTCTGAAGACACAAACCCAAGAATCTTTACAATGAATTTGGTATATAGCCAATGCTTAGTACTATCAGTGCTGTTAGTGATGAAGTGCTATTTCAAAGACTGAGGATTTGCAAAAGCATCTGAATAGATTCTTATAAGAATGTCAAAGATCCACTGTTGTCCACATAATTTAATTCCAGCCTGTTTGACATTGCAGATCCCTAGCACCAGGCTTGAAGACTTACATTTCTACAATAAGCCTTTTCATGTATTTTATATGTTTATTGGTACACTATAGTCTCACGTTGTATTAGCCAGTATTTTTACAGCTATAATCCAAAGACCAGACCACATGAGGATGTATTGGAGTTCAGTCCAGGTGAGGCTGGGGACCATGGATCTGAGGGAATGGCAGCAGAGCAAAGCAGAGAGCAGCAAGCAGGTGGGCTTCTCACCTCACATCATGGAGGCTGGAGTGAAGAGAGAGTGAGGAGAGGTGGAGCCATATGTACTCCCCAGAGATACAGCCCCAGGGACCCACCTTCTCCAGGTTCACTCTACTAGCCCAGACCATCATGCTGAGATAACAACCCTCAGGACTTAACTATATCAGCTCCAAACACCAACTTATCAGTTCTTCAAGGGGCCATTCAATATCTAATTATAACAAACATCACAGTGGAGTTCATGGTGATGGTGACATACATGCCCAAAGCACTAGGCTTTTAAATCATGTTACTCCCAGGTATATTTTTAGAGATGTTGCATTAGAAAAGAGTGGTGCAGAAAAAGCCACCCTTCTCTTTCATGTCCACAGTGCCATTAGCAGTCTTCCTGAGCCCAGGCTGGACCTTAAAATCCTTCTCAACACACAGCAATTGAATTAGAACACACAACAAGAAACCTATATGACACTGTTCTCCTGGAAATTCAATATGAAACCATGAGTTTTAATCACAGCCCAGGGACAGACCTGAATTTTAGAAGAGGGATGAGTGAAGAGAAGCAGAAAAATAACCAAAAGGAAATGACTACTATTCCTTTGAGCATCTTATAAATCTGAATAGATATATTCAGATTCATGCAGTGACTCTCACAAAATGACTGAAGGCTTCATTTGTGCAACAGGGAGGACAAAAGCATAATGGAAAGAATGTCAGCTGGCATTTCCCCTCACTGTACAGCAGAGTGTCTTTGGTGAAGTTCTTGCCCTTTAGATTCCACATCCTGATATTCTGTTTAACGATCTTTCTTTTAGAGTTATCTCCCTCCTATGTGCTTTCTCCTGGACTCTGGTTGCAAATCACCCCAATCTGGAGTCTTTCTAGAGAACCAGGCAGCACAGATAGCAATAGTTTCCTTTATACCAGCTCTATATTTCTGAGGATACTAGGGAGAAGAACTGTCTCTAGAGAGGAACACTAATATCCTCCCCTAACGAGTAATTTCTATGAGAGTTCTGGGACAAGAATCCTATAAGGACATTGAGGGGTTAATCCTAGCTTAGCATAGTTACAATAAAGATCAGTTACCAGGAAACTTGTTTATGTATTTTATGAGAGCTGAGTCCTTTATGAGATCCCTGCTTACTGGGCACACAAAATCTGTCAGTGATGACAAAGGATGATCCTCATTAGAAACTCAAATTTACCTTCCTTCCACCTACCACCTCAATCATTTTTAGAGGAAGATGGGACTATGAGTAACTCTGGCTCCCCAGCGGGGTGCGCATTCATGTAATAAGCCATGCCAGCAAATTGCTGCTGGCTTCTAATAATGCGTGGAATGAGGAACTGAAACTGTCACTTAGTGGACACATAACTGCATAAATAGAAGGGTACTAGTATAAATAAAATAATACATTATAATGATTTGCAGGTTGCTTATCAGTCAGGCAAATGGCTGGCTTGATTGGTAACCTTCTAATTATTATACATTATTATTGTTTAGATTACATCATGTAAAAGTGAGGGAAGAAAAAAAGAGAAAGAAGCAAAGGGCCCACTCACTGGTAAGTGATGAAGAGCAAGGGAAATGAGAGACGCAGCAAAGGAGGCAGGGTCTATCCTAAAAGCAGCAGTTTGTGAAATGACTCATAAAAACCATATTGCAGCCAGCTTCAGTTAAATAAATGATGTTTGGTTATTGAAAAATACATTATTTCACAGCATCTACAAAACTTTAATATTTTAAAATAAAGTCAAAACTGCTGGCTGTCGATGTTAAATAATACATATTTTCTCCTATTTTATCTTTCATCAAATGATCTCAAAATTGACTCAACCAAGATAGACTTTTACAGGGTCACATCAATAGAGATACACATTTTTCTGGGTGGATTATTAAAATCAAAAGAATTTATGATCTATAAATTTGATACAATTAGGATATTTTTTCTCTATAATCTCCAAAGCCCCTCTGTGAAAGATCCCTTTCACTCTTCTATACTGTGTTAACTGATTTCAGTTTTGTTACCAGTGCAAAGAAAATCATCTAACTCAAATTATTTGAAATTTAAAACAAAAACATAAAACAATAAAATAAGAGTGAATCTCAAGGGCGTCTCTGGAGATACTGAGTCTCAGTGACTTATTAGTCTGTTGGTGGTACCAAGTCAGGAACATCTGTCCTGAATTGTCCTTAAAAATGTATAAAACCATGTAATAAAAGTTCATTTAGTTTCTCCATAAATGACTCTACAATTTTTCTCACATCTCCATTAGTTCCAGTTCCATCCTCCTAACACGAAAGAGCATGTATATGTAATTTAATACATAGATGATAGATAGGATAGATAGACAGCCAGATAGATTAAATTATATATATATATATAAACTTCCCTGAGGATAGTCAGTATCTGTCATTTTTTTCTTCTCCTGTGTTTTTAAATGACAAAGACAGAGTATAGCAGGTACTGAATCAAGTCATATAGCTCTCTTGATGGTCTAGCTGTTTCTGGTTTTCTTTTTCCATTTTTTCTAATGATTACATGTTAGTGCTAATAACTGTCCCAATAATTCCGCCCTTTCAGGATTGACTTTCTTTCCTTAAACTTAGAGAAGTTACAGATTTTATTATTTATTTTACAGAAAATCCTGAAGAACAGAATTGTGTGCATATCAATACACCAGCTGCAGAGCCCTTATCGAGTCTTAGTAGCAGGCATCCTACTGCAATGCACGTCAGCAAAAAGATAGACCAAGAAATAGAGGGAGTGACAGGAGACCCAGCACATCTAGGAAATGGACATATGCTTCTCGCTCCTTCTTTCTGAATGGCATGAGAGATGAATGGCTGATTTCCCCTTTTGCAAAAAAAAAAAAAAAAAAAAAAAAAAAAGCACACTAAGGAATATGACGGAATACTTTCAGTTGACAAAGGTTGGATGCAAAAGGGAAAAGCCAATTTGTTTTATTCCATTTTCAGCTTTGTAGAAGACTGTTCTGCACTCCTGCATTTAGTTTACAGATTGCTCTGGGAAGGTATTTTAACTCTTTTATAAGTAATTTAAACTGTTAAAAATGGATAAAGACAATAGGACTACGAAGGTGAGGAGAGGAAAAGGAAGAACTGATGAAAGAAACAATTCAACTGACACAGTGTCCACGGATAAAAGGTATTGTCACCCCTCTAGCTGTTGTGGATGGGCTGGGGTGGGACCTGATGGGAATCGCACCAAGACACTTGTGTTTGTATGGCTTTGAACCTCACTAAGATGTGTAATTACAATGTGCCAATATAAATATTTAAAAATAAATTTACACTGAGGAAAAAACTGTCATCGCTCTGAAAAAATAATGAATGAGATTGGATTCAACAAAAACAAAAGATTTTAGCATAGATGTAGAAGAGATAATTGATAGCTTCTTTGAAATTGAAGCTTTAAAGCAATGAGGTTGGGGTGAGGATGTGTCTTAGTGATATGTGATCTTACTTAGCACATGTGAGGTCCTGGGCTACAGGACCTCAACAAAACAAAACAAACAAAAAAATGAAAAGGAAACATTTAAGAGAACCAGTTGGGAACCTTAAATTGGCAGGTTGCTGATGATATTTTTATTGGATGAAGCTTACAGCAAACACTGAGGCTATATAGATGGATAAGAGGGTTTGAGCACAGAAATCCATATCTCCTGAAAAGTTTATGACTTTTTAAGAGGTATCCAAAAGGGACTGGTAATCCATCCCCTCTACAGCTCATATAACAGCCAATGCATCACCAGGGTATAAGTCAGGGGTTGCAAAATATACTAACTTGAGTGCCAGACCCAAGTATAGCATTTCCTAACTGATTCTGTACAAGCTTTCTGTAAACCTCACATTTCTTATCTCTAAAACAGAGCACTTTCATGTTGGATTAATTGAAGACTAAAATGATTAAAGAATGTATGTTAAACATTTCACACAGCCTATGGCACTGAGTAAGCCCTCAGTCAATGTGGACACTAGAGGTGATGTCAGATATCACTACCATACTGGGGCAGCTCCCTCTAAGGAAATGTTTGGGGAAATGCAAATTTCACAAACCATCTGTAAGACCTGAAAGCAATTTGGACTGAATAAAATGCTCAGGAATCAATTAAATGAAAATATATTTAGTGGAACAGTTTCCAAGAACAGACTAACAGTAGACTCAAAGAATCTGAGTTGACATTGAAACTAAGCGTCACCAAGCTAGTCAGTGTCTGAGTCTGGGTGAGCAGCCACGATTCTAGTCTCCAAGGCCCAATCTTATTCCTTTGTTAGCTTTCAAGATAAATGTACAGGAAAAGATTGTTCTGTGCTCATGCTTCCAATTTACAGATTTTTATGGGTAGATACTTTAACTCTTTGCACTACATCTTAAAAAGTGATCGACAACACTTCAGCTCTGTCAGGAAACCCATGAGATATGTTTAATAGAATTTAGTTCCCAAGGACATGGGTGAAACAGAGAAGATAGAAATAGTAGGGTGAAGAAAGACCAATCTGATGATCAAATGCAATAAGGAAGTGAGGGCCAAAGACTTGCCCTTAGTAAGCTCTATGCTCCTAAGGTGTGACACACTGCTCTTCCTCTCCTGACACATCTTTCTTTTTAGTGAACTCCTTTGGCATGTCTATGCCTCAATAATCCCTATATTCCCTTTTGATTCTTTTGCAAGGAGGCATAAATCTTTCCCTATCACTTTCTTTAGCTCTTTGCTCAAATAGCTCCCTCTGACCACCTGACCACCTCTGAAAGTCCACCATCCCCATCATCAACTTTTTACCTACAGTACTACTGTACTCAAGAGTACTGTATAGTACTAACATACTATATATCTTACTCATACTTATTGTTGCATCCTTATCCCTAGAATGTAAATACCGTGACTACATTCCCTAATGGCAGGGGATTTTGCCTCTTCTATTTACTGATTCTGAGCATCTTCAAGATGATGACATTGTATTAAGAAATATATCTGTTATGTAACTAGTTGTTTTGGTCATCTGGCTTTCATCAGCCTTTTTGCAGCTCAAAAATCATTTTTAAAAGGCAAATATAACTTAATAAATGTATTTAGTTTGCAGTGGCCACAGAAAACAATATAACTCTTCCAAAGAGGACATATCTAGGTTTCACAGTAGAAGTTTTACTCTTTTCTCTCCTGCATAATTATGATAAATTCAGATGGTAAAAATAAGTCAATAGTACTAAGGAGGCTGAGAAAGGGGGATCACAGGTTAAACACTTATCTCAGCAATTTAGTGAGACACTTAGCAACCTAGAAAGACTGTATTTCAAAACAAAAAAATTTAAAAAGGCTTGGGGTATAACTCAGAGGGAGAATGCCCCTGGATTGAATTCCCAGTACCACAAAAAAGACAAAAATTAAGATATAATCTATTAAAATCTATTGACACAGAATAAATATTATTCTAGAAGTATTTTCATAATACAGGTGCAGTCTTCTTAATAATATGCTTATGGGAAATCCTTTTGGAAGATAGGTAGAAAATTATGATTAAATGTTAGTCTCTTAGGAATCAATTTTCTTGCTGTAACTACATAATGAGAATTCTAAGCCAGTTTTCTAAAGGTTAGGCAAGGCTGACTGTCCACCCATGAATGGTTCTTGCTCTAGAGGTTAGATTTGTTTTGAATTAAAAATCCAGGGTCGATTCTATCTGAATATTTTTGCCATAGGATAAATATTTTTTGCTTTAAGCCAAACATACCTCATATGAAGTCTATTATTCTAATGAAAAAGAAACTCATCATATATTCAAAAACTTGATCTGTTTTGTTGATTCTTTGAATTAATTTTTTGTTCTCTATTTTATTTACTTCTGCTCTGATTTTAATAATTTTTTTGCCTTCTGCTGGCTTTGGGATTGGACTTGCAGTCTTTCTAGGTCCTCGGGTTGTGTCATTAGGTTGTTTACTTGGTGACTCTCTGTTCTTCTTATGTGGGCACTCAATGCTATAAAGTTTCCTCTTAATACTGCCTTCAAATTGTCCCATAGATTTTGGTAAGTTGTGTCTCTATTTTCATTTAATTCCAGAAATTTCTTTATATCTCCCCTTATTTCTGATCTTACCCACTCCTCATTCAATAGTGTATCATTCAATCTCCATGTATTTAGTTTCTTTTGATCTTCCTGTTGTTGATTTCTATTTCATTTCATGGTGGTCTGAAAAGATGCAGAGAATTATATTATATCTTTTGAATTTGCTAGTGCTTCCTTTGTGGTCCAGGATGTGCTCTATTTTGGAGAAGGTTCCATGAGCTGCTGAGAAGGATGTGTATTCTGCTCTTCCTGGTTGAAATATTCTGTATGTAACTGTTAGGTCTTTTTGGTTTAGAGTGTTCTCTAGTTCTGAAGAGTATTTACTCATCTTTTGCCCTGAAGATTGATCTAATGGTGTGAGAGGTGTGTATAGGAGTCTTCCAATAATATTCTATTTTGGTCTAATTGAGATCTGATATCCTGCAGAGTTGTTTTTTTTTTTTTTTTTTACAAAGTGGTTGCACCCACATTTGGGGGACACACATTTACTACCATTATATCTTCTTGGTGGATTGTTCCTTTTTATTGTTCCTTGCTTTGTCTCTTCTGATATATTTTAGTTTAAAGTCTGTTTTGTTGGATATCAGTTTACTACCTCTACCCATTTTTGGTCTCCATTAGCATAATATACTTCACAAAAGAAGAGATACAAATGGCTAATAGGTACATGAAAAGATGTTCTACATCATTAGCCATTACAGAGATGCAAATCAAAACTACAATGAGATTCCATCTAACCCCAATCAGAGTGGAAAATATAAAGAAATCAAATAACAATTGCTGGCAAGGATGTGGGGAAAGAACTCTTTTACACTGTTGGTGGGAGTGCAAACTATTTCAGCCACTATGGAGATCAGTATGGAGATTCCTTAGAAAACTGGGAATGAATCCACCATATGATCTGGCTCTACTACTCCTGGGTATCTTTCCAAAGGGGTTGAAATCAGAGAACTACGTTAACATATGCATACCCATGTTCATAGCAGCACAATTCGTAATAGCCAAAATATGGAAACAACCTAGGTCTCCATCAATAGTTGAATGGATTGCAAAATTATGGGAAATACACACAATGGAATTCTACTCAGCTATAAAGAAGAACAAAATCATGTCATTTGCAAGAAAATGAAGACCCGGAGAACATTATGTTAAATGAAATCAGCCAAGCACAGAAAGAGAAAGGACATATGCCTTCTCTAATATGCCCAAACCAGGGACTATTAGGAGTACCAGAGGGACTCCAGATAATGGAAGGGAAACCTCAGCAAAGCTGAAAGGGGAAGGTAGTAGTTGAAGAAGGCTGAGGTTCATTAATGGAGGAGCTACATCCAAATATGTGCAAAAGTATGAATGGTTAACTGGAACACTCATTGCTGGGAGGGGAAGAAAGGGAAGTTGAGGGGGGGATAGGGCACCAAGCACATTCTGAATGTAGGCCAATTTCAATATGATCCACATAAAAATAAAAATTAATTAATTAAATAAAATATTACTACAACAACAACAAAACTTTAATCTATACTACTAAGCCAGAGAATAGTGTAGAGTTAACTGAGACCCACAGAAATTAAACCCCTTACTGTAGACTCAGAACTGCCTTACTTCTAATATGAATTGTATGTTTGCGAAAGAATTGTGTAGTTCCAATGACGTACATCAGTGCTGAAGTACTTGACCCCTCTACCCGTGGGGGTTTATGAGAGGCTCCCTTTAGATAGCTGATACAATACAGGGTACAAATTGAGTAGACTCCTTATCAGAGACCCAAGAAAGAAGAGTTGCAAAAGTTCCTGAATCCTTTTTTAAGATTCAATATTCTGCCAATTAGGTATAAACAAATAAAAAGAATCTACAAGACATGTTCAACAGCCATCCCATCTCTCTTTCCTCAGTAAAATCACATACCCCTATTCTCCTGTTCATTCAATGATATACTGGGCCATCTTAATGTCATTGCCTGTCCCTGTGATGAGACATACTGATACATACACTCCCTAGTACTTGTCACAACACACAGGCAAGATTTTGATGATCTGTATTGGTCTCCCTCACTGCTTGAATGTACACATCCAATGTCAAACAGTGTTAACAAATATTGATGAAGTCAGTATAGTCCGTGGAGTGATGAGCTGCAGGTGGAGGAAGAGAATGGAAAACGCCCTCAGAGAGCACTCAAGAGAGATCCCAGCAAGTCTCCAAGAAGCTATTCAAACACAGCAGAGATCAGAGGAAAAAAACAAAACCAATGGAGTGTTCATAAAGAGAAATGTATTTGCCAAGAGAACAGGATAAATAAGGTGAAATACCAAAACTGTGGTATTGAAGCAAAGATCTGGGTAGGAAGAAAACACAATCCCATAGTTTTCCTTTTGGGCCATCATTTTTGGAAAGTAAAGCACATACTAGACAATTGTTCTGTTCTAACAAATATCCATCCTGTCATGTTCCACTCCCATTTCTAGTAATGTCACCCTTATTTACTCTTGCTAACAACCAGTCTCTCATTCTTAAATCATGTTGAGATGAAGAGAAGTTGTTCATTCTTCATCTCCAAAAATTTTCAGATAACTCAGTAATTCCCATTTGGGGCAACACGTCTGATTGGTTGAGGTATAGACGTGTGACTAAAGTCAAGGCAAGATTTATTTCACAAACTTTTATTAGAACTTTTGAGAAATAGAGTACTTCTTTTTCTGGCTTGAAATGGAATAATGTAAACCTTGATCTGCATAGACCATCATAAAATGGGAACCAGCTTTAAAATGAAGGTAAAAAAGGATATAGAATAGAAAGATGAAGAAAAGACATTTATTTCTGACTTCATGTGAATTCAACCTTATCCTAATTTTGTTAATTTGATAATTTGCTTAATATTTTCTCACCATGAGAGTCATCTTTCTAACAAAAATTTGACAATTTCTTATTATGAATGCCTAATTCCTAGAGAGAATGCATTTCTCTCAATTATCATTAAGAGTTTAACATCTGTTTATAGATACACATTTTCCCATTTAATAGAAGGTTAGAAAACTTTCCTTCCCTTCCCAGCTGTTTGAAGTTATTAATTTTATTTGGCAGGATATCCACAGTCTTATCATCTTTCTCCTGAATCTTTAAGTGTCTCTGACCTCCAACAGCCTCCTCTCAGGATTAAGTTTACTATCCCCACATTCTAATGCCTAAAGTTAACGAACTGACTATTTGATCTTCTACTTTTTGTCAACAAGTCAGATTTTTCTCTTCCCCAAAAAACAAACCTGATAACCTGCAGCCTGAAAACTGACCTCTGTTAAATTTAAGTTCTTTAATCTCCAACTTTTCTACTTATAGAAGACACTACTTTTCTTCCATAGCACAGATAAACCTTCACAGGAAAAAAAAAAATTCTTCCCAATAGACAAGACTTGGTAAGAACTTCCTGCCCTGGAAGATGGTTCAGTTGCCATAAACAGAATTTTAATCAAATATAATTATAAAAGACTTCTAAAGAGCATGTTGCCTTTAATAGAAAACAGACCAAACTTTCAACCTGCAATGCTTCAGATACACACCATCCTAGTGAGGGGCAGGTCTTGACTTGGTCTCTGTTCATGCAATCCTTCACATGAAAGATGCATGACAACCAGATAGTGCTAAGTAGGAAGTATTTATGCTGGGAAAATACAATACTCTTTCTGGGCTTCTTTTAGTTCTTTTATTTAGAAGACATAAATTCTTTCCCTGCCCCAGGGTTAGACTCTATTAGTCTCATAGCCCAATCAAATCTCTGTCTGAGAAAAAAAAAATTCATAACTGTTATGGTTTGGATCTGGAGTATACCCCTCTGTTGCCCAAAAGTTCATGTTGAATCCTGATCTCCAGGACAGCAGGATTCAGAGGTAGGATATGGTTGAAAAAGAAATGTCACTGGGGGTCATGGTCTTTAGGACAGTATCTGTTCCTGGTCTCTTCCTCTTTCTCTCTATTTCCAGCTGCCATGTGCTGAGAAGTTGTCTTCTATCATGTCCTAGAGCTGTGATATTTCTGCCTTGGAGCCAGTTGACCATGGACTGAACCTCTGAAACTGAGATCCGAATAAATATTTCTTTCTCTAAGTTGTTCTGGTCAGGTGTTTTGGTCACATGGGAAAAAGTGTGACAAACACAGTGACATTCTAGAAATCTCTTTACATAGTCAGGACTGTTTATGGATATTAGCCAGCATTCTGGTTTCAATACTACTTTTTGCTTTGTTCCCTGTGTCTAAAACATTACCTCATACTTTGGTTCCCGTAAATAAGTTCTTACCTGACAAAACAGACATTCAGGCTTTGGTTGGAACCATCTGGGGTTCAGATACCTAGGACAAGGAAATATGGGTAGGTGACCCCCAAAATCTTGATTCCTTAAATCTTCTGAATATGTTGAGCCCATAGGAGTGGTATACAATTCCTTTAAAAACATTAGCATTACCTTTTTTTCTGGAAGACAATGCAGAAGTCTCTCCCTTATAGGATAATGTTTGTTCTACTGAGGATCCACTTCTGCTTCTACTCCTGGCCATTCATTCTATAACTAGAGTAATATGATCAGAAAGTTGGTCACAGTGAAGATGCATCTCAGGATCAGGATTAAGATTCATCCTATGCTCACTCTTTTTCCAAAGTTTTGAAACCACAAGGCCAGAATCCACTCACACAGCTAGTCCTAGAGTGATAGACATGTACTTGTGTAACCAAATTGCTCTAGAGGATCCTATGAAAATAGGGAGGCAAGACAGATTTAAGTCTCAGCATAATTAAAAAAAGGAGACATAATAAATTCAATAAAAGAGAGCTGCAAGTTTGAGCTGGCATACCCTGAGATGAACCAGAAAAGGACACTGAATCTGGATTATGAAGAAACTTGACCAAAGAATCTGTAAAATAATGCTATATGAGGAATAATATTTTGAATTTGGAAGAGTCTTCCTACAATCAAGTTTTAACCTCCTGCTAAGTCCCCAGTGGATACAAAATGGCTACAGGGGCAGCTTCTTAAGTCCTAGAAAAATGTGACAACCCAAGCTGGATAAAGTTGAAGTGAACTAATTTAGATGACACATGGAGAGGAAGGAAATAAAAATCTTGGGCAATGGAGCATGGTGGAATGGACAAAATATTTCTGCTTGGAAATAGTGTCATATGATGAAGTTCTAGAGTGATCCTCAGAGGGAATCTATTGATCAAGATTGTAATATTGAAGCTTCCAGTGAGAGGGCCAACATCATCAATGAAATGTTCAAGGGAGAGTCTCCTCTGTGTACTATTGCAGACAATATAAAACTGGGACTATTATAAAACTGGGCTCTCTTATATCAATAGAAATGAAAAAAAAAAAAGACTAGTAAAATCCAAGTGGTATAATTTAGCCACCAGAAACCCGGTCAGAATTTTCATATGAACAAAGATGGACTAGAAGCCAATGGAGGCTAAACATATAGATTATTTTCTGATATTTTCAATGAAACAAGGACACTTGGGAGCAACATAGATGGGCAGTTGCCATAGGTATTATTTAGCTTTTTCTAGCAGCAGAAGACATGAGAAGAAACCAAGAGGCTGATAATGGTTATCCCAGTGGAGATTCTTGATTTCTCAACAAGTTTTAGGCTCAAAACTGTTGGCTGGATCTGCAGCATGAAGAACTTTGTAATAGTGTATGAAGTTTACATAGTGATAATTTTTTAGACCTTTTATTAACAAAGCCTTCAGGCCTTTACTCTAGTGATAATCTATAAAATAAGGAACACGAGGATACCCAGATATTTCAGTACTACTGGATATAGGGTTGTTAGTAACCAGATATTGGAAGTATTATAGTGCATGTGTGTGTGTGTGTACACACATGTACACGTGCACACACCACTCCAATGTAATAAAGTAATGGCCAAATTGTGGCTTGACATGGATCTGTTAGTTCACCTAGTCTTAATTTCCCTGAGAACATGTGTATTATGGATGCCTTTCCAATCTATAACTTCTTGCAACACACCAAGACTTAACTGTGTAGAAAATCTTCCATATGTATGCGATAAAGCAATTTACTCCAATTTTGATCTCTGCCCAAGGAAGAAATGAAATAATAGTCCAGATCTAAGAGATAAGACATAAATTAGAGACTTAGATATCTACTTCTTTCAGAAATAGGCTGAAAATGTAAGAGTATTAATTAGGAAGGTGGAAAAGCCACTAGTTATTCAAAAAAGGCAAATGTCCAGAGCTCAAAATATCAAGTTATCTGAAAGCAGAATCATAAATGCAGTCTATATACTACTTTAGGGCACAGTTGTTCTTAAGTACTTTTTCTGTATTAGGTATATATATTAGTACAAAGCAGAGTTCTACAATACACTACAAAACACCAACAATAACTTTTCTGAGGTATACCATTAAATCTTGAATGTCACATGGCTCACCTAAGAAAAGCGCACGAACTAATGAATAAATCTAGCTTGATATCCTGCCAAGACCGCCCACTTCCTCTCGGCATCTGCGTGTGTGTGACAATTCCCCACGTAGTCATATTGGTGATTAGCCCTGAGAGAGGGCGTCGTCTCTGGCCAAAAACTCCTCCACTTTTAGATATTCTTTCATAACTATTATTCTTTTAGTAATGATTCTTTTAACTCTCCACACAAATTGCTCCAGTGGTGTAAGATCAGGACTGTGAGAGAAACTGAGTCCATAGAAAATAAAGTTTCTGGTAATTTGTCCAAGCCTCTAAACATCCTCGGCTTTGTTCAAATGGTAATAAAACCTAGTTAGAATTTAGATGCAGTGGCAGCATTCCAGGCAGTAATTACAAATGCAGATTTCCCCTCAATCTCTGACCTTCAACCTAATCACTAACTTACAACAAAAAAGGCCCTACAGGGGGAGGTGACCCGATGCCTCTATTTACCCCTCTCTTTGTGATCCTGCCCAGATACAGGAAGACAAAGGATGGGTGTGACATCAAAGCAACCTAGTTTATGAGCAACTGATACTGCCCAATACAATGGAGCTAAAGGCTAGAAAGATTCTTGACCTTTACACCCAGTATGAGCCCTGCCCGAGATGGGGGAGGCACCACGTGGCTAAGGAAAGGATATTGCAAAGGGTCTGGGACAGGAATAGGGATTATTTATAAGGTGAATAGGTTTCTAATAGGCCTATCGTTTGAGGAAAAGTGTTCTGCAGCTAAGGAAGTATATCTAACAACTAAATCTAAAAACTACAAGGTATTTTTGGTGTTTATCTGCCAAACTGTGTTGTGAGTTTGCTTAAGATTTCCGATTTTAGAAGGCAAGGCGAGCGAGACCTGGGAGAATTTTATTACATCCACCTGAATCACCACATCTCCCCATGCCTGCCATATTAACTGAGCCCTAAGGATGGAAAGTTCCAAAAAAGTTAAAGAAGATTCCTTGAGAGGCCTCCAAGTCCTGGGCTGCCCATTTCTTCTGGAAGTTGCCCTTTGGAACTGCCTGTCTGCAAGACCCAGGAGAAGATCCGGAGTTAATCTCTTGAAAGCCGAAAGCCAGACTAGTATTTTTTACCTTTGTTTACATGTTATTCACTATTGTTTTACAGTGATTGCATTCCCCTCTTTTTCTCTTATTATTAACTTTACTGGTGAAGGGTATAAATTTTTCTGGGTTCTTGTAATAAAGGGTCATTAGCTCAAGAAGCTCTTGTCCATGTCAGATTCTTTCCAGAAGCGCCACAAATAGGAACTTAAAGAAATTTATTTCCTAGAAGGGAAAGAATCGCTGCAGATAAGAGGCTGCAGTACGTCACCCTATCCTCCCCCATGTTTTCTGAGATTTTCGATCGGAAGTGGGATCACCCCAATCTCGACTGAGCCAGTTTGTGGCAATATCCAGCATTCAAATTGCAATCAATAAATTTGCCTCCAGGTGAAACAGGGGTTTCTTGAGAGAAAACTCAGCAAGTTCTTGTCTACAGTGAGTGAAGAATGACACCCGCAGACCTCAGGAAGGGGAGTAAAAGGTTTATTGGAAGCACAGGGAATGGGGCAAGGGTGGCTGAACACCCCCAAAGGAGCTGGAACTCTGGGTCCAGCAGCTGCCTTCAAGACAATACTTGAGAGTAGCCCAAGCTGAATTGCCTTCAGGTGCAGGCTGCTTTCTTCCAGAGTCCACGTGATCTGCCAGAAGGGAATAGAGAAAAGTGGCCGAACACCCCATAGGGGCTGTCGGAACTCCGGGGTCCAGTAGCTGCCTTCAGGGTGACTACCTGAGTGTCGCCCAAGCCAAGTGCCCTTCAGTTGCAAACTACTTTCTCCCAGAGTCCACGTGATCTGCCAGAAAAGAGGTACAGGTCACCCCTAGGGGCCTGGCCAGCCATGATGTCCAGCAGAGGCCTTCAGGTCACTACTCGAGAGTCGCCCAAGCCACGTGCCCTCAGATGCACTCTGCCTTGTCTCAGGGCCAACACGACCTGCGAGAGAGAGAGAGAGAACAGCTCCCCAAAAGAGGAGGGTGTCCCAAGTGGGAAAGTCCCCCTTTTGGCCGGACGTGGTGGCACACGCTTGTAATCCCCGCGCTTGGGAGGCAGAGACAGGAGGATCGCGCAGGTTCGAAGCCAGGCATGTGCACTGGCTTAAGAGACCCTGTTTCCAAATAAAAATACAAAAAATAGGTGTCTGGGAGTGGAGCCTGGAGGTAGAAGGGCTTCCAGGAACCCCAGTACCACCAAAAAAAAAAAAAAAAAGTCCCCCTTTTGCCATCTGACTGGCCAATGCCTGACCGCTTTCAAGTCCGTTTTTGGTTAGGGTGACTTTTGGGATTCCAAGGAGAATTTGCATACAGCCTTTACAAGTCCTTTGAAGGGTCTCCTTTTAGGAATGTCAGACTTGCTTGGTGGGTTTGTTGATTAGTAAACAGATGGCTTTGTGAAGCTCTGGCCTTCTTATCTCTGAGCCTTTGGAATTTCAGGCATTTGTCGCCTCAGGAAACTCAGGAAATTAACTTTTTTCTACCAAAGCCTTTTCCCTATCTGCCTATTTCCTTTCTACCTCCTCACAGGTAAATACAGAGTTCATGGGTTTTTAGAAAGCAAGTTACTTCAGAAGAGAATTAGACAAAACGAATAAAATCTGGCCATTGCTGGAATAAATATTGAAAACAAGCATGCCAGCCACTGACTGTTTACCATTTTTCCTGTAATCTTACTTGGAGACCATTTCTGAGGCCATGCCTTGCTTTAGTCATATCGATTAATAATAAAATAAGAGAGGGTAGCATTAAAACAAGGCATCTTGCAGTCATTGACCCTGGAAAAGGTGAAGAGAGACATTATAATTGTTTGGGCACAACCATAAGAAAAATATAAAGCAGAGGTTTTAAGTTAGTCATTAATTTGGAGATGTGACCTTAGAAGAGGAATTAATATGAAAGCTAAAGAGAAAACATTGATTTAAAGAATCATTATTGAGTTGGTTATGGCTGTGAGCCATGTGTGCTTGATCCCAGAGAACAATTGGCACAGTAACAGTAAAGGTAGCTCAGGAAATTTTATCTGGAAAACAAAAGGGGGAAAGCATTTACCAAATTTCCCCCAGCCCCCATTGTTCAAAGGTGATCTAGTTGAAGTGTGGGGCAGAAGATGAAGTTCGTTCATCAGCTTTAATCTATATGAGATAAGTCAGATATTATAAGGAGTACACAGTACAGAGTTGTTGGTATAAAATTTAAATCCAGGAGGATTAAAAAATAGCATAACCTGGGCATAGTGGTGCATGCCTGAAATACCAGTACTTGGGAGGCTGAGAGAGGAGAATCTCAGGTTGAGGCCAGCCTCAACACCTGAATGAGCCCTTCAACAACTTAGCTAGATCCTGTTTCAAAATAAAATAGGGCTGAGATTATAGCTCAAAGGGAGAATGCCTATGGGTTCAATCCCCACCAAAAACAAAAATGAAAACAAAAATATACGAAAGACATTTTTCTGACAGACTCACCCACTTTTTAGAAATTTAATTGTCATTACAGTTGTGCTTGCTCTTTCTTGAAAACTCTATCAAATCTCAACACTTAAAAGGACTATATTACTACAATGAATTTCTCAACAATTACTTTTCTTGGTTTCATAGTCTAATAAATAAATTCAAATCCAAATTTGACTCTGGACATACTAAATGATGGCATTCAGTCTTTAAACAAAGTTATAGATGGGAAAACTGTCAATAATATAAAATAATGACCCTGTATGCTAAAAAATTAATTAAAAATACTTATAAAGAATATTACCCTGATATATAATTATTCTTATTTCATGAAAAACTGTATTTTCTATAGGATTAAAAGAGCTACACAATAATAATAAAGCCAAAACATATTACATGTTGAGATATAAAACTAACCAGCAATAGGTTATAAATTTATACCTTTGTGTTTTCTCTACATATTTGATGAACTTGAAAAGTTTTAGAAATTTAAATTTGGAGTAATTTTATTTATTTCTAACTAAAATGTAACCATTTTGTTATCTCTTATTAGTATTATTTAATACTTTCACTTAGCCATGCACCATAAAGTAAGAATTTTTTGTACCTATAGTACCTACAGTCATTTTTTTGTACCTGCGGTCATTTTACTTATTCCTCAGAGCAAAACTGATTGCTATTTTCTGGTGATTCCAAAGTTACACTAATGTAAGTTTGCATATAAGTTTGAAGTTATATTTACAGATGAATTACAGGTAAGATTACAGATGGAGTCACTGTCCTTGACTTCTCTTTGGTATAATTAGGATTACTGGTACAGGTAGTAGAATGCTTTGGGGTCTCTTTAGAACACCCCATCTTTGCAGAGGGGTTGAAGAGGCTGATATTGCAAACTAGCAATGTTGTGATCAGAGCGTTTTGATTTCCTGATCAAGACCCTGGGGAACCTGTTGAATTGCTCACTTCACTTCTTACATCTTGACTCTCAAGGACAAAAAAAATTGATGAATGGGTAGACCATGGATGAAATCAGCATATCAAGACAGAAAAGAGAAATTTTAGACCCTGTTAGATATGATCCAGTAGGCCTTGTTTCAATTGGAGGCATTTACAAAATGTCCCAGAGAGAGAGAAGAGACACAAAATGATATATTAATAAATGTACAAAAAACAAACAACCCAATCAAGAAATGGGCAACTAAAATGAATAGACATTTCACAAAAGAAGAGATACAGATGGCCTATAGATACATGAAAAGATGTTCTACATCACTGGCCATCAGGGAGATGCAAATAAAAACTATGCTGAGATTCCATCTAACCCCAATCGGAGTGGCAAACATAAAGAAATCAAACAACAACAAATGCTGGTGAGGATGTGGGGAAAGAGGAGCTCTTTTACACTGTTGGTGGGAGTGCAAAGTAGTTCAGCCACTATGGTGATCAGTATGGAGATTCCTTAGAAAACTGAGAATTGATCCACCATTTGATCCGGCTATACCACTCCTGGGTATCTTTCCAAAGGGTTTGAAATCAGAGAACTATGTTAACATATGCATACCCATATTCATAGCAGCACAGTTTGAATAGCCAATATGGAACCAACCTAGATCTCCATCAACAGATCCATGGGTTGCAAAATTATGGGAAATACACACAATGGAATTGTATTCAGCTATAAAGAAAAATAAAATAATAGCATTTACAAGAAGATGGAAGGAACTAGAGAAAATTATGTTAAGTGAGATTAGTCAAGCACAGAAATAGAAGGGACATATGTTTTCTCTAATATGTTCAAGCTAGGGAGTAGTGGTAATACCAGAGGGATTCCAGATGATGGAGGGGAAATCTCAGCAAAGCTTGAACGGAAGGATAGGAGAGGAAGAAAGCTGAAGTTGTTCAATGAAGGAGCTACATACAAATACGTGTAATAGCATAAATACAATATGATTAACCTGGACACTCTCTATTGGGGGGGAAGGGAGGGGAAAGGGAATGAAGCACAATGTAAATGTATACCACTCTCAATATGTTCCACTTATAAAAAAAAAGTTAAATTAAAAATAAATAAATAAATAAATGTATAAGTTCCTAAGTGAAATAGATTCACATGGGACTTTGGAATGTATTTTCTAAAAGTGCTATGGTATAATGCAGGAGATGTAGAATAGAATAAATGATCTGGACATCTAGAAGAACTGGCCAGAATCTTAAACAGTGAATCCCTGAAAGAAAAAAATAATGTAACAAAAAGACTAAGCATTTAGTTCTGTCTTCAAAGAAAACCACAAAATACTTAAAATTACAAGCAATCATTCCCAAATTTTCAAAAATGATCTTACTATCTTATTTGATGAACTATGACCATAATCAATGTTATAGAAAATTACCTAACTATAATTTATCATAATCTACAATGGCAGTTGAAGAGGCAGAAGTGAAAATTCACATTTCTGTAATAAACCTTCATTTATCACTGTCAATCATATATTACCTTTAGAATTTATCTTCCCCTATAAGAATATTAGCTTAGCCAAAGGCTGGTATTATAAATTATAAATATACTTTTATATGAATTGCTTTTTCTAATGTTTAAAACCATGCTATGTGATAAAAAATGCAATTATATTTTTCCTAATCTAAGACATAAAAAGGTGGTACTAAAAGATGTTAAGAACCAATTTAATTTCTTATTTTTAGTAAACAATAAAACTAAGACAAAAAGAACTTATACCAAAATAGTTGACATTTACCAAGTTTACGTGTTGAAAAACCTGTCCCAAATTAATGTTTTTGAAAGTCAACTCATATAAGAAATTTGAAAACTATGAGAATGAATGATTTATAAAATCTCCCCCAAAAATAGTAACTTCAAATTCCATGTCTAAAAAGGGCCTAACTTTCTTAAGGATTTTAATCTATCTTTTAAGAAACAAAAGGCACCTAGTTTAATCCATCAGTTAGTTCTTCCTTCAGCATTAAAAATACAACAAAATTCTAAGAGTAGAGCAACCAGAAAATTTTACACATTGATATACCATGGAAGAAGAGATAAGTTCCTAAAACTCCAGGCATTTGTTTTTGTCCTTAAACAAAATTATTTGATATTTTAAAGTAATTTTAAATAGAATGGCTATCAATACTATCAAACTCCAGAAAATTTAAGGCTTTTCTAAATCCGCAAGAATAATGATTGACTTAAACTTATACATTTTGCATCATTAAAACGTGTCATGAATGGTTACACTAAAGCAAATAACCTCAGAAAGAACTTGTGGTCAAAATCAATGCTTTCCTCCATCCTGTGCACCACAATTTCTTCTAGAAACAATGGGCCCAGAATTATTGACCATGTAAAGCAGCTTAAAATATTTTCCTTAAAGGAAGAGCAATATTTCAGAAGGAAAGTAAAAAAAAAAAAAAATCTTAATTTGGATGGAAGAATGATCAGAGGGCTATATCCCATTCTTTCCATGGTAAAATACACAGGTTCTTCTATCACAATGGAAAGAGAATAATAATGAGTCAGAGTCATGCTTAGGAATGCTCTCTTAAATGCTTTTAAAATTCTTATAAATGTTTATTGAATATCTGTTATGTTTTCCACTGTGCTTGCCATTCATAATATTTTATGAGAATTTCACAACTGTGATATAATAACTTTACTCAAGTCATTGACCCCACAAAAAACATTTTTTAGATAAAACAAGTTTTTGCTTATTTTATTTAATTGTGGGATAATCTCACCATTTACAAGATGCAAAATAAAAGTGGCATTAATATGACATTGAAAATTTGGGGTTCATAGTGGAGAGACAACAAGAGTTAGGTAGGAATTCTGGAGCGGAGGAGCTGAAGACAGCCAGTGGGGAGCAATGAAACAGATTTGGGTGAAAGTGACCATGTGAATTGGTTCCTTGTACATCTCTGGATTTTATCACTCCTTAACATCACAGGATACTTACAGGTAGGCAGTTCCTTCACCTGTTGGTCAAAGTTTAATGACAGTTTGATGAGAAAATCGGTGCTAAATTATCAGAATTTTCCTAAAAATAGCTGTTAATTATCCTGGGAGATGGTTAAAAGACAGGTTTAATAGCACAGAGATGACTTCTAGCAGAGAAAGTACAAATGTTAAAGCTCAAAATTCCACACAAGGCATACAGCTAAAAGGGAGAGAGGATATCAATACTTAGAAAAGTAGCAAAAATAAATTTATCATTTTCAAATAGAAAATTTTAGAATCTAAAAGATAGATTTTCATATGTATGTGCATATATGTGTTGTATATTCATATATGTGAATATATGTAAATATATTTCCATATATGTGCATATTCAAATTATATACATTTTATTTACATGTGTGTATGCATATGAAAATTTTCTTAAGTGTAAGATAGGGCAGCTACAATTTAAGAGTGATTCATTTTGTAGAAAATCTTAAAGGAATCATTAACTCCTATCTGATTATGCACTTACCGTCTAACCAAAACTATAATAATTAAAAGTAATTCTTTAAAGTTTTAGAAACTTTAGCCTTTTTATTCTTTGGTGCATGAGTCTTTGCATCAAGCAGAATACCAATAACTTTAAATGAAATGTTTCATTTAATCCTGGTGACAGTCTTAGAAGAATAATATTGTTTTCTCTATTTCGTAACAAATTTTCAACTGCAGGTCTACTCATTACCATGTTTCTGCCATTACTACAATATTAACTATTTTCTGAGGATGTCTATAAAGAATCATGCTCTGGAAATTTTAGATGACCTTGGGAGCAAACTCAAAAAAAAAAAAAAAGAAGAAGACAAAGAAAAGATCCAGAAATAGTGGTGCATGCCTATAATCCCAGTGCTTGGAAGGCTAAGGCAGAAGGATCAAAGGTTTGTGAACAGCTTCAGAAACTTAGAGAAACCCTCCACAGTTTAGTAAGAACCTGTTTCAAAATAAAAAATAAACAGGGCCAGGTATAGCTCAGAAGTAGAATGTCCCTGGCTTCAATCTGCAGGGGGAAATAGTTTGAAAACAAGCATACAAAAAAAAGGAAACAAAGAAAATAATTTATTTTAAAGGAGGTGAATAATTTGTCCAGAGAAGACAATGTGTGGAAACTATAATTTTAGTATTTACTTAGACTTAGAACCATTTTTGAATCTGAAAAAGATGATGGTTCATTGCTTTGCAGAGGGAAGTTTTGCCTCAGTATGAAGAAGCAGAAGTAATTGCAGAAGTCATGCAATGTTAGAGGTAAGTCTGCAAAAGAGTAAACTCCCTCTTGCTCCAAAGTGCTGCCAATGCTTGAGACCAATGAAGATGACACAGGCTAAGATTTCCAGAGAGAAACTACAGGTGACTTCCATCTTCATTTATCTGTGAACTTCTCATTCAACTCATCACATTCAGATTCTAGACAACATTGAACGTGTTTATTAGTGTACACAGGACCAATCAATAATTATTTGAGTTTTGTCAATTATCATTGTATTAATTGATGGCTATCAGCTTCCTCTTTGTAACTACCTTTGTACATTTGTTTCTCTTCTATAAGTGAAGGTATCCAATAGAATAGAGTAGTGATTTGCCTTTCAGAAGTTAACCATGCATTTTCCCACTGTGCATATGATAGCCTTAAAAAAGTGAAAGATCAGAGACTCAGCCTTAGTATTCCTGAGCCTCTTCGCAAAGGAAGTGAAATAAAAATATAATGATACTTGCATATCCATGTTCAGAGCAGCACAATTTACAATAGCCAGATTATGGAACCAGCCTAGATATCCATCAGCAGATGAATAGATCATGAAACTTTGGTAGACATACACACAATGGAATTTTACTCAGCCATAAGGAAAAACAAAATCTCGCCATTCACAGGAAAATGGACTTAACTTGAGAATATCACACTGAGTATAGCCTGTCTCAAAAACCAAGTACATGTATGTTTCTCTTATATGTGAAAGCTGGAAAAATATTTGTAAATAAGAGCAACATCAGATACATAAGAAGAGACTCCAGAGGAGTGACTGGAGAGTATTAGGGACTGGAGATGAAGTTGTAAAGAATGTAATAGTTGAACTAATGCTAGATATGTAAACAAAACTACAAATTCTAGCTGGGGATGGTGGCACACCACTTGTAATCCTAGTGCTTGGGAGGCTGAGACAGGAGGATCGCAGGTTCGTGGTCAGCATCAGCTACTTAGTGAGGCCCTCTTCAACTTAGTGAGACTGTTTCAAAATAAAAGAATAGGGCTGTGTTGTAGCTCAGAGGTATAATATCTCTTGGTTCTATTCCCAGTGCCACACACACACACACACACACACACACACACACACACACACCTACTAATTCTAATATCAAAGACTTGCATAAGGAGGGGAAGGGCCCTGGTGTGGAAGACACCAAGAACCATGTACATGATCTTTGTGGCATCTTATACCCCAATATGATGTAAAATTTACACTGCACCAAAAATACATAATAAAAAAGCATTTAAATAATCTCATTGCATTTCATGTCTGTAGAATTTCATCAGAAATTTCTGAAATGAAACTTTTAAATTAAGTAATTAGAAAATACCAACACTACCCACTAGGAGCTGATTCCAGAATCTGTTTGCTACACTTCACCACTGCTGATAGAAAATTTACTTAGCTGCCATAAGAAATCCTAACATGGATGTATCTACTATAGTTTTTCACATATCATGTACATTTCTATCCTTGTCCAAGTTAATATTGTTTTCTGATTTCTCAGCCATGACATATTTTTTAAGTTTCTGCAAAATTCATCTTCTCTTTCCATCCCATCCTCAAACATAACTAATCAAAAATCAATAATTAATAATAAAAATAGTTTTCATTTTTGGGGTACTGGGAATTGAACCCAGGGTATTCTTCCAAGCTACACCCCTGGAACTTTTTATATTTTGTTTCAAAACAGTGTTTTACTAAGTCACTGAAACTAGCTTTGAACCTGTGATCCTCCTGTCTCTGCCTCCTAAATACTGGGATTATAGGCATGTGCTACCATTTCTGGCTTTGGTGGAATATTTTGTAGGGTACTTGAAGTGAGGGATTATACTTCTAACAGTTACAGAAGCACTCTGTTCTTCTTTCCTCTGTCATAAACACCATTCATTTCCCTACTCATCTACCCCAATGGGTATTTTTGTCATCATCAATAACAGAGCCTTTTCCCCTACTGATGTCCAAGGAATTGTTTTTTTATTCTTTCTTTATATTTTCAGTGTATTTTTCCTACTGTTTTATTTTATATTAATTATCATCAACAAAGTGACATATATTTTACAAGTCTATTTTCAATTATCATCTTTGCATTGCCCCAGGGCAAGAATGTCTTATTTATTTTCATTTCCTCAGTGCTTAATTCCATATATGACACAGGCTAAGTGTTCATATAATGCTTGTTAAATTAAATTGGTTTCTGTGTTGTATTACCTCTCAATTTCTAAGAAGGGGGTTCTACATTGATTGAATTATAAACCTATTGAGTAGCAAAAAATAAGAATGACAGGGCATGGCTGTGTACACTGAAGTTCTGTTTAAAGAATCAAATAAATTAATTTTTGGAGAATCATCCAATGTATTAAAGCACAACACCAACTAAATTATTGTAATTTCATCATTAAACATAATTCTGTCATATAAGAATATTTATTAAATTGAGTATAATGGATCAGTAGTAGATCAAGAACTATGCTAAAAAAAAGGATTCACATTAATAAAAAAAGTCCAATGTGTTTAATTACAGGTCCCAGTCCCCTGATTATAGAGAATAATTGGCAAAAACTGCAGCATAAAATGTCAACTCTTTTAAGGAAATCTCCAGAAGGTTGACATTCACTAGGTCAGTGAGCACTAGGTCCTGAAAGATATAGCAATGGTTAATGAGTAGCATTCTTTGATATGACATGGAAAGAAATATTGGAAATGTAGATGTGTAGAAAAACAAAAATAAGTTACATCAAGACAGAGGCAAAATAAAAATGTCATTGGGAACGATCTTTATAGAACCTTCAATTATACAGCACTGTCTTGGTATAAAAGGGGGATGACCACCACAAAGCTCTAAATGAGGTTGACACAACCCGAAAATGCACCTTTATTTGTCACTATATTCTCCAGCCTTCAAAGATTAACACATCTTTCAACAAGGGCAATACATGTTTCACTAAATATTGTATTTACGGTCTACTCATGGTAGATACCTATTAACTTTGACCAATATAGGTTATCTTCATAAGCATTATTGACTGATTGTAGAATCCACTCTCTCCCAATCTCAACTCATTTTGTTCCAGTCAGACTGAACACTAGGCATGGATATGTGATCCCAGTCATTATCTAGGCTACAAATAATGTTCTTGTGTGGACATCTGGATTAAATTGTTTGATAAGACTTAGCCAACTAAGTTGATTTACTGGTGGATAAACAAACAATCAGATAATCAACTCCATATATTTTAGAGAGGTCAAGTAGGTGGGATGTAGGTCTGTGACTACTAATGTTCATTTTCTTCTATGAGTGGAGAAAATGTCTGAAAATTACATCAACACTGAGAAAATGAGAGAGAAGAGAGAAATAGATATATCTCCTGTTATACCTGAAATATATCCTCTTTTTTTCATATAATCCAGGTACACCTGGTGTTCTACTTGCAACCAAACAGTTGATCTCTAAAGGCCTTATATATTGTTTTTCTATAGAGCTGTGTTTATTCTACATTCTTTCCATGTAAACCTCCTACAAACCTTTTGCTCAATTATCTGGTTAAAACTTTCTTGGCTGTGAAGTCTCTTCCCTGCCCAGCACACAGTCATGGACTTTTGCTCTCACCTCTCAGACCACAGTGGGGCTGAGTCACTCAAATACACTAATAATAGACTTTAAATTTCTATATTAGCTGAGTATGGTGGCACATGCTTGTGATCTCAGTACTTGGGAGGATAACAAAGGAGTTGTCACAGATTCAAGGACAGTTTCAGTAATAT
Source organism: Muscardinus avellanarius (assembly GCF_963383645.1). NCBI lineage: Eukaryota > Metazoa > Chordata > Mammalia > Rodentia > Gliridae > Muscardinus > Muscardinus avellanarius. The sequence continues at coordinate 140,962,074 of NC_137789.1, forward strand.
AGTAGGATTCTCAGCACCATAGTGAGAGTTTGTTTCAAAACAAAACAAAAAAATAAAAAGCACTGGGGATGTATCTCAGAAGCAGAGTGCTCCTGAGTTGTATCCCCAGTACCACACCCCCTGCAAAAAAGAAATTAAATTCATTCCTTTGTAATAGCCAGCTTTTCTGACCATACATAATATCCAAGTGCTTGTTGAGAATGTCTCATAAATCAATAATTCATTCTTGCTAAGTATAAGTCCATTATATACAATTATCTCCACTCTGCTACTCTTTAAGCATATGCTACTTTTCTAACATGGCTCTAAGATCTTTTATAAACAATGATATAAAAGTAAGAGTCCTACTTTTATAGGTAATATTTCTTCTAATAGTATAATCTTCAGCAAGTTACTTAAGCCTCAACTCTAGAAGTCTTCAATCACTTGGATAATATTTTTTTCCTAAAGATGAAATCATGTACATGAAAACTCCATGCACATAGTGGGAACTCAATATATATTGGTTGCCTGAGCTAGCTGCAGTCTACATTTAGTACTTATATTGCTTAGCACAGCAACTTTTCTGAATAAATAACGAAGTATATAATGATGATGGTGCTCTATGATTACAGCACAGAGTTACACTCCCCCCCAAAAATGGTTTTCCCCACCCATTGTGATATGACTTTGTAAGATGTCTCATCATTTTTCTCCTAATAGGTCCTCTATTCTGACATGAAGCTACTGATATGCCATTTCAAATTGAATACTTTATGGTCTTTGGTAAGAACTGTGCTTCACAAATACAATGAAATTATAAAAATAAAAATTATATGTATGTGTACACATGCAGGTATGTAGAAACTAGGTGACTTAGAGAAAGACAGCTTCTTTATGAAAACTTTCTTCCCTTTAGAAGTATTAAGAATATGTAATAACCCTCACGAATTACTGCCTATTCTATTCTTCAAGGAAATTTCTCTATAATGCCAAATAAATTATAATTAACCCTTAAGCCCAGAAAGGCATTTGGCCCATCTCTAATTGTAATTGTACAATTTTGGCTATGCCAAATTAAATTTTGCTCCCAAACTAAAGCCCTCATTATATTTATCTAGTGGAAATAATGCAGTGGAAGTCTCAGACAAGATGAAGTTGTGAAGAAGAAATGTAGCTTGAAATTTTCAAGAAGCATCACCATTGTTTTAGGACACTGGGATGAAAATGTACAGTTTTATTTCAATAAAAAGAATTATGTGAAGAAATAGAAGTGCATGTACTAAGTGAGCATGGCATTCCTAAAGAAAGAAAAGACTTCAATAAGTAACTGCCTTCAGATGACCATAAATAAATCAATATGAGAGACTGAATGTCTCACTGAAATAGCACATGCAAAAAGTATTTGTACAAAATGTAAATAAAATGATCATATGACTTTTGTCTTTGGTTTTGTTTTTGTAATGAATAGCATGGTTTGTTTTTCATATGTTGAACCAGTCTTTCATCCTGGGATGAACCCTACTTGGTCATGGTGTATGATTTTCTTGATGTGGTTTTGAATGCGTGTATCTAGTATTTTGTTTAGCAGTTTTGTGTCTAAGTTCATCAATGATATAGGCCTATAGTTTTCTTTTCTTGAGCTGCCTATATTTGGTTTTGGTATTAGTGTGATGTTGGCTTCATATAATGTATTTGGGAGAGTCCCATTTCTTTCTATTTCATGGAATAGATTGAGATGTATTGAAATTATCTCTTCTATAAAGTTTTTGTAAAATTCACTTGAGGAACCATCTAGTCCTGAGCTTTTGTTTGATGGTGGACGTTTCATTTCTGCCTCAATGTCTTCGACTGCTATTGGTCAAAAAAATAATTCCTTAAATTCATTTAAAAGAACAAAATCCCAGAATAGCCAAAGTAGTTCTCAGCAACAAGAACCATGTAAGAGGCATCACAATATCTGATTTCAAATTATATTGCAAGGCCATAGTATTAAAAACAACATGATATTGGCACGAAAACAGACACATAGACCAATGGAGCAGAATAGATTCAGAAACAAATCCACACACTTACCGCCAATTGATCTTTGACAAAGAAACTAAAAACATACAAAAAAGATAGCCTCTTCAAAAAATGGGGGTGGCAAAAGTGGTTAACCATATGCAGAAAAATGGAAATCAACCCCACTTTCTTACCCTGCACAAGATTCAATTTGAAATGGATCAAAGAGTTGGAAATCAGATCAGAGACCTTGCAGTTTCTTAAAGAAGGCATAGTTTTAACACTTTAACACATAGGTACAGGTAAAAATTTTCTCAACAAGAGCCCAAAAGTACAAGAAATTAAAAGAAAATAATACATGGATTTGCATTAAACTTAAGAGCTTATATACAGCAAAGGCAACTATCAAGAACCTCAATAGAGAACCCAGAGAATGAGAAAACATTTTTCCAACTATTCCTCTGATTAAGGATTAATATCTAGAATACAAAGAAAACTCAAGAAACTCACCACTAAGAAAACAAATGACCCAATTAAAATGAGCAAGTGAATTATACACTTTACAAAAGAAGAAATGATAGGGAACTAATATCTAGAATACACAGAAAACTCAAGAAACTCACCACTAAGAAAACAAATAATTCAACCAAAAAATGGGCAAGCAAATTAGACACTTTACAAAAGTAGAAATTCAAATGGCCAAGAAATGTATGAAAAATGCTCAGCATCATTAGCCATCAGAGAGACACAAATCAAAACTACTAGGAGATTTCACCTAATTCCAATTGGAATCTCAATCATTCAAAACACAAACAACAACAAATGCTGCTTCTGAGGATGTGTAGAAGTGAGAACTCTAATACATTATTGGTGGAATTACAAGTTAGGCAAACACTTTGGAAAACAGTATGGAAGATCCGCAGAAGAATGGGAATGAACCTACCATATGATCCAGCAATACTACTTATGGGTTTCAATCCAAAAGAATGGAAACCAAACTACCAAACTAATGCATGTGTATCTATGTTCATAGCCTCACAATTCGAAATTGCCTGAGTATGGAACCAGCCAAGATGTGCATCACTGGATAAATGGATTATACAACTATGGGATATGTACACAGAAGAATTTTACTCATCCATAAAGAGGAGCAAAATTACATCATTTGCAATGAAATGGATGGAGCTGGAGAACATTATGTTAAGTGATATTAGCCCATCACAAAAAGTAAAAAATCGGATGGTCTCCCTAATACGTGAAAGCTAAGGAGAAATGGGGTCATAGGAGTAACTTTAAAGAAGGAAGAAGAAATCACAGATGAACAAATAGGGTGACCTAACTGAGAGTAAAGGAAGGGAGGGAAAAGGAAATTCCCTGATGTATATGAGATACATTCATAAACATATCAAAATCAATCAATAAGCCAAACATGAGAGAGAAAGGGAAAGGAATAAAGAAGGAAAGAGAGAAGGGCAAAATGAGTGATGTGTGCCTGTATGCCTCTACCATCTTGTACCCCATTAAGATGTATGACTACAATGCACCAATAATTTTTAATTAAAATATGCAAATAAAAGTGTGTGCATATATATGTGTGTGTGTGTGTGTGTATGTGTGTGTGTGTGTGTGTGATGTGTAAAGGAAAGAAAATAAATAAGATAGAAGGAAGGAATGAAAAAAACAAAGAAAGGAAGAAGAGAAGGGACATTCCAGGCTTTTTCAGATTGATAATAAAAATAGTTTCCAGGTTCCCATTCCTACATTATATGCACATCTTCTGCAGAGTGACTTTGAGGCAGTTTCTATTAAAAATTAGAATTTGTTCTGCCACATATCTGAGCTGGCATTTTTATTTGCTTTGGTCAGTAAGTTCAAGTGGAAGTGATATTTGGCTTACTATGATCAAGATTGCATGGGGAATATCAGCCCTGTTATTCCATATACGCCACTCCACAAGTCAATGGCTTAAACCAATTAGCATTTTTTATTGTCCAGAAATGTATAGATTAGCTGACTGGTTCTGCTGATCTGGGATATGCATGGGTGATCTTGCCAGGGCTTATTCATCATTCAGCAGACAAGTCCAGGCCTTTTCAAATGGTGGTAGTAGGTTTTAAAGGGAACTAGCAAAAATGTGACAGGCTTCTTAACCTTTAGTGCTTGGAACTTTTCACAGTGTCATATTTTCTCCTTCTGTTTTCCAAAATTTCAAAAAGCCAGAGTAGATTCAAGAGGTAGAATCTGCTTTTATTATAGAAGAAACTACAGATTCAATTTTAAAAGGGTATGGATAAGCATGAATATATTACTGGGACCACTGTTATAATTAACATACCATATGAAACTCTGAATAGCATGGCTTACCATTTGGAACTCTAATTCTGCTATGAGAACATGCCCAACTGGCCAGGTAGTGATATGAGACATTTATTCCATTATCATATTCAGCACAACATGTGCCAACCTATTTCAAGACTTTTAAGTGTGCAAATGACTGGACAACTTATCAGTAGTAGGACAGGAACAAGGAAAGCTATGAACCTTTTTGAAGAGCAAACACAAATTGATGAGCCACAGGATGCTGAGTTAAATGAATGCAACAACTATGAAGCTATCACGTTTTGAGAAGGTATGTTAAGTAGCAGTGTTATAGTGTGATCAAGCCACTAGTCTCCAAGCTTTCATATGACAGATGTACTTGGTTTTATAATTAATCAACAAGGCAATGCAGGTGGTATAAAGCAGACTTAGAACACAGTTTTATTCTTATGAAGTTGATTGTCTTGACGGTAAGACAAAGGCCCTGCATCATTGACTATTGCTGCTGCTTGATTTTTACATATGCCAATGACTTCATAGAGTAAGCTGGAGTTATGTTTTACAGGACCTAACACCTCCTTTTTTCATTTATTAATCCACAACTTTATTGTAGACACCAAATATATGTAAACTGATATTGAATATTTTAGATATATGATAGTTATGTGTATAAGAAATGGCATCTAGAGCCGTCTAGAACAGTAAGAAAATGAGAGAAGTCAATGGGCAATTTCATAGTCAGTTCTAGGATGACTTTAGAGAGGAGTTCTTTGAGTGTAGTTTATGGACCAACTAACTCTAACATGGAGAGGTTATTTTATAATAGCCAAGTTTTTAAGAATGGTTAAAAGACAGAAGGTTTTAGGAGAAAAGAAAATATTTAAGCTCTTGTTAAAATACACATGCTAGGGCTCCAAAATCCACATACTGCATCAGAATCTGTGAGGCCTGGGTTGTCCAACCTATATTATAATTACTCCAGATGATTCTTGAAACCAGTGAAGTCTGAGAGCCATCACTCTAGATTAACTAACATCTATTTGGAGACCTAAATACTAAAACTAGATGGAGTATAACTTAGTGTAACTCTTCTTGCTGCGTTAATGTATATGTAATAAGCAGACGGCAATTTAAGATGCAATTCAGTGGGAAAGATTTCAGAGACAGCATTGATTCAAATGTAAATGAGATCATTGACTTGATGAAATTATTTTTTTTTCCTTTTAACTAAGATTTGAAACAAACCAATTTCAACCCACTGCACAACTAACAAAAACACAGAAGGCTGAGTTAAGAGTTCCTGTGCTCCAGTACTGGCACTACCACTTACCATCTGGGTAGCTTGAAGCAAATAACCTAATCTCTCTGTGTCTTAGTTACTTTTGTATGTGATACAAGGATCTAAGTAAGATGTCTAACTCATGGGCAGATCTAAGGACAAAATAAGTTAATATATGCAAAGAATTTGATATATATGCTAATGTATGTAAAGTACTTGGCATATGGCAAGTGGAAAGAAAGTGTTAGGTATTATCCTTCATCTCAGTCTCTTAATCCTTTTTCCCTTTAGGCCTAACCAATCGTTACTACTGTCATTCTACATCATTTATCCTATTATCATTTTTGATGGATCATAATGTTTTTCTGGACAATTCTGTGAAGCAGAGGTGTCTGATCTTTCTAGGAGCGTTGCAGTGAGGTGACATTTGCCCCACCACCACCAAAAAAATGTATTGCTTTCATACTGGGTCAGCATGATCCGTAAGAGAAATGGTCAATTTGTTCTGTAGGATAATACAAATCTATCAGCCAGAAATTTCATTTGTATCTCTTATAACCAGCAAATAATTCCTCTCCTTCCTCAGCAGCCCACTTCTTGCATCTTCAAAATGGAGTTATTGGAAGTGAGGATTTGCTGAGAATATGAATATTAGGCAGCTAGAATTTAAGTTATTTTTTTTATCTTGAGAAATTCCATGTGAAAATTAAAATCCCTCTTCCTCTTTTCCCTTCTACCAGCCAACTTATTCACATGTGATCAAATGAATCTCTTGTCTCTTCCTTAGGGGCCACTTGAAGGCCTTGATCTTGAAACACCTCACTGCTTCATGGGTTCTTCCAATAATATGTCTGTGAAGGAGGTTCTGGAAACTTGAATATCATCACATATCTACTTCCCTATAATTTATTTTATAAATTTCCCTTCTATTAAATGAAGTTTCACAATAATACATGCTGAATATTTACAATTCTAAGAAAAAGTTTACATGCATTTTAGAAACATATCAGTATTTTATAAATTAAATCTCAGCTAGGTATGGTGACATACACCTATAATCTCAGTACTTCAGAAGCTGAGACAGGAGGATCACAGGCTATAAGTCAGCCTTGGCAATTTATCAAGACCTTCAATAACTCAGCAAGATCTGATTCCACATAAAAAGTAGAATAGGGCTTGGGGTGTAATTTGGAGGTAGAATGCCCCTGGGTAGAATCCTCAGCACCACAATAAAAATTTAAAAAAATAACCTTTTTAACTACAGTAATTTTAGAGCCATTTAAAAGTAACTCCGTTATCAATTATATCTTGTTACAAGAATTTTCATATACTCTTATATAAATACTTTATCCCATTATATTTTGTATATATTTTCTACTAACCTGTGGCATGCCTTTTTAAATTTTTAAAAGCACTCCAGGAAAAGCAAATATTTTGATATAGTATGAAATGTATTGATAAAGTATTACTTAGCATTTCTTATGGTACATATTTCTTGTGTCCTAGCTAAGAAAATTTTACTTAATCCATGTCACAAGTAGTTTTCTCTTGTGCATTTTTGTGTGTTTTCATATTACTTTTGGTTTTATACTTAGGGCAAGTATCCATTTTAAGTTAAAATGTACAAAATATTCAAACATATCACCAAGAAATGTACAGAAATGAAAATAGGTATAGGAAAAAGTATATCTTTCATTTAGGGAAAAGCTCATGAAAACTATAAAGAGGTGCTACTATATCCTTAAAATGAGGTGCTACTATATCATTAAAAGAATAACTAAAATTAGGGAAAATGAAAATAATATAATAATTTTTGGAAGAAGTTTTACAGTTTCTTATAAAATTAAATGCATGCTTAGTCATTGCATGACCTAAGAAATCTACTTCTAGATAAAAATATAAGAAACAAAACAAATAATAATAACAAGAAAAACCTGGTGTTCACATTGACACTTAGCCTAATTTATGATGATCCCAACCTAGAAAAAATCCCAATGCCCTTAAACTTACTTAACAAATAAATAAACGTCAATATTTTCCTAGAGGAGCAATACTTAAAAATGAAAAGAAACTAAGTGTTCTTACATAAAAGGAATGTATGACTCTAAAAGGCATTATGCTAAAGGAGAAAAACTGGATGCAAAAGGCAGTTGTAAAATTCTATTTATATAAACTTTAAGAGAAGATAAAATGGAAATTACAAACAACAAAGATAAGGTTTTGGGGACTGGAGATAGAAGAAACGCATTGGCTGAGAAGGGGCTCAGGAACTCTGTAAGAATGGCAGTGTTCTTTGTCTTTATTTCTGTAGTAATTACTCAATGGTATACATTTGTCAAAAAGAATTGAAGCATTCACTTAAAACTGGTGGATTTTATTACCTGTACATTTTAATTTGAGAAGCTCATTTTAAAATGTGATTAAATTGTCTTTAAATTGGAAAACAGATTGACTTACAAAGTCTTATTTGCTTTCCCCCAAAAACTAAATGAAGCAAGTGTCTTCTGTACATAGATATATTTTATGGCACTTATATTGTGTTGGAGGAAGCATATCATTGCTTTTAGCTTAGTATAAAAATACAGTTTCAACTATCCCCTCTTATTACATACAGCACAAATAAATTATATTCAATACAAGGAGGTAAGACTATAATAATCTACTTTGAAATTTTATATACTTTCATTAGTGCATTGCCTCACATAATAATGTACTTCAGAGTGATAGGAACATATATGAATACAGCACTTTGCTCCCTCACCTCTCCCTTTCCTTCCCTATAAATAATATTGACATTGGCATTGATATTTTAATGTTTTCTTTATTAATTTTTCCTCCTTCATTTACCAGTCTTCCTTACATCCCTTCTGTATCTTCACTGGGTTTCTCCTGCATTACCTAATGCCATTTTGTATCACAATTACTTCTCAGCAATAAGAACCATATAGGAAGTATCACCTGACTCCAAATTATACTACAAAGCTTTAGTAATAAAAACAGCATGGTACTAGTAACAAAATGAGATATATAAACCAATGGAACAGAATAGAAGATACAGAAACAAATTCACACTTATAACCAATTAATTTTCAACATAGAAACCAACAATATACATTAGAGAAATACAGCTTTTTCAACAGTGCTGAAAAAACTGCTTATCCTTTTGTAGAGAAGTGGAATTAAATTTCTACACCTCACCCTGCTCAAGAGCCAATTAAAGATAAATCAGACTTAGAAATAAGGAAATCGAGAAAACATTCCCACTCATAATATCCCACTCAAAAATACAATACTTAGAAATAAATCTTACCAAGGAGGTAGAAGACCTAGAGGAAAAAATATGAAACATTGAAAAAGGAAACCAAAGAAGACCTTAGGATGTGGAAAACTATCCAATGCTCTTGAAGAGGCAAATAAAAATATCATCAAAATTACCATTCTCCCCAAAGCTATATACAGATTCAATGCAATCCTCATTAAATTACCAAGGTAATGCCTCAGAGGCAGAAAAAAAAAGGTCCTTAAGTTTATTTGGAACAACAAAATAACCAGAATTGCCACAGTAGTTCTGAGCAACAAGAACCATGAAAGAGGAATCACAGTATCATACTTCAAACTATACAACAAAGCTATAGTAATAAAAATAGCATGGTATTGGCACAAAAACAGACAAATAGACCAATGGAGCAAAATAGAGGATTCAGAAACAAATCTTCACACTTACATTCAGTTGATATTTGACAAGGAACCAAAAATATACATTGGAAAAATATAACCTTTTCAACAAATGGTATTGGCAAAATTGGTTAACCATGTGCTGAAAAATGGAAATCAGCTCCACTTTCTCACCATGCAAAAGAGTCAATAAGAGATGGATCAAATACTTAGAAATTATCCAGGCGTGGTGGCGCATGCTTGTAATCCCTATGCTTGGGAGGCAGAGAAAGGAGGATCATACAGGTTCAAAGCCAGCCACACTGGCTTAAGAGACCCTGTTTCCAAATTAAAAAGTATAAAATAGGTCTGGGAGTGTAGTCTGGAAGTAGAAGGGTTTCCAGGAACCCCAGTACCACCACCAAAAAAAAAAAAAAAAAAAAAAGACTTAGAAATTAGACCACAAAACTTGAAGCTCCTTAAGAGGGCATAGTTCCAACATTTCAACATATAAGCACAGGTAAAAGCTTTCTCAACAAGATCCCAAAGGCACAAGTAATTAAAAGGAGTATTAATATGTGGGATTGTATTAAACTTAAGAGTTTCTGTATTGCAAAGGAAACTTTCAAGAAACTCAAAAGAGAGCTGACATATGGGAGAACATTTTTGCCAACTACTCCTCCAATAGAAGACTAATACCTAGAATTTATAGAGAACTCAAGAAACTCACTGCTAAGAATACTACCCATTCAAAAAACTAGGCAAGTGAACTAAATAGACACTTCACAAAAGAAGTAATTCAAATAGCTAAGAAATATATAATTAATGTTTAACATCACTATCAATAAGAGAGATACAAATAAAAACTACCCTGAGATTTACCCTAACTCATATTAGAATGGCAATCATTCAAAACACAAGCAACAACAAATGATAGCAAAGCTGTGGAAAAGCGGGAACTCTAGTACATAGTTGGTGGGATTGCAAATTTGTGCAGCCACTGTGTAAAACAGTATGAAGGATCCTCAGAAAAATGGAAACAAAACTACTAGGGAAAATAAAATTTGAAAGCTGAGCATGGTGGTGAGTGCTTATAATCCCAGAATTTGGGAGGCGGAGACAGGAGAATTGTGGTTTGCGGACAGCCTCAGCTACTTAGTGAGGCCATTTGCAACCCATTGAGACCCTGTTTCAAATATGTAGATGGAAAAATAAAACATCATTGACTATATACTACTGGAAATGCTTACAAAACAGCTCCCTATCTAGGGATGGATTCTATGTAATTTCAATGTTTTTCTTTGCTCTGATTTAGGGTTTTAAGTATAATAAAATCATTAAATTTGTTAGCTAACCTAAACATTGCTTATAATACTGGACAACTGATGGTGCTATGACAGAATACTAGGGGAAAATATTACAAAGAAACTTGATGAAAAATGTATCTTTGGAGAAAGTCAGCTTGATACAATGTGTCTTCTTGCCATTTTATTATGTTTGAATATTCCTCATGTACCATGGGTTTATATGGATCTCATCTGGAATATTGACTTCAGAGGTACCTTTCAAGAGACTGAGATATCCTGCAACATACTTAAAGCCAAGAAATGAGAATGTCTTTAGATTAAGCTTTTGTTGAATGGGTCAAAGAACTAAGGTTGCAGACAGGCATGGTGTTAGCCCATTATTCTGGGGGCTGAGACAGGAGGATTAGAAGTTGAAGGCCAGCCTGGGTAATTTAGTGAGACTCTTTCCAAAAAATAAAAAGGGCTGGGAATGTAGTTAAGTGGTACAACACCCTTGGGTTCAATCTCAATTACTAAAAAAAAAAAAAAGAAAAAGAAAGAAAAAAAGAAAGAAAGAAATTAAGGTTGTTTCAAAAGCAGAAGAAAGGTCTGCTGAAGCATGTTGGCTAAATTCTAATATCTGCAGGTTATTGTATGCCTCCTAAAAGAGTAGAGCTGGGAGAAGTAAATGAAAATAACATGGAGATGGTAGATCTAGTTTTCTTTTAATTAATTTAATTTATTGGTGCATTGTAGTCATACATCTTAATGGGATACAAGATAGAAAAGGCAAACATGCACACATCACTCATTTTGGCCTTTCCCATATCCACCCCTTTTCCTCCCTTCTTCCTCTTTCTCGTGTTTGGATTACTGATTGGCTTTGATATGTTTATTAATGTACCTCATGTACACTAAGGAATTTTCCTTCTTCTCACTCCCATATTTTTCAGTTAAGGCGCCTTATTTGCTCATTTATGGTTTTCACTTCCTCATCTAAATTTCTTCCAATGACCCTTTTTCTCCCTAGCTTCCACATCCAATTTTTTTTTTACTTTTTGTAACTGACTAATTTCACTTAGCATAATGGTCTCCAGTTCCGTCCATTTTCCCACAAAAGATGTAATTTTTTTCTTCTTTATGGCTGAGTAAAATTTCATTGCACACATGTCCTATAGTTTAGTAATACATTGATCTGTTAATGAACATTTTAGCTAGTTTAAGTTTGACAATTGTGAATTGTACAGTTATTAATGTAGACATGCATGCATTCATTTGGTAGTTTGATTTCTATTCTTTTGGGTAGATACCAAGATGTGGTATTGCTGTATCAACTGGTAGAATTGTTCCCAATTTTTTTCTGGTGGTACTGGGGTTCCTGGACACCCGTGCTTCTACCTCTGGACTACACTCCCATACCTGTTTTTTATATTTTTATTTGGAAACAGGGTCTCTTAAGCCAGCAAGGCTGACTTCGAACCTGTGCATCCCTCCTGTCTCTACCTCCCAAGCACCAGGATTACAAGCATGTGCCACCAAGCTCGAAATTGTTCCCATTTTTCTGACGATTCTCCATGTGGTTTTCCAAAGTGGTTACACTAATTTTCAATCCCACCAACAATGTATTAAGAGTTCCCACTTCTCCACATCCTTACAAATAGTATTTGTTATTGTTTGGATTTTGTATTTTTTTTATTGGTGCACTGTATTCATACATCATAGTGGGATACAAACTTTTGTAGACATACATGCACACATCGCCCAGTCAGCCCCCACCCGATCCCCACCCCATTCTCTCCCCATCCCTCCCTCCCATGTTTGGCTTAGTGGTTAACATCTAGTATTATAGCACTTTATCCAAAATTAAAAATGATAATCTCACATAACAGTTTCATTTGTCTGATACCAAGCTTTTGATGACTTAAAGATAACATTTCAATATTTTTTTTACTTTCTTTCTTACCAGAGAATATTTTTTCTATTTTTTTAGGTGTAACTACCATATATTTATATATTTATTTTTCAGAAAAAAAATCTAGCCTAATATGGAAAATGGACTCTAGATACCCAAAACGATCTTGAAAAAGAACAAAGCTAGAAGATATATATTTTCTGATTTCAAACCATATAAAGCTACAATAATTGAAACAGTGTAGTACTATTCTAAAGGCAGATATATAAACCATTGGAGTTAAATAAAAGCCTAGAGCTAAATTCTTTCCTATATTGTCAAGTTATTTTTGACAAGGTTTCCACGAACATTTGGTGGTGGAAATAATAATCTTTTAACTAAATATTGTTGAAACATAATAATTACATGGAAAGGAATAAAGTTGGACCCTTACCTAATCCCATATACAAATATTAACTCAAAATAGATAAAAGACCTAAATATAAATCTTAAGACTATAAACTTTTAGGAGAAAATCTGGGTCATAAAACCTCACAACATTGAAATTGGCAGTGATTTCTTGGATATGATTTCAATGGCACAGGCAACAGAAGAGTATACAAACTCCCTAAAAAATAAAAAAAATATTGTATATCCAAAGACAATGTAAATAGAGTTAGCAGGTACTAATAGAATGGGATAAAATATTTCCAAATGCTATATCTGAAGGTATATTAATATTCCAACTAGAAATCCTAAAAATTAACATCAATAAAGGCAAACAATGCCATTTAGAGATAGGTAAAAGACTAACATAAATAATGAATCTCCACAGATAACCTATCTTAGTTGTCTGTTGGATGGAAAATCTTGTTTCTCTGGTTCTGGTGTGTGTTACCTATTTCTTCTTTGTAGTTAATCTCTTGGAGTATTTTCTCTAGTGCTGGTTTTGAAGACATAAAGACATTCCTTCAGTTTCTGTTTGTCATGGAAGCTTCTTATTTCTCCATCTAATTTGATAGAAAGTTTTGCTGGGTAGGAAATTTTTGGCTGGAAGTTGTTTTCTTTCAGAGTTTGGAATTTGTTACTCCAAGCCCTTCTGGCTCTCATGACTTGGTTTGGGAAGTCTGCAGTGATTCTAATTGGTTTGCCTCTGAATGTCACTTGGCCCTTTGCTTTTGTTGCCTTTAAGATTCTCTGCTTGGCTTCCACATTGGTCATTTTGACAATTATGTGGCGTGGGGATCCTCTTCTCCAATCCTGTCTAAAGGGAGTTCTATAAGTTTCCTGGACCTGTGTATCAACCTCTTGCCCTATGTTTGAAAATTTTTCTGCTATTACTTCCTTAAAGAGACTGTTGATCCCTTTGGTTTTACTTTCTTTTCCCACCTCTCTTCCAATTATTCTTAGGTTAGCTCTCTTAAAATGGGCCCATATTTCTTCAATATCAGATTCCTGCTGTCGGATATTTTTTCCTAGATTAGAAACTTTGTGTTCATTTTTGGAATTATCATCTTCTAAGAGCGAGATTCTGTTCTCCATGTGGTCTACTCGGTTGTTTGTGCTTTGAATTGAGGCCTCTACTTCATTAATTGCATCCTTTATCTCTTTTTGGCTCTCTCTGAGTTCTTTTCGAAGCACCTCTATTATTTCTACAGTTATTTTCCTGATTTGATCTTCTAGAAATCTCTGATTTTCTGTTTTATCGGGTTCTGATGTTATGGGGTTGTGGGCATTCATTGCTCCAGTATTATTCCTCTTTCCCATGATTTAGGAAGTTTGTGCCTCCTCTGGGTTCTTCCCTTGGGTCACTATGACTTCACTTAAGGTGTTCTGGATCTCGAGTCTGTAGTATCTCAGACCCCACTACTCCTTTACTGGGTTGTATCACAGAGTCTCCGACCCAGAGAGTCGATAGAGGCTGCTTTAGACTGTAGGGGGTGCCAGGTTGCATGTTCTCCTATGGTGTGATATCTCTGCCATCGCCCCTCCCCCACTGGGTCAAGTCCCAGGGAATACAGTACTGGTATTTCTCCTCTGTGGCCTGCAATTTTACTCACTGTTCTTGAGTACACAGATGTAGCTGTACTGGATTCAGTGAATTCTCTGCTGCTGCCGCCGGTGGCAATATGTCGCCGCTGCTACGCCCTCTGCCGTGAGGCTGGCGTATTTCTTCTTGGTTTTGATTTCCACTCTGAATCCCTGCAGCATGTGCTGAGCTCAGCCACTGGGAGCTTTAGATTTTACCTGTGGTGAGAAATCCCGCCTGGCTGTTCCACAGTGGCTCACCTCGGTTTGCTGTAGCCATTCGGTGAAGTCGCCAATGCCACCGGCAGTATGGCGCTGATGCCGCGTCCTCGGGCGTGAGGCCGGTGTATCTCCTCTGTGGCTCTGAGCTCTGTTCTCAGTCTGCTTTCTCTCTGGAGCCTGGTGATTTTTGTTTCTCTGGTGATGGTGTTTTCTGGCTATGAAAGGCGCTGATTTTGTGGTAATGGAGATTAGTTGTTAGCGGGGCTCTTAAGCCCTGCTTTTCTCGGTCGCCATCTTCCCGGAAGTCTATTGTTTGGATTTTGAATGATTGCCATACTAATTTGAGTTAGGTGAAATCTCGAGGTAGTTTTTATTTGCATCTCTCTGATTACTAATGATGTTGCAATGTTTTTTACACATTTATTGGCCATTTGAAATTTTTCTTTTATGAAGTATCTACTTAATTTATTTGCCCATTTTTGACTGAGTTATTTGTTTTTTTAGTGGTAAGTTTTTCAGTTTTCTGTATATTCTAGATATTAGTCCTCTACTGAAGGAATAGTTGGCAAAAATGTTCTCCTATTCTGTTGGCTCTCTGTTGAGGTTCTTGAGAGTTTCCTCTGCTGTACAGAAGCTCTTGAGATTAATACAATCCCACATACCTCTGGGTTCTTGTCTGTACCCTTGTGTTGAAGTGTTGGAGATATAAGAAAAGATTTTGTATGATAAAAATTATGTGACAATGGAAAGCCCCATAGTTACTCCAAAATTTTCCCAAATCACAACCTGTAATACAATAGAGTTGTTTAAGCCTATAAGCACTTTCAATATATTTTATTTGGGATGCTCAAGCTGTAAGGACACTTTAATATTATCTAGACAAACATCTCCATTTTGCAGTTGATGAAACTAAGAACCACAGGCATTGAAGGACTCAAACAAGGTCCCAGGATAAAGAGAGAAGAAATGAGAAATCAAGTCTCTTTGCCTGTAGTTCTGAAACTATTTACTAGTTACTGCTTCTTTAACATACACATAATAGAAGAACATCCAGATGCAACTAACAAACCATGCTATAGAATGACAAATCTAGAGATTAACAGTTTGTAGCAACAGACTACTCAGTCCTGAAGAAGACCACTACACAGAACTAGAATTCTGTAAATTTCACTTTTTCCCTGGCTTCCTTTGAATGAAAAGGCTCAGTAAGCAGAGTTAAGGCCAATGGTTGGCAACCTTTTTTTTTTTTATAATGGAGCAAAAGATAAATATTTTATGTGTCCCATGCCACCTCTAAGCTCTGTTTTAGGTTATGTGCTTTACAATTTTATCATATCCAGTTAAAATTGGACAAATTATTTTTAGCCTGAAGCACAACAAGAGGGGGCCACTGGCCAGATTCTACCCACAGGCTGTACTTCCCTGAACACTGGTCATAGCTCTTATTAAGAAGAAACAAGGTATTGATGTCCTTTGAGAAACAGAAAGCTTAGGACAAGTAAGAAAGCACCCATCTCTTGTTAGCAGAAAATAATTTAAGGGCATTTAGACTATTAAAAACCCTCTCAAATTTGTTAAAAGAACAACATCATAATGATTACGAGAGAAGAAAGACAGACAACCATAATCTAGCTGTAAGACATGTGTTATTATTGGGGCTTGATGAATTTTATACAGAAAAATATTGTTTGTTGCTTGATGTGACATCAATTAATGCCATAACATAGCAATTAGAAAGTAATTATAATCAAACCTAACAATAGATTTTATAGGCAAATAACAGATGAAGGAAATAAGATGCATAATTCAGTAATGCAATGATGTTCACTGAATAATTAATCAAAAACAAAAAATAATAGAGTTTTAGAAAAATCTCTGCACCATCACCTTTCACAGCGGAAAGAAGTATAAGACTCCAGCATACTGTCATTAAGTAGGTGTTTTTCCCCTCCCTACAAAGTGAAAAACAAGTAAGCAGATAAATTAAAATAGCACCTGTCCTGTTCTATTTTTGCAATGCTCCTGAGCATTGAGCATTTTGTGGGCAAAGTCTGAAGATATATTAAATTTAGATGGATGGATAAATAGATAGATGAGAGATAATATTTAGATATATAGATGATAATGGATGTTAGATTTTCACCATGTACTCTACTACTCCATATGCATTAAACAAAGAGAAACACAGTCCGCAATATATTCCTCATTTTACAGTAGGGGAGCTGAGGCTCACAGAGGTTAGAAACATCTCCAAGGTCTCATAAACAGAAAAATGATAGATCCAGGATTTGAATTTGGACTACTCTGATTCCAAAGTTTTTGCCTTTTCATCACTTCATGATTATTCCCTTTTACCCATCTTTCAACCCTGCAAATTATAAGATCTCCCAAGGTTCCACACTCTCTGAGGCAAACATAATGAACCGCCTGTGGTTGTAAGTTGACCAGTTGACTTCAAAGCATAGAGACAGTGCATCCTACTATCTGACTAGATGAAGCTTTGGTGAAAAAAGATGTTTTCATAGTATGACTGACAGCCAGAAGTGTGGTGGTGGGGGAGGTATAGTTGAACAAAGAAATCATGGATGCTGATACCTTAATTTGATGGATCATTTTTACTGATATCCACAAGTCTTTTTTGGTTCAGAAAATTGAACTCAGGGGCATTCTACTTCCAAGCTACATGCTCAGCCTTATTTTATTTTATTTTTTTTATTTAGAAACAGGGTCTCACTAAGTCGGGGAGAACCTCACTAAGCTGTTGAGGCTGTTCTGGAACCAGCAATCCCTCTGTTTCAGCCTGCCAAATACTGGCATTACAGGCTTGGACTACCATATCCTGCTCTGCCCTAGTTCTTGATCTCTGACTCTGTTCAATTAATAGTATTAGTAATAGCCAGGCATGGTGGCACACGCTTGTAATCCCAGCATTTGGGAGGCTGAGACCGGAGGATCATGGTTCATGGACAGCCTCAGATATTTAGTGAGGCCCTCTGCAACTTAGTGAGACTCTGTTTCAAAATACATAATTAAAAAAAAAATAGGGCAGGGGGTATAACTCGGAGGTCAAATGCCCCTGGGTTCCATCTCCACACCTGTAAAAAAAATTGTATTAGTAATAATATTGTTGGCCTGGTGTGGTGGCACATGCTTGTAACCCCCACGCTTGAGAGGCAGAGACAGGAGGATCGGGCAGGTTCAAAGCCAGCTGCGGCGCTGGCTTAGGAGACCCAATTTCCAAATAAAAATGTAAAAAAATAGGTCTGGGAGTATAATCCGGAGGTAGAAGGGCTTCCAGGAACCCCAGTACCACCAAAAAAAAAAAAGTAATAATATTGTTAATGATAATAGTAACAATAACTTCCTTCATCAGATGGCTATGCAAATACCTTTTAGCTTTATCAGCACGTTCGCAAAGGGTATCTGTGACATATCACAGCATATATGTATATGTATATATACAGATGTATGTATGTATATATACATATATGTATTTTGTGGTTTTTCTTATTGTATTAAAATAAAAAAAAATTACTTTTCTCTTTTCCTTGTATATAAGAAAATTCAAAATTTATACCAAAACATCAAATTAGTAATAAAAATATTCTTCCTACTTTCTCAGGAGCATTATATGCTTATTAATATTAAAAGTCAAGACAAAAGAATGGCATGACTGGAAACCATTGTTAATCAAAGCTCAGAATCCACAGCATAGAACATAGAAGGAGAAGCTGGAGTGAGGGAAAGGTATACAATGAAAAATATCAGAGAAGAACATTTCAGAGAAGCAATAAAAGTATGAATGAACCCCAAGTTTCCGTTTCCATATCCAACATTAAAAATTATAGCAATGACAAAAGGAACGCATTATACACAGGGACTTTATACACAGGGACCGAATCCATCTCAGAGGTTTTCATCACAAATGTCCTGCATCTTTTATAATGGAATAGATCCATCTGAAGAAGATAATGAAATGAGCAGGAGCAAATCCCACTCTGTGATCCAGGCTTTGGGGTCAACCTCAATTCACTTCAAAGAGTTGTATATACATGTGTGTTTCCTGACTAATCTGAGCATTCATACGGGAACTGAAACTTAGGAATACATACCTGAAAACCACAGAAAAAGCAGAGCACAGAGAGTATATCACGTAAACACAAGATTTCAAACAATTAGTCATTTTTTTCTCTCAAATTCCCAAAGTAATGCAAAAACAATCTGCTAATGAACAAAAAACACCTTGTTACAGGATTTGGGTATTTTGAATCCATTCACAAGGGAGATATCATAAAAGGAGAAAGGCAGAGACTTTGACAAGTAAATATAAAAATAAAATATTAGAGGAGTTTATTTTTTTTCTCTCGACATTTTTGAATTTTATTAAAAAGCTCGATAGAGATGTATACAGCAAAAGTAGTTCCTTCCCACAATGTCATGACACTCAAGTATGTCAGTAGAATCACCATTCAGTAGAATCAGTACTTTGTTTCTAAGTCTTCACCCACAAAGCAAAGCCTTCCATCTCTATCAACATCTCAGTAATCGGGTGGAAGGCGTGTTATAAGGAGTTCTTGACCTAGACCTGTCACCTTCTGTTCTGCCCCTACCCCCCATGGCGACGGTGGTAGTGACTGTTTTGTACAGGAAGCGGCTGCTTGCCTGGCTCCTCCGGCTGAATCAGAAGTGGGCAACTAACAAAGTTGGGTCAATTAGCATTCTTCTCTGAGATTTTTTTTCCTTTTTTTTTTTAATTGGTGCACTGTATTCATACATCATAGTGGGATACAAACTTTTGTAGACATACATGCACACATCGCCCAGTCAGCCCCCACCCGATCCCCACCCCATTCTCTCCCCATCCCTCCCTCCCATGCTTAGCTTAGTGATTGACATCTAGTATTATAGCAATTTATCCAAAATTAAAAATGATAATCTCACATAAGTTTCATTTGTCTGATACCAAGCTTTTGATGACTTAAAGATAACATTTCAATATTTCTTTTTACTTTCTTACCAGAGAATATTTTTTTCTATTTTTTAGGTGAAATTATCATATATTTATATATTTATTTTTCAGAAAAAAATCTATCCTAATATGGAATATGGACTCTAGATACCCAAAACGATCTTGAAAAGGAACAAAGCTAGAAGATATATATTTTCTGATTTCAAACCATATAAGCTACAATTATTGAAACAGTGTAGTACTATTCTAAAGGCAGATATATAAACCATTGGAGTTAAATAAAAGCCTTGATCTAAATTCTTCCCTATATTGTCAAGTTATTTTTGACAAGGTTTCCACGAACGTTTTGTGGTGGAAATAATAATCTTTTAACTAAATATTGTTTAAAAATAATAATTACATGGAAAAGAATAAAATTGGACCCTTACCTAATCCCATATACAAATATTAACTCAAAATAGATAAAAGACCTAAATATAAATCTTAAGACTATAAACTTTTAGGAGAAAATCTGGGTCATAAAACCTCACAATATTGAAATTGGCAGTGATTTCTTGGATATGATTTCAATGGCACAGGCAACAGAAGAGTATACAAACTCCCTAAAAAATATTGTATATCCAAAGACAATGTAAACGGAGTTAACAGTTACTAATAGAATGGGATAAAATATTTCACAAATGCTATATCTGAAGGTATATTAATATTCCAACTAGAAATCCTAAAAATTAACAACAATAAAGGCAAACAATACCCTTTAGAGATAGGTAAAAGACTAACATAAATAATGAATCTCCACAGATAACCAATCTTAGTTGTCTGTTGGATGGAAAATCTTGTTTCTCTAGTTCTGGTGTGTGTTACCTATTTCTTCTTTGTAGTTAATCTCTTGGAGTATTTTCTCTAGTGCTGGTTTTGAAGACATAAATTCCTTCAGTTTCTGTTTGTCATGGAAGCTTCTTATTTCTCCATCTAATTTGATAGAAAGTTTTGCTGGGTAGGAAATTTTTGGCTGGAAGTTGTTTTCTTTCAGAATTGGGAATATGTTACTCCAAGCTTTTCTGGCTCTCATAACTTGGTTTGGGAAGTCTGGAGTGATTCTAATTGGTTTGCCTCTGAATGTCACTTGGCCCTTTGCTTTTGTTGCCTTTAAGATTCTCTGCTTGGCTTCCACATTGGTCATTTTGACAATTATGTGGCGTGGGGATCCTCTTCTCCGATCCTGTCTAAAGGGAGTTCTATAAGTTTCCTGGACCTGTGTATCAACCTCTTGCCCTATGTTTGGAAATTTTTCTGCTATTTATTACTTCCTTGAAGAGATTGTTGATCCCTTTGGTTTCACTTTCTTTTCCCTCCTCTATTCCAATTATTCTTAGGTTAGCTCTCTTAAAATGGGCCCATATTTCTTCAATATCAGATTCCTGCTGTCGGATATTTTTTTCTAGATTAGAAACTATGCGTTCATTTTTGGAATTATCATCTTCTAAGAGCGAGATTCTGTTCTCCATGTGTTCTAATCAGTTGTTTGTACTTTGAATTGAGGTCTTTACTTCATTAATTGCATCCTTTATCTCTTTTTGGCTCTCTCTGAGTTCTTTTCGAAGCACCTCTATTATTTCTACAGTTATTTTCCTGATTTGATCTTCTAGAAATCTCTGATTTTCTGTTTTATCGGGTTCTGATGTTGTGGGGTTGTGGGCATTCATTGCTGCAGTATTATTCCTCTTTCCCATGATTTTGGATGTTTGTGCCTTCTCTGGGTTCTTCCCTTGGGTCACTATGACTTCACTTAAGGTGTTCTGGATCTCGAGTCTGTAGTATCTCAGACCCCACTACTCCTTTACTGGGTTGTATCACAGAGTCTCTGACCCAGAGAGTCGATAGAGGCTGCTTTAGACTGTGTGGGGTGCCAGGTTGCACGTTCTCCTATGGTGTGATATCTCTGCCACCGCCCCTCCTCCACTGGGTCAAGTCCCAGGGAGTACAGTACTGGGATTTCTCCTTGTGGCTCGCAATTTGACTCACTGTTCTTGAGTACGTAGATGTAGCTGTACTGGCTTCGCTGAATTCGCTGCTGCTGCCACCGGTGGCAATATGGCGCTGCTGCTATCCCCTCGGCCGTGGGGCTGGTGTTTTTCTTCTTGGTTTTGATTTCCACTTTGAATCCCTGCAGCGTGTGCTGAGCTCAGCCACTCCGAGCTTTAGATGCTCTCTGCGCCGAGAAATCCCGCCTGGCTGTTCCACAGTGGCTCACCTCGGCTTGCTGTAGCCGTCTGGTGAACTCCCCGCTGCCTCTGGCAGTAAAGCGCTGCTGCCGCGTCTGTGGCTCTTTTCTCAGTCTGCTTTCTCTCTGGAGCCTGGTGATTTTTTTATTTCTCTGGTGATGGTGTTTTCTGGCTATGAAAGGCGCTGATTTTGTGGTAATGGAGATTGGTTGTTAGCGGGGCTCTTAAGCCCCGCTTTTCTCGGTCGCCATCTTCCCGGACTAGAGGAGTTTATTAACAATGTTTTTTTCATAAAAGTTTCCCAACTTTCCTTGAAAGGATGGCAACTAGGGGAAAAAATATCATGCCTAAGAAATCACTGAGGGGTTGCATCAACCCAAGCCCAAGGTGTTCCAAAAATCTAAGATCAAGATGACTGTCCTTTGCCCTTAAAAATGTGTGTGTATGTGTGTTTCTGTATCACTGTGTATATGTGCATGGGTTTAAGAGTTTAAAAACGGAATTTTTTGAAAAGATATCCAGGAGTGGTATAGCTGTGTCATAAAAAGCTTCCATATTCAATCTTCTGACTAACCTCCAAGCTGATCTCCATAAGGGCTACACTAGTTTGCAATCTCACCAACAGAGTATAAGGGTTCCTGTTTCCTCACATGCTAGCCAGAATTTACTATTGTTTCTTGATGATTGCCAAAAGTGATTTTTACATATTTCATATAAAAATATTGAAGCTTAAATTACAAATAAGACATATTTGCACTACCAGCAACATAAGTAGACAAATCATTGAAGCCAGAATGTTTTAGAGATGCACATGTATCTATGTTTATGACAGCACAATTTACAATAGCCAAATTATGAACCAGCTTAAATATCTATCAGCAGATGAATGGATTACAACTGTGTTATATACATACAACAAAGTGTACTCAGCCATACCATAAAAAAGAACAAAATTATGTAAAAATGTGGATGGAACTAGACAATATTATGTTAAATGAGATTAACCAGTCTCACTGAAGGTTCATATGTTTTCTCTTATACTAGAAAGAAATTGGAAAACAAAATAAATTTCAATAATGAAAAGAAATACCAGTAGAGAAGTGGAAGGAGGTTTTGGGAGGGAGTTGTGGTGAGAAGGGAAAAGAGCTGATAAAGAAATCAGCTGCAACACTTTTTCTACATTTTTAAAGCTATCAACATCAAATTCAATATTATGAATAAAGAAAGAAAGAAGCAGGGGGCTAGAATCTAAAATAAAATGCACTGGGTCCCATGCTTTTGCTTTTTTATGTCACACTAAACCTAAATATTAATGTATGGTTATGATATACCAATAAGAATATATTAAAAGATTTTTTTAAATTATTCTATTTTCCCAATATGAATAAAATCCCTCCTTTCTTATTTTTCTATATTTTCTTCTAGATTGATTCATGAGTGGCATACTATTCTCCATTATAAAAGGCACACCAAAATATAGGGAATCCTGACAACTCTCTGAAGGTGGTCAACCCATAGTCCTTAAAGGCTGGTAAAGGAGGAAACATTCCCCTAGGTTTGAACTGATGAGATGATAAAAATTTCTCATAAATAAGTTAGAGCTTTGAGCAGGACTCTAGGTAAGCTACCCAATCTTCTCCATTCAATAGTTTTCTTTGCTTTAGTTATGAAAGTAGGTGGTGTTCTTCTACAGCAGTTAGAGAACTTCACGTTGACTACATGTTGATGTCTCTCAAGATAAAACAAAATTGCTGACAGTTAACATTCTGGTGGTTCATTTTACTTGACCACAGTCTTTAATATCTTATTCTTGAGAGTGGCTAGAATTTTACATGCAACTCTATATCTATGTGCACTTTTATTTTTAAATGTTTAATGAGGCCTTTGAGTATAGATCTTCTTTATTCTAATATATTCTCATTCTCATTCACATTGAGAAGCCAAAGTAGCATGGTAATATCATTTGGATTGTAACCTAAATTTGCAGTGAAATTAGACTGTTGAGAAAAGACCCAAGGCTCTCAGCAGTAAATATTGTATACTTGGAGGGTGCCCCAAATGCCAAAGTAAAGTTCTAAGAGTTATTTGGAAAAAATAAATATGCAAGAGACAAGACAGTTACTCTAATTAAGTGAGAATTTGGGTGAGTATCCTATTTTTACCTCTCCTCCTCTCAGTGGAAGCCTCACTTTTCCAGTAAGAGCAGAAATCAAGTTCTATTCCTTGACTTGGGTCACCGGTGATTACTGCCTGGAAGAGCAAGTTATCTTCCATCCCATGTATTTTTTTTTGTTTTGTTTGTTTGGGCTAGGTTCCACATCTTCAGTGGACAGAATTTTTTTTCTATATCTCCAATTGCTAACCTGCATGATGCCTCTCTTGTCATTATAACTCAATAAGGCTTTGCTGGTAAAAAATTATGCAAATGAAATAGATTTCTGCTCCTGCAATTTATGTTGCCTTGCCTGGAAAATCTTATAAAATCTGATGGTTTAAGAATGATAAGAGAATGGGGGAAATGTTGAATTTCTAAAGTGTTTTTACATATTTCATATAAAAATATTAAAGCTTAAATCACAAGTAAGACATATTTGTACTACCAGCAATGTAAGTAGACAAATCATATTCTGAAGCAAGGTCATTGTATTCTTCAACTCAACTGTTGACTATACAAGTCAGACTATGACAACCCCTCTCCTACCAGGTACTAACAATTTTGAAAAAAGGACACCGATTAATAATACAACAAATCTGAGCTGAATGCTTTGTTTTGTTATTTTGCCATCTAAACAGCACTACTATTTTACTTTAGAATTAACTATAGCAATGTTTTCTATTGTGTACTTATTTTTACCAAACAAGATAATCTTATTTTCAGCATGCCACTAGGCAGTTGCCACTAAAGATTGATTTTCAATATTTTTTTAATTTTATGTCATATCAGTATTAATGAAACTAGATTGTCTTAAGTTCTATTTAAGATATATTTCCACCTGGAGTATTTTAAACATGTAAAAACTTTACTCATATTTGGAACATAAGAGTAAGAAGAATCTTGTTCCTCTAATATTTTTAAAGATAATATTCTAAGAGGAATTTAAGGAGAAATATTACTCTATTACTCTATTCTTGCAGAAATCCCCCATGAGAAAATAGAAGATAATGATTCCCCATGAAAGAGTTTGGTAGTTATTTTGCTCACAATCTAAAGTGGAACACATTATTAGAACAAGTGTAGCACTCTTTGCTAAAAATTGGTATTTACTGAATAACTAAAATGAAAGGTTTATTGTTTTACTCATAATGCTAAAAACAGAAACATCCTTAAAAGCCATATTTCCTAATAAAATCTCCTAAAATAGATATTTAGTTTGTGCACAATGATCTCCAAATCTTAGTAAATATCCTTATTATCATAAAACAATAGCAGAGTGTAGTGGCAGGCTTTCATCAATTTACTAAGTACCTACTCTCTATGCTGAGAAAATAATAGGTTTGATTTCATTCTACAATTATATCTACTTTAACAAGATGCTGTACAACTGTCCTTTTCAAACCAAAGCAATGTATCAGTATTTTCTTATTCTCAAACCACATAGATTGCACCTTTAAAAAATATTTTGGATTAAAATGTTTGTGGTTTTCATTGATTTCTTTAGGCATATTATGCTTGCTTATTATTTATACACATTTAAATTAAAATCCGGAAGCATATCTCACTCATTTTACATAGTGTGGCTGTAGCACTTCTGCTTTTAGCTAGAAACTTAATGACTATTACCTTGCAAAAATTAATAGGGCCAATTTTCCTTGTTAGATTTATAAGCTTGTTTCCAAACATATTTATCCAGTTACTGAAGATTTAACACCACACTGATGTTTATAATATAGATTTTATATATGTATATATGTAATATAATGTATTTAAATATATATACACTCTTATACATGTGTATATATATTTATTATATTATATATATAATATATTATATATATAATTGTAGCATCTACTTTTTTTCCATAAACCATTTATAAGAGAAAAAAATGGTCTTCTTTAGGTTTGAGGCATCTTTACTAACCTTTTGTATAGAAGATTTATCTAATGGTGTGAGAGGGATGTTGAAGTCTCTCAGTATTATTGTATTGGGATTTATGTGTGATTTAATGTCACAAAGAGTTTGTCTTATGAAAGTAACTCCAACTAGAATGGCAATCATTCAAAATACAGACAACAACAAATGCTGGCAAGAATATGGAGAAGTAAGAACTCTAATACATTGTTAGTGGGATTGCAAATTAGTGCAACCACTTTGGCAAACAGTATGGAGAATCCTCAGAAGAATGGGAATGAACTTACCATATGATCCAGCAATACCACTTCTGGGTATCTACCCAAAAGAAAGAAAACCAAACTACCAAACAAATGCATGCATATCTATGTTCATAGCTGCACAATTCACAATTGCCAAACTATGAAACCGGACAAGATGTCCATCAACATATGAATGGATTATAAAACTGTGGGATATGTACACAATGGACTTTTACTCAGCCCTAAAGACAAACACAATTGCATCATTTACAGGAAAATGGATGGAACTCAAAGACATTATGCTGAGATTAGTCAGACACAAAAAATGAGAAATTGGATGTTCTCCCTAATATGTAAAGGTAAAAAAGAAACTGATCACAGGAGGAACTCTAGATGAATAAGGAGATGCTATAGATGAGCAAATAAGGTGAACTGAGGTGATGGGAGTGGGGAAGAGGGAAATTCCCTAATGCACATGATGTACTTTAACAAACATATCAAAGTCAATCACTAATCCAAGCATGAGAAAAAGGGAAGGGAGGGAATGGGGCAGGAATTCAGTAAGGGCTAAGTGGGTGATATGTGCATGTATGTCTCTACCATCTTTTATTCCATTAAGATGTATGACTACAATGCACCAATAAAAATTTAAAAATAAACTATAACTTATTCTTAATAAATGAAATAAATTTGATTATATTTTTTCTCTCATGATTAAAAATTTTAATAAAGTATGGTGGTAAAGAACCACATGTTTACAAAGCACATATTATGGCATTAACAAACTTAGTTTGAAGAAGACATTATGAGAAAACTTGTAAAACATATCAATTTAGAAAAGTAAAAGTGGTATTGCTGGATCATATGGTAGGTTCATTCCCATTCTTCTAAGGATCCTCCATACTCTTCTCCCAAGTGGTTGCATTAATTTTCTTTTTTTAATTTAATTTTTTATTGGGTGCATTGTATTTATACATCATAATGGGGTTAAAAAAAACTTGTGTAGGCATAAATGCACACATCACCCAGCCAGCCCCCTTATCTTACAAATGGTCTATAAAATATTAATTTCAAAAAGAAATAAGTTTTATAACTGCTCAGATTAGCAAAGATATAAAAACGTGTTTCATGTCTTTTTAAAATATTTTATTGGTGCATTGTGATCATATACCTTAATGGAGTACAAGACGGTAGAGACATACATGTACAAATCACCTAATTAGTCATTACTCAATTCCCACCCCATTCTTACCCTTCCCTCTGTCTCATGTTTGGCTTAGTGATTGATATTGACATGTTTGTTAAACTACATCATGTGCATTAGAGAATTTTCCTCTTTCCCCTCTCATCCCCTCAATTAGGTCACCTTATTTGTTCATTTATAGTATCTCCTTCTTTGTCTAGAGTTCCTCCTATGACCCATTTCCTCCCTAGCTTTTGCATAATAGGAAAATCATCCAATTTCTTACTTTTTTGACTGACTAAACTCACTTAGTATAATTTCCTCCAGTTCCATCCATTTCCCTGTAAATGACATAATTGTATTTTTCATTTGGGATGAGTAAAATGCCATTGTGTATATATACATAGTTTTGTAATCCATTCATCTTTTGATAGACATCTTGGTTGGTTCCATAGTTTGGCTATGGAGAATTGTGCAGCTCTGAAAATAGATACACATGCATTAGTTTGGTAGTTTGGTTTTCATTCTTTTGGGTAGAAACCCCAAAGTGGTATTGCTGGATCATATACGTTTGTTCCCATTCTTCTGAGGATACTCCATACAGTTTTCCAAAGTGCTTTAACTAGTTTACAGTCCCACCAACAATGTATTAGAGTTCCCCCTTCTTCACATCCTCACCAGTATTTGTTGTTGTTTGTGTTTTAAATGAGTGTCATTCTAGTTGGAGTTATGTGAAATCTCAAGGCAGTTTTGATTTGCATCTCTCTGATTGCTAATGATCATATCTTATTAATATAAGTATAAATGTAGGCTATTTCAGCTTTTCTTTTAAAATGTTGTCATTATTAAGGATTAATGAAAGTGAGTTTTGTTTCAGAAATTAGTGGGAAAATTTCTGAATAAAGATATTTTTTACCTTGTCTAATGCGCTAACACAGGTGAGGAAGCAGTCTAGCAAAAAGGGTTTAGTGGCATCTGTGAAAAACAATCTAGTAACTAAATTACAAAATTATCGTTAGTCCATTTTTAAGAGAAAAATATGTTTATTTACCAAATAAAAATGCTTATTGGTCTCAAAAATGTTATTTTAAATCTTAGCCTCGGGTGCTAGAATGGAGCACAGACATGAAAAAAGCTATGGAATTATTAATTATACAGCTGTGGAGCTGAGAAAAAATTGGGAAAATATATTCTTCCACAAAACAATAATTTATTCATGTTAAATTAAAACTAAAGTGCTACTTATGCGTACTGATTTCCCAAAGAGCAACAATGGCTACACATAAAATTCTGTAATGGAAATATTTTGTGATTATAATGAATTACAGTATAAAAGCCTAGTGTTAAGACCATGTATAGAACTCTTTCAAAAGGAGAAAGTGGCTGGGTGTGGTGGTGCACTTGTAATCCCGGTACTTGAGAGGCTGAGATAGGAGGATCACAGGTTTGCAGCCAAACACAGCTACGTAGGCCCTCTGCAACTTAGTGAAACCCTGTTTCAAAATAAAAAATATGGCTGGGAGTACAGCTCAGATGTAGAGTTCCCCTGGGTTCAATACCCAGTACTACAAAAACAAAACAAAACAAAAATGGAGAAAATTCTAATCCAATTTTACATCATCATTGGAACTAAAAAAAAGTCAGCAAAAAGAGACATAAGCTAAAATTATGTTCATCGTTTAAATATATGGTTGAAGTTAGTTTTATTATTTTCTCTAAATCCCTATGTACTGGTTTCAGTTACCTAGATGACAAAGTACTTCTTCCTACATGTAGCCAAGTCTGAATTACCTATATCTTATCTGGAAGACAATTCATAACATAGTGACCTGCTTGCCTCAAACAGGGTGAAAACAGGGGCTCAGTTTTGCCAGCCTTGGTCTTTGAATACCATTTTTAATGTTTTCTTTGTTTCTTTCCCCTGAGAATGCTAAAGTTTACTGTCACCCCTCTCCAGTTGCTCAAGATTTCCCTTTGCTTTCCTAAAACTTTTACCTATCTTTTATTTAAATTTTCACCAGGGTACCTTTCTCAAAAACTCAGGAGTCTTTCTTTAGCCTTTCTGATATTGCCCATGGGGCTTGATCATGAATCATGTGGGGATAAGTCTGAGGCAGCAAAAACACTGTGGAAAGAACCCATTAGATGTATCATTAGACCCAGAATGTTTATCTCTAATTTAAAAATGCATAGGGCTTTATAATA
This sequence comes from Muscardinus avellanarius, assembly GCF_963383645.1. Lineage (NCBI taxonomy): Eukaryota > Metazoa > Chordata > Mammalia > Rodentia > Gliridae > Muscardinus > Muscardinus avellanarius. The sequence goes on from NC_137789.1 coordinate 140,991,630, forward strand.
TTAATATATGAGTTTTCTCATATAATAAGTGGTGAGATCTAGGACTGGTAATGAAGCAGCTCAGTTACATCACCAATGACTGAGCTGCTCTCAACCTTCCACTTGGGATCATCCATAAATTGGTCGTTATGTCCAGACTCAGATGCTTTGCTTAAACAATGACCACACTGCCCCAAGCATCATACTCATATACAAATATGTGCAAATATAGAAAGTAGAATATTTCCACATGCCTACATTTTCTTATTTTTATACTTTTATTGGTGCAATGTAATTATATATCATAAGAGGATTCTAAGTGATACAAACATCCATGCACACATTGCCTGGTACCTATCTTTCTTTAGGTGTTCCTCTGAAGTCTGCTCAGGCCCTCTTGGCCTGGATTAGGTTACCTGCTCATAATCCTGCTACAGGGCTAGTTGTGTCCCCAAAAGTCTATGTGGAAGCCTTAATCTCATATGTGACTATATCCATAGCTAGAAACTTTCAAAGGTAGTTAAGGTTAGAGGTCATAGGGATGGTCTCCAATAAGATCAGTGGCTTTATAAGAAGAGAACATTCTCTTTCTGTAAGCATACATACAGTAAGTGTTAAATAGAAATAGTAAGACTAGAATATTTAGTTATACCCAGTATTCTTAAAATAAAATTTTATATTTTTTCATTAAATATGGTGTTAGCATTAGGGTGTTTTTATAGATATACTTTATTATTATTTTTAGTTTGTAAAGTGATTTTCATTGTCATCAGTGGTTGATGAAATTTGACATTTTTATTCACTAACTACTGAAAGAACTAAAATATTGATTAGCTGATATTTTTGTCATAATTTGCCATATTGCCCTTGTTTTAAAATACATGGCAACTATTCATTTATAACATATCCTTATTATTTTGATACGTATATAAACTATAGTAATGTCAGCTTTTTCATCATTTATGTTGGCAATGTGTATCTGATTTTATTTTACTGTACAACTATAATTAAATGTTTAACAATTTATTTACTATTTTAAAGTAATAATTCTATTTTTATTCATTTCCTTTTTTGCCTTTATCTTTGTAATTTTGTCCTTTTTAATTAATTTTGGCTTTATTTACTTGTCATTTTTAATGCCTAAAATTGAAGCTTGGAGAATTACTTTCTTACTATTTATTCCATTAAAAAGCAATTAAGAATTTGGACTTTTTTCTATAAGCACTACGTTAGCTGCATCCCAAAATTTTATATATTTTATATTTATTTTCACTATACTCATTTTTTATTTGCCTTATTATTTCTTCTTTGACTTTTTTATTTTTCTAGCATAATGTTTACTCTTGAGTAGTTGGGAATTTTTCTGACATCTTTGTCTTTCTATTTCTCATGTAATTTCACTTTGGTAAGAAAAGATACCTGCATAGTTTTGTATAATTTCAACTATTTTAAATTTACTGAATTTATTTATTCTGGTCAAAGATAAGGTTACCCAGTTAAATGTCCTGTGTTCCCTAAAATAGAATGTCTAGTCCATTTTTTTTTTTTTTTTGGTGGTACTGGGGGTGGATCCCAGAGGCTTTCTACCTCCAGGCTATACTCCCAGACCTTTTTTATATTTTATTTGGAAACAGGGTCTCACTAAGTTGCTGAAAGCCTCACTAAGTAGCTGAGGCTGGCTTTGAACCCGTGAGATCCTCCTGTCTCAGCCTCCCAAGCGCGGGGATTACAAGCGTGCGCCACCACACCCAGCTAGTCCATTTTTTTTAAGATTAAATGTTTAATATATGTCAATTATGTCTAGTTGGTCAATAGGATTGTTCAGGTCTTCTGTATTCTAACTTTTATTTTCTCACAGATTTTACTATTATTTAGTCATTGGTTATAACTGTGTATGTTGATATTTTTATACATTCTACTAGTTTTAGGTTATGCAATATGAAGCTTTGTTATTAAGAGATTCATAATTAGGACCCACTGTGGATGTTCATGGGAATCCCTCGTGGACAATGGATTCAGAGAGGTTTGTGAATTGGACCCAAGGTGAGAATCAAACACCATTTTCTACCTGAATTGTGAAGAGAAAAAGTCCATGACTTCTATTGGCCTTATTAGCTATCAATTTAAAAAATGTATTTTATCTCATATTATAGTCTGGGTACACTAATTTAATTTTTAAAAATATCTAAAGCTCTTACCATAAGGTCCATAAATTTAAGAACCATTAATGGCTCTTCTTATAAAAATGATCTCCCTTTGTTAGTGAGTTTTGTAGCTATGTTGGTGAAAAGCAGCGTTAATTACAGGATTGTATAGAATTATTGTCCAGACTCGAAACATAATTTCTTTCCTTTGATTCCTATCTAACTCCCTAGGAGTCTCATATGGCACTTTTTTGCCAGACCACTAACTTAAGACACAATAATATTCTCATTTCTCCCGTATTACAGAAGGAAATTTTCAGTTCTATGTCTGGTGAAATCTGTTCTCCCTGCAACAAATGTTCAGCTATCTTTATTCACCTGGCAAGCTCCTACTAATCCTTCAAATCCAAGCAAATTGCAAAGTCCTTTGTAAAGCCTTAGCTAATTCTCCTAGAGTGGGTGAGATAATCACTATCCTTATCTGTGAACCACTCAATATCCTTTTTGCTGATTACTTACACCCATTTGTTAACATTAGAGTTTGTCTATTTACATGATCCTATCAGATTGCAAACATTTTGATGTCAGAAGAGAAAATTTGCTTCATCTTTGTACCCCCAGCAAGCAGCATTTATCAATTAACTCTTGAATGTAATGTCTGATTATGTTTTAGAATATAATCACAGTCAATGGGCATAGGTATAAGTCAGTCCCCATTGTTGGCATAAAGGTGGAAATAAAAAATATAAAGCATGCTAAACGAGAGTGGAAAGATTTATTTTCATAATCTCTGAGTGATATTTTGTTGTATAATCGTGGACCCCAGTCTTTCACTTTTGAAATAACATTATTATAAAATCTTACCATATATGATATTTTAAAACACAAATAAAATTATGGCTATAAAAATATAAACACTGTATAACTGTTTCAAAGACATGGCCCCTTTATTTTATTGAATTTCTAAGATTTATATTGAATTTAACAGAGGTTTATCATCCATATATATTATACAACCAGGAAAGTACAATAATATGCATAACATGAGCATGATATAATACACTATAGAATGTATTTGAAAAATGTAGCTATTGGTGGTTATTTTCCTAAAAAAAAGATAAGCGTTAGAGCTGTCAGTTTAAGGTATTAGGGAGGTCATGGTCCAGAAATAGCCACTCACATCTCTCAGATCATCCCTGCACCCCAGTCTTCACACCTTAAATTTCCAGTAGCTACCAGTCTCTTTACACTGGATCTTTGCATATATTATTTCCTTAGACTAGAATCCCCCCCCCATTGCCTAATATCTTCTTTTACCTTCTTTAAGTCTTAGATGAGACTTTTTTTCATAAATTACATTCACCTATTAAACAATACACAGAAACTCAAATCCTTCCCTTCATATCTTTTAGCATATTGTTCATTACTTTTAATGTCTATCTTTCCAAATCTATCTGATTCCAAGTTCAAATATTTAATAGTTGTTATCATTCAGTTTATCCTAGGTATTTTGAAGACAAAATCATGGAGAAAAGTACATCCAAATGCACAATTTTTCAAGGCCACAATAGCCAAGGAAAATCATAAATAGGTGAAATGCCCACATGGTCATATTGCTAAGAACAATCATATAACCAAGGAATATATTTCCAGATTGTAAATCTCCATCAACATAGGATACTAATAGATCAGATGAGTTCCTGACAGAGTAATAGGGAAATTGCAGGTGCTCATTATGCACATACTACTTGATTGATTCACCTAAATTTCTATCACACCATAGTCTACTAAGGAGTATCTGAGAAAAATAAAGCAATTTGTTTACTAATAAGGAAATACCTCATTCTCTAAATACCATGAGTAAAGCTTTAAAATACCAACTTTGGGTATATATTTCCCCTCAGCATATAGGCTCTAGTAATAGCAGGAAAGTTCTAAAATGGAGGGAATAGCTTTATCATTTGTCAGCATCCCAGATGGTAGCTTGCAACACTAATTTGTTGCTGGGAAACATATGTATGGAATTATAAATGTGTTCATGTTATTATGACTATGTGAGATATAAATTTTCTCAAGCATTAATAACACCTTTGAAAAAGTAAAATGTTACCAATGTCTTGGGGCCACATTTGGCTGTCTGACTTCAACCAGACATCAGCCCTCATCTCCTGTTGGGAAGAGATCCCCTTTATGATCCATTTGGGTAATTTTCATCATGTGAGTATGTGAGTGTTTTGCTACAAGAAATTTTCATTGCTGCTCTAATAAGAGGATATAATGTATTTATTTATTACACAATAAACACAACTGTAAAATGGACCATAAAAATAGATGACATGAAAATTTCTATAACTAATGTGTCAGCTGTAATTGAGAAATAAATTAAATGATCCATCTGCTTTCTACTATCGATTCCACTATTTTCTCTAGTATTTGAGTATTTAAAATGAAGTCAGCATTATTTATACTAATTACTCACTAGCAAAAATGTCACTTTTATATTGATTGCTTCTGTAATATACTTTTTACCAATTCCTAACACATTGTTGGGTTTTCCAATACACTCCAATCTAATGAGCATATTAATACTCTGTCTCATTATTATCATTTTATTTAACTTATATATTAAATGAATCTATGTTGGTGATGTATTTAGGCTTTGTGTAATAAGTAGAAGAATAATCCCATTAATTGTTAGGTTATAACTTTAAAGGAGAGAATATGAAATAAATAGGTAGATGTGTATATGTGTATTAAATCATGTATGAAACCATTCTGCTAATTTATCTTGGTACTAAAAATTGAAATAGCTTATGATCATGGGAATGAAATAATTATATCATACATGTACCTTCATGTTTGAAATGACAAATTATGAAAAATTATATAAGAAAACAACAATAATTATTTATTTTCATTCTCAAGGATATGTATACATATTTTAATTTTTTATATTCAACCCTTCCTTATTGCTGAGACTAATTTTTTTCCCTTGAGCCCAGAAGCCTGTTCATGACTTAGCCCAATAAATTACTTGTAACATTCTGAAGAGGTGATGATAATACAAAACTGTATCTGGATGTGCTTTATCTTCCAATATCATACTCACCTAACTGTATTAATAATTTAGACATACTATAATAATAATAAAAATGCAGGGAGAAAACTAAATAGAATTTACCACCTATAATGACCCCTAACAGACTCTATGTGGCATTCCAATTTTTTATTGATTCATATAAAAAACAACTGTAAAACCTAATAAGCTAAAACAATAACATTTATTATGCTCACAAATCTGAAATTTAGGTGGGTCTGGTGATTAAGGTAAACATTGAAAACTTGGCCTTGTTTATTTTATCTGATAAAATCCTTCAATTAAGTTCAAAAGAATGTAGGAGTAACTTTTACCCATTTCTACCAATCTCCTTAATAGAAACTTAAAAATTGATCTTGTGCCATCTCCCATCCACCCTTTAGATTTTTCTGACCCTCCTATCACGTTTATATTTCTCCTGTAGTCCTTTGTAGCAAAGTGGTTGAAATATAGGCTGTGGAATTAGAACACAGGGCTTCATAACCTGGTTCTTTTATACTTGCCAGCCGGGTGACTTTGTATAAGTAGTTTAAACTTTCTGTGCCTTTGTTTACACATTCATAAAATAGGATAATAATATCTACACCATATTATTATAAATTTATCAAGATTTTAAAACTATAGTTTTTAAAAAACTAAACAAAAATTGGTTAATAATTATCAAAAAATAAAATCCTACCTGATAATGTAATAACTATTGAATAAATATCAGCTGTTATTACGGTTTGAGCTCTTAACATCCTTCAAATATCAGCTAAATTTCAATTCTTCAGGAGGCATTTGTGAGGGACCTTGCCAGAAAAAAACCTCTTTTATTCTGATTCTATCCTTCACCTGTATGAAACACTTAATATTTAGCTTGTATCATGTATTTTAATAAAATGTATGCATCACATCTCCTTAAGAAGAAAAATATTTCTCTGTCATTCAATGCAATAATAAACTCAAAGTGGAAGTTAAGAAAATATGCAATGGTTTCATCTCTTTAACCACTGATATAAACAATTGAAAAGTTAGGGTACCATTAATTCATGCAATTTAAAATGCCTTAACGGACCTTATAAGGTCTATAGAAAACTGCTATAAACCACAGAGACAGTTGAAGTTAAAAAGAAACTTTAATATAATTGACCCTTTTCTATTAGAAGTCAAAATCAATTCTGCTAAAAAGTTTGATTTATACCACATGAGAAATAAATCACAAAAAGAGAATTCAAGGCTAACAGTTCGGCCCCCATGATGATTCAGATGAATGTTGCTTTTAAAAGTATATTTCCTTTCTTGTTTGCATTTTTGTAACAAGGAACTCGTTTGTTTCAAGACTTATTTATTCGTTTTTTTACCACATTTGATAGAATTTTGAAATGAACATATTCCTCAGAAGAGAAAAAGATAAATATTTTAAGTATCAAAACCATTTTATTCTCGTTTTGATGATAAATTTATGTCATTCTGTCCAACTATAAAATAATTTACCTCTAATACTTAAATGTATCAAGTATTTGCATTTTTGTATTCTTAGATATTATTTAATTAAATTCAAAGTAACAAATTAAATTTTATCAGGAATAAAAAGAAACACATAGTAGCTCTTAGAAGCTCAAACTCACATCAAAAACAAAAGCATTACACTCACCCAAACATACGTTTCTAACTAATTTTTTATTGGCTTACAAACTTAAATTTTTTTCAGGAAATTAAGGCTGCATAATGTGGAAAGGACATCTTCCCAGCAAACTATGTTGGGAAAACTTAATGTTTATCTGCAAAAGAATAAAATTGGGCCTTTACCCTGTACCAGTTAAGAAAAATAACTCAGAATGGACTAAAGACCTAAAAATGAAACCTAAAACTTGAAAAATTTTGAAGAAAGTATGAGGGAAGGCTTCATAAAATTGGACTTGGCAATACTTTTTCCTTGAATATGGCACAAAACCACAACTAACTAAAGCACAATTAGATACATGGGGCCACATCAATATAAAAAAAAAATCTGCAGAGAAAAGAACAGAAAGTAGAGTCAACAATCTATAGAATGAAAAATAATTTTAATTATATATCAGATGAGGGGTTAATATCCAGAAAATATTAAAATATAAAGCATTCCTACAACTTAAAAAAATATGCAGTTAAAATATGCAGTTAAAAAGCTGGGCGTGGTGGCACACACTTGTAATCCCAGTATTCGGGAGGCTGAAACAGGAGGATACAGGTTCATGGACAGTCTCAGCTACTTAGTGAGACCCTTTGCAAGTCAGTGAGACTCTGATTCAAAATAAAGAATAAAAAAATAGGACTGAGGGTGTAGTTCAGAGGTAGAATGCCCCTTGGTTCTATCCTCAGTACCACAAAAAAAGTAGCAAAATAAGAACTTAAATAGATATATTTTCAAAGTAGATGCACAAAGGTCAAGACGTACACGCTCAACATCACTAAGTGCTTTTATCAAAACCATAATGGGTTATTACCTCACACTCACTAAGATGTCCTTAAAATTTAGGTGATAACAAGTTTGGACAGTAATAAATTGAAACACTGGGCATCTAAAATGTTAAAGCTGTTATGGAAAACAAAAGGGAAGCGTTTATACAAATTAAAAATAAAATCATATATGATATGACAAACACATTTATAGACTTATATCCAAAAACATCAAAGCAGATTATTGAAGAGATATTTTCACACCCATGTCCACTGCAATATTATTTATAATAGCCAACATGTGAAAGTAGCATGAATGTCCATGGATGGATAAGTGGATAAAATGGATGTGGTAGATATACACAATGAAATATTAGCATTAAAAAGAAGAACATTATTATGATAATACAAATTAACCTAGATATTATTATGACAAGTGAAAAAAGCTGATCACAAAATATCAAATACTATATGATTTCACTTATCATGCATGTAAAGTTTTCAAACCTATAGAAGTACATTATAGATTACCGGCTGACAGGGACTGGTGAGAAGGGGCAATATGTTAGTATTTCATGGGGATACCTTTTATAAATGAGAATATTCTAGAGATCTCTTATATAATCACATTAATCTACTTAACTCCAATTAACTGAATTTAGCTTAAAAATGATGGCAAAGTTTATGTTGCATATTTTCACTACAATTAGAATTTTTAAATATTTCAAAATACACAATTGAATATCATGTTATTTTGGAAAAAAAATTACATAGAATAGCTTTTTTAATTGAAAAAAAATGTTCTTCTTTAATTCAATCAAAACTCAGACCTCTAAGTGTTAATCTCTAGATAAGGCCTGTGAGCAACTCAAAGCAAAATCTAGGATAACGTTTCTATAACATGAATAAAGATGGGTCAAACTTTTGTCTTCTTGCCCACATTTCTCTTTGCATCCATCTATTTCTGGAGACATTTATCTATTGGACACATATTACCTAGATCACTTGATCTACTAGTCAAGCTTTATGTGGAGTGAGTGCCTACCATAGACCAAAAGGGCTTAGATAAGAACCTGAGGAATTGGTCACACCTTAACTTCCAAGGCAGGTCAGTCTTCAAGTCTTGGGGGAAACTGAAGCTCCTGGAGGCCAGGAGCTATTTGCAGTCCTGCACTATCACTGCAAGGACTTCTTGAAAGGCCTTTGCCTGCCTATAAACTCCATCTATGAAATGACTGATCAGGTAACAATGTTCTCTAAAGGTTTAGGCCAAAAGAAATGTTTTTTTTTTTTATTTCTAGACAAAGGTTACCTTGTATTAAAGACAAATAATAATGTTTTCTACACTTTGCTCTAACAGATGTACAATTACGATTTACCCTTTTCTCTTTGACTCAGTTTTCTTGCTTGCTTTTCTACCTTTCAAGTTGTATTATCTATCCTAAACTATATAATATATATATATATATATATATATGTATGTATATGTATATATATATATGCACAAATATACACTACATATATATGTGTACTTAGACATTTATATATATTATATGTAATCATATATAAAATATTATTTGGAAAATTGCCATATATATATATATATATATATTTCCAAATATATTATCTATGTAGTTGTTGAGTGTAGGATTCTACTATAGACTCCAAGGGATTTGAAGATAATCAAGGTACAGGTGCTTCTCTAAAAGATATTACATGACTAGAATCAAGGACACAATCCACCCCATTGGAGTCAATGAGAAAAGACACAGACTCAGAGCTAAAGAGCAAGCAACTTGACATGTGATGGACCCCGAGATTTAAACACACCTGAGATTAGAGTTAGGCACTATATTGAGAGACACTGGATTCTGAGAACATAATTTGTGACTTAGATCATTCATTCCCTAAAGCAATCAAGTTCTTAAACATGTTTTTCATTTAGATCACGAAAATGCCTCCTAATGCAAATGGTCAGATTGACATTGTGAAGAAATGCATAAAGCATCTAGAAACTTGAGTGTTTTGCCAACATCCAAGGAAAATAAGTAAAAATTTTCTCAGAAGGAAAAAAAAAGATGAAAAATACTGCACAATATAAGGTATTAGTCAACAACTAACACATTCAGAGATTGACATTTTATTCCAATGTCATCTCACTTCATATATTTCCATGGAAATCAATCTAAAAGGAAATAGCAGGCAGGGCCAAGTTGATGGAATGTCATTTTGCCTTGCTGCTTGATTTTCTTTCTCTCTCTTCATGTTGCCTTCCCCATGGTGTGACATATGGGTTAATTGACACAGATGCTTTTCATTAAATGTGTCATTTCCTGCACACAGAGCTTAGGTTGAATCAGAGACGTCTCTATAAGCCAGATTAAGATATGATGATGATGATAGCAAGATGACAATAATAGCGACATCTCCAATTTGTTCATATTTAAATATTGTGCTAAGGATATTACATACATAATGTCTTTATCTTATAAGTTCCATCCTACTGGGAGTTTGTGAAGCTCTGAAAACATAGGTTGAAAAGAAGGAAGGGGAAGGAAGGTAGAAACAAAGGCAAGACAAGGTAAACTCCCTAGTAATTAGTCTAAGTCATGGACCTTGTAATCCTATATTGGGTTGTAATTTAAAGCCTGGTTATAAAGGGAAATTTTGGTTGGTACCATATTTAAAAAACAGCAGATGAGGTTAGGAGAAAAGATCTGGCAGACCCCTAGCCCAACAGCCAGCTCTCATCATAACATTGTCTAAGAAATTATGTCCTATACAGTACACTTGCAAACTAAAGAGATTTTATAAAACATGCCTTTTAGGTAACCATTGCCATTTTCATTTGGGCAAATGTAAACTTGACTTATAGAGAAAGTAATAGCTTTCTCCAAATTGCCAAACTAGTAAATGCAGGAAAGGAGAAGGTACTCTCCAGTGTCTGAATTTAGGCCCATGTAATCAAGTGTTCTCACAATACCTGAAAAAAAGATAAAGGGCAGAATCCTCCAACAACTAGCAACTAAATCTTTTCAACAGATAAGAACATTAGAAAGTTCTAATTCTTCACAAAATATGTATAATTGTTTTTTCTTTAGAAAGCACATGTCAGTTTGAAATCAGCCAAGAAATTATCCTCTTCCAAGAAAACAGGAAAAAAATAAATAAATGAAAATGTCATGGCATACAACTTTCAGTTCTTGAATCTTAAAAGTATCATAAAGGCATAAGTAAATGAAAACATGTGTCCATGCCCACACAGCAATTATTGAAACACCATCAAATATTATCACTCAGAAGACTGAGAATTGGAAACTAGGAGCAGGATTCTGGGACAAAGATTGAAGTAGGAGGTTTAAAGAATTCATCTGACCACCCAGGCTACAATTATATATGCAGAATCTGCCTGCTGTGGCTATTTTGAAACTCTAGAGTCTATTAAATATGTGTAAATTCATAAGGAAGGTTTGGACAGTAAATTGTGGTCATCTTTGGTCAATTTCAGTAGTAGCTATCCACTTTCCACCTGAAGTCCCATGGTGGACAGGTGGACAGGCGTTCCAGTTCAAGGCAGTAAATATGCAGTTGACCTTAACCACTATAGATGCTATCCACGTCGTAGGGGTCTTCCACTCAATTACCAGCAGAATTACCAGAATAGTGAGAGTGGGGGAAAGAAGGAGGGATTAGAGAGCACTCCCCAAGGCTAGGCCCAACAACACCGGCCCTACCACAGGCTGAGGCTCCCCCTTACTACATGTGGAGACCCTATGGGTGCGACCACAATATTCCAACCCTTCTATGCAAGAAGAGATGGAGGGTGCTGACAACCAAGGTGCAGGAGAACAAGGTAGACCAGTGAGATAGAATATGTATCGGGTTACAGACCACGATACCACAGGGGCCCTCCTTGCCAAAGATAGCCTAGGACTGCAATGAAGAGGATAAGGAAAACCAAGGAGATGACACCTAGGTCAGCAGCCACCTCAACGTCGGTACCTCAGCAACTTCTATTACTGGTGCAGATGCCCAGAAAACCCTAAACCACAAGATAGTAAAGAGACAAAAGCAGCTGATCCACCAGCTCAGAATTCCTCAGCTCCCAAGGCTGAGCAGGGGGCGGGGCTGAGTAAATCTGGCTTACCATCTCTACCATCATCCACCTTAGTCATCCAACAGGAAATGAAAATGAAGTTTCAGCAATAAGAAATGAACAAAAGATTGGAGCTGAAGACCTTAAGTGCTTTTCCGTTGGCCAAATAACTAGAACTACTTGCATTATCTATGCAGCATGGGTTTTTATTATTTTTACCTAAAAATGTCTCTTTTTGGTAATGATAAATTGTTTTTTTTTTTTTTTAAAGCCTGCTTTTTCTCAGTACACCTTTAAATGTTTTTAAATTGTTTCATATCTGGTCAAATCGAGATTTTTTAAGAACTTCATTTTTAATTTGTAATAAAATTTATATCTTGATTTTTTCAAAATAGTCAACAAACTGCAAGGACCTGTTAATAAAGGTCTTAAATAACTGTCAAAAAAAACAAAGAAAAATCTTGAGACACAAAACAATGATCTATTCAGTCTTACCGTGGTAAAGGGGGTCTGGAGTAAGAAATATTGGCCCTTGGTAAGCAAAACATATCTCATTACTTGTTCATTCAGTCCTGATAGTTGAGTTTCATTTGAATCTTTTCTGGGTCATACAGATTATTTTCATTATTTGAAGAATCACTGAAAATTTAAGTATCATGAAAATATGAATAAAATACTCATTTGCAGAATTATATAATTAATATTACTGAGAAAGAAAAGCTCGAGGTCCTTTAGGTCTTTTTACTGGATTGCACAGAGAAAGGTAGGGACTGGCCATGAAAAGGAGGAAAAATGATAATCACTAGAAACTCTGAGTCTGTTGCAAATGGGAATGTTTAGATATGGAACATAAATAAATCTCTTAAAAAACTCAGTGCTAAAAAAAAATAACCCAATCAAAAACTTGGCAAGTGAATTAAATAGACACTTCATGAAAGAAGAAATTCAAATGGCCAATAAATGCATGAAAAAATGCTCAACAGCATTGGCAATCAGAGAGATGCAAATCAAAACTACCCCAAGATTTCACCTAACCCAAGTAGAATGGCAATAATTCAAAATACAAACAACAAATGCTGGCGAGGAGGTAGAGAAGTAGGCACTCTAAAACATTGTTGGTGGAATTGCAAATTAGTGCCACCACTTTGGAAAACTGAATGGAGGATCCTCAGAAGAATGGGTATGAATTTACCATTTGATCCAGCGATACCACTTCTGGGTATCTACCAAAAAGAAAGCAAACCAAACGACCAAACTAATGCATGTGTATCTATGTTCATAGCTGCACAATTCACCATAGCCAAACTATGCAACCAGCCAAGACATCCATCAACAGATGAATGGGTTGCAAAACTATGGGATATGTAGACAATGGAATTTTACTCAGCCATAAAGAAAAACACAATTACATCATTTACAGGGAAATGGATAAAACTGGAGGACATGATGCTAAGTGAGATTAGTCAGTCACAAAAAAGAAATCAGATGTTCTCCCTAATATGTGGAAGCTAGGGAGGAAATGGGTCATAGGAGGAACTTTAGATGAAGAAATAGATCCTATAGAGGAGCAAATAAGACGACCTAACTGAGGGGATGGGAAGGGGGAAGAGGGAAATTCTCTAATGCACATGATATACTTTAACAGATATATCAATATCGATCACTAAGCCAAACATGAAAAAGAGGGAAGGGGTGGGAATGGGGTGAGAATTGGGCAAGGGTTAATTAGGTGATATGTGCATGCATGTCACCACTATCTTATATCCCATTAAGATGTATGACTACAATGCACCAATACAAAATTATAAAATAATAAATGTATCCCTGAATTTTTAGCTATTCTATCAATGAGTTATAAATCAAAGGAAATCATTAATAACTCCTTACACCTTATGTTATCATTCTTTACTTTTCATATGGACTTTGGTAGTGGTGGAGCAATTAAACATACTTTATTATATTAGCTATATATGTTTGGAACCTGCTCAGAGACTCCTTCCCTGACCATTCGATCAAAATTTCATATATGATGGGGATTTCTCCTATGAATGTGGCATCTCCCAATACCTCAAATAGCTCTAGTAATCTATTTCTTACTCATTTATGTTTTATTATTTCATCACCAGCCCACCCCCACCTCCAAATACAACACAAGTTCTGTAAGTACAGGGACTTTATTGCTATTATTTGTCACTGTATCTCTGGCTGGCATGAAATCAATAGGAAAAAATATTACAGACACACACACACAAACATACACACAGACAGACAGACACACAAAATGAATGGCTGAACCAGAAGAAATATGTTTTTTCACACTGGCTTATCCCATAAAGAATTGTCAATCATTATAAACAAAGTTCTTATTTCAAGAATTTTACCTTAAATGAGTGTATCCATTATTTTATTCTTTTTACTCAATTTAAACAATATATTCTTCTTTCACTTAACAAATATATTTGTGTGAAAAGTCATGACTTTAACATATTTTATTTAAAAAGTTATGTTTTATTCTAAATGTATTGAAAAGTCACAGAATGTGAAAGGTCAATGTTTGCTCTCATATGCAGAGCTAGAGAGTAATCAAGATACCAGAGAGTCTTCAGATGGTGAAGGAGAAACTCCAGTTAAGCCAAGGAGGTCTAGGGAAGGGAGAGAAAAAGAGGGAAGAACAATGAAGAAATTAATCTATTGACTATATGAGACTACCAATGTCAATCTCAAAACCCTGTATAGGGAAGCAGCGGATGGGGCAGGAGCTGGGTCAAAGGTCACAAAGTGATGTTTGCATGTATGTCAGTATCACTATGATAGACATTTTGATGTGAGACTATAATGTACCAATAAGCGTATAAAAACTCATGTTTTATATTTCTATATGCTACTTTATTTTGGTTAATTATATTTTAGACACATGAGACTGGGTTAAGGGCTGGCCAAATATTTGAGTCACATATGATTCTTTTGTTAACATTTCAGGTTTCATAAAAAATTCTAAATTTTATTTCTAATAGTCTCTTTCGTATTGTTTCAACATTTAAAAATAATTACTAATCAGGTTGGTCATTGTGGCACATGCCTTCAATCTTAGTGCTTTGGAGACTGAGAGAGGCAGATTTCAGTTTGAGGACAACCTCAACAACTTGGTGAGGCCATCATCACATTTGTAAGACCCTATTTCAAAATTAAAAATAAAAGGCTGAGGTTATATTCCATAGGCAGAATGCCCCTGGGTTCAATACCCAATGCAAAAAAATAAATAAAATAAAATAATCATTAATCATTTGATTAATAGAATAGTTTATAAAAGTAGCTTAGTGAACAGGTATAAAATAGATATTAAATATATTTAATAGTCTATAAAAATCTTGTTTTCTACCAATTTTAAAGTAATCTTGTCAAACGATTTAAGAAACAAAATTAACATTTTCTACCATCTGAGAGCTAAACAATGTGATAAGCAGGTAATAGATATGCTTCTTCATATTTAAAATAGTAATATTTTACAAACATGAAAAAATGCATTGTATTTTATCAAGGTATATTTGACATGATCTTATCAAAATATATTGATTCCCCATAGCATAAAATCTTACTAAATTTTTTTGTATATCTATGTTGTACTGGGGATTGAGCTCAAAGGCATTCTACTTCCAGCCTATACCCTACCAGTTCTATTAATTTTTATTTAGAAACTGTGTCTCACTGGTTGCTGAGAGTCTCACTATATAGCTGAGGCTGTCTTTGAACCTGTACTCCTCAGCTCCCCAAGTACTCAGAACACAGGTATGCACCACCATGCCCAGCTCCTACTAAAATCTCAATACAAAAGATGCTAGCAACAATTTGAGATTACAGTAATAGTAAAACGTTCCATCAGTGAAAATATTTTTAAAGTAAATATATATGTATATATCAGATGAGGATTTTGCCATCCCAAGGCCATTGCCATAGGAGACAGCAGTTTAATGGGGTTATCATATTAACTCATACTTTCCCCCGGAGCATATTGCTGATTCTTGTGGGGTTGGTAATGCTGCTGCTGGAGGCTTATTTTTGCTACAAGCTTCTATGTACTCAATAGAAAATGCATATTATTACATTAAAAATACATAACACTGAGAAATGGGTGTTTATATACCCTCTTATAAATGAAAAACTTCAGCTAGAAAAGATTAAGTAATTTTCCCAAAGTAAAATAGCAAGAGGGAGGGAGGGAGGGTGGGAGGGAGAGAGAGAGAGAGAGAGAGAGAGAAAGGAGGGAGAGAGGGAGAGAGGGAGAGAGGGAGAGAGAGAGAGAGAGAGAGAGAGAGAGAGAGAGAGAGAGAGAGAGAGAGAGCCAGGGTTGGAGAGCGCCAGGGTTGGAACCTCTGTTATACTGGGGACGATAGAATTGGAAGACCACTACAGTGGAGGCCCATCTGAGAGGGAAGTTGGCAGGAGAAACTACAGACCTGGGAAATTAAAGAGTTCCACCTAACTTTGCAATAATGATGTGTGGACTCCAGCTTTTAATAAATTCACTGCTGGGTTACATCAAATTACATGAATTCACCAGTTACCGATAACCAAGAGTTCACTCTCTTTGAGGACCCAAATACATTAGTTCCTATCAATGCCAGTACAGTGTAGCAAAGACATGCTGTTGTCTCCAAGAAAGCAAGTCTACCACAATTAAATTGGTCCATGAATTTGTGCACTTACACATTTATTCTTTCAAATATTTGAGTTTCTGGTAAATATTAGGTACTAGGCTCCTAGAACCAGGATGGCATGCTGTCCTGTCCTGGGGGCACATCTCACCTTAGCTAGAACAGCAGTCAAGAAAATACACACAAACACAGGACTCAAGCTCACATTTCTTCGAAATGTATTCTAGCATCTCTTCTGTGTATTAAAGGTCAGTCCGACAAAATCCAAATATTGGAAAGTCTTCATCTGTGAAGTGTAAGGTCTTGAAACTCTCACTCCTCCACACATCATTATAATGAAGTGAATCATTTCACCACAGGCCTTCATGTTGCTTTTCTATAAGCTAAAATACTGCTGTGATTATTTTAGCTTATCAGGAAAAATTGATTCATTTTTTCAATTTTTTTTCTCGTTAGAATGAATTACATTAAGTAAAAAGAGGAACATTTATAGAAAACACTTTTGTTTCTTTATACAAACTTATCCGTTTTATTTATTTTTTATTTTTTATTTTTTTTAATTTTATTTTATTGGTGCACTGTATTCATACATCATAGTGGGATACAAACTTTTGTAGACATACATGCACACATCGCCCAGTCAGCCCCCACCCGATCCCCACCCCATTCTCTCCCCATCCCTCCCTCCCATGCTTGGCTTAGTGGTTGACATCTAGTATTATAGCAATTTATCCAAAATTAAAAATGATAATCTCACATAACAGTTTCATTTGTCTGATACCAAGCTTTTGATGACTTAAAGATAACATTTCAATATTTCTTTTTGCTTTCTTACCAGAGAATATTTTTTTCTTTTTTTTAGGTGAAACTATCATATATTTATTTTTCAGAAAAAAATCTATCCTGATATGGAATATGGACTCTAGATACCTAAAACAATCTCGAAGCAAAAACAAAGCTAGAAGATGTATATTTTCTGATTTCAAACCATATAAAGCTACAATAATTGAAACAGTGTAGTACTGTTCTAAAGGCAGATATATAGACCATTGGAGTTAAATACAAGCCTAGAGCTAAATTCTTCCCTATATTGTCAAGTTATTTTTGACAAGGTTTCCACGAAGATTTGGTGGTGGAAATAATAATCTTTTAACTAAATATTGTTGAAAAATAATAATTACATGGAAAAGAATAAAATTGGACCCTTACCTAATCCCACATACAAGTATTAACTCAAACTAGATAAAAGACCTAAATATAAATCTTAAGACTATAAACTTTTAGGAGAAAATCTGGGTCATTAAACCTCACAACATTGAAATTGGCAGTGATTTCTTGGATATGATTTCAATGGCAAAGGCAACAGAAGAATATACAAACTCCCTAAAAAATAAAAGAAAATATTGTATATCCAAAGACAATGTAAACAGAGTTAAAAGTTACTAATAGAATTGGATAAAATATTTCCAAATGCTATATCTGAAGGTATATTAATATTCCAACTAGAAATCCTAAAAATTAACAACAATAAAGGCAAACAATACAATTTAGAGATAGGTAAAAGACTAACATAAATAATGAATCTCCACAGATAACCAATCTTAGTTGTCTGTTGGATGGAAACTCTTGTTTCTCTGGTTCTGGTGAGTGTTACCTATTTCTTCTTTGTAGTTAATCTCTTTGAGTATTTTCTCTAGCGCTGGTTTTGAAGACATAAATTCCTTCAGTTTCTGTTTTATACAAACTTATCCGTTTTAAAGGGATTTTCAATTTATTAAGTAAGAATCAAAGAGTAAAAAGTTTTGAATTTTTAAAAATATATAATAGAAGAAAATGTTCATTTTTATTTTTAATATCACCATAATCAAAGTTTTTAGTTAGGCTAACTAAAGCTTATGTAACATTTTTCTCTGGTCTAAATCTGAACCTCAGAAGTCTAATCTCTTTGTAAAGAAGAGCTCTAATTCTTTCCTTACCCTTGAAGAGAGAAACAAACACAACAGTTGAATTAACAAACAGGTTTAAAGTACATGTGTTTGTTGTCACAAAGTTTCTCTTGAAGGGCCAAGAATGTGATAATTAGATAAACTATTTCAATTAGGTCAAGAAATAGAGTAGATGCCTTACATCTATGTGCAGTATGTGCACAAGAGTCAATTCAAGATGGATCAAAGACTCAGAAATTAGACCAGGGACATTGTGGTTTCATGAAGAGGGCATAGGTCCAACACTGCAACACATAGGCACAGATAAAATCTTTCTCAACAAGACACCAAAGGCACAAGAATATAAAAGACAAATCAATACGTGAGATTACATAAAACTGAAGAGCTTCTGTACAGCAAAGGAAACTGTCAAGAACCTCAATCTAGCTGGGCGTGGTGACACATGCTTGCAATCCCTGTGCTTGGGAGGTAGAGACAGGAGGATCACACAGGTTCAAAGCCAGCCAAGCTGGCTAATTAAGAGAACCTGTTTCCAAATAAAAATATAAAAAATAGGTCTGAGAGTGTATCCCAGAGTTAGAAGGGTTTCCAGGAACCCAAGTACCACCAATAAATAAATAAATAAATAAATAAATAAATAAATAAATAAATAAACAAACCTCAATCTAGAGCCAACAGAATGAGAGATTTTCGCCACCTACTCCTCTGATGGAAGACTAATATATAGAATATACAGAGAACTCAAGAAACTCAGCACTAAGAAAACAAATAACCCAAATAACCCAATAAAAATGGGCAAGTGAATTAAATAAACACGAAAGAAAAAATTCAAATGGCCAATAAATGCATGAAAAAATGCTCAAAATCATTGGCAATCAGAGAGATGCAAATCAAAACTACCCCAAGATTTCACCTAACTCCAACTAGAATGGCAATCATTCAAAACCAAACAACAAATACTGGTGAGGATGTGGAGAAGTGGGCACTCTAAAACATTGTTGGTGGGATTGCAAATTAGTGCCACAACTTTGGAAAACAGTATGGAGGATCCTCAGAAGAATGGGAATGAACTTACCATTTGATCCAGCAATACAACTTCTAGGTATTTACGCAAAAGAAATGAAACCAAATTACCAAACTAATGCATGAGTATCTATGTTCATAGCTGCACAATTCACCATCGCAAACTATGGAACCAGTCAAGATGTCCATCAACAGATGAATAAGATATAAAAATATAAAATAGGTCTGGGAGTGTAGCCCTAAGGTAGAAGGGCTTCCAGGAACCCCAGTACCACACACACAAAAAAAAAGTACATTTTTTTTTTTTTTTTAGTGGTACTGGGATTCTTGGAAACCCTCTACCTCTGGGCTACACTCCCAGACCTATTTTCTATTTTTTTTTTTAATTTGGAAACAGGGTCTCTTAAACCAGCACAGCTGGCTTTGAACCTGTGCGATCCTCCTGTCTCTGCCTCCCAAGCGTAGGGATTACAAGAGTGCACCACCACGCCCGGCGTACATGATGAATTTAAACAAACATATCAAATTCAATCACTAAGCCAAACGTGGGAAGGAGAGATGGGAGGGAATGGGATGGGAATAGTTTAAGGGCTAATTGGGTGGTGTGTGAATGTGTGTATCCACAAGTCTTTTATCCTATTAAGATGTATCACTACAATACACCAATAAAATTTAAATAAATTATACATTATATAAAGATAGGCAGGCCAATGCTTTGTTTACCGTTTTCTGCCTTCTGAAAATAAAACAAAGCTCCATTGAAGAAGTCAAATGGAGAAGTGGCTTCTTGTACAAAGATTTCTGACCTTCCCAAGTCTGACTACAGAATCATCTATCTCCTTTCATCTTGGTCCATACCTCCTCTTCAACATTTAGATATTTATTACATTCTTTATAACCTTGAATTATTCCATAAGAAATAGAAATGCTAACATAGTTGTACAAATTAAATTGAACCTATCTTTTGACATGCAAATGTGTTTTAGCTTGGCCCTACCAGGGCCTATGTTTCATTATGATTAAAAACGTCAACCACTATTTTGCCTGCTGGGAATATAGGTTTAACTTCTATTTTTCAATCTTGCTTAAAACTCCCTTATTGCATAATTTATGAGGTACAGCAGCCTTTGGTTGTTGTTTTTTAAAATTACAAACTATGAACCCCATGGTAGCATTTTGCTAAGTGGTTTTGAACATATTGGCTTTTAAACATTTGTAGCATAAAAATACACAATAAGATATGCTTTGGGGGTGAATATTCTCTTGTGTGCAACCCTCAGTAGCAAAAATAATCCGGGCTCATTAACGAAGCAAGTAAGTTATATCTTGTGCTTACTGGTTCATGATAATATTTTCTTTCATCTTGAGTGAAACAGTCCTCAAAATACTTTATTAAACAAAGTCATGTCTGTCTGTCTGTCTGTCTGTCTGTCTGTCTCTCTCTCTCTCTCTCTCTCTCTCTCTCTCTCTCTCTCTCTCTCTCATTAGTCCACACCACTCCCCCATCTCTTTTTACTGAAAATCTCATTGACCATGGGTTATGCGGAGAGAACTCACTAGCTGAAAGCTTGGGTGGTATATTAAAGCCTCCTTTTTTCTCCCTAGCCTACTCCCCTCTGAGGTTTCCTGTGCTTAATAAACTTACCATGTGTATTTGCTCTGCTAAGTCTGCTGGAAAAATAATTCCCTTTGTAATAGGAAATATTGAAATAATACTCCTGGGAGAAATGGAACAACATATTTAGGGAAATGAAGAGAGTTGGGGGCTCTGGAGTTTTACAAGTAGGGTTTCAAATGGCTGTGTTTTGTTCAATAACTTTTCAGAAAATGGATTACCATTGTCAGATTTTCTAGTCAAAATCAACAGGGCAGTTATGAGGAGTTAATGAGATCATACATTTATAGCAAGAGCTGGCCCATAGCAAATATTCAGTGAAGGTTTGGTATTAAGTTTCCCCATACATGAGAGCTACAATAACCCCATCCAGGGAAATGAACAATTATCTTAAGAAGAACCTTCATGATTGCAAACATATTTTTAAGGGAAAAGGAATACTGACACTGGAGCACCATACTTATTATTGACAATGGAAGATGGTATTTCATACTCACTTGAATGGCTATAATAATATACACAATTAAAATTTTGATGAATATATACAAAATTAAAACCCATGTGCTTTGTTAGTATAACTGTAAAATGATACGGAGATGATGGAAAATGCTTTGACAGTTCCTCAAAATGTTTACTATAGAGTTGCTATATGACCCAGAAACTCTAACCCAAGAGAAGTGAAAATGTTATGTCCATACAAAAACGTATACAGAAAGTAGCATAATTTAAAACAACCAAAAAGTAGGAAAAAATCAGTGTTCATCAAACATTATATAATAAACAAACATTATTTAATGCCATGATAAAATATTATTTGGCCATATGAAGGAAATATAGTAGTTTTCCTTTGGAGGATATGTTCTAAGACCCCTTGTTAGATGCCTAAAACCTCAGATAGTACTGAATCCTCTATACTTCTCTTATACATATACACCTATAATAAAATTTAATTTATGAATTTGCACAATAAGATTTTGTTCAACAATAATAAAATAAAAAGCTGGGTGTGGTGGCACACGCTTGTTAATCCCAGCATTCTGGAGGCTGAGACCAGAGGATTAAAGTTCACAGACAGCCCGAGCTACTTATTTAGACCCTCCGTAACTTAGTGAGACCTTGTTTCAGAATAAAAAGAATAAAAAACAGGGCAGGGGGTGTTGCTCGGAGGTCAAATGCTCCTGGGTTTCATCCACAGACCCGCAGAAAAATATAATAATAAAAATAAATTAAAATAAAATAGACAATTTTAACAATATAGTACAATAAAAGTTATATAAACATGGTTGCTCTTTCTTTCTGGCCACGCCAACCATTTTATTGTTTCTGTACTTGCCGTTCTTGTAATGATGTGGGATGATATAATGCCTACCTAAAAAAATGATGAGGTGAGTCAGAGGCATGTGAGTCAGAGTTATGCTATTATTGGCCTTCTGAGAGGACATCTAAAGAAGGCTATTCTTTTGATAATAATAATAGATCATTTCCACTTAATATCTTCCAACTATGGTAGAGAGACGGGAACTGAGATGCTGGAAAGAAAACCCAGGCTATTTTACTGATATGTGCTACAACATAGATAAACTTTGAAAACATTATAAAAAAAAAAGGTCAGGTGCAAAATACCACATATTCTATGATTCCATTTCTACAAACTGCTCAGAAAAGAACATTCATCTGTACAAAATATATTTGAGTAGCTCCCTAGGCCTAGGGGCTAGAGAGTGATTATGAATGGTCCTGGGATTTTTTGGGGGAGAACAATGATAATATTGCAAAGTTAGGTAGTGATGGTTTGCACAACAGATAATCATAGACTCTAGATGGGAGATATCACACACATTTGCTGCGATGCCATGTACAATAAAACATGATGTAAACTTCAAGATTATTACTACTGTCAACAGTAAAATCAGACCAAATTAAAGGTTTTTAGAAGTCTGCTATGTATACAAAAGAACATTTGGAGAACATGAAGATTTAGAACTAATAAACTAATCAGTGGTAAAACCCCCAACTCATAGCAACTACAGCTCTGTTTATAAAGCATACAAGAATATGTATTTCAACTGTTTTTGTAATTTATTATCATATGTTTACATCATTTTTCAGGTAAGCAGAGCTGTTTAAGTTTCTTTGTCTATAGCAGATTTAATCACGCTAGCAAGGTTATAAAGCTTACATTTTGTATTTTTTATAATTAAGTAATATTTATGTAAAATAAGTGTGACACATTTTGGCTGTGCGGTTACAGGCACTTGTCCTTGGGTATATCTAAACTGTGGCTTCCATTTTTATTTTTTCTTTAAAATTCCTTTCTCTGTCTAGTACATCTTGGGCCAGTCTTGTTCAACAGTCAGTCTTGGAGAGAAGTGTGGCCAAAAACTACCTTCTCTCTCAAACAAATACTGACTCTGATCTTTAACATACAGACAGCATTGGGACCTGGGGACCCTCATGCTCAGCATGAGGATCTGGGCCCCTCCGTGGAAATCAGAGCTGGTGGTATGCAAGACCCCAGAACTCTGCTCTGTGCCACTTTAGCTCACTTCTCATCTCTTAGGATCACACCATCCTTTCATAAGCACAACCACTTAGAAGAGGACATGGGCAAAATGATGGGAAGAGAAAAAAGCTATACTAATATAGAAATTAAACTTCCCACAACCATCTTCCAGGTTAAAGAAGCCCATGAAAACAGGCTTTGATGGAGTGTAGTGGTCTCCTGCAACTAAATGAGATGTGGTCCCTACTAGTCAGAAGCTGATTTTCTGAATCAGATTAATTATTTTATAATAGAGTATAATGATTTGGGGATAATTTTTCTAAAAATGGCTTATGATTTTTTCTAAACATGTCACTTCAATCCCAGACCTCCTCTCTCTCTCTCTCTCTCTCTCTCTCTCTCTCTCTCTCTCTCTCTCCTCTCCCTCTCCCTCTCCCTCTCCCTCTCCCTCTCCCTCTCCCTCTCCCTCTCTCTCTCTCTCTCTCTCTCTCCCTCTCTCTCTCTGTTTTCTTGAACTAGCTTTGGGGCTCTCAAAGATACCCTAATGTTTACATGTCAGCCTAGAGGCGTTCCTAATTGGAGGAGGCAGAAGGCACAGAAGTAGCCAGGATATGGACAGCGATCTAGCTGCTGAGGTTGGCTTTGGGCCAACCAGAAATGAAAATGTTGAGTAAGTTAATGTTGAGTAAGACACTAATATAGCACCTCTGTCCACAGACTGAAGGACAGTCAAGTGAAAATAGTACTGTAAGTAGAACTGAACCTACTAGACTTTATAGCAAATTTTTGCATACATAGAAAAGCCACCATTAATGTTAGGACCCTACAACATAAGAACCTATGACTCATGAATCGCAAATGTTTATTGCAGCCAGATACTGATGACTAAAGTCTGGAATAAAGGAGTAGAGAAAAATAATGATCAAATACAAGGTTGATCATTTATTATCAGTGAGGTGGTCTGCTTAATTAAAGGCATAAATGGTTGTTATTCAGTTAGGAAGAGTTTTGTGTTTTCTCATTTGTGTATTAATTTTGTCCACATGATAGATGGAACCCAGTTAGTTGCTATTAATATATTCAAGTAGAAATGTTGGATAATTAAGTTTCACAATACATTGAATATATTTATTGTATGTCCCTTTCTTTTGTAAACTTTAAATGGAATTTTATATTTCTTTGCAATATGTGAATATTCTTTCTAGTGTTAAACTAAGAATTTTTTGTAAGTTGAAATTTGTTGACTGTTACTAAAACTGTCCAACTCTAAAATGAATAAAAACTAAAAGTACATTTGTGGCAAAGAGCCTTTCTGATCTTTGTTAAAATAATGTTCAGGTAGTATCTTCAGTTTTTCAAACAGTGTACATACTTAAGTATAATCTACCTTCCATCAACACATAAAGTTTTAATGCATTCAAGAATACTATGGGTTGGTTTCACTTTGGATTTTTTTCATTGAATTCATTATCTCCTTTAACATTACGGCCTCCTCAGTTCTCTTTCTGAAAATGCATTTCTTTGAAGGATAAGAAGATCAAATCTCTTTAGCTTATGTTAGTAGAAGGGAGAGGGCTGAGAATCACTGAGCTCTTGCAAAGAAGCTCAATTTTAAATAGCGTATTTACAGCTCGGCATGGTGGTGCACGCTTGTAATCCTAGCATTTGGGAGGCCAAGACCAGAGGATCGCGGTTCACGGACAACCTCAGCTACTTAGTGAGGCCCTCTGCAACTTAGTGAGACCCTGTTTCAAAATAAATAATAAAACATTGGGCAGGAGGTGTAGCTTGAAGGTCAAATACCACTGGGTTCCATCCCCAGACCCGCAAATAAATAAATAAATAAATAAATAAATAAATAAATAGTGTTTTTACTTGTACTAAATAAGGGAGAGATTGTCTCACATTGGTAGTATATTTACCATAGCTTCAAGATATAATCTGATAAACTGCCATGAATCACTAGCTCTTCTCTTGCTAAGAAATTACAAACTAATCTTTGGTGCTTTATACTTATTTTTTTATTTTTGTTATACTCTTACATAACAATTGACTCTATATTAGTGGATAGTGTAGTAAAAGCCAACTCTAGCTCTATAAACGTCTTTCAACTGTTTTTGAAGGCATATCAACTTCCCTTCTTAATAACTTTTTTCCAAAGATTTTCTAGGCATATTGGTGGTAATGAATGTTTAATTATTTTTCAAACTGGCCTGCATTTGAAGAAATATAAGTAAATAACAAGATCTCCCTATGTGGTGAAATGACAAAAATAAAACAGAAAAAAATAGACCAAAATAGAGTGATAGATTAAAAAAAGCAAGTAGCTTAACAGAGATATACACATGGAAATATAGAAATATTCTATTATTTTTATCATTTGTTTTTAGATTTGTTTTGTGAAGACTGCAAAACTTATGGAGAAAGAATAGCATTCTAACCTTGGTCACATACTATGTCTTTAGGCAAGTAATTTAACTTCTTAGAGACTCTTATTTTCCATTCACAAAAAAGGAACATGTAACTTTCCATTAGGGTAATTATGAAAATAAATATAAAAAGAAGAAAAGGTAGCTTGATAAAAGCAATAAATAGTCCTGGCTCTACTATCTTTCAACAAATATATATTAGCACACTTTTTCTAGCTCTGAAGATTGAAACCAGAGGAATTCGAACTCCAAGATACACACCCAACCCTATTTATTATTCTTTATTTTTGAAACGAGGTCTCACTAATTGATAGAGGGGCTAAGTTGCTGGGCTGGCCACGAACCTATGATCCTCCTGTCTCAGCATCCCAACCACTAGGATTATAAGCATGTATCACCACACCCAGCAAGCACATTTTCATATGCAGATAATTTTACACACCTTTGTTGGCAACAGTGGCAGTATTGGTAAGGGTCCTGACTTTGTTACTCAAGCACTGGGAACAAGATCATATTCAAACTGTTTGTCTCCATTTTCAGCCCTTGTCTACTTCTGAGTTATGTTTGGCTCATCTTCCCTCTGCTCATCCGAAACAGTGGTTTGGTTATCTGTCTGACACTCTACTGCTTTGGCAGGGAGGATTTGTAGGGAGGTGTGCCTCTTACCTAAACCACTGCATTGCTTGAATCCAAACAATGAATAGCATATCCATGGGCAGCCTGGAGTGGTTTATCATTTTCAGCATCTGAACATCCAAAGGCCATCTTTTAAGGCTAGCTAATATCACTTTTACTACCCACCTCTACAAAATATGTTGCATGTGTTTATAAAAACATATGATGGCCTTAAATTAGCTTTTTATCCCTATTTTTAAAAATAGGCCATTTGCCATGTCATTGTTAGGGCTCTTTTTATCACTCAAGTTTTTTTTAATGCATTTTAATTATACATTGTAATGAGTTTCAGAGTTATTAAAAATACAGACACACACACACACTTGGTATGTTTCCCTTTAGATCCTTGCAAGTGTTTTCATATATCACCATGCTATAAAAAATCATGCAAAAAAGGTAACAAGAATTATTGGGGGTGTGTTAGCAGGGGTATAACACTCAAAAAATTACCAGTGATAAAAGAAAAAAATAGGAGTATAATAAGAAATAGTAGCAAAGTTTTATATTTATAAAATATATAATATTCCAATAAATATGACAATTTAATTTTAAAAGGTTTGAAGTTTGTGTAAGTAACTGCATGAAAGGTACAATTTGTTGATTCTGTAAAGTGATGGAAGGAACAGAAAGTTATAACCCCACATGGGCATGGGTGTGGCTTGTAACAGAGTGAATTGAGGTGCCTGGCAGATATTTGAGGGTATGCAGATGTGTCTACTTAGTATATTTTCTTGGAGCTTTGTTCAGCTGAGTGAAGGTTTATAAATTCACTTAGTAGCCAGGCATGGTGGCACACACTTGTAATCTCAGTATTTGGGAGGCTGAGACAGGAGGATCCAGGTTCATGTCCAGCCTCAGATACTTACTGAGGCCCTTTGCAACTCAGTGAGACCCTGTTTCAAAATAAAAATAATAGGGCTGGGGATGTAGCTTAAAGGAGAATGCCCCTGAGTTCCGTCCTCAGTGCCACAAAAAACAAACAAAAAGTTCACTTAGTATTTCACATCAACAGAAGTGTGCATGAACAGACACAAAATTTGTACTGTGTTCAAATTATTAATATATCAACCATGTTAGAAAAAATTCAGACTTTTAAAACTTAAATTATTGAATAAATATATATACTTCATCATCAGAATATACAAAATATGCATATTACTTTGACAGGGATGGACTGAAGAATACCTTTTCCAGTGAATCTGGTAGATTTTTGCAACTAACTATTACACATTTATTAAAAGCCCAGCATTATGTATTTCCTTTTCAAGAACTACATGGGATGGGATTAATGAACCACTGAATTAATATTTGATTAAGTTTACTTGGTGGAAATTGATTGGAAAATAAAGACCAGATAAATCATAGCACTATCTATTTTTGGTTTTGAATCTCTTTAATTAAAACATTTATTTTCCAGCATTGATTTCATTCCAGATTATATGAAATTTACTTCCATCCCCAGATGATACTATGTCACTAAAGTGGGGTAAAGTTTGATGAAAAATAAGTTGGCTGGGAACTCTCTAAAGATTCAAGGCCAGCTTATCAGCCATGTGCTTGGAAGTCTTGGTTATCAGGAACAGAATCTGAGAAGACTATTGGCCACCACATGGGACCCAGTCATGACCTGGATGTTCTCATCTGAAGGCCCTCTCCCACTCTTATTAATCAACTTATCTTTTACCTTCTCTGTGGCTCGGTTTCTTGGTGATTTTGTATTTCTTGAGAATCTAATTATATTTGGGTTGGAGTATACACATATACTTACAAGAGCAAATTGTATTTATTAGATGTGACAATGACAACAGTAACACAAAAAATACAGTAGTGAGACTCCATCTGTCTCTCACCCCAATAGAATCTTCTCATCATCTTTCTGTCTTAGCACTCAAGTCTAGAGCAGATGCATGTTGTGAGAAGCCTGCACCCAGATAAAGCGGAGTTTGAATGCCATTAGGTGGAGAAGGGATGGCAGTGAAGAGACAATGGCAGGGTCCGTATCTGAAACAAGTAGTCCTCAATCAGGTCATGTTTTGTCTCTCTTCTTTTAGACACTCTAAGACCAAAGCAAAGATTCTGCCCCTAACCCCATCTCTGCTTCCATCTCCCTGTCCACCCCCTGCCCCACATGTCTGTGCCTCCCTCCAGATCCCTTGAAAATTTATTTTCCCCTCCTTTCACTCTCCTTTTACTCAAGCCTTTTAATACTTCTCAATTTTGAGCTCATTTTTCTGAATCAACATTGTCTCAGATCTTGACAATTGGTCAATGATTGATACCAACTGTGCTAGAAATTAGATGACTTGGTGGTTAGCTTGGTGGGCTTGGGTTTCTCTCCAGTTTTTGCAGCCTTACTGCAGCCCCACAGAGGTTGTGTCACCTCTTTAAGATTCAGTTACATCATCTCCAAAAGGAATATGGCAACCTTTCGAGATTGCTTTGAGAATAAAATAACTATGTCAAAACCTGGTATAGAATAAGTGTGGAACAAATACCTTTACCTTCTCTGTAATTATATTCTTGTGCAGAAATAAAGGATTTAGGTATTAAAAGGTTAGTCCTACCCTCTGTAGAGTAATACTGTGTGTCTCAAGGACAAAGGAAGAAATTAATTGGTGTCTGAGACAGGTTACACAAACTTTGCTTTAAAACTTTTAGAGATTCTTTAGATCAAAAGTGATATGTAATGTGGTTATGTGCTCAGATTGATTAAAAAAGACAGACTAGTGAGATATAGTCATGCATGCTTGTAATATCAGTTTTTGGTAAGCTGAGAGAGAAGGAACAAACACAGGTTCAACACCAACCTTAGCAACTTAGCAAGATCCTCAACAACTCAGTGAGACCCTTTAAAAAAACAACATAGTGCTGAGGAGTAGCTCATAGGTAGAATGACCCTGGTAGAATGACCCTGGGTTCAGTCTCCAGTAACATAACACACACACACACACACACACACACACACACACACACACAATCCTAGCTATTTGGTGAGTTGCCTTGAACAAGATACTTAGCCTAAATTATACCTGTAAACAGAGGTCATAAAAATACTTCTTCATAAGAACAGGTATGTATGTACATAGAAGAAAGAATTAAATGGTATACTAAAAGTTCATAGCTTAGTAGCTTAGTATCTGGTCTGTTTAAGATATAATTTGTTATTTTTATGATGATAATTAAAATAATGATAATGTTGTAAAATATCAAAAATTATCAAAACTTCAAGAAGGCTTGGAAGTTCTTACAAACATTGTAATGAAGGCATTTATCTCAGAAAATGTTATGCACATGTTACCAGATTGCTGACATTGATTTGTAATATGCTATGTGCATCTGCTTCTCTTCCAGAGGTTAGAAAGACCCATCAACTATTAACAGGACATAAATCAATATTTCAAAAAGTTGTCAGAGTAATTTGATAAGGGAAATATGTACTGAATGGCTAACTCTCCTTTCAGGAGTGATGGCATAAGCATTAATTTAGTTAGGGGTAACTTAAAATATTTATCTTGGTCCCCTGAGACTCTACCTGATTTGAAATCTCAGGAAAATAATAGTATAGAGGACAGAAACACTAAGGGTTTATAGTAGCTTTTTTTAAAAATAAAAAGCAGTTCATCTTCTGGAAGGACACAAGGACGAGTTTAAAGCAAACCAATTTTTTAAAGTAGATAAATATTAACCTCAAATACACAGTAGAGTTTTTAGTCTATCCATCTTTAGTATCCTGTATATTCTGTGCAGCCTATAAAAACACTATTTGGAATCAGCTACTCCTACTGATCATGACCCGTGTGTGGTACTCCATTAGAAAGGTGAGTTACAGACCAGACTTCCTGTTCATTGATCTTTCAATTTGGGAAGTAAATTTATAAAACTATGTGTCTGTAAAATTACTATGTCCCTGCCGGGCGTGGTGGCACACGCTTGTAATCCCCATGCTTGAGAGGCAGAGACAGGAGGATCAGGCAGGTTCGAATCCAGCCTTGCTGGCTTAAAAGACCCTGTTTCCAAATAAAAATATAAAAAATAGGTGTCTGGGGGTGTAGCCCATAGGTATAAGGGTTTCCAGGAACCCCTGTACCACCAAAAAAAAAAAAAACTGTGTCCTTCTCTTTAAAAATTGCATTTTCCTTTTACTAAGATGCTGTTCTAAACTATATTTTTCTCCTCATGGAAATGTTTATAAACTAGTTACAATTAATATTTTATGTACCTGGTATCTTGTTAAACCTCAGAGAAAATCATCTTTTGAGGCATGGCCCTTGTGTCTGTGGTAGAGAGGTACAATGGTCTTTTCTGATGCCACTGAACTTTTGGTAAGACCAAGGGGTGGCATCCTACATTAGAGAACAGAACCGAGCAAGTCTTGGAATTAGTTCATCTCTGTCCAGGAATAATATTTCCTGATGACAGCATTCTGTTGTCATTAAGACTTTACTTCTAGCAAAAAAAAAAGTACATTGCCATTTTCCCTGAGAATATTATATGGTGTCCACATTTAATATTATAATAAAGATAATAATGATTTAGGAGCTTATATTTTTCTTCTTAGATGGCAAAAGCTTCTTGTTCCTTTTAGGAAACACTCTTAACTACATTCTGCCTCCTTCCTGGCCCCTGGGTTCTTAGATCATGGGGGAAAGAGACACAATACACCCATTAGCTAAGAACTGATAAGAATCACTGCAGTGACTTAGTCTCAAAATCATAAGATACTTTTGATGACTAGAAATAAGGATATAGTATTTGAGAAATAAACTACAGTCTTAAACAAAGGTGGAATTTAATGCCAAGGTTGCCACTCATCCAGATTCTCTGTTTGGTGACAACCAATGTGGTTTGGAGGCTACAGGTTCAAGAACAAGGTGTCATTAGGGTCAGATCCTTCTGAGGGCTGTGAAGGAGAACCCCCTCCAAGTCTCTCTGCTTGGCTTGCAGGTGACTGTCTTCTCACCATGTTTTTTCACATTGTCTTTTCTCTGTGTGTGTCTCCTTGAGTGTCATAATTCCAACTGTTTATACCAGTCATAAGGGACTATGGCTCATGTTAATGACTTGACTTCAACTTGATCTGTGAAGCTGTCCTTCAAGTGAGGCCATATTCTGAGCATATTCAGAGTTATAACATCAACATGAAATTGGGCCATGGGCACAATTTAATTCATAAAACCTGTTCAGGAGCATTCATGCCTTGACTTCTTCAAGCATTGCCAGCTAATATCTCACAGTATCCCCATTCTTAGAATTATCCTAAGTTAGATGGAAGTAGCTTTACCTGCCAAGGTACCATCTCTCTATAGATGGGCCATAGAGAAATTCTGGCTAACATGGAGGAAGAAAAGACCACCCTTCCTTCTTCAATATTGGATCAACAGGGCCATAGAGTTTCATGTCTCATGGCATCTTTAAGGGCATTGTATATTTATCTTACTAGGTTGTAAGTTCTTTTTATCTTTTTATAATAACAAGAAACTTTTATAATAAGTATTAGTAGTATCTGTCATTGAAAATTAGAAATTATCTATCCATTAGGTCTTGTAGCACAGTAGGTGCATTGTTGGCAAACTCATCAATGCACAGTAGGTGCATTGTTGTGTGTTTGCAAATGCTTTGGGTTAGAGGACGCTTGGTTGCACTCACACAGGTACACTGAGAAGTCCCACAGCAAGGACAATAGATGAGTGGCTGCAGGGCTAACATATAAAATGTAAAGGGATTTCTAGGCACTGAATGATATAGGAAGAAATGATTTCCATATGGAAGATTTAAAATATAGTATTTGTAATATTAAAGATTGGATTTCTCACCATAGAATATTACACTAAGATGAAAGTTAGTTTGTAAATACAATTAGCTTGTCCCTCCTTTCCTCTAATTATAAGATAAGATGAGGAAGGTTAGATGCTTTGGAGAGATTTCATTTTATTTCAGCAAAGCAAAGGAATATCGTGATCTAAAACAGATTTTGAGTTTTGCCAACTCAGTCATTGAAAATGACTAGAATACTAGCTCACTAAGTGAAATGATGAAAATTGCAACTAGAATAAAAAACCATCAGTAGATGTCAATATTGAAATAAATCAGATCATTGAAATATCTGACCAAGATTTTAAAAGTAGCTGTAAAAATAATTCAATGAGCAATTAAAAAGTCTCAGCTAAGAATTTCAGTTACAAGGAAGAACCAACATGGCCAGTTGTGGTGGCACACACACCTGTAATCCCAGTACTTGGGAGGCTCAGACAGAATGATCACAGATTCAAGACCAGCCTCAACAACTTAGTGAGAATCTCAGAAACTTAGTGAGATTCTGTTTCAAACTAAACACTCAAATAGGATTCCAGGTATATTTCAGAGGCAGAATGCCCTTGGGTTCAATCCCCAGTTCAAAGAAATATGTCTTAGTTGTTACAGTTGTAGTGGTGATGTGCGCTCTTTTTCCGCTATTTAGCTAGAATTTGTTGAATAGGGAAATTAAAACTAATAGGTAGCTTGGTGCAGCTTTAACAAGACTTTATTCCCAAATCAGTAGAAAATAAACAGAGCGAGAGAGAGAAGAAAAGCAACATGCCCAAGGCACCCTGGAGAGCCTGAAAGTGACACTGTCTGCCCAGTTCTCCATCCCTGGCCTTAAAATAGATTTTGTATTGGTACATACCCTTATCAGCATTACCAAGGCAATGGGATAGTAACTTATTGTGTTGCCAGGTGGTGCCTCTTTGCCTCCGGACAGTGTACTTTCTAAGTTCAGAAACCAATAGTCTACCTGGCTTCCACCTCTATTTTATTGGGCAGTATTGGTTGCTCATCAACTATGGGTGCTTTGAAACAGCACCCAAAATTTCTTTTCCTATACTCAGGCCAGGTCACAGAGGAGAGAAAGTAAACAGAGGCACTAATTGCATCTACATATTTTTAGGGATAAAAGCTTCAATTGTCTCTAGGGCTTTTAAGGCTAAAGGCCTTAATTTCCTTTACATCCTTACTATAGGTTAGTCATTAGAAAAAAGAACAAAGAAGCCGGGCCGGGCTTGGTGGAGCGCTTGGGAGGCTGAGACAGGAGGATCGCACTGGTTAGGAGCCAGCTGCACTGGCTTAAGAGACCCTGTTTCCAAATAAAAATATAAAAATCGGTCTGGGAGTGTATCCCAAAGGTAGAAGGGCTTCCAGGAACCCCAGTACCACCAAAGAAAGAAAGAAAAAAAGAAAGAAAGAAAGAAAGAAAGAAAGAAAGAAAGAAAGAAAGAAAAGAAAGAGCAAAGAGAGAGAAGGTCTGCAGTGTAACAGCTGCCTCCCCTTCCTGCCCAGTGCCTACATAGCACCCAGACTCTGACTGCTTTTTACATTTTGGAAATTAATACCAGAACAATTTTCCAATACTGGCACATTGATGCAATAGACTCATTTAGGTGTAAGTATGAATGGGAATGCCTCATTTTAATACTTTTGGGCTGAGATTGACTGCACTGCCAAATTCATCTCGAAATCATTAACTGATCTGTTTTTAAACATATATTTCTCATTTAAAAATATAACAGTATTGTTTTATTTCCCATCTATCCAGAAAAAGTAGAATTTAAAACCAAGTCATCTTTTGAATTTTTCCCCTAGAGTTCCTTCTTCTCTTTCTTGCAGTAGTGCTACTGCAGAGGATTATATATGAAGAAAGGTAATATCCATCTGTTGCATAAAATAAAATATTTAGCTTGTGGCAGTTCAAGTTCAGTTAATCCCTTTAACAATAAAGGTAAACCCTAACTACTGTATTATACTTGTAGTCTTTTAGAATGGTTATCGTTAATACTTCCTTTTGTAACATTAATCTAAATTCTACACAGTACTGAAAAATATCCCATGGAGAAAAGAAAGATGACATGAGGTGAAATGTAAGCAAAGGTGTGAATTGTGAAATTACAGACATCACTTTTATTTATCTTTAGGAATAAAGAAAGGACTTTTTTTACAGAAATTAATATAAAAATGCCAAATATAAAAACTTTTAAGGTACTTTATTATTTACTATTACATAGTGAAAAGCAATCTTAATGGGACACAGAATATTCATAATCAAAGGACTATGGAGTTAAGAACCAGCTGAACAAGAGCCTAATACCATTTCATTGACTGATGCATCCACAACCTCTCTGAACTGACCTTTTTTTCCCATCTGAAAAATGAAATTAATAATTCAATGTAGTATTAGACACAATGTGACTTCATTCAGTATAAATTGTAATATGAAATTGGGGCAATGATTGTCATTTCTAAAATCATGTTAAATTATAATACAATGGATTTTAGTTCAGGACAATAAACGTATTTCCAGAGTACTGTTTGATAATAGAAAAGAATGTTGCTACCAAATTTAATGTCCTTAAGACGAATAATTAGCCCTCTTGTTCTTTAATGTACCTATTTATGTGAATAGGTCTATTAAAATGCAATAGGAGAGTTTCTGACCTTATTCTGGGACTTCAGATATTTCAGTGATTGAGGAGATACCAGAATTGAAGCCAAGAGCCAGCTAGTTTTTTGGTTGATAACAGCTTTGGCTGAGGTCCAGCCCTGCTCCCACAATGGCAATTGACTGTCAATCTCAGAAATACTTCATCCCTATTCACAGATAAATAAATTAAGGCTCAAATAATTTAATTAATGTCCCTAAGTCTTGATAGCTAGTAATTTAAAGAGATGCACATGGTCTAGATTTTTCATGGGAAGCCCAAAACCCATTTTCTATTCATTTTTCTGCAGTGATCAAAAAGTCAGCCATTGAAGTTGGGCCTTCAATGCCATTACTTATCTTCATTAAGTTGTTAAGACTTAACCCAACTGATAATACCCTGCTACTGTCCTATTTTAGGCAAAACATCTACTACATCTTCATTACCTAAGGAGAAAAGGCCAGACAGTTCTTATATGGTCATGATGAGGGCAGGAGCAAGTGACATAAAGAGTGTGTGTGTGTGTGTGTGTGTGTGTGTTTTCATTTCTGCAATATGAGAATGCAGAACCAGATATTGGATTATTGAACATCTTGGAATGCCAGGCTAACTGTTCTTTGGTGTGGAGACTGGGGTAGGGACAAGAACATTGGCTATGAATTTATTGACTAACTCACGAGCACAAAGGAGAGACTGGCTCTCTTTTAGACAAAGAAAATGAACCGGGAAGGTTACCTTCAAGCACAGAAAGATCATTTTCACCTTAGAAAATAGTTATAGCCAGTATCAGCCATTGACATGACCAGAATCAAATGGGTCAAGTTAGTGAAGACATTGGGACATTCTATAATAACACAAAAAAAACTTGCCCGTGTGTGTGTGTGTGTGTGTGTGTGTGTGTGTGTGTTCATAGTCATTATTTGCTAAAAAAAAATGTTTATAAGGACAGAGTCATGAATGTGAATGCTCTGTGGAACATAAATTAGGTATTTCCACAATTAGTCCTACTACTCAATCCCATCCAACTGTCATGAGTAAAACGATGATTTCTGTGAGTTCTTGGTTTTTGTGGTGAAAAAAAAATTCAACACGTGCCAGTCAAAGATAAAGGCAGAGGTTTTGATTCAAGTAAAGACACATATTCAGGGAAAATGGGATCAACTCAAAAGAGCACAAGACACAAAGCAGGAGAGGGGCAAGAGCTGATGTAGCAGCCACAGAGCTGTCCCAAAAGGCCCAAGAATGGCCCCAATGGCTCAAAATCACTCAGTGGCTCAAAATGGCTCCAAGAGCTCTTCAGAGCTATACTTCTAATAGTATAATCTCTGGAGAGGGTGTGGCCAGTGGCACATGGGATGGCATCCTCTTCTCTTTGAAGCTTTTTGGTTCACAAAGGTGGGGATTTCTTTTGAAACAAGATTCCTTGGAAGCTGAGACAAGAAGCCAAGGCTCTTAGGGATGTGGGGGTGAGGGGCTCTTTAACAAAATGTGTGACTTTTCTGACAATCTTCCTGGAAGCAGAACTTTTGACAAAAGGTTTTCTCAGATTTTAATTGCCTCAGAAATTTCCTGAGCCAATCCACTATAATTTAAAAG
Source organism: Muscardinus avellanarius (assembly GCF_963383645.1). Classification (NCBI taxonomy): domain Eukaryota; kingdom Metazoa; phylum Chordata; class Mammalia; order Rodentia; family Gliridae; genus Muscardinus; species Muscardinus avellanarius. The sequence goes on from NC_137789.1 coordinate 141,028,256, forward strand.
TATGGACCTGCCTTTTTTAAGAATAACCCAGCTCTGTTAAAATAAATGTTTCAGATTTTAAAACCATATATTCCTTCCCTTCCCAGTGTGTCTCCTTTCTACCTAAAATCTATTTCTTCTATTCTTCCTCATTACAAACCACTCACATGTTAAAGAGAAGATAAAGACATAAAGTATGGCTGGCACAAGGAAAACTCTTTCCAAACTATTAGGAAAAATAAAGCAATGACCCACAATAATATATGTGTATAAATATGATATATATAACCACATATACTATCCTATACTATTGGAGCAGAGGCATAACAATCCTTTTTCTACAGAAATCCTTTTTCTATAGTAGGCCTTATATCTAAAGCTTGAGACATCTTCCTGAGGTAAGAATGATTCTTAAGGTAGATTTGGCCATTATAAGATTGTTGAGATAGTTTATATTTTGATAGAACTCAGGTACTTAAACATCTGGAGACCTACAGGCCTTACAATTTCAGAAAAGTATTTAGAGAGGGACTGCCCAGGCAAATACTTTATTATACATGTGTGTATCATCTCTTAACCTGCCCACAACTGCTCAAAGAGGGGTGCCCAGCTTTATTTAAAAAGAGAAGACAGCCAAGACTAGTCAATTGACAGAGGTATTCGGCATAGAATTACATGTTCAATGTTCTATAAAAAGCAGATTTTGAGAAGAGTGGAAAGTAGAGGGGGAAAAGTAGAGGGAGTGGATCTGCCTGTAAAAAGAACTGAAGCAGCAACTAATAACAAAAGGCCTTGGGTGCAGAAAAGGTAAATGCAGATAGCAGTTAGTATATTTGGGGAGAGAGAGAGATAGAGACAGGCAGACAGACAGACAGACAGACAGACATCAGAGCCAGAAATACAGAAGACATAATTCTTATATCTACATAGTTTTCCAGCTTCTAGATCCCATATCCAGATGACCTATGACATCACTGAATCCTTGAATTAACTTTCACCCCTTACTCTGCTTAGGAAAATTTGGTTTATATGAATGTCTTTTCTATGTTTCCAAAAGACAAGTGTTACAGCATATCATGCAGATCTTGAGAAAGCTAAATCAGGGGATCTGTAATGGCATAGATCCCCCATGAAGTATGTCTAGCATTCCTTTCTTCATAAAATTATTTTAGGATTATTTGGGTTAATATTTATAATTGGAATTTTATGTATAAACATTACAACTAAAACTGATGGGCAGCGGCTTGTGAGAGACTCAGGCAGCAAAGATTTTTTCCCAAGGATAAAGTTATTGGCCAAACATTAAGTTCAAACTGATCTTAGTTTGGGCCAATGTATAAGATTAAGTTTGAGTCAGCCTTGTGAAGTGAGACAAAGCATAATATAATTATTTAAATGTCTGGCATCCTTGCCCTAAACTTTATAAAAAATAATAACTTTTTCCCATCCTTGGCGATCCTGCTTGCATGGCTATGCCCTTGCTTTTCTGCCAAAAAATAAAGTATAAAAGTTGTAACAAATCCTGAATAAAATGGAGAAGTTTAAATCTAATTCGTGTCGTCATTCTTCTCTCATCGACCTCTGCTTCCCCTCACCAACACACGAACCTTGACTTTTGCTAGGGCTGGACCCCAACAGACAAGGACATATCTTCAACTGTATAATTCCCCTGATGCCTGTTCTTTGGGTAGTCTATTTAATCATCAAAATCCTGTGTCAGAAATACCAGCAATAACCCCACTGTAAGATTAACTATGAGAGATGTTCACAAACCAGGCCTGGTGAATGTGAACATAAGCAAAATATATCCCTAGGCAATGAGATAATGTGGCAGTGAGACCCATTACAGATTGGGATGGAGGTCTAGGGGGGCAAGATTGCTTACTGATCTGACCATAACAAAGGGTCAGGAGATCCAGACCCAAGACATTTCCACTTTGTTTCTGTGGCATCCTGGCTCACCCTCCCTGCACCTTTATCAATATTGAGCACTACCATTTATAAAAGTTCAGGCAAAAACACATAGGCAAAAAGAAAGTTAGTCAACCTGTGATACTCTGAATAATGACTAAAAGGTAGACCTAAAGGTGAGAAATCCAATTAGAGTCCTTAAAGTAAGAAAATAAACAACCCATGCAAGTTTAAGAGGATTTCCTTTTGACTCTAGGCTATTAATCATGGACAGTTCTATCTCTGCAGCTATTAATCCTGATTCCTTAGACCCAGAACAAAGGAAATAGCAAAGCTGACCCAGGTGTCTTTCCCAGAACCTCAGGTGCCTGACAGATAAAAGGGAAGGCAGTCTCACTGTGTTGATTTGTCATCCTTGTTATTCTGAGGGAAGGAGGACTGGAACCTTTAAGAAGACAAACACCTCTACCCTGGAGGCAATGGTGAAGTATATCTGTGCTTTTATCTGACATGGAAGGGAAGGACAGTAAGTGCCTTGAATATTTTTTTCCTTTTCTTTTTTTTTGCTACTGGGATTTAAGCTTACAGGTGTTCTACCTCTAAGATGCACCTCAGCGCAACTTCATATTTTTAATCATTTTTTGGGGGGGTGGTACTGGGGTTCCTGGAAACCCTTCTACCTCCAGGCTATACTCCCAGACCTATTTTATAGTTTTTTTTTTTTTTTTTTTTTTTTTTTTGGAAACAGGGTCTCTTAAGCCAGAGCAGCTGGCTTGGAACCTGCGTGATCCTCCACCTCCCAAACGCGGGGATTAAAAGTGTGCGCCACTACGCCCGGCCTCATATTTTTAATTTTTAACAGAATCTTGCTAAGTTGCTGAAGGCCTCACTAAGTCGCTAAGGCTAGCCTAGAACCTGCAAGCCTCCAATCTTAGCCTCTCAAGTACTCATTACAGGCATGCACTATCATGCCAGGTTCCTTGAATCTTTGTGACAACAGAGTCAGGTATTCCTTTTCCTCTTATACCTCTTATCTAGTATAGAATTTGGGGCAGGGGAAAAGATCTGTCAGTTGGCACTAAATTTTTAAATTTCACTGCCTATATGTTATTTTTAGCCAGTTTAATAGCTTTAATAATGGGCTTTGGAGTCAGACAGACTTATGTTGAAATGTTTCCTGTACTATTTACAACCTGGATGACCATGGATAGGTTATTTAACCTCTCTGGTTCTCATCATAAGTGGAGACACTAATCACTTAACTAATGATTGAAAGGAATACCTAAACTAAATTCATGTAAAATATGTATGATCCTTGTACAAATTAAATTTTGATTAAAAAACTTGCTATTATAATAAGTAGCAAAGCTTAGGACAATCTTAAAAAGATATTTGTTGAAAGTGTATTATGTTAGCTAAGGATTTTATGAGGCATATATATTAACAACTCTGTTTTACTAACCAATAAACATCTTCCTACTTCTTTGTGCACATGTGTAAATAACTTTGTAAGAACAAATGCTAGATTGAAAATGACAAAGCCAAACAATTTACACAATTGTTGAAGTTGAAAGGTTTTGACCGATTGCTTTACAAAATATTTTGCTAAAACTTCACACAAAGTTTATGAGAGAGCCCATATCCAACTAGTGTAAACTTATTATAACCAATGATTCTGAGAATTGTCAATATTTAGGGAGATAAACAATGAAATAAAAAAACTCAACACTAATAAAAAAAATAATTCAATCAAAAAATGGGCAAGTGAACTAAATAGACACTTCACAAAAGAAGAAATTCAAATGGCCAATAAATGCATAAAAAATGCTCAACATCATTGGCAATCAGAGATGCAAATCAAAACTACCCTGAGATTTCATCTAACTCCAACTAGAATGGCAATCATTCAAAACACAAACAACAACAAATGCTGGCGAGGATGTGGAGAAGTGGGAACTCTAAAACATTTTTGGTGGGATTGCAAACTAGCACAACCACTTTGGAAAACAGTATGGAGGATCCTCAGAAGAATGGGAACAAAATCACCATTTGATCCAGCAATACCACTTCTGGATATCTACCCAAAAGAAACCAAACAAAACTACCAAACTAATACATGTGTATCTATGTTCATAGCTGCACAATTCACCATAGCCAAACTATGGAACCAGCCAATATGTCCATCAACAGATGAATGGATTACAAAACTGTGGGATATGTACACAATGGAATTTTATTCAGCCATAAAAATCCAATTACATCATTTTCAAGGAAATGGATGGAACTGGAGGACATTATGCTAAGCGAGAATAGCCAGTCAAAAAAATAAGAAATCAGATACTTTCCCTAATATGGGAAAGCTAAGGAGAAATGGGTCATAGGGGGAACTCTAGGTGAAAAAGGAGATTCTATAGAGGAGGAAACAAGACAACCTAACTGAGGGGATGGGAGGGAGGAAGAAAGAAACTCTCTAGAGCACATGATATACTTAAACAAACATAGATATCAACCACTAAGCCAAGCATGGGAAGGGGGGATGGGGAGGAATAGGGTGGAGACTGGGTAGAGACTAACTGGGTGATGTGTACATGTATATCTACACAAGTTTTTTATCCCATTATGACATATGAATACAATGCATCAATCATTTTTTTAATTTGTTTATCTATTGGGGTAAAGTTCCAGGTTCAATGCATAACAAAAAATTGCATATTATCAAAATTCTCCTGGAAAGTATCCCAAGTCACCCATAATGTACAACATATGCAATTGGAAGTGTGTATCCCTGCTCAGTTCTATAGACACAGGTTGAATGGGAAAACCACTGAAATAGATGAAAAGGGAAGGGACAAAAAGAAATTCCCCATGCTGTAACTCAAATCAATCTTTAAAAAAACGTAAAACTATCCAAATCATGTTGTTGTTTTCCTTGAACAGATGATGGGTCTCCCACACCCTAGTAATTGTTTCCAGATTAAAAATTATCCACATTTAACTTTAGCATTGGCTACAACAGCCCAGTGGAAATATCTTTATAAATAAAAAGACACTCTTAGCTTAGTAGCTAGTACCTTGAAAAATTAATTATGCATCCTCTGGTTAATTTAATCTCTGAAAGCATTAAGCTTTCGGTCAGACACAGTGCTTTCTCACTCTTCACCAGCACTGAGATGATAATGAGCACAACTGTATTAGCTGTATCTGAAAGGAAAGCATACAATAAGCACCTTCCTGAGACAGGCACCCGTGGGAGGGTCACTGATTGACCTACAGTTCAGCCTGCAGCTTCAGATGTTCATTAATCAGAGTCCAGTAGAAGTAACCATCCGCAGGCATGCACTTGAAAGAAACAAGTGAAGATGGAAATATGGTCATTTATTCATGTTGCTACCTGCTGTTTCCTTCCTGCCTGCTTCCAGTGATCAATTCCAAGCTTCCTCTTTCAGAGACGCATTCATCCAAGTCAATGATATGTGGTCAGAGTAAAACAGACCTAGAAGATGTTAATACTAAAGGAGAATATATATTGAATTACCTCACTGTATGAAGAAGGAAACAGATCCAATCTTAATGTGTTAATGGTAACCTTACACAGAAGAAAAAATATATGCCTACTACTAATCTTTCTTTCATAGCTTCCATTGCAGATATGTTTGCTAATATACTTTCATTTTAAATTTTTTCTAAATCCACAAAGAATAATTTTCTTGTGAGAATACTGATGTGTTCTTTAATATACTTTTACTTATTTGTGTTTTCTTTCTTTAAATTTTTATTGGTGCATTGTATTCATATATCTTAATGAGATACAAGATAATGGAGACATACATGCCCACATCACCCAATTATCCCTTAAAAGCCACGTGATTTTACATGTAAAAGTATAGTAAAAGTAATTACAAGCCAGGTATGGTGGCACACACTTGTAGTCCTAGTACTTGGGAGGCTGAGACAGGAGGATCAGAGGTTCTTGGCCAGCCTCAGCTATTTAGTGAGGTCCTTCATAACTTTGTGAGACCCTGTTTCAAATTTAAAAATAAAAAATAGGAGCCAGGCATGGTGGTGCATGCTTATAATCCCAGTATTTGGGAGGCTGAGACAGGCAGATCAAAGGTTTGTGGCCAGCCTCAGCCACTTAGTGAAGCCCTCTGCAACTTAGTGAGACTCTGTTTCAAAATAAAGAATAAAAAATATGGCTTAGATTGTAGCTCAAGAGTTAAATGACCCTGGGTTCAATCCCCATGTCCACAAAAGAAAAAAAAAAGTAATTACATATACTTTGTTCAGGTGAAAAGTCTAAATAACAACAGAAGCAGTCATGTCTGCTAAAAAAATTTACATTTTTATGCCATTAATATGTTCCCTTTAAAAACTGTTTATGGTAAATGTAATATAGTTAATAATTAAAGATAATTTACTACTGGCAAGATAAATGGGTAGAGACCTATCTATGGTACAGTCTGTACATTGCATCAATCCTGTGATAAAAGCAACCTTATGACCATTTAAGTTCAGGCAATTGAATCTTCCACAGTTAAAATGTTTTTCTTTTCATTTTCAGTTCTAGTGATTGACCCCAGGCATTCTCTACCAATGAGCTCGATTTCTAGACCTTTTTATTTCTTATTTTGTGAGAAGATATCACTAAGTTTCTTAGGGTAGCTCCAACTTTGTGATTTTCCTGTTTCAAACTGCAGAGTAGCTGAGATAATAGGTGGGTGCCACCACCACTTCATTTAAAGAAATATTTCCGGAATTCATTACAAATAAGCATTTGAGTCAGAATTTAAACTCAAGCCTCCCTACTTCAGAAGTGTGCACTCTTTCAACTCCTACGTATCACTCCCAAGGCACAACTTTAAGAATCATGTCCATTGCGGAGCAGTTTTATGGATCAGATATAGACACTCTATATTCTAATGTCTCATAAATGAAGAGTTAGATTTCTTTCATAGTATAATTTTAAAAGAAAGGAAAACCTCTCTATAGTATTGTGTACTTTGAAAAGTTTTCACATAAATTTCCTATGAACTCATGAAGAAATTCGGAGAAATTTTTATATCCCAGCTTGATCAATGGGAAAAGAGAGCAGTAGAACAAATTCCTGGTGATTCCAAGATGATTTAGTGGAGGGACCAGGCTTGCAGAAGCTGCCACATCAGGCACCTCAGAGAGGTGACAGAGAAACCCCGTTCTTATGATAGTTGTCTTACTAGGTCCTTCTTTATGTTCCTCAGAACAGCTAGCTACATTGTCCCCTTTTCCTAAGACAAGAGGGTAGGAGAGAAAATATTGGCTCTATCACCAGGCTTAGGAGCTATTGACCCACACAGGATTTAGCCTCTACTCTCTCCTGCTCTTTATCTTTACTTCCTGAAGAAATTAGAGGAAAACCATCACACTGGACTACCTTCTGACAGAGAAAGAGTCAGCGCTGATAGGAATCCAGATGCATCTCTTGCTGGGAGCTGGCTCAGGATGCCTGGAGCTACTGTTGCTCTGTGAGGACAAGCACCAGAAGAAGGGGAATTCATTCTGCCCCATTTGAACTGATGTGCTTAGTGTATACAAGCTTAACCTTCAAATGGTCTCTGATCCCTACAAATCTCAGGGACATATATGTTCTTCATTAAATCAGCTAATATTTATAAAGAGTTTTATTTTTGTTGGGAATGTGTGATTAAACCCATGGCCTTATACATGCTAACTAAGTGCTCTACCACTCAGCTACATTCTCAGCCTATTTTACATTTTCTTTTAAGACAGGATCTCACCAAGTTGCCCAGGCTGGCCTTGAATTTGCAGTCATCCTGCCTTAGCCTTCCAAGTAGTTGGGATTACATGAGTGTGCCACCATGCCAAGCTAAAGAATTTTATTATTATAGCACTACTCTCAGTAGCCAAGATATGGACACATGGAATCAACCTAAATTTCCATCCATGAATGAATAAAATGTGTTATATAAACAATATTATTCAGTCATAAGTAAGTGAATTTATGTCATTTGAGGCAACATGGATAAACATAGATGAATTATGTTAATTAAACCAGGCACAGAAAGAAAAACACTGCACAATATCAGTCATACACAGGGTCTAACAAAATTGATCTCATGGAAGTAGAGAATTGAACAGTGATTACTAAAGGCTTTGGAGGAGAAGGAGAACAGGGGTATAAATTCTCAGGTCCTTTGGCAAAACAGGGTGACTATGGTTTGCATTAAATATTTTAGAAGAGCTAGAAGAGAATCTTAAGTCTTCTTACTACAAAGAAATGATAAATTCATGAGGTGATAGATATTATATCCTGGTTTGATAATTGTGCAGTATATATAATTTGATTGTTATACAATGTACACATTTATCGAAATATCACACTACTCCATAATTAGTACTCCACAATAATTATGTCAATTAAAATAAGAAAATAAACTTTACATGGGTCTGCCACAGGCATCACCTAACTAAATTCTGAGCTCAATACAAGGACTATATATCTGCCTTTTTTACATGGGGACAATCCTTAGTAATGATGAAATTACTCAGTTGACTTACTAAATTTGCATCACTTGACTTGCAAATACCTATTTACTTCTTCCCTACACCTTTCTTTTTGCTCACTTGATAACCTTAAACTATTTCAACCTTGGTGGCAGAAAGGTCCTCAAGAAAGCATTCAGAGACCTGCCTCTAAGGGATATAGGTATCCAGGCAGCAAAATATTACTGAGCCTGAGCGGGACATGGAGGTACAAGCTTCTAATCCCAGCATTTGGAAGGCTTACACAGGAGGATCATGGTTTGCAGACTGCCTCAGCTACATGGTGAGGCCCTTTGCAACCCAAGGATACCCCACTTCAAAAAAGAATAACTAGACAACTCTGACACACCTCCCATTTCTACTGCAAGGAAAGGAGGACCTAGGCTAAGACCTTTTGCTTGGTGACATCTGTGTTTCCGGCTTGAATTTGCCATCTCCCCCCATCCCATTTGGTATGGCAGAGCATGGTGTCATTGTCAAAGCCCCAGATGATTGTCCTTTATAATTTGTTTATACCACTCATTTTAGAAGCCTCAAGGCTTAAGCAGTTTTGGCTTTGTTGTTGCAGAGGGAGTGTTCTGTGTCGTGTTTTCTTCCTTGGTCTATATAGTCTTTGATCTTTTTTTTTTTTTTTGCTCTATAAATTTCTGATTTCATTTCCTCATTTCCTACAATTGCTTCTCATCCTTTACTTTGCTAAAAAGCCAAACTTTTATCTCTGGTTTAGTAAACTTATTATACATATCAATTATATAACCATGACCTCTCCTTTTGCCTGTGGATTTTCTCTCATTACCTCATTTCAACAGCTTTATATAAATTATTTCTTTAGCAAAAAACTGATTTAAATTTCTATATATATAGTAATTTATATTTAGTAATATATATATATATATATATATATATATATATATTATTTATTTCCTAAACAGGGAAAGACAAGCCATAACAACTTTTGGGGAGTTGCTGATGCTCAGTGAAACTAACTTTGATTTGTAAAATAATGGAATTTACTCTATTATCTATGAAAATAAAGGAGAGAGTAGATAGAAGGCTACCTATTTTTGTATACCCAAGATAAAAGATCAGAATTTGAAAGGAAGAGTGGAATTTGGGAGAGAAAAATATTGATTGTATTTGTTCTTACCAAGGGAGGAACTTATGTGTCAATAGAACTTATATGATAAAAGTTATGGACTTCACTGCGAATTAGAGAAAAGTGATGGACACTTACTAGAAGAAAGTATATGTGTTTATTATTATAGACATAGCATAGTTGTAATGATGCCTAGATGCCAATAACTCATACTTAGGTCAAGTATCAATAGAATTGGTGTTAGGACCACATATTTGATACTTAATTTAGAAAACAGTTTCAGGTGTCACATAATTATCTTCAGTCTTCTTTAGCTGTTCCCTGTGTATTAAACTCACATATTAAATTACAGTATTTGATTAATATGTTTATATTGAGTATGTATTTTTAAAAAGACCAGATTGAAATGTAGAAACACCTAAGTCCCATTAAATAAATGTTCAAATTTAAGGAACAGCCCCAATTTTACATTAAATTTATTCATTTGCATGAAGGTAATAGGTTTATGTAAATATATGTATCAATTACCAAACAATAATCATTTGTTACATAAAATATTCAGATTTTAATGTATACGGTATCATCCCCATGCCAAAGGATTTGATGACGAGTTTCATTTCTTATCCTGAGATATTTAAGCTTGAAAGATTTTGAAGTTAAGTTTTATACTAAATTGATCGAGTGCAAACTAGAGAAAGAAAGAGGTAACTCTCTGCTTGGGTGATAAATGATTGTGTGTCTAAAATGTTATTACAATTTCACTGAATCATGAAACATAGCTAATATAATTAATCACGAAAACACACAAATGTGCTGAAGAAAGACAAAGAAAAAAAAAACTGCACTCAGCAATATCCCAAAACCTAATAAAGGGATGTTTAAAATATTGCTTTAACCTTTATTGTTTTCAAGTGACTTTATATTCTTATTTAAAGCCAGTTTCATTAAACTTCATAATAAAATGTACTTTGTAATTCAATAGCATAGAGATAGTTAGGCCAAAACTTTAGGAAGTGCTGAAAGGACAAAGAACTGAAAATAAAATGAATGTCAGATATGTAAATGTGTTTTTCTGAACTATTCAACAATCAAGACCAGTGAAAGATGGTTCTTTATGTTTTATTAGAGAAGTTTTTCCAATAATTCATAGGACAGTTTTAGTCTTTATATAATTTTTTATTCAGCCAAATGAAGGTATGAAAATCCACAGATGTCTTAGTTTCTTCTAATGCAATGGGCTCAGTATAGTCATCACACTTCAAAAAATAACCCTCAGTATCTGTTTTTATTTGTATTAGGGATTGAACTCAGGGACATTCTGTCTCTGAGATATACCCCCAACAGTTTTAAAATTTTATTTGAAAATGGGATCTCATCAACTTGCTAGGAGCCTCAATAAATTTTGGAGACTGGCTGTGAACCTGTGGTCCTTCTGTCTCAGCTTCCCAAGTACTGGGACAACAGGCATGCACCACCAAGCCCTGCAAAAACCCTCAATATCAATCAATATCTTTGACCTAAACACAAGTAAAAATTTAAGTGGACCAGCATCCAATTCCATTGTGGAGTGTTCAAAATCCCAGACTGGGATGCAAAGGAGGATAGATCCCTAATCCCAGCCATAATACCATTCCACCGGACTGCTTGGCTCATAGCATGAACTCTAATTCCAACTCTATCTATGCACTACCCTAATCCTAATATATTTATTTGTTTAAAAATATTTATCAGCCGGGCGTGGTGGCGCACACTTGTAATCTCAGCATTTGGGAGGCTGAGACCAGAGGATCGTGGTTTGCGGACAGCCTCAGCTACTTAGGCCTTCTGCAACTCAGTGAGACCCGGTTTCAAAATAAAGAACAAAAACATTGGGCAGGGTGTGTAGCTCAGAGGTCAAATGCCTCTGGGTTCCATCCACAGACCCACACACACAAAAAATATTTTTCAGGTGCTTGCTATGGACCAGAGGCTATAATAGACACCAGGGATTTAAATATGCTTAGTGCATATTCTTATCATTCAAGCTCCTAAAATCCAGTGAGATGAAGGAGAAAACAATTATTGGGACCATAAAGAAGACATGATCTAAACTTTCCATGTTATATTGAAAATATACCTTCCCTTCCCTAATCGTGAAGCTTTATAAGAAAAATTCTATCTCTTGAAGGTGAATTCTGTCCCAGGATTCATCTAGATCTCATATAAAGATAACCAAGCTGCCCCAGAGGATATTCCTTAAGCTGCACAAATGCTAGTGATAGGATAAAGCATAAAGTCAATATAGTGATCTCACACTACAATAGGATTCAGAATGTGATAAAATCTTGAGCTGACCCGGCACTCTAAACACAGTCTGATAGCATATATTCATTGAGGATGAATATTTACTTGCTTGCAAAAAGAATGTCAACAAAATTCTCTGATGGACCTAGAAAAAGAGTCTCTGGATCAAGTGCAGTCTACTTAAATTGCATTTGTTTCTCCCAAGAACAAAGTCCTCAAGTCTGGCAATCACTTCACATCCTGAGGGTATTATAAATGGCACCATCAATGAAACCAAACTATGCATTCAGCCTCCTTGAATATGGGATAATGGACATTGTGCTTGAACCCAAAACTCATAGATTGAAAAAGTTGATTAGGGAATGAGTTTCTAAATATAAATACAATGGCTCTCTTTGAACATAGCTGAAGCATCTTCCCGGGCCTTAGGTTGATATACTCTGTCAATCTCAAGAGACAGTGTAAGATGCCTTGCATGGTAGAGAGTTAAAAGTGATTTCTCAACATGCAATGTATTTATCAGCTTTACTTAGACATCTGTGAAGAAGAGACTAGTAGATCACGAGACAGAAGAGAATATGGGTCATGGTCACAGTTCCCACCATTGTATGCCTGGGACTTGATACAATCCCTGATATGTCAATAATAAGCTCCTGGTTTATCTCTATAATAAACTCCTGGTGCAGATAATGACACTTCATTGAAAAGGTGTTTCCATTGCCAGTGGCCTTCTGGAGATAGCTGGTCATTCTATCACCTGCCTCCCTTTCCACACTTCTGATAGCCAACCCCAACCAACATGCTGCCTGATACCACCATCTTACCAATCTGTTAATTATCTCAGTGGCAAAGCTTGACATTCCTCAGTGAAATGTACAACTCTGGAGTTGAAATTCACCAGGCTCACCAATCTCTGGAAGTTCATTGAGCCAATCGATTCTAAAAAGCCAGATATAAATACATGACAGGCTGAGAGCTCAGAAGCAAAAGTTGCATCAAAAGTCAGACAAGACAGGAAGAAGCTTTAGAAAAGAAGAAAAATAAAAGCACAGAAACAGACTGTCACTTAATTTATGCAAAACTAAGATTTTTTAATTCTGATAATAAGATAGTATGCCAATATTAAAAGCCAAAGAATAAGAAAACTTCTCTATGAATATGAAGAGCAACATAATGACATGCAATCATATTGATAAAGAACAAAATCTCTTCAAATGACTTCAGTTCACCTCTGAGTTTGTTCTTTGTTTTCAAATGCGGGTAGTAATTGTCGCTACCTTCATAGACTGCTCTAAACATCTAGAATTACTCGTAAAGCTTCTGATGTGTAGTTTAGGAAGATGACACTTTTTTCAATTATTAAGGAGAGAGCAGTAAAATAATTTAAAAATCAATGAGTTTTAAAAGTATTAATTAAATCAAGTTTAAGAGGTATATTTTCTACAGGGAATCTCAGATCAGAACCATTAATATGATAATAATATAGCATGTCTGGGAAAGAGGCTTCAGAAAAACCAATAAAAGAAAACAACAGCAACAACATTTAGAGCTTTCATATAATTCCTCTGGGAATTTTCAAGGCTTGCTAAGCAATTTAGCCCTGTATTCTACCCAGAAAAAAAACATATAAACACACCCTCAAACCATAAATTAAGTCTTGAGTACTCAAATCGAATGCTAAAACTTAGATTCATTAAAACTAGTAATAATTTATAGGCAATGTCCTAAAGCCTTCTCTAACTTTAAAACTCAAATAATGTAACTAAACGTTTTAATTTCAATTATCTTTCCCAATGTACTCAAGTCTTCCTATTGTAATCATAAAGTACCTACTTTGGGCAGGAATGGTCAAAACACTAACAACTAACATGAGCAAAAAGAGAGAAAAAAGAAATGTTTTATTTTTTAATGTTTTTAATTTTAATTTTTGGTGACATTGGGGGTGGAACCCAGAGGCTTTCTACCTCCAGGCTATACTTTCAGACCTATTTTATACTTTATTTGCTAACAGGGTCTCACAAAGTTGCTGAGAACCTCACCCAGTAACTGAGGCTGGCTTCGAACCTGTACGATCCTCCTGTCTCAGCCTCCCAAGTACTGGGATTACAAGCGTGTGCCACCACGCCCGGAAACATGTTTTATTTTTAAAAACAGATAAAAACAGCAAAAATACTACATATTTCCCTAAACCCTGGATGACACTGTTTAAATTTACACTACATGTGCATAGCATCATATGTACATAAACAAAAATATCAGTGCTCATCAGCTCAATATGATTTACAGGGAAAGGGAGGGAGTGAGGTGGGATATGGGGGTAGCTTACCAAGTACTGTGTCTTATATGTCCCTCTCACTCTGAACTTCATTATGATATGTGATTACAATGCACTAATAAAATTATATTAAAATGAAGTAATTAGTGGGGTGTGGTGGCACACGCTTGTAATTCCAGCATGTGAGAGGCTGAGATGGGAGGATCGCAGTTAGAGGACAGCCTCAGCTACTTACTGAGGGCCTCTACAACTCAGTGAGAAACTGTTTTTAAATAAAGAATAAAAATAGGGCTGAGGGTGTAGCTCAGAGGTAGAACAGCCCTGGGTTCCATCCCCAAACCACAAAATAAAAAATAAGGTAATAATAAAAATTAATAAATAAATCTACACTGCAATTAACAATTGTGATAAAATGCATTCACCATTTCAACATAGATCACCTGACTATGTGCAGAGTACTGTTCTAGATAAAAGATTTCTAGAATGATTAAAATAGATAAAATCTCTGCCCTTCAAGTTCAAGGTCACAGTGGAGTAGATGGGATACAGGCAAATAAATATAGTTGGCAATTAAATTTTTCTCTATTTTTTCTTTCATTCATTCACTCATTCATCTTTGGATATTAAGTATTTACATGAGGAGTCATTGATCAAAATCTGCTAGATTCTGAAATTCGATTGTATGCCTTACACTTCCTATGCCTGCTGCTTCTTTCTTTCAGATTGAAAAAAAAAACAGAAAATAATAATGTGGTCAATATAGTCATCAAAAAGGGGGAGGGAGATTTTTTAGGTCAAAATAACTTTATCCTGAGACAGGACATCTGGTGTGAAGGGAAAGAGAGAAATATCTCTGTACAGGTAAGGTTAAAAGGCACTGGAGTTGTGGTTTGTCATCAAAAACCTTGAAGTCCTTCTGATTCCAGCCCAGCTCACTAGCAAACGTGAACAAGTAAATTTCTCTCTCCTGGGCCTCAAACTCTCATAAATTTTCGCTTATAATAACATTTTTTTTTTTTGCGGGTCTGGAGATGGAACCCAGGGGCATTTGACCTCAGAGCTACAACCCCTGCCCTAATTTTTATTCTTTATTTTGAAACTGAGTCTCACTGAGTTGCCGAGGGCCTCACTAACCGCGATCCTCCAGGTCTCAGCCTCCCGAATGCTGGGATTACAAGCGTGCACCACCACGCCCGGCTTATAATAACATCTTTAATGGCTTATAGTAACATCTCTCTTACAGCAGTATATAGGAAGGTGTACCTGAGCATGACTTAGGAGCTTTCACAGTTAGTGTTAACTACCACATCAATACAAGGAGCATAAATGGTAACTCCAGTGAGGAGTGTAGACAGCTATTTTTGACCAGAAGGGTATGTGCTTCATATCCAGGGGACAAAAGTTCATTGTATAGAAGGAACCTCGCTGGTAAGTTTCACTCTGAAAACCACAGGCTCATCCTCTACCCACTGAGCTAAACATCCTCAATCTATCAGTCAAAACTAGGTGCAATCCCAACGATAAGCACAGGAAATGCTTTGCTTCCATAGGCTAGTCATGCGGCTCTTGGTCACATGCCAATAGCTCTCTGTAAAGTCCTAAAGCCCCTAATGATCCTTAACATGAAAACATGTATTGTACTGCCAAAATCACTAATGACCAAAAGCAAATAAGAGGGAAATTAGAGCACTAAAGAGACCTGACCTAATTTTGGAGCCTGGCCAGCCGTTCAAGGAGTGCCAGATGCTTTCTGTATAGGTCACACCTGCTTAATTAGCAATAATAGGAGCTTTTGGAAGTTCAGAGAGAAATTAAATACTCACAGATAAATGATCTAACAATTTTGTCTCAACCAGAGAAGGGACAGGATACAATTTAATAACATGATCACAAATGGAATTGCAGGTTAATGACCTTGTGCTTTATAATTTAATGGGGCACACACAGTACCAGGCTGAAAGCAAATGGATTGGCAAATGTAAATGCATATCACAGCATTTTATAAATAAATTATTATAGCACTAATTGCAATTAAATTGTTGTGTTTTAATATGGCCTAGTAATTAAGTCATGAGTAGCCTGCTGCCTGGTTCTTGCCCAAACTTGGTGTCCAATAAAACCATTTGGTAAAAAGAAAAAGTAGTTCTGAATATGCCCTCACATTTTTGTAGTGTAGCTGAAGTAGCTAGAATTATTTTTTTTTCCTCTTCTTAGCTTTTTGGATGAGTATTTACAAAGAAAAACAACACCATAAAGATCTGAGTAAATTCAACCCTTCTGGTATCTCAAGAAACATTCAGTTATGGTTTAGTCTTCTCCTAAATCTTGTTCTTCCCCTAAAATGTATGGTACTTCTTGAGTTATATGGTTTCACTACTCCTCTCTTCTTTGGCACTGGATGGATAATGCTCTTGGCAGAAGTGTCACAGCAACTACGAGCTTCTGTCAGGTGTCAAACTATCATGGCCTCCCATTGGGTCACCTGTCCCACTCTGTGTTCTCACAGCCCTGTTTATAATCACACTTAACGTGGTTTACTTCATTCTTCATTCACGTGCTAATGGATCAAATTCTGTGGTTTACTAAAGGCAGGACCATGATTCTGTATATCCTCAAATGCTGCAATATTCTACACTTAAAAATAGCATTTGGTTAAGGAAAGAAGAAAGGAAAACTCATCTACAGCTCTTCACCCTCACTAAGAGGCCAAATGTAATAACTAATTAGTCAAACATATTTATTTTAGTGCCTGCCAACTGCAAGCATTTCCGATAATGTAGATATATAAGCTGCAATTCCTGTCCTTAAATAAAATATACAGACATTCACTAAAGAGAATGACCACATAAAGGTAAGATTGCTTTATTGCCAGGTACTGCACTGAAAACCATTTCAGTCTTCACAAGGATGCTCTTATGGTATAGTTCTTCCGTCTACTAGTTACGGGAAGAAACTAAAGCACAAAGAATTGAGGAAATCTCCCCAAGCCCTCTGTAATGGTAAATGACACAGCCATGTTTCTATCCCAGGCTGGCTGGCCCCAGAGTACTCTCGTTTCATTAAAAGCTATGATTTGCCGGGCGTGGTGGCGCACACTTGTAATCCCCACGCTTGGGAGGCAGAGACAGGAGGATCACGCAGGTTCGAAGCCAGCCGTGCGTGCTGGTTTAGGAGACCCTGTTTGCAAATAAAAATGTAAAAATAGGTCTGGGAGTGTAGCCCGAAGGTAGAAGGGCTTCCAGGAACCCCAGTACCACCAAAAAAAAAAAAAAAGCTATGATTTATCTATTAAAAACACTCTGAGCTGAGCATAGTGACACATGCCTATAATTCCAGTACTTAAAAAGCAGAGACAGGAGGACAGGAGATCTGGGGAAACCCTCAGGAACTTAGAGAGGTTCTCAGCAACTTAGTAAAACCAAGTTTCAAAAATTAAAACAAAAAATAGGGCTGGGGCATAGTTGAGAGGTAGAACACCCCCCCAAAAAAAACCCCACAAACAAATGAAAACACTCTAGTCTCAAGGGAGGCAAATGTCACTGAAACTTATGCATCAAGAGGACTTAAGACAGTGTTAGAGCAGAGATGGTGTCTCCACATCCTGGCAGAGTCAGATGGGCAAAGAGGAGTTGATGAGCAAGGAGAATCTGAAGGCCTCAGTGAACATGGTTCCAGAGAAAGGGCTCATGTGGACCATGTGAAAGATAAGGTTGCAGTCAAACCATGAAGGATTTTGGTATTCATGGCAAAGAAATCTCATGTTTTTAGCACCCAATTTTTGAAGCCAGAAATCTATGTACACTGGTCTATCTGTAAAACTGAATGTCTTGAGTAAATTCCCATTGAAGTGACATTTGTGTTTCTCCAAGATTTTCATGTGGTATCTCTCTTAAGGTCAAAGCAGCATGGTAGATAAACTCTGCCACCCCTTCCTATGACCAGCTCACACACATTAACTGTATAGAGGGCAGACATGTCATATTTGCATCAAGGAAGCCACTGCCCTCTTCTTTGCAGGGGTTTTGCTGGGAATGTTTCTTCATTTACTAGGATTTGATATGTCAAGTCTGATTCCTTCACAGCCACAGGTCCTTGATAAAGCAGGAAGGGAAATGCTTAGGCACTCATCCTATTTTGTCACTGCCTGTCCTGTAGTTATTCTCACACATGATGAAAGTTGGGAATAAAGCTGTTTCATGCAGTGTGTGTGTGTGTGTGTGTGTGTGTGTGTGTGTGTGTGTTGTGTGTGTGTGTGTTGTGTCTGTGTGTGTGTGTGTGTGTGTGTGTGTGTTTATAGTACCAGAGATGGAACCCAGGGACATTCTACCACCAAGCTATATGCCCATCACTAATTTTAATTTTAAAACAGGATCTCACTAAGTTTCTGAGGGCCTGCTAAGTTGCTGAAGCTAGCCTCGAACTCACAATCTTTCTTTCTCAGCCTCTCAAGGACTGGAATTATAAGTGTGTACCATGATGTCCAGCTATGCACCTCTATTTTAATCAGTTAGGTGTTTTTATTCAATTAGATCCATGAGGGATGGGGATGATTTTGGTTTCCATCATTTATGAATGATCTCTTGTAGGAGGAAAACAAGTGGACCTTCTTTTGCTGGCCATCAGGCAGGTGGCTGTCTTGACAAGGACTTGATTTTCTTGATTAATCTATGGTCAAAATTTACCTGCTTCCTCCAATCTCCATTTTAGTAAAAGCAAAGCCCTTGCCTTCAGCTTGACTCATTGAGGGGGAGGGCAATTAATTTGGAAAAGTAAAAAGAAAGGAAGAGTTTTCTGAATGATATTGACTACCTTGGAGTCCTAGATATATGAAAAAATAACTATTTCAGATGAATATTTTTATCAGACATAGCTAATAACAGCAGAGTCATTATAACTATGAACTTACAACATGCTAAGAGCTATATTAGACACTGCATTCCATTTGATTCTCATTTCAATCATGGGAGTGGTTATTATTACCCTTTCACATTTCTGCATGAGGAAACAAAACCTACAAATATTAGAGTGACTGGCCCATATTGCAGGTAACAGAACGTACCAGAATTAATTCCATTTTTCTTTGAAGTCCGAGTTCTTAAGCACCATGTTATAGCTAATTCACTAATCTAATAACTCATATTAATGTGGAACAGGGAAGCATCTGCCACACGACCCAGTATTTTTATTGAAGTTCCTTTCTGCCATGAAGATTTGGGATATTTTAGTCATCTTCCCTGTCACTGTGACCAAAATACCCAATAAGAGCAACTTAGAGGAGAAAAAATCTACTGCAACTCAAGGTTTCAGAGGCTCAATTCATAGGGCCGGCTCAAAGGCATTAACAGAAGAGGTGGAAGCAGCAGGACACACATGGTAGAAAGATGTGGCGCCCACATCACGGCAGCTGGAAGCAGAGAGGGAGAGGAAGGGTCCCATGGATATATATAATCAGCCAGACCACACCCCCAGTGCCTTGTCTCTGTCAGCCATGTACCACCTCTGAATTTTTTCATGTTGGAAAATATGCTTTCAATAGATGAATTTAGGGGGAATGCATTTTTAAATCCAAACTATAACATGCTCATGTCTAAATTAATTTGCCAAAATATTTTCCTTTGAACTAAGATTATTTTGAGCTCATCTTTTTATTTATTTACTTATTCATTTATTTATTTATTTATTGCCGGTCTGGGGATGGCACTCAGGGGCATTCGACCTCTGAGCTACACCCCCTGCCTTGATTTTTATTCTTTATTTTGAAACAGGGTTTTACTAAGTTGTGGAGGGCCTCACTAAGTAGCTGAGGCTGTCCTTGAACCGCGATCCTCTGGTCTCTGCCTCCCAAATGCTGTGATTACAAGCATGAACCACCATGCCCAGCATTTTGAGCTAATCTGGAAGGATTTTTTTTATTAAATTAAAGAGAGATTATTCCCAGGTATCAGTTGGGTCTTAGGTGGAAAAAAATAGCATAGAGGCAAGAAAGGTCCAAGCTCATAAATAAGATTCTAAAATAAGGCAGCCTGGTTCATTTGATTGTCCTATTATTTTTTTGAAATAAAAATGAACCATTTTTTTAAAAATTGCTCGTATCAGACAAAAGGGAAAATATGTTCTGTTTGTTTATGTGGTACACTTATACATGTATGTAAATATATATTTCTATTTTCCAGATTCTCTTTGTAGCTATGCATAATTATAGCTATTATTTCTCTGCCTCCTCTTCTTTCTTCATTATCGTGTGTGTGTGTGTGTGTGTGTGTGTGTGTGTGTGTGTGTGTGAGTGATACTTTAAGGTAATTAACTGAATGTTTTATATTATACTTTGTTCCTTTCAATAACCATATGAAAAAGGTAGGAAGATGATGATCAAGAAAGCCTTTATGTTTTCGTCAACTTAATGAAGCTTTTATTAGGTTTCTCCAGACTATAGGCTCTTGATCTTCCTTTTCTTAAAGCATGTACATTAGTAAACTAATTAGTATAAATTTTTTCTCTGGTTCTTTGAAATGGAAATCTTCTTCCAGTCTCTTTCCAATTTTACAATCCAGGAATGTCTTTCTCAGGGTCCTAAGAGCGATTTCTTTGAAATATAATCAGTTGAGATAACCACCCCATATGACCTCTCTGTAGGAAGGTAGGAGCCTAACTTTGATAAATGCCAATTGTCCAATAAGATGGCCTAATATGATGGAGCAATCTCCCCAATAAAGTCCTGCAGTACTTTTCCACTAGCTCACCTGGCACTTACATGTCCTCTGCCCTTTGATTCAAGACAATCTAGTACAATATTTCTGCCTTATTGCAATAGTTGGAATAGACTTTCTTTCCTTCCCTGTTTACCTCCATCTACTGCAATCTTATTTTAAGTTATTATTTCCATTGTACAAATGGAGAAATAGATTCGAAAGTCAGTGATTTTCCTGAGGCACAGAGCTGGCAAATTAGTGGAGACTAATCCAGATTTTGTTTTGCTTCTAATGTTCTTTCTGTGCTAGCTATTTGGGGCAAACAGAGTAGAGACCTTAGAAGGCAGAAAAAGGAGTTGGGTAGCTGGGGAAGGTAATCACTTCCATCTGGCCTATTTTATGCTTATAGCACATCTTGTGAATTAGAACAAAAGTGTGTGTGTGTGTGTGTGTGTGTGTGTGTGTGTGTGTACGCGCGTGTGGGTCCAGACCAGTGCTCGTGCACTGATTATGTGTCTTTTGGGGTTAACAGGGAGAAAAGTAGAGAGATAATTTGAAAGACTTCTGCTGAGATATAGGCAATGCTAAATAGAGAATAGGGAAATGACAAGTTTTCTTGAGTCAAACATGTGCACATGTTTTCCTTACACCTCCTTTCACCAATTTTAATGACTAAGAACCAGAAAGCCCTGAATACTGTCCAGTTCACCTTGTTGGGAAGGGGAAGATTTTGAACAGAGATGAGGAAGGGTACAGATTGTCTCTATCAGCCAATAATGACAAATATTAGGTTGAAAGCCAGGCTCCAACAAAGGAAGGTTCAAAAGATTGACTTGTGTGGGGGTTGTGCTGCTATCGGTTTCTTACCATACTGTGTCCCACTTATGAGCTGAAGGGGCAGGACTGCAGTGATATTTTCAGGGACAATTTTTAAATCACATGAAACAAATTGATCATAAGAAAAGACTAAGGCCATATAACCATTTTGCTGCTTCCAGTGGTTCCTTTTGCTTCAGAAAGTACTTGCTAAGGTAATGATGATGACCCATCATTGCTAGATAGCAATCTTTGGAGACTAAAGCTCAGAAATAGCAATTTTCAATATATTTATTATCTGAAAGCTACTCCAAAACTGAGCAGAAAAAGATATTACTATAACTTGACCTTGACAGGGCTGATAGATGAAGTATGACACAGGTCCAGACAGACAATAAGAATTTGAGTGATTAATTGGTGCTTTCAACTATGGCCATATTATGAGCATCGTAGAGATATATTTTATGTCTATGTCCACAAAATAGCTAATATTATGGATGAAGAGACAACTTTTGAAACAGTTTCACCATCTATACACAAGCAGCTCAACCAGTGCTAGATATCCATTGCTTTTTTTCATTGACACAGGTGGTTTTTATGAGTATAGGTCTCTGATTATATCCCATCATGACCACTCTAAAACCTAGGATAGAATATTCATTCTTTCTAAAATTTTATCTCATTTTCTATACAAAGAACATAACAATACTAGCTACCACACATTGTTTTATAACAAATTAGGTAACATAATGAAAGAGGATAATGCCTGAGGTGTAAATTGATGATTAATAGATATTATGCATCACAATTATATAAACAAATGACCATAAGAGGAGTGTAGAGTATGTCCAGATGAGACACAAAATGTGCGCTGCAAGTAGCATCTTAAGGAATACCACACGGAAGCCAAGAGTGTGAACTAAACTCTGTCAATTCAAATAAGGCTTGTGAAGAGGACTCCTCTTAAAGTCCAGAATATCTGCAACTATTATAAAATGAGAAAGGGGATTTAGAAGCAAATGGTGAGAATTAGGCCTTGTAGATATTTTGTAGCTGAGATGTACAAGCTGTAACTGAGATGACTTTAAAGCTACTTCCTCTAGCCATTGGCTTCAGGGATAACAGCAAAATAAACATAAAAATGCAAAGAGCCAAATCTTAATTTGTTAGAATTCTAACAACCACTCTGTTTCCTTTGTCTTACCAGAGGGTATGACTCATTTATTTTTATTATAAAAATCTCTTCCTTGAAAAAGTACAATAGCTATTAGATTCTAGGCCATTTGGGGGATTTGTGTCCTGTATTAAGTTTATTATCATAGGACTGGGAGAGTAGTTGGAACATAGGTGAAGTGAACTTTCACACTTACTATCCAAGCACCTAATTGGATCTCCTCTCATCCATAGCTCCTGCAGAGTGCCTATATTAACATTAACTCTCTCAGCTTTCTCACACTGAACTGGAGGAGGGATGATCACCTGAGTAAGAGTAGACTATTTATAAATGGGCTTGGAGGAATGAGTAAAGGCTGAAGCCAATAGGCTGGGAATTTTAGCCAGAAGATACATAAGGCAATTTCACATGGTCGAGTTTCAAAGTCCTATCATCTTCATGTTGAGGATACCATTATTAGCTCATCTGCACACACAGTCGTGAAGGATTAGAATCTATGAAAAATTAGAAGATGAGAAAGAAATATAAACGAAGATCCTGAAGAAAGTCTACTTAACCTTTGATTTCTTAATCTTTAATTATCTTTAATTAATTAATTAATCTTTCATTGATCTCAGATTGCCCTGAGCTATGTCAGTAGTCTAATCTAATGGATTGGATTTACAATGTCCCCCTAGTCGTCATGGAAACAAGGTAACAATGTTTGAAGCAGGGCTTGGTAGTCATCTCAGCAGGGGGTAAACCATTGGAATGAATTTATCAAGGTAGTGGCCAGGGCTAGTAGAGTGTGGATGGAGAAGGTGGGCCCCTGGGGTGCAGACTTGGGGATCATATATGGTTTCTCCTCCCCATTCTTCCTCTGCTTCTGGCTTCCTTGATGTGAGAGCAAAGCCGTGTGCTCTCTCTCCCCCCACTGTCTCACTGCCATGCCCTGAAATCTAGATACCAACACACCAACCTCACGTGAATTGAACCCAGAATTTCCATAAAAAAGGTGAGAAAATCAGTCTTCATTTTTCTAAATTGTAAGGTCAGGTCTTGTAGATTATAGCAATGAGAATACTAAGAGATCCAGTAATGACTCCTTTCTCTATTCTTTGTATTTGGGCTTGTTTGTGTTCTATAAAAATAGTCCTAACTAGCTGGGCTTAGTGACATACACCTCTAATCTCAGTACTTGGGAGGCAGAGACATGAGGATCTCAAATTTGAGGCCAGCCTCATCAACTTCACCGGGCCCTCAGGAACTTAATGAGACCCTCTTTGAAAATGAAAAATAAAACAGAGCTGGTGAATAGCTCAAAAGTAGAATGCACCCTATCAGAGTGGTGGCTGGTAAAAATCATCTCCCTTTCTTAGGCTTTCTAGGTCTCCATCAACAGATGAATGGTTTGAAAAATTATAGAAAATACACACAATGGAATTCTACTCAGAAATAAAAAAGAAGAAAGTCATGCCATTCGCAAGAAGATGAAAAGACTTGGAGAACATTGTGTTAAGTGAGATCAGCCGAGCACAGAAAAACGAGACATATGTTTTCTCTAATATGCCCAAACTAGGGAGTGTTAGAAATACCAAAGGGACTCCAGATAATGGACGGGGAAACTCAGCAAAGCTAGAAAAGAAGGGCAGGGGAGGAAGAAGGCTGAGGTTGATGGAGGAGCTACATTTGAATAAGTCTATAAGTTTGAATATAGCATGGTTAACCTGTACACTCATTGTCGGGAGAGGGGAAAGGTAGGTGGGGGGGGGGGGCACCAAGTACTGTGTGAATGTATGCTGTTGCGGCCTGCTTGGCTAGACTGGGATGGGGCGGTGGCTCAAGATGGCACCTAGGCATGTTGCCAAGTCACGAGGCTCACGAGGCTGGCGGTGTCCTGAGCCTGCGCAGTGAGCCCTATCAGGCGCCCTACGGATGATCAGTGACGCAGCGCCTCGTGCTACCACCAGCCCGCCTATTAGAGGGTTAGAAGTGTGCCTGCCCTAGCTGTGGGAAGCTTGGGGTTGGTGGAGTGATGAGGGAGGGGTTATGAGACTGATATATATTTGCCTGCTGTGCGCATTGAAGAGGAAGCATTAAAGAGGAAGCATCATCAGCAAGTCGGTGTTCATGTGTTTCTTCCCTAGGCTCTGCTGGTCAGAGCCTTAGGGTCGCGACAGTATGCCATTGTCAATATGATTCACATTATGATGTAAAAATATAGTGAACCAATAAAATTTTTAAAAATAAAAGTTTTTTTTGTTTGTTTGTTTGTTTGTTTTTGTTTGTTTTTTTTTTTTTTTTGCAGTACCGGGGATGGAACCCAGGGGCATTCTACCTTTGAGCTACAGTTCCAGCCCTATTTTTTATTCTTTATTTTGAAACAGGGTCAAATTGAGCTGCAAAGGGCCTCAGTAAGCAGTAAGTAGCTGAGGCTGTCCTGTCTGCAAACTGTGATCCTCTGGTCTCTGCCTCCCAAATACTGGGATTACAAGCATGAGCCACCACACCCAGCCTAAAAATTTTTTTAAAGCACAAAAATAAAAATTGTAGAAAGCTCCCGGGTTTCATTCCAAGTACCTCCATGACACACACAAAAAGTATACTTAACTAGAAGAAAAACTGTATGTTCACTATGTATGCAAGCAATGAGGCAGAGGGCCCAACTAAACTCAAATTTGATTTTCTTAAATTTAACTTCTCACTTTGATTGAAGGTATGAAAATGATCCAAAAAAAGTATAAGCCAAAGTACCCATAATCCCTGGGAGAGGCATTATGGGTATAACTGACTTTTCCGTTTACTGAGTAGATTATTCTAGACAAAACAATTAGCTTCTCTGCGCCTTTGTTTCTGCATCTATGAAATGGTAATAGTAATATCCAACTTGTACGGGTTTGGGATGGGAAATAAAATAATGTCTTTATAACTTCCAATGTAATTCCTGCCATAAGTTTAAAAATTATTGCCCTTTGTACCCCTGGGAAACTTTTCAAGGATGGCACAGGCTTGATTCATCCCCCATTTACTCCCTCACCATCTTGTTGGTGATACATCTTTAACAATGGCACTCGGTGGCCCATATGACATTTGTTGCAGGTGGGTAGCTATTACAGCATCATTGTAGGTGATGCTTATAAGGAAAATAATACAGATTCATTTAAGAAAGTTGAAAAGAGCCGTGTCCTCTGGAGAAGGTCATATAGCTATTAGAGTAATTGAGATGAAAATAAAGAGTTATAAAGTATTTAAGATAGTTAAGAAAATCAATGCAGTTCAGTGAATTGCCAAAAGAATCAATTACATCTCACTGGTTGCAATGGAAAGTGGTTTGTGCATATGTATTTAAAAAATAGTTTTTAACCCTGATGTCTAACCTAATGTTGTTGCCCTAAGCATCAAATTTGAAGTAAGTTTACACGGAAAAGTAAACACATGCCAGAAACCCCAAAGATGGGCCACCAGCCAAGATACAGTTGATCCATGTATAATGCACAGCGCATGATTCAAAATGATGGTGAATAAAAATTTTTAAAAAGAGGCCGGGCGTGGTGGCGCACGCTTGTAATCCCCGCGCTTGGGAGGCAGAGACAGGAGGATCGCGCAGGTTCGAAGCCAGCCACGCGTGCTGGCTTAGGAGACCCTGTTTCCAAATAAAAAATGTAAAAATAGGTCTGGGAGTGTAGCCCGGAGGTAGAAGGGCTTCCAGGAACCCCAGTACCACCAAAAAAAAAAAAAATTTAAAAAGACGCCTAAGTTTATGAAGATGAAGGATAAATTTTGCTTACGTGTTTATGGGTTATAACCAAATAAAGCCCTTGTACTGAAATGCTCACTTCATCCCTTTGAAGATAAGAAAATTAGTTGTTTTTGTTTTGTTTTGATGGTAGTGCTGGGGATTGAACCCAGGGACATTCTACTTCAGAGTTACACCCCACGTTTTATTTCACTGTTTTGAAACAGGATCTTGCTAGGTTGCTATGAGTCTTGCTGTTTTTCTAAGGCTGTCGTCAAATCTGAGATTCTCCTGTCTCAGCCTCCCAAATACTGGGATTATAGATATGTGCCACCACATCCTGTGAAAATCAGCTAATCTTCAGTACTTCCAGATGATCTTTCTTCAAGACTTGATGAACTTTAAATGTTGTTTGAATGTATTCCATCTGACCTGAGGCTACAGATGGTAACACAATGGGGTCCTGAGTGGTAGCAGTTCTGAAGCGTGACATAGGCTTCTCCAATTCTCCTATAATAAGCCTTTTTCAAAATTGTCCTTGTGCCTTTCATTTGTTGAGTTTGGACAACTGTGAGAAAAATATATAATCAAGAGTCATCTGAGTGGCTGGGGTGCTGTGTGTGTGTGTGTGTGTGTGTGTGTGTGTGTGTGTGTGTTACTGGGAATTGAACCCAGGGGCATTCTAACTCGGAATGCCCTATTTTATTTTCCATTTGGAAAAAGGATCTTGCTAAGTTGCTGAGGGCCTTGACATAAGTTGCTGAAGTTGGCTTTGAACCTGCGATCCTCTTGTCCCAGACTCTCAAGTACTAGAATTGCAGACTTCACCACTATCCCCAGCAACTATGGCTTTCATAGTGCCACATGGTCTCTCCTGAGGGCGTGTTCTCCCTGGCCCTCTCAAATGTTGGCTCTGTTGAAGCACATTGCCGTGGTATACAACACTCTTTGAAGGCCTGTAGGGGTGAGGGCTAACGGCTCCTGGGAGTCAGACTCTTGCCAAAAAACAAGTAAGACAGTGAACAAATACTTCCTTTGCTATCAAGCCTTGAACTAACTGCATTTTTGTAAAGGAACCAAAGCAAGAAAAGCCAGGTAACCCATACCTAGATTCCCAACCTAGAGGCACTGTAAGATGATAAACATCATCGCTTTAAACCTCTACACTTCGGAGCAATTTGATATGCTACAATCGATAACTAATACAAGGAGTCAGGCACTGTGAACAGCTGGGGAATGCTACCCTGGTAGCCACATCCCTGCTCTCAGGGCACTTATAGTATAGGGTTGCTGGCGACACCACAGGAGCCCACAGCACAGGGATCCACAGTTCCCTGTCACTGCTCAAGCCCTAAGTGAGAGGGTGTGCATCTTCTATCCAGATGCATGCATTTTGCAAAAGACAGGAAGGAAGTTTTCTCCCTGCACTCACTGACTATTTGACATTCCCCAATTGGTTAATATTCATAAAACTTGCAGAAATCCCTGTTAATACCAAGATTTGAAATCTCTAGGAGCCAAGCTGTCGCCAAGGGGCCTGATTTGCATCCATGAATATGCAGCAGCACGAGCCCCTTGCTTGGGATTTCTGCCCTGTGATGGGCGTCAATGGTCTGTATATGGCTATGCATTTTCCCTTCCAGAACTGAAAGTCCAACTCAGGAAACAAAGTCAGAGCTGGAAAGCAGAGGATCATGAACCCTTTTCCATTTTCTTTCTATGTTAAAAGCGCACAGTGACCTCTCCATTCTCGGAACTGTTCTTACTTCTGTCTAAATTCTGGGAGAGATGATGTGAATCTTACAGCTTTTTTCAGCCCTAAGCCTTGAGAAATGTTGAGTAAACTTTTCGACTGCAGTTGTATATTTTACAAATACACTGCTCACACTCAGACAAAAATAAGTAACCACTACTATGTATAATGATCTTGGAAAGGTAGAAAAAGAATTTGTTTCCAAAGATTTAAGATAAATGAATTATAATATTTGATATTTTCAAGTAATGTTATTTTCACTGGATGGTCTTTTATCATGGAGATAGAAAAGCTTTGAAATAAGCAGAAAGTCAGGGGCTCATTTTGATTTTCTAAGTCTTCTCATTTTCTAAGGAAGGGTAAGAGTGGGAGGTGGGCCCCTGGTCCTATTCAATATCCAGCATCGTCTTCATTATCATCATCTTCAACTTCCTTTGGGATTCCTTTAATAAAATCAAAATGATCTGTACTGTGGCATGGGTGACCCCCTGGGGGAAGATTTAGGATGAATGACTCAGGTGTGTCTTGCTCCTGCCTAAGCTCCCTCCGCAGGAGATGAAGCTGAATCTCCCCCGAGATCCTAGGTCTCACAGGGCCATTGCCTGGTCATTGAGGCATCAGACTGAGGTCAGATGGATTCACGTGAGCCTAGTTTATCCATTCTGAGATTCTCAGAACTACATTCATAGGTGGTGGAACATATTTTTAGAAATGTCAGGAAACCTTAAAAGAGAAAGTAAAGCATTTGATAAAGAACAGGATTATTATTGCCAGACTAGAGGAAAGGAGTAAGTTTCAATCAATAAAAAATGGCCTGAAAACAGAAAAGGGAGCTAGCATTGCTGGAGTTCCTAGCATACATGGAAATTACCTTAAATATAGTCAACAGCATTGGGAGATAATTATTATTATCCCCTTTCACTAAATCAGTATGTTGGAGATTCAGAATTCATAGCCAGATTTGCTTTAGTCTCAATCCTGGCCTCTTTCTACCCCATCATCTTGCAACAAAGAAATGTGCACTTGGACTCTTTCTCTACCTGGCCATTGGCATTACCTGGGGCTCTACATTCATCCCTGTTGAATTCTTCTACTATGTGAGCAAGTGAGTTGTTTCGGTAACTTCATGAGTTTCTTAAAGTAATACAGTCCTCATCCTGTGGCCTAAAGGGGCAGTGGGATAGATTCTGAACAGAGAATATCTATCCAGGTATAGTCACTGGATCACCCTTGTAGATAGACTGTAATAATTGCAATGAGGCACTATCTCCAGTTTTCTTTAGAAGAGTCAAAAATAACAATGGGGAGGGGAAGGCTCACAAAAGCCTGCCCCAAAGCTGATCAGGTATGGATTATGGCTGCAGATATCAGAGAATGAAAGGTGTCATTTTAAGTGTGTGTAAAGATAGAGGGTCTCTTTTTACATTGACTGACAGGCTACATCCAAGGAGCTTGAGAAGTCCAGTTCTCCTTTCAGACCCATCTCTGGCTTGCTTAGACAAGCAATTCTAACATTGCTGCTCACCAAGTTTTTCAACTTTAAATAGGTGGTATCTTGTGTTTAAAGTTGTGTCTCATAAACTGAAAAACAAAACCCAGATGTGAAAATGCTTTGAACGGATAAGATGATCTGGAACAACTAGAAGAGGAAAGATACACAACATCAAAACTGAGATGCTAAATACCAATTTTTTTTGGTGCTACTGGGGATCCTGGAAGCCCTTCTACCTCCAGACTACACTCCCAGACCTACTTTTACATTTTTATTTGGAAACAGGGTCTCCTAAGCCAGCGCGCGGCTGGCTTCGAACCTGCGCGATCCTCCTGTCTCGGCCTCCCAAGCGCGGGGATTACAAGCGTGCGCCACCACGCCCGGCTTAAATACCAATTATTTTGATAATTTTGCCTGTGAAATATTTCTGATGAAAACACACACGAATACAAACACCTCCCAGAGGCCACATTCCATGTCAATTATATTTATATTTACTGTTGTTTCTCAAATTTTGGCACAACATACCTGAATTAAAAAGCACCTCATACAATTCAAATCTGGGATCCGAATTTTGGGAACCAAAATTTCATGGTCCAGAGTTAATAAAAAATGCTTTTTTAACCCATTCCCAAAGTGAATGTCTGGTCTCTCTAGACTACATTGTGAGAAAAATAACAACATCTTCAACTCTACATTTTGAAATCCTCAGGTGTAAATTGGTAGACTTAATGTTTCTACTTAATATGAGCCCTTAGGAAAACTCTGAGGCCTGCCTGTCAGGCAGGGTAACAAAGGTGCTAGCCTTGTGCTGAAATAGAGGTTTAACACTAGCAATTGGCATTCATGGGCCTTTCAGATAGTTTGGGTAGAGGGATGTGGAGAAAATAAGAAATGGATCCAGAATGTGTTTTGCCTTTCTCTTTCCTCTGGCTCTCATTAAGACATAAGTTATTTCTTTACCTGAGAAAGACAACCTAAAATGAATACTCAAATAAGTAAGTAAACACAATTCAAAAAGCACAACCTCAGGTTACCTGGGTTCCTCTGCCCATCCCCACCTTGATCCCTGACCAATGAAATAACCTTTCCCATTTTCTGCTGTAACCGCCATCAGTGAGGCAAAAAATAATCTGAATAAATCTGACAAATGTTTTCAAGTCTTTTCCTAACATTTTTTTTATGGACTCAACCAAGGATAGGCATGAAAAGGGTAATGTTTCCATGTATATCAGGAATTAAACAAAGTTAATATCTCTCCATATCTCCATTACATATCTCCATTATACTATACTTACTGATCTAGTTTCTTCTAGTGTGATCAGACATTACATAAATGAACCAAAGACTAGACATATACAATATGAATTATGCTTTAATCTCTGTATAAAAGTGTACTAACCCACAAAAAACAATATGTTTGCTTGATACTAACTCATTCAATTTGTATCAATAGCTTCTATTGAATACAACACAACCCAATTTTATGATGAAATTAGGATTAGACAGAAAATAAATTCCCCATAGTCATTTGCCAGTCAGTGGCAAATTGAAGTTTGAACATATAGTTTTTTACCTCAAAATTTCATATTTTCCTAAAGCAGAAAGAAAGTGTAAAGCTAGGTGCGCTGAGCTCTGGGCACTGCCTTGGCATTAGCTTGTCTGCTCCCTTGACATGGGAGTGCTGGGTGTGGGGGAGAACATCATGATAACAGTTCTTAGTTTATCAAGCACATCCCATTTCACCACTGTCAATACTCCCTGGAGGTTTAAATTCAGCTATGTGAGAACAACCAGCTTTCCCTGATGAAGAACAGAAATTAAACAGACTCTCTGGAAAGGATTGAAAGGATTAATGCTGTTAAGCAGGACTCAGTATGCATGGGTATGCTTGCTCCTCAGCCTCATCTGTGCATCAGAGCTGGACTCAGGATCAGCCCAAACCTATGCTGGATGCATTTTGATACACTATATTTGCCTAGTTAATACTTCTGATAGCTACAAACATTACAGCTGAAGAACTTGATCTTGTATCTGTTATCAACCCACTTTTTTTTCTCCCATAGTTTAATCTCGGCTATTGCCGCCTTTGTTTTTTTTTTTTTTTTTTTTTTGTGTGTGTGTGTGTGAAAATGGTTTATGTATAAATAAACATACCAATAAAAAATATTTTTCCTTTCCCATAAAGGTCACATGTAACGCAGTATCTTACATTTTATTAACTGTGTACCTTATAAAATATTTTTTCAATCTAGAAGGAATTATGGTGTCTTTTAATGAAATGTTTGTAATTCTATTTGGATGAACCATAATTTATTCAAGCAGAGCCTAGTGATGAAAACATGAAATATTTTCTTTTTTGTATAACAAACAGCAATGCAGAGAATAATTTGCACACATGTAATTTAGATAGTACAAAATGCTAGATATAGATCTGCTGAATAAAGAGTATTTTTAATTTGGGAAATTTCAGACAATATTAGAAAACTAGTTTATGCGCAAGAGGATATCTGGACAAGGTCTACTAGCTAGCATAAATATTCTCCATGACTTAGAGCAATAAAACTTTTCAAAGTTCTTTCCCTGGGAATGGATACATCTAGAATTCAAGGTCATTTGCTGACAGAGTTAGCATTTGCACCATTCTTCTAACATTTGCACAATCCTTTTCATAACTCGTCCAAGGCTTAGCAATAGTGTGAGCCGAACTGTGAGACCCTCCAATTACTTCAATGCCAGGTGTCAAAGCTGTGAAATGAAATGATGATCCTAGGTTACTAGACTATAAACATGAGCCCTATGCCCTAATATTGCTCATCTTGTTTTTATCTTCCTTTATTCACACTTGTTCATTTGTTTGCTTTGTTTTGAGATAGGGTCTCACGATTTTGCCTTCCCTCACCCTGAAGTTTTAAATTCAGATGATCCTCAGCCTCTCAAGGAGCAAGGGCCACATACCACAGTGTCCAGCTTCAGTGTATATCCATTCTTATAGCTGATGAACCCTTATATTCTAATATAAAAGGCCTAAGGATAATCAATAATGAATCCAAATTATATATGCACTGACTCGATGAGGTACCACATACTAGTCCCACTGCCTCTGTCTTCTGATGAAATTCAAAATTTTCTATTAAAGTGGTATAATAAAGTTGACCTACAATATCACTGAAATTAGTTTTTCTTCTTATTCTTTAGCTTCAATACATAGCCTGATTTTCTTGTAAATTTTAGGAAACTAAAGACTGTAATATTCAGAGAATAGGAATCATGTCACAATGACATAGTTAGATAGGACCTTGCTACTACTAACCTCCATTCCTTCTGTCATCCTTGATGATGGGTTATTTTACTTAAACTGGCCTTTCCTGATAGATTTTCTTTTCCATGACTATAAAACAATGTACTTATTGCCAATTACAACCTACATGATATATTATGCCAGAAAACAGAACAAATAAAAATTTCCCCATATCAGAGATTTTCATTTATTTTTATATAATTATTATTTTAGATATTCAAGAATGCCAACCCTAATCAGCTTAATAAATTTTCTCAATGCCTTTCTAGAATGATGATTATAATATGACCCCAGGCATAGTTAAAGATAAGCAGTGCAATTGTTGCACTTTCATTTTTTTAGTATAAAATATTTTTTCTTACTTAACCAATGAAAAATTGATATTTATTGACTAGAGATTCTATTTTTTTACTCTTTTTTTACTCTCTTTTAGACTTTATCTGGACTACCACATACAGGTATGACAGAGCAACAGTAATCAAATCTAATATCTTTTTTAATAACTACAAATAACTCCAACTAGAATGGCAAATCACTCAAAACACAAACAACAACAAATGCTGGTGAGGATGTGAAGTAGAAACTCTAACACATTGTTGGTGGGATTGAAAATTAATGCAACCACTTTAGAAAAGGAGGATCCTGCCGGGCTGGTGGCCCATGCTTGTAATTCCCACGCTTGGGAGGCTGAGACAGGAGGATCACGCAGGTTCTAAGCCAGCCTCCGCTGGCTTAAGAGGCCCTGTTTCCAAATAATAGGTCTAGGAGTGTAGCCTGGAGGTAGAAGGGCTCTGGGTTCCATCCCCAATACCACCACAAAAGAAAGAAAGAAAGAAAGAAAAAGAAAGAAAGAAAGAAAGAAAGAAAGAAAGAAAGAAAGAAAGAAAGAAAGAAAGAAGGAAAGAAAGAAAAGGCGGATCCTTAGAATAATGGGAATGAACTCACCATATGATCCAGCAATATCACTTATGGGTATTTACCCAAAAGAATGGAAACCAAGCTACCAAATTAATACATGCACATCTATGTTCATACCTGTACAGTTCACCATTGCTAAACTATGGAATCAACCCAGATGTCCATCAAGAGATGAATGGATTACAAAATTATAGGATATGTACACAATGGAATTTTACTCAGCCATAAAGAACAAAATTATGTCATTTACAGAGAAATGGATGGAACTAGAAAACATTATTCTAAGTGAGATTAGTCAATCAGAAAAAGTAAGAAATTGGATGCTCTCCCTAATATAAGGAAGCTAAGGGAGAAAATGGGTCATAGGAGGAACTCTAAACAAAGAAGGAGAAACCATAGATAAGCAAATAAGGTGACCTAACTGAAGGGGATGAGAGGGAAAAAGAGGAAAATTCTCTAATGCACACGATGTACATTAATAGACATATCAAAGACAATCACTAAGCAAACATGAGAAGGGCAGGAATTGGGTAAGGGCTAATTGGGTGATATATGCCTCTACCATCTTGTACTCTATTAAGATGTATGACTACAGTGCACCAATAAAAATAATAGAAAACAGACAAAACATAAAACAATTGTTTCAGATGTTCTATAAAAAAAAGTGCAGGACTTCAGGAGAAAAGGAAACAAATGAACTCTGCTTTCCATGTCTTTCAGCCTAGGAACACTCTATACAGAGAAATAAATCCTCACATACAACTTCCATTCCTTGTTGGCTAATTCCAACATCATAGTCATCTCAGGGACACTAAGTGCCAATTTCCTTGAAAATGAAGCCTAGTTTTCTCTTTTTTACATACGAAGTAATTTTGTATTGTTCAAAGCACACTATAAATATCAGGCATGGTGTATTCTTCTGTCTTTAAATGTGTGTGTGTGTGTGTGTGTGTGTGTGTGTGTGTGGACAGTAGGGAATAAAGAGGTTAGAAAAGATCTCAAAAAAATTTCTTAATGTTTTTATTGGTGCATTGTAGTTATATATCTTAATGGGGTACAAGATGGAAAAAGAATATACGTGCACATCACTCATTTAGCCCTTCCCTCCCCCCTTCCTCCTCATGTTTGGCTTAGTGATTGATATGTTTGTGAATGTATGTCATGCACGTTAGGGAATATCTCTCTTCTCCCCTCCCATCCCCCTCAGTCAGGTCCCCTTATTTGCTCATCTACAGCATTTCCTTATTCATCTAGAGTTCCTCCTATGACCCATTTTCTCCCTAGCTTCTGCATATTAGGGAGAACACCCCATTTCTTACTTTTTGTGACTAACTAATCTCACTTAGCATAATATTCTCCAATTCCATCCATTTTCCTGCAAATGACATAATTATGTTCTTTATGGCTGAGTGAAATTCTGTTTTGTACATATCCCATAGTTTTGTAATCCATTCATCTATTGATGGACATCTTGGCTAGTTCCATTGTCTGGCAAGTGTAAATTGTATGGTTAAAAAAACAGACATGCATACTTTGGTTTGGTAGTTTGGTTTCCATTATTTTAGGTAAATACCCAGAAGTGGTATCGCTGGATCATATGATAGATTCATTCCCATTTTTCTGAGGATTCTCCATACTATTGAGGCAGCTCAAATATCAGGTAAGTTGTTTAGTCCTTATCTGAAATGTCCATTGCTATACATTCATGTTTCCTGATTTGAAACATAGCCAACCATTTTTATTCTGCCTCTGATTCTCCGTGTCTGGTATTCTCTATCCCTTTCCAGTGTTTATCAAGCAAAGTTGCTCCAAATACTTTGGTTCTTCAAATATGAAAAACTTTATGTTTTTTATCCCATTTTGACTGCTCTTATTACTTAAATTATGATTCAACTTTATGTTAAAAACACAAAATTTGGAAACTTATTATATGCTAACACTTTTATTTAAATGTTTTCTATTATACTAACTTTCAATATTGGGTTCACTTTTCTGTGTCCAGATTGGTGTTTGGTCCAGAGTTTATACTTTAAGGGGGTCAGTCCAAAAGGAGATGATTTGTCCATATCAGAAAATATTGTTTTCTATTTCTGCTTATATCTTTACATACTCACATAATAAATGATAACCTATGGACAACTTGGAAAAATACAAATTCTTTATTGTTCTTTCAGTAGGAAACATTTGAGAATCCCAGATCCAGTTTTTGAATGACAACCCACATTTCACCTATAATTCAATAGGTCCAGGAATATTTCCTTCTTGCTGTATTTTATTTGCAAAAAATTAAAATAAATATGGATAATTAGCTGATAAAGGAAAGCATCAACTGAATTTAGAGGTCGAAATATCTAAAGACAATCATGATTAATACACATTCAAAAATTTAAAGTGAGCTGGTGTAACTATATATTTGAGCCTGCCAAGAACAAAGGATGAAGGTATATGGCTACTAGGTAGAATGTTTAAAAAAATTTCTGGTAGCCCTCCACTCTCTCCTCTTAACTTCCATAATTAAATATGCCACTGTAAACACAATTGTTTAGAATTATATTTGGAGTTAGTGAATGACTATTCATATTTTTTAAAATAAATTTAAATTTGTTATAGATTTTTAAAATATGTTTTCCATGGTGTTCCAAGAAAAAACTGTCACACAAGAACCCTTTATATCTTGCCTTCCCATCCAATTTCCAAAGCAAGTTGATGGAAATTACTGATCATCTCAAATGGTCATCTCAAGTACCTCCTTCACACAATATCCCCCAGTAGGGTGAAATGCTTATCATGGTCTTTCGAATAATGCTGCTTAGCTATATGATGTATGAAATCAAATTCACTAGCAGCTATTTTACCCAGAAAACATCCTCTAGGTCTTTCTCCTCCTCTCCTGACACACCCAACACACATATACATATTAAGGTCTTAAAAATCTTCTTCAAAGTGGAATAATACCATCTTTTTGTTATATTTTCAAAATTAAGACAGATTTCTGAGAAAACCATGGCAGAGTTATTTAATTTCCTTTCAGTACTGTCAATTTTCCATTGAATTGATTTGTATAACACAAAATTTTGATTTCTTTTTTTTTTTTTTGCAAAATACATTGCTTTATTGAACTGGCAAATAGAAACACTTTCCAAAGACAATTAATTTTAAATATAAGACATTTGTCTATGTTTCACTTAGAAGCTATCTCAAAGCTAAAGTACAACTTCATTTTTAAACATCTACAAAGGAAAACTAGAGAATTTTTTAGACATGTTAGTTATAAAAATTTTTTTATTTAAAATAACTCAGTCTAGTTCAACAAAAAAATTCAAATGTTCAGTCCTACTACAAAATCATTATCAATAAAAATATCCATCATATCATAATAAAAAGTTTATTGAAGCAGATAATTATTTTATTAATTTAAAAGAAATTTATCTTTCTTTTTTAATTTTTTATTGGTGCATTATATTCATACATCATATTGGGGTAAAAAAAATTTTGTGTATATACATGTACACATCCCTGATTTAACCTCTACCCAATTCCCACCCCATTCCCTCCCCGTCCCTCCTTCCCTTGCTTGGCTTAGTGGTTGACTTCAATATGTTTAAGTACATTGTGTGTTTTAGAGATTTTCCTCTTCCCCCCTCCTTTCTCTTCCTTTAGGTTGCCTTGTTTGCTCCTCTATAGGATTTCCTTTTTCATTTAGAGTTCCTCCTATGACCCATTTCTCTCTAACTTTCACATATTAGGGAAAGAATCTGTTTTCTTATTTTTTGTGACTGACTAATCTCACTTAAATCTCCTTGAAGAGGGCATAGGTCCAACACTGCAACACAGAGGCACAGATAAACACTTTCTCAACAAGACCCCAAAGGCACAACAAATTAAAAGGAGAATCAATACGCGGGATTGCATGAAACTGAAGAGCTTCTGTTCAGCAAAGGAAACTATCAAGAACCTAAATTGAGAGCCAACAGAATGGGAGAAGATTTTTGCCACCTATACCACCATAGAGGACTAATATCTAGAATATACAGAGAACTCAAGAAACTCAACACTAAGAAAACAAAGCATCCAATAACAAAATGGGCAAATGAACTAAATAGAAACTTCACAAAAGAAGAAATTCAAATGGCCAATAAATGCATGAAAAAATGCTCAACATCACTGGCAATCAGAGAGATGCAAATCAAAACTACCCTGAGATTTCATATAACTCCAATTAGAATGGCAATCCTTCAAAACACAAACAACAACAGATGCTGGCAAGGATGTGAAGAAGTGGGAACTCTAAGACATTGTTGGTGGGATAGCAAATTAGTGCAACCAATTAGTGCAACTGTTTTGGAAAACAGTATAGAGAATCCACAGAAGAATGGGAAAAAATCTACCATTTGATCCAGCAATACCACTTCTGGGTATCTACCCAAAAGAAAGGAAACCAAACTACCAAACTAATGCATGTGTATCTATGTTCATAGCTGCACAATTCACCATAGCCAAACTATGGAACCAGCCAAGATGTCCATCAACAGATAAATGGATTACCAAACTGTGGGATATGTACACAATGGAATTTTACTCAGCCATTAAAAAATATTCAATTACATCATTTTTAGGGAAATGGATGGAACTGGAGGACAAAATTTTAATTTCTTTATATCACTCAATTTTTTTCCCATTGATGCAAAAATCTTGAGCCAAATCTCCTTATCATTTGGCCCTATGCTACATTTCTAGTCATCTTTACTTTCTATCTTTTATAATAACAAAATTTATAATAAGATAAATGCTCATCAGCAGAGCTAGATAAATTATTATATATCTATTCAGTAACAGAGTAGCATGCATTTTTCTTTTACATGAATATGCTATTGTTCTATATATTGCTATTGAATTATCTCTAAGAGATATTGCTAACCAAAAAAGCTATAGTCAATATGCTTGTCTCCAAAAATGAGGGCAAATTACTGGCTGAAGAATACAAAAGAAATTAATAACATTGATTTACTCTAGGAAAGAAAACTGAAGAATAAGAAACTGAGGTAAATATCAAGAGGCAGAACTTTTGCTTTATAATTTTTATACCTATTGAATTTTGAACAGAAATGCATTACCTATTCAAAAATAAAGCATAACTAGATATAATTAAATATAATTTCAAAACTTGAATATAACATGAAGCATTGTTCCCTTGGATTACCATTTTGGAACAGTTTTCATCTCAGGGGACCCTAGGAGGAAGCCTAGGGAGAAACTCAACTGCAAAAATGGGAGACACTTGTGGGATTCTCAACACTCCTGGATATGAGGTGGGACTAGGGGAGGAAAAAGAGAAGAGGAATGTTTTTGGTGAACACACAGCAGGGAACTTCTTCCCTATAAATAGCTTCCCTATAAATAGGCATCAGGAGATTATTCTAGAGTTATTTCTCTTTTTAATAAGGACAACTCATTTCAAATAAGAGATATAAAGGTAAAGGCAGTGTCAAAAAATAGTGTCACAGTTTTAGAAGAAGAAAAGGCTCATACTTTAATTCTCTGAAGTGTTATTTACTTATGTCAAAATAGCCAATAAAAAAGTTACTGAGAATGAATATCAGCATTTAAACATATTTCTATCAGTGGCCTTTCATTAAAAATATTTTAAGACTTTTTTCCCTTAGTATCTTGATCTTTGTCAATATAAGTGAAGAGAAATGATGGTGTGTAGATGTCTCAAAATAATTAAAAGACATGGTAATGTTCAGACTTAAAAAGAAACAAATAATATATCCATCTAATTTAATTTGACAACAAACTGACAAAATTCAGATCTTTCAGAAAACGTTGATGGTCATCTCTTGATTTTTTTCTGTAAGATATTTTAAAGATTTTTATTTTCTAAGAAAATATTTTTCCATATGTAGAGAGGTATTTCTCATATCTTCAATTTTTTTTTTTTTTTTGGTGGTACTGGGGTTCCTGGAAGCCCTTCTATCTCCGGGCTACACTCCCAGACCTATTTTACATTTTTTATTTGGAAACAGAGTCTCTTAAGCCAGTGAGGCTGGCTCCGAACCAGCGGCGATCCTCC
The DNA here is from genome assembly GCF_963383645.1 of Muscardinus avellanarius. Classification (NCBI taxonomy): domain Eukaryota; kingdom Metazoa; phylum Chordata; class Mammalia; order Rodentia; family Gliridae; genus Muscardinus; species Muscardinus avellanarius. The sequence goes on from NC_137789.1 coordinate 141,068,271, forward strand.
TGTCTCCTCCTCCCAAGCACTGGGATTACAAGCATGCACCACCACGCCCGGCTCATATCTTCAAATTTTAATAGCTGCTAAAGGTTAAATCAAGATTAAATCAATTATTTTAATGATTAAGAACATGATTTTGAATTTACTCTACTTAACTGTCCCTGACTGGGATTTAAGCCAGAGAGTCATTTTAAAGGAATAATTTTATTTTAACCTTAACATTCTTAAAGAGAAGTGCAATGCTGTTTTTATAGGAAATCATAGCCACTTCACTGGAAGGATGAATTGAATTTAGATAGTAGCTAACTAACAAACACCATTTATTGTAGAGAAGAGACAGGAAGTGATTTGAAACATTTAAACCATATAACAAAACATTTGATGATTAAAATAAAAATGGAAAAAATGGTTGAGAAGTCACTAGAAACTGAATGCTGAGCTTTACATAGATTTTTTAAGAATTAGCCCATTCATGAAATAATTAAAACTTTATCCCTAAAGAAAAATGCTCATTTTTGATAGCCCTAACACCTTTGAAACTCTTGACTTCTAAATGGCTTTACTGCACATACTAAGAAGGATAACAAGAAGCCAGCTCCTAAATTAATTTCTAGGAATAACGAAAATTCTTCATTTCCTCTATAATATCACTAAACAAATATAGTCAAGAGTTCCCCAAAAGAGATCCAGTTTATGAATCCCAGATTTTTTTTCTGAATATCAGCTATATTGCTGAGCATGGTGGTGCACACTTGTAATCCCAGCCATTTGGAAGGCTGAGACAGGAGGATCACATAGGTTCGAAGTCATCCTCAGCTACTTAGTGAGGCTCTCAGCCATTTAGTAAACCCTGTTTCCAAATAAAGTATAAAATAGGCCTGGGAGTATAGCCCAGAGATAGAAAAGCTCCTGGGTTTCACCCCTGGTACCACAAGAAAAAAAAAAAAAAACAATAGAACCTATCAGATATGACTAACTACTACTACAGATAAGGGAAGAGAAGACCAGGTGTTGGCCATGGACTTAGCAGCTCTACCCTGCATTTAATCATCTTTAGGAAGAACTGTCCAAATCATTCATGACTCTGCAGTGACTCCTAAGTTGCAAGCCCCTGAAATTAAATCAATCGGTGTCTAGGTATCAGTAATCTCATGCTGAGTGCCAGGTGTTCTTGCTCTACTTGCTCTTGGTCCCTGTTTTTTAACTTAGAATTTCACACATCAGACCTACGCGTGTGTGTGTGTGTGTGTGTGTGTGTGTGTGTGTCCATTCTGTGTGTTTGTGTTGTGCATATCTATATACATATACAGTCTGACATACACAAACATATATAAATAATTTATTATAGTCTATTAGATGTAATTATAGCCATTATTTTTATTTAGTTAGTTTTGTACTGGAGATTGAACCTAGGGTCATTCTATCTATGAGCCACACAACATAATTTTTAAATAAATAATTGTTCTTATTTGAAACAGGGTCTAGTTAGGTTGTTGAGAGTCTCGCTAAATTGTTGAGGCTGTCCTCAACCCTGTGACCCTCATGTCTCAGCCTCCCAAGTACTAGAATTAGAGGTGTGCACCACCATACCTCGCTTATTTATTATTTTTAACTTATTTATTTTCTAAAATTGTATTGGTACATTGTAATAATACATTAGTTTGTTGGGCTCCTCATCTTGGCTTTTACAATAGCCTCAGATTGGGTCAGAGACTGATTTTATTTTTACTAGTACAGCACTTGTATCCATTTATTTTTTTATTGGTGCATTGTATTCATACATCATAATGGTGTAAAAAATTTGTGTAGACAAACATACACACATCATCCAGGTAGCTCCTACCCAATCCCCACTCCATTTCCTCCCCCTTCCTCCTTCTCATGCTTGGCCTAGTGTTTGACTTCGATATGTTTAAAACATCCAGTGCTTTACAGAGCTTCCTTCTCCCCGCCCTCATCCCCTCATTTAGGTTGTCTTGTTTGCTCCTCTATAGGATTTTCTTTTTCATCTAGAGTTCCTCCTATGACCCATTTCTCCTTAGCTTTCGCATATTAGAGAAACCATCTGATTTCTTATTTTTTGTGGCTGACTAATCTCACTTATCATAAAGTCCTCCAGTTCCATCCATTTCCCTGTAAATGATGTAATTGTGTATTTCTTTATCATGGTTGAGTAAAATTCCATTGCATATATATCCCACAGTTTTGAAATACATTCATCTGTTGATGGGCATCCTGCCTGGTTCCATAGTTTGGCTGTGGTATATTATGCAGCTTTGAACATAGATACACATGCATTAGTTTGGTAGCTTGGTTTCCATTCTTTTGGCTAGATACCCAGAAGTGGTATTGCTGGATCAAATAGTAAATTTGTCCCCATTCTTCTGAGGATTCTCCATACTGTTTTCTAAAGTGGTTGCACTAATTTGCAATCCCACCAACAATGTTTTAGAGTTCCCACTTCTCCACATCCTCACCAGCATCTGTTGTTGTTTGTATTTTGACTGATTTAATGAATCTTACTTTCTCATTCTCTCTTCTTTCATGACACTGTAATTTAGTAAATAAAGGAGACTGGGTCAATATGAGAGACTGAGCCCAAGGGTCTCTTACTCCTCTTTCCTAAAATCACATGGCATTTTGAAATAAAATATTCAAAATGCTGAAAAATAATATATTTCTAGATCACAGATAAGAAATATCTTCCTATAAAAGAGACAACAGAAAAAAAATTAGAAAAGAAACTGCAAAGCAGTCTGGATGGGAAGTGATTCAATGGCCAAGATTCCTCAAGTTCTAGTGTCACTAATTTCGGAATGAAAAGAGGAATTTAAAGAATGAAAAACAAAGAACTACCAAAGAAAGAAGTCTAAGGGAACAAATGATCAAAAAATATGCTTATTAATCAAGACTATTGAAAAAAGAAGATATTGGCTATATCCAATTAAAAATTACAAAAGATATTAAAATATATTTTATGCTCATCAAAAATAAGAAATGAAAGAATTTATTCACTGTAGCTGATGGCATTGATATTGATTGATTGATTGATAAAATGTAGTATCTCACAGTGACAGTGGAGTCAGCATGGCAGCTGGGGAGGCCGGGGAGGAGAAAAATGTCTCTGCTCCTGCTGTCCTTCCACTAGCATCTTGATTTTATTGAAGGTTATAACCAAAACATTATAAGATATTATTAATCACAAGAAATAAGAAACCAATCATGGGGTGAGTCAGGGAATACCACCAAGGTAGTCACAGATGAATCAGGGAAGGAAAGCATAAACAAGGAAATTGTCAGGGTCTTTGCTTATCAGTCAGGGTCCCTGAAAGGTCCTATTTGGTCCTTGAAAACTTGTCTGTGTGCAACCAGTTCCCACTTGGGTGGATTGGCAGTTTGTACTCCTGCCAAGCTGGGCCAAGGTAACTTCAAAACAGGTGACTAATAATGCTCCCAGAAATTCACAAAGATCATACTATTGAAAAGCAATCAGAAGTTCAAGGTAAGAGCAAAAGACAAAAACTAGAAACAAATAAACTATTAAAAAATATTTAGAAGAATGGCATAGCTGTATCAGAATAAAAATTAATCAAAATAAAATCTAATATAAAAATAGATATTTAAAATTTGTGTTACAAAATGGTTTCACAAGTCGCTTAAAAAACAAAGCAAAACCTAAAATACGATTACTTACATAATTTATAGGGTTTGAAAAATATCAAAACGATGGATAAAGAGGGTGAGAGGCAAATCTCAGTGGAAAATGAGAGAAAATTCTTTCATAGTGTTTTGTTTTGTTTCATGTTGTTAGTTTTTGTGTATGTGTGTGTGTTGTTTTGTTTCTTTTTTGTGGTACTAGAGCTTGAGCCCAGAGGCATTCTACCTCAGAGCTAGACGGCCCCCCCAGCCCTATATTATTTTTAACAGAGTCTAGCTGAGTTGCTGAGGGCCTTGCTAAATTGCTGAGGTTGTCTTTGAACCTGTGATATTCTTGTCTCTGCCTCCTAAATGGTGGGATTACAAGCATGAGCCACCATTCCCTACCCCTTGCATTCACATAGAGATAAGGTATCCATCAACATCCCTACCATATATATAGTAATTGTCAGTAGGATGGTTTGACAGCACTTCCCTAAGGTCAAACACTATTACTTTTTAAATTATTTTATTCCTCTCTAATTTTGAGAAGCTCAATGAGTCTTGATTTCCTGAAAGGTATTGAGCAGTAGGTCCCAGGGATTTTTCTAGGAATATATCATATAATTTTACTTAGAAGTGTCATTGGCTCTGGTATCAGCATATCAAACTCTCCTTTGCCCCAGGCTTCCCACAGAACTTATCTGAACCCTTTTAACTGTTCCTGTGTTCTGACCCTAGAATAACCAGCAGCAAGCCATCAGTCTAGACAGGAACAGAAATGGAGGTGTGTGTGTGTGTGTGTGTGTGTGTGTGTGTGTGTGTGTGTGTGACACATTTATGAAAGAGATACCAGTTTTGTAGCAAATATACCCTTGGGCAACTGCTTACAAAAGATTACCTAGACAATAGAAGGGATTTATTTTTAAATTATGTGAATATAATGAATTGTAACTGAGCTTGTAATGATACATAATTTTGATCAAATTATGCACACTCTATTTGCAAATAGAAGGAAGATAAGGAAAAGAAAAAACAAAACTCACTATATTCTTGTCAGGATTCTGGCAGCTTTTATAATAAGTAAAATTCAACTGTGACTTTTTTATTAGATTTGCATTTCTAGGAAGATTCTCAAAAATATCTATGTCAAGAGAGAAAAGGTAAAAGAGGTAGACACATTTTGATCTGTTAGTTTTAGTCCTAGAAGCTAAGGTGTATAGATATAGGTTTTCACGGTATCTCTCTTTGCTCCTGCCCTCAAAAATCTATTTATAACAATAACAAAAATTATTATTATTATTTAGTATTCCATATTAACTTAATTGATGAATATAGGTTCAACTGCAATGCATGCTGAATGCTCAGATTGGTAGTGTAATACACAGGAAAACTTGACTGGCCTAAATAAACTGTCCAGCCAGTAAAAAAAAAAAAATCTGGCTACAGCTGGCATTTTGACCAAATTTGAGTGGCCAACTTGAACAAGTTGTAGTCTCTTTCTGGTATTCACAGAGATTTTCAAAATGACTGGGAACCTCATGAACGAAGGAGAACATTCATGAATTTAGGTAAGAAGTCCATTTGTAATAAAACTTAGTATGTGTGGCTGATAACGGAACAGAATTAGGAATCGAATTCTCCTTTGCAGGAGAGGGTAAAGGCAAGAGATAGCATGTTAAAGATAAGCCATGTAGACAAAAATTCAGAATCAGTTTATGTTTCAGTATAAAACCCAGGTCCATGTTATAAAAACCATGAAAGAATCAATCATGTTGTCTAAACTAATATGGCAGAAAGTTGGAGTTGATTTGACTGGCAGTTCAGAGTCTAGACCACATGATAGGTTCATTGTACCAAGATTTATCCTGCTGGGCATGGTGGTGCAAGCTTGTAATCCCAGCATTCGGGAGGCTGAGGCTGAGACCAGAGGATCATGGTTCACAGATAGCCTCAGCTACTTATGAGGCCCTCCACAACTTAGTGAGACCCTGTTTCAAAAATCGGGCAGGGGGTATAGCTCAGAGATTGAATGCCCCTGGGTTCCATCCTCAGACACACACACACACACACACACACACACACACACACACACACACACAAGATTTATCCCAAAAGACAAGATTAAGTGTACTGGAAAACTGCTGGTGCATGTCCTATCTTAAGCAGAGCCTGACCTAAAAACAGAAAGTTCCAATAGTTCCATACGAGTGGAGAGATTCAAATAAAGACTGTCTTGCATAAAGCAAATACCAAGACCAGAATAGACATGCAAAGATTTCAAAGGGGTGGGGAGAGAGAGAGAGAGAGAGAGAGAGAGAGAGAGAGAGAGAGAGAGAGAGAGAGAGAGAAACAGTGAAATGAGGAGGGAGCCAGGTAAAGCTACTGTGTGCAAAAATGAATAAAAATTGGGAAGAAATGGCCCATATACATCCATGGTGGTTCATAAACTCTCCCTGAGTTCCAGGCCCGAGGATAACAGTACAGAGTAGTCCTTAGTATATATTCTGTGTTTTACCAATGGGCAGGGCAAGTCCAAGAGAATGTGACCTCAGCATAATCAGAGAATAGCATCCAGGGCCCTTTTTAAAAAGTACATGTTAAAAGACTGAAGAGGACATTTTTATACCTACTAAGCATGAAATAATATTTCACCTAATTGTGTGTTTTAAGTTGGTGGGGCAAAATCAACAAAATTTGCCTAACTCCTACCTCATGGAGGGGAAATCTCATCAAAGCTAGAGAAGAAAGGGTAGGAGAGGGAGAAGGCTGAGGTTGATTAGTGGAGGAGCTACATTCGAATATGTGTATAAGTGTGAATGTAGCCTGGTCAACCTGGACTCTCATTGTTGGGAGGGAGGGAAAGGGGAAGCGGTGGTGGAGGGCACCAAACACTGTGTGAATGTATGCCATTTTCAATATAATCCACATAAAAATAAAATAAAAAGAAGTGGCATATGAGGAGGCATAATCATATTTCCTCCAGTATCCTATCCAGAGAAGTGGAAGCATCTATTTCATTTTACTATAGAATATTTTTGGTGTATTTCAAACAACTATGAACTTGATAAATTATTTAGCAAGTGCTGGATAACCAATCTGGACCCCATGCACATAAAGCAACTTTGATTTAAGTAAATTATATTTTTGATAAATGAGTCCTGCCTGAATGATTTATCAACTTAATGTGGAACTGCCCTACAATTGCAATGGACTGGGCTTATTTTGTATGTAAATCTTCTATTGCAGGCTGAGAAAACAAAGGTGAAGGTATGTTACTTCCAATTAGAGTTAAGGAAATAATTAATTTTGTGTAAGCTGATGACATGTAGCTCAAACAACAAAAAATAAAAATGGTGAAGACACAAAACTTACTCTATTTATGTAAACGGTGTGTATTTGCTGAATAAAAGAATACCACATTCTACTTAGTCTTGCCACGCACAGTAAGCACACACCTCTAAGCCCACACGCCTAGAAGACTGAGCCAGGAGGACCACAGTTTGAAGGTTAGCCTGAGCAACTTAGTGAGATGCTCAGAAACTTAGCAAGATGCTTCAAAATTTAAAACTAAGAAAGACTGGTGCTATATCTCAGATGTGGAATGTTCTTGGGTTCAATTCACAATACCAAAAAAAAAAAAAGAAAGAAATGAAGAAAACTGAATTAATTAATTAATCCTACTTATAACTAAATCAAAATGATATTTTATACCATAACATTTTATTCCAGGGCTACTGTCTACTTATATGTAGTCACCTGATTATTATACAGCTTTACAGATCTTTGGTGAGGCTTGAATTAGTAGAAAATTCTAAAGCTAAGAAGCACACTCAGCAGTTACCCAAGTCAGCCTTAGGATGAAAACGAAAAGGTTTGAAAGTCATAAGTTACTTATTTCATTGGCTCGCAGGTCTCATGGCATGTAAAATGACACTGTGAATTATGTCAACTTAGAATCATCTTAGAACTTTATAGATATAGATTGTGACATAATTTTTAGTCTAAGTAAATGACAGAAAAGGATCTCTCATAATAGCACACAAAGCAATCAAAAAATGTAAATTAAAACTACACTGAGATTCCTCCTAACCCCAATCAGAATGCAATTATCAAGAAGTTAAACAAAAATAAATGCTGGGGAGAATGTGGAGAAATTGGAATTCTCTTACACTGTTGGTGGGATTGTAAATTAGAGCAGTCACTTTGGAAATCCCTGTGGAGATTCTTCAGAAAACTAGGAATGAATCTATTCTAAGATTCAGCTAAACCACTCCTGGGTATCTTTCCCAAGGGACCAATTTCAGAATATTGCAGTAAGACATGCATATTCATGAGTATAGCAACACAATTCCTACAAGGTAAATCACGGAACCAACCCGGGTGTCCACCAACAGATGAATGGATTACAAATTATGGAATATACATACAATGGAATTCTATACAGCAACAAAAAGAACAAAATTATGTCATTTGCAGGAAAATGGATGGTCTTGGAAAACATTGGATATTATGTTAAGATCAGTCAGTTACAAAAAAGTAAAGGGTCAAATGTTTTCTCCCAAATTCAGAAGCTAAGGATTAACTGGGATATAGGAGAGATGTTAGGTAATGGAGGCGGAACTTCAGGGGAGTGAAGAAGGTGCTTTTTGAGAAAGAGGGAGAAATGGAGAATTAATGAAGGAAACACTTCTCAATGCCTGGTATGGGGAAGGTGGGGCTGGAGTGAGAGCCAGGGGAAAACTCACCAAGTGCTGTGTGCATATATGTCATTACTACCATGAACTAAATTATGATGTGAGACTATAATGCACCAATAAAAATATTTAAAAATATTTTGGAGTCCTAAATACAAAACAAAACATATAAATATAGTATGCATGCATGTTTATTTAGTTAATTAAGTAGGTATTAAAACTATTGTGGGTGCTGGGTACTATGCTAGCTATATGGACTACAGTTATAAGTAATATAGGTCTATTTCACTGACACGTTCAATTCTAATCCAGTGAGTGAAACTTGCATTTAAGTAATAATCACATATATAATGAATTGCCTAATAATATGCTTCCAAAGGTGGGGACAACTAGAAATGATGCATTTCCCAGGAGAAGAGCAAAAGACAAGCAATAATATATTTATAATTCAAAAATTGCTGTGAATCTGAAAAACGAATAATCTGCAACTAGTCATTAGTTTATTGATATATAGGTTAAGAGGGGACAATTTTAAATAATATTATGAAGATGCATTCAGCAACATTCAGACTGAAGGAGGCTTTCAGGGCAAATGTGGTAAATTTCTTTAAAAAGTTAATGACAAAAGCAGTACAGAGAACAAACTTTTTTGTGTGTGTGGTACTGGGAGTAGACAGGAGGATCCCACAGGTTTGAAGCCAGCCTCAGCTACTTAGGCTCTCATCAACTTAGTGAGACCCTGTTTCCAAATAAAGTATAAAATAGGTTGGGGAGTATTGCCCAGAGGTAGAAAAGCCCCTGGGTTCCACAGTACCACACAAAATAAATAATAAATAAATAAATAAATAAATAAGGAATCCACAAAACAATTCCAATATATCCAAAGTTCCATCTTTATCCCAATGCAAACAAATGAGAGTATATATTTCTACATATTTGATTCTGCTAATAAGATAATTAATATGGTTCATAATTCTGATTTGAAAATAAATTTTATTTTTAAAAATACTTATGGAGATAAGAATTGTCATGCTTAACAAAATAATATAATACTTGAGATTTGTTATAAATACAGTGTAGAACTTAGCATTGACTATAAGGATGAGTGAAGTCAGATTGGCAAGTTGTCATTTACTGATGCTGGGAATTGGGTATATGTAGGCTCATCATTTTAATATTTTTGAAGCTACGAAGCTTAGTTTCACTGAAGATGAAAAATAGATTAAGGTAGAAAATGATTTTCAAAAGAATGTGAATATAAAGATGATAAGTTAAAAGCTTTATTAGGTATTGTGAGAACATTTTTAAATAAATGAAAATTTATCACTAGATGTAGTGGTGCATGCCTATTGTCCCAGTACTTGAGAGGCTAAGACAGGAAGATCGCCAATTCCAGACCAGCAGGCAGTAACTTTCTGAGAGACCCTCTCTCAGAAATTAAAAAAAAATAAAAATAATAATAAGCTAAGAATGAAGTTCAGTGTTAGAATATCCCTGAGTTTGATCTCTAGTACCAAATAAATAAATAAGCAAATAGATAAATGTTCAAAAGATAAATATAAATTTATCACAGGTTTTAAATAGGGAAGTAACACAATTAAATTTGGTTTTGTGAAAGAAGGAATGAAGAGGCTTCTGCAATACTTCAGGCAAGTAATAGTGACAGCAGTACAGACAGAATAAACTGAAGAGACTCGAGAGATACTGAGATGACAACATCAGCAGTAATTGTCAGAGCACTACATAAATTCATGATTGTGTAGAAAGAGATGGTGGGTACAACGTCCTATGGCCTGAATTCACAAAACTGAATGTTGCTGTCATTTACCAGGATGTGGAAAAGGACATTTTGGAGGGGTCCATGAAGTCAGTCCTGGGCTGTGAACATTTGAGGTGCCCTTCTAAGATAAGTAAAAGTTCTGTATCACATTATATGGGCTAAAAGAGATATCTAAGTTGAAAATATAAATTTAAGAGTTCAAAAAGATAAAATCGTTTTTTGGGTACAAAAGTAACGAATACCAAGAGCATCTTGATTTGAGCCCTGAGACATACCACTATACAAGATCCAGGAAGAGAACTTTGCTTTCAGGGAAGGTAGAGTAAGCAGGTCACTGAAGTCACTGAACGTTCATTATGCAATGAATGTTGTATGTAAACTGGAAAACTTATGAAAGTAATATTTTTAAATAATTAGAGGATTATGGAAGATGTATCGACTGAATGAATTGCATTTCCAGAGGGATTTTTTTCAAAAACAGCTTAATGTATCATATTGTTTCCTTCCTTGAAAGTATTAGCTGATTTTGTACAGTGACTGAAAATCAGTATGGCCCAAAGATCGTATAATGAGGTTATGAGAACCAGCAAATCTTTGGTTGTCATGTGCACCTGGACTACAAACTTGAATTCTGGAGAATCCGAATGAGTGTCTAATTTTCCCCATTGCCTTCTCCTGGGTCTGTGTATGAAATGCTGCAGAGCCACCTTAAAAGTAAGATAATATCTCTTATAATACTTTGAAAAATAAAAATTCTCACTATTTGCTTCAAATATGTTTTTGATACTGCCATGGGGATATTTGTCAGAGTTGAAGATATAGGGGGTAGGAAAATAAAAGTTAATGTCAAAATATAAGATGAGTTTAATTTAAAATTCTTCCATCTTTTAGAAATAGGAAGACCAAGATTTGTCAGATTATCTACCAAAACGAGACAGGAGAGGTATGCATCAGGAACACTGACAAACCAGAGGTGTCATAACTACTATAACTGAAATGCATACCACATCTGGAGGGCAGACAGTCGTGTGGTTTTACAGAGGAGAAAAGTTGTATCAATAGAGAACAATATTATTTAGATGCTCTTATTTCTATACAATATATAGCTTCAAATAAAGAATTAGTAGATAAGCAAAGAGATAAATATGTGATGAGTTATAAAAGTAAAGTTTATAACATAAATAGAATCACAGATAAGTCAGATATTGGCATTAGCATATGAAGAATTTAAAATAACTATGACTAATCTGCTAAAAAAATAAGATAGGTCAAATGAACCAAAGATGGAAATTTTCAATGGAAAATAAGTATTTGTAAGGAAAAAAATAAAAGGACAGTTTAGAACTAAAATATCCATAGTCAATTTTCAATATTTAATTCATTTAATGTTCATGTTTAAAATATGTGGGAAACTATTTTCTCCATCAAATCACAAAATGGAATCTTAGAGCTGCTTCAGTTGTTTCAGAATTTATTATACATATAAAATTAAACACAAAGAATAATGTAAGCAATTGTCAAAAAATGCAAACAATAATAAATTCTAGTGGAGATGTGGGGAAATAGCAATTCTTACACTCCATTGGTGGGACTGTAAATTCATGATCATTTTGAGATCAGTATAAAAGTTTCTCAAAAGACTAAGAATGGAATTACCCTATCACCTAGCTATACTGCTCTTCAGTATCTTTCCAAAGAAAAATTAAAGTCAGAATATTATAGTGATATCTTTCCAAAAATTAAAGTCAGAATATTATAGTGATCATATATATATATATATATATATATATATATATATATATATATATATATATATATATTTAGAAGCAACTCAATTCACAGTAATCAAGTAGTTATGGAGCCAATCTAGGTGTCCACTAACAGAAATTCAATTTATCAGCAGATAAATAGTGAAAATGTGGTAATACACACAATGGAATTTTACTCAGCCATAAAAATTAGAAAATTATGTCATTTGCAGGAAAATAGATAGAATTATACTAAGTAATATCAATCAGCCTCAGAAAGACAATAGTCAAATATAATTTTTCTTATATGTGGAAGAAAGAACATAGAAAACAAAAGGGACTTTAGATAATTTTAAACAAAAAAATACAGTATAATAGTGAATTACACAGAGGGAGGAAGGTGGGGAAGGGGAAAGGAAGAACTGATGAAAGAAACAGTTCAAATTATATGATGCCCAGGTTTGAGGTTCTCATTACCAATCTCACTATTATATATGGGGAGGGAAGGAAAGGAAGTAAGGACATGAAGGGATTCACTTTAAGACCTATATGCATGTTTCTTTGTAGACTATGAGCCTCATTATGATGTATAATTACAATGCACCAATAAAATATAAAAAATAAGTAAAAAAGAATAATGCAATAATGATGAGAAATGGGGGAATAGTAGTTAATCTAATATTTAGACTTTGTATACAGCATGATGATTGTAGCTGAAAATATAACTTTTTAGAACCATAATTTAAACCACCACATTGCATGGATAAGAACAAAAATTATATCAGAAATAATTTTCCAAACACATCAGTCACCAATTTTCTAGCAACCAGAAAGGAGGTATAGTATTATCTCCATAATAACTGCTATTAAACTATTCCGACATAATATTGCTAACAAAAGACATGCATCCGGCAGGGGAGGTGGCCTTTCCTACAATTTATTTCACTAAGACATTGACCTGACCAACACTTCTCACATGTAATGTGGTCGAGAATAGAGCACTTTATAGTGATATTTGCCAGGAGCTAAAGAGAGAAAATAATTTTCTGTGACTAATAATGACTCCAGCCTTCTCTGGGAAAGATCTGATCCATTTGCATTTTTATCATGATATACATGACCCAAAATACATTTACGAGAGCCAGCTGGTATTTTTCCATGTCTTTAATTTTAGCAATTTATTACTAAAATTTTTTGTTGTCTTTTACATTACTTTCAGTCACTAAACATTAGTCATTTTGATTTTCAGGTCTCTGCTGAAAAGGAGGAACATTAAAGTCCTTTGCCTCTTTTGATCCCTTCAGAAGAAATAATTTCAGAAAGAATATTATATAAATAAATGGCCAGTTGCTATAGGCTGAGAGTAATATCCATCCCACACAGACAGCCTGGTCACCTGCTTCATCAGATATGGGCTAAAGAGTCCCCATGCCAAGGTGGCTGAGAGTTGCCATCCAGTCTGCTGGGGTGGCCTCCCTCCTGGTCTGGTACTTCTATTGTTGTTCACTATAATGTAACCCATTCTTCACTCCACAGCCAGAGGGGTATTTGGAGCAAATCAGGTTTATTGGTGCAATGGTTTGGATTTAGAATCTTTCTTTGAGCCTTCAGGGAAACAAAAGACAAAACTGGAAGAAAGGCTTGGTTACTAAGGAAGGGTGGGGGTGGCCTTGGGAATATACAGTTCTCTCCTCCCCTCGCTTGCCGGCTGCTCCACTACGTGGGAGTGGAAGCTTGCACTTTCCCTTTCTGCTTCCTGTTGCCATGCCCCGAATTCTGAAATCTCAAAAAAATCGGTGAGCAAATAAATCTATCTTCCTCAAAATTGTGTAATCAGCTGTTTTGGATTATGGCAGTGAGCACATTGATGGAGACAACTGATAATCACCAAAAACTAAAAAAATTAAATAAAATAAAAATGAGGTGTTCTTTTTATAGGTAAATGGTTGAATAAATGTGACAATTTGCCAGGATCATAGAGGGAAGGACATCCATCACACATGGAGTGAATTTGAGGGAAGTCCACAACACTTAAGACAGCTTGGTATAATAAGCTGACTGATGTTGGCGCTCAGGTTTAAGTTGAATAAAACACTCAACCAGAAACTGTCTCAGAAAAATAAACTCATTAAAAACCTGTAGTATTAGTGATATTGTGATCTATTTCCTAGTTATCTTTGAGGTCTTGATAGAATCCATTCTTTTTTTATTTCCAATACTAAAAATGGAAATACCCAGAAGAATTCTATCTATGAGCTACACCTCCAGCCCTATTATATTTTATTTTTTTTTTATTTTTGGAATCAGGGTCTTGCCAGGCTGCTGAGGGCCTTGCTAAGTTTCTGAGACTAACTTCAAACCTACAATCCTTCTGTCTAAAAATGGGATTATATTATGCACCACCATACCCAGCCAAACCAATCTTAAGAGCCTCAATCAAGGTTTCCTGATAAAATATCATTTTATCACATTTCTACTTATTTTAAAGTAGCCTCTCCTTCATTATTGAATATCATCTATTTGTGTCTTCCTTAAAAAGTTGGTTTTCCAAATAAATACAAGTTGATTAAGTTGATAAAGCCCAACTTCAAAATCTCTTTTTAGCTTCCGTATTTTATGGAGAAGCCTTTGTTAATTCCTTTTTCTATTATTCCCCTGCCTCAGTGACCTAAATCTCCTATTAATCTGATTCCTCAGCTCTAGTACAATTATTAGAATAAAAGTCACTGGTCTGAATAGATTTGCTCTACAACTTAGTCTCCTTAGTGAAGTAACCTGTTCTTTGTCATTTGAGAGCTATGTGAGTTCTGCATCCTCACTTACCATAAACTAGGGCAGAAAGATAAAGATCTCACACTAAGCACTTCCTCTGTCAACAAAACATTCAGTTACAAAACTGGCATTAGTGTCTTTTTGGTGAATGGACATAAATTATTTTAGTTTATGATCAGTTAAGGACATAAATTATGAGACCAGGATGATTAATCAAAGGAAAATCTTTGGAAACAAATATCAGTCTAAACAGTGAACCAACGCATGCAAGACAAATTCTCTTACTGCCAAATCTACAAATGTAAACCCCCCGATATAACTAAAACCAATCAGCCATCTACAGAACTGTGACAAAAATACATCGTGCCATTATTGGAAAATTGTTCCAGTATTAATTTCCAAAGTGTTAAAAGTAATCAGAGCCTGGATTCTGCTGAGACACTCAGGCAGGGAGGGTAGGCAGCTGCTACAATGCAAAGTTTCTCTCTGTCTTTGCCCTTTGTTCTAATGATTAACCTTTAATAAAAACCTTAGAGACAATTAAAATCTTTAGCCCTAAAATTATGGAGAGATAATCAGTGCCTCTGTTTACCTCCTCTTTTTTGTGATCTGGCCTGGGTATAGGAAAGGTAAACTCCATGTGCTGCTTCAAAGCACCCACAGTTGATCAGCAAGTAATACTACCCATTACAATAGGGTCAAAGGCCAAGGAGATTATTGACCTTTACACTTAGTAAGTGAACTGTCCAGCGACAAAGAGACAACACTTGCCTAAGAAATGTTACTAGCCCACTGTCTTCATAACACTGATAAGAAGATACCAATACAAAATCTTCTTAAGGGCTAGTGTCCCAGAAGGGGGAGAGTTCCATTTTTGGGCTCTCCACTCTGTGTGCCAGCATGCTGCTTTTTTTTTTTTTCTTCTCTTTCTGTCTCCTACAATTTTGTAACAAATATTTCTTAAAGTTGCACTGAGCTGCCTAATAGTTTTGATTTTTTTATTCAACAGTCTTTAGTTGAATAAGAAAAAGAGCCCACAGCACCATTTAAACCATCAGATACATCTCAGGAATATCCTTGATTCTGGTTTGCTTTCTCTTCCTACTTCCAATACTAAGTTCAGATTCCTTCCAGCCTGGCCTGGTTGTTATAATTGCTGCTGGTTTCCAGTCTTGTCTCCTCCCCAGGACTCCCCTCCAAACTATCATCAGTCCTCCTTCTATCAAAAAATACGAATGAGTTATTGATTCGTGTAAAAGAAATATACAACTCCATTGCCCACTGGAGGGACTTTTAAAGTCAGAGATTTTTTATTTGACCTATGGAAGAAGAAAATTCACTTTTTCTTTTATCTTTGATCAGATCCAATAGTAAAAGTAAATTGGTCAGGGGAAGGACTCTGGATTATAACTTTTAAAGTGATATTTGTCTTAATATTTTGATATATATGTTTTACTGAAGACCCCTGAAATAGTTATGATGATGACTATAAAAATTCTGACTCCTATAACTTTACTGATACATAGCTCTCTACTAGCCGTACTCTTCTATTAACTGAGCAAGACACTTCAGCTAATTCTGAGAGCCTAGTTCATTTGAATTGTGGATCTTTTGAACAGAATACTTACTGTACATTTTTCTCCTATGTTCTTGGCTTTATGCCAGATATTGTGTGCAGTATTACAAAACGATATTCTTGCAAGATTGACTTTTGAAAAGATGACTTCTTTGTTACCTTACACAGAGAAGTGAGTATAAAATTGTATGCCTTTGACATGATTACTTAATATATGTTAAACTTATTTTAGGTATGATATTTAAATTAGTATGAGATGTTTTGTTTTTAATTTCCCTTTTGAAAATTTTGGTGAAAATTTATGTTTATATTTTAAATATTTAAAATATCTAACTTAGAAAAAAGTGTATTTTTTGTTATGTATGTGGCCTTATGTGTTCTAACTCAATCCAATAGAAATTGATGTGAGGGAATTACTCCAAGAAAAGAAAGACAAAAGTTTTAGTTAGAAAAAAAATTGCACAGCCAGAATTGAATGAATTATTCCTATAGAGAGGAACCGAAAGTTAGCAAAACTCAGTGAATTAAAGAAATTGAGTTAGAGAAAAATCTTTGGACCATACTAGTTTTTATGTATGAATAAAATAAGAAAAGTTAGAGAAAGTGGACCAGAGTTATGTTATATCTGTTAAAGATTATATATATATATATATATATATATATATATATATATTCAAGATTCAAGTTGTTATGTGCATGAAAGACCTGCATTAAAAATCTATAGTTTCTCTTGACTGAAATGCATTCTAAATTCCACCATTTGAAAAGAGCAAACAATAAAACTGAAGCAAAAAACATTACACCAGCCCAGGAGATATGCTATGACTACTATATTTCTCTCATTTATGTGTTACTAGCTGAATTGTTTTTAGTTAGCTTCTGTATATATAAATTGCACTGTGTGGTTCTTCGGCTTGTGCATACAAGGAGTTCAGTTGACTCACTGTGAATTTGAGTTTCACCTCAAATAACTTGCTGGTTATATGGATAACCTGAACTAGTCACTGCACCTTCTTGAGACTTGGTTTTCTCATAGGTAAGACAGATGTGTTAATAGCATTCTACTCACAAATATATTTTGATGATTAAGTTAGTTCTCATATGTAAACAGATGTCAAACTATGCCTTCCCAGAATTACTCATTCTATTTTTCTTATTGTTATTATCATTGTCATCATCAACATGAGTCTTAGCATTAATATTGCTTTGGGTAGAATGTTTTATAAATTAATCATTATGATTTGACTTTAATTTTCAAGGCTTTTTTACACTCAAATTTCAGGATGGCAGAGTCTTTTTAGTTAAGATTATCTGCTTCTCATCAGGTTTATCACTTTAAAATGTCTGTACTCCTCCTTCTTTCTTTCATATTCTTATATTTGTCATGAATTTTTTCCCTTGGCCTTTACAATAGAGATAGTCATTACATTATTCAGTTAAATATGACCAGAGAGGAGAATATTTTAACTACTTAAGAGTAAATTATTTTCATACTAACTTAAGAGTTTAACTCTTAAAATTCGGTTCTAACCATTATGTACATTCTAAAATGAATGAGCACAATGCCAGCTCGCAGAAGCTCCAGATGACATGCAATAGTGACTAGGACCCACGGCTTCCACACTACTGTGCTCGGACCTTTGTGAACAGCTTCAGGTGATTGAGGGGAGAATACAGCACTGAGCTCAAGAAAGAAAAGAAGAAATTATAAGAAGCTGCTGAGAATTCACCCTGTGATTTCAGGGCCTGGGGAGGAGTTCAGTGATAGAATTCTTGCTCAGAATATCTAAGGCCCTAGTTCTGATACCCAGCATTGCAAAAAAAAAAAAAAAAAAAAAAAAGTGATTTTTATGTGTTTTTGATGGTTGG
This sequence comes from Muscardinus avellanarius, assembly GCF_963383645.1. Lineage (NCBI taxonomy): Eukaryota > Metazoa > Chordata > Mammalia > Rodentia > Gliridae > Muscardinus > Muscardinus avellanarius. Next base: position 141,086,343 of record NC_137789.1, read on the forward strand.
CCGAATTATTTATTTATTTTTATTTCTGAGTGAAGTATCAAGTAAACTTTTGCATGTTTCAAGTTGTGTTTCTCTAAACTCTTCTGAAAACTGTGGCAGTCAGCAAAACTTAGTGTTCTGTAGAGATATGAAGACAGAATGGAGAGAGAGAGAGAGAGAGAGAGAGAAGAAGAAGAAGAAGAAGAAGAAGAAGAAGAAGAAGAAGAAGAAGAAGAAGAAGAAGAAGAAGAAGAAGAAGAAGAACAACAACAACAACAACAACAACAACAACAACAACAACAACAAGAACAACAAGAAGAACAACAAGAAGAAAAAGAACAAGAAGAATAAGAGGAGGAGGAGGAAGAGGAGGAGGAGGAGGAGGAGAGAAGAGGAGGAGGAGGAGGAGAGAAGGGAGGAAAAAGAGAGGAGAGAGAGAACTAGGAATTGAACTTAGGGAAATTCTGTCTCCAAGCTAGATCCTCAGACATTTTTGTTTTTGTTTTAAACCTAGTCTCACTAGGTTGTTGAGAGTCTTGCTAAGTTTCTGATCTTATCCTCAATCTAGCCATCCTCCTATCTCAGTCTTCTAAGTGTTGGGATTATGGGTATGATTCACATGCACAGTTTGAGGGCTTAGCTTTTTAAGAACTTTTTTCTCCCCATAAGGACTCTTATTTTCACAAGCTTCTCATTACTCCACCTGCCTAGAAAAATCATTTTTCTTTGGATTGGCAATGCTGCCATTTTGACCACTTTATTTATCTCCTTCTTTGAACTCCTATCCTTCATCAGATTAGGTCAGGGACAAGTAGACTCCTAGCTCCACAGATCCCAGAGTCTGACCCCAGAAGCCAAGGCAGTGTTTCCAACTGGGATGTTTCAGTGACTCAGTCTAAGGAAGAGAGCCTAGTGACACTTTTTGTACTTGTTTTGCACAATTTTCCCCATGTTTTATTGTTTCATTACCCTTCTGTCATAGTGATGGCAGCTCTATAGTCAGCATGGTAGTGGCCCGAAAGGAACACTAATACCTTAGTCACTGAATAGAGAGGTGATTCCCAGAGGAAATACACAACTAGTAATTTCCTCATGGGATTTTAATGCAGAGAATTAAACTCCTGTTGTCTAGAGCTACTGAAATATATTTGGTGTTGTTATTATATTTTATGGAAAGTATCATTGATTGTTTATAATATTTACAAATCACAATTACTATATTCTTTTTTTTTTTAGGTACTGGGATAGGACCCAGGGGTATTCAACCTCTGAGCTACATCCCCTGCCCTATTATTTTACTCTTTATTTTGAAACAGGGTCTCTCTGAGTTGAAAAGGGCCTCACAAAGTAGCTGAGGCTGTCTGTGAACCATGATCCTCCTGTCTCAAACTCCCATATGCTGGTATTACAAGAGTGTGCCACCACACTCAGCTCACAGTTACTATATTCTATATGACTTCCTCTAGGCTTTTGGAAGATGAAAGAAAGAAGTTCCACTGGAAACTGTTTGTTAAAGGTGTTTTTTAGAAAAGTAGATAATTTTAGGCTATTAGTTATAAAACTGGTGAAAAATTAAGGAAAGATATACCAGCTCTCTATAAACCAATGTATTAGAGGACTTAAACTGGTTTACTGTATCTTTTAGAACTAATCCAATGATCAGGGGTCATAGAGAAATAGGTTTGTGTTTGATATAAACCTTTTTTATAATCAAACTTAATTATCTAGTGGAAAAATGAATATACGTCTCCAGGAAGTACTGGATTTTCTGTATTTGAAAGCATATAAGGTCAGCACTGAATTATCAGAGATGTTTTTAGAGCAATCAAAATTTGAACTAAATGCTAGTACTACTACCATTTTTTAAACTGTCTATTGCGCCGGGCGTGGTAGCGCACGCTTGTAATCCCCGCTCTTGGGAGGCGGAGACAGGAGGATTGCGCTGGTTCAGAGCCAGCCTCGCTGGCTTAAGAGACCCTGTTTCCAAATAAAAAATATAAAAAATAGGTCTGGGAGTGTAGCCCGGAGGTAGAAGGGCTTCCAGGAACCCCAGTACCAATAAATAAATAAATAAATAAATAAATAAATAAATAAATAAACTGTCTATTGCACAGTGTAAGCATATCTAACATGATTTAGAAAGCAAATAGATAACTCTGCTACCACTTAGATCTTCAAGTTTTGGTTGTCATAACCAGCTTATCCCTCTTTCCATACTTCCTGTGAAGAAATTGTAATGGTCGTTCATAAAAATGAAATAAAAAAGCATCCTACAGGAGGAAAGAAATTATTCTTCTGGCACTTGTAAATTCTTAGCCCCCAAAAAACTCTGGAGGAAAGTTATTTTGATGTATTATGAATTGTTCTTTGGGATAATTTTTCTCTCTATCTCTCTAATTTCACAACTATGATAAGTATAGTACTATAATACACTTTTATAATGCCTTTTCTATTGGCCACTTGAAGCCATTTGTGAGTAATGCTGGAAACTCATTTCTCTATCTGCAACTTCTCATTTCTGAGCCACTCCAAATCCACCCACCCAATGACCAGTGCTCAGAATTAAGTACATTCTCATTTCTTTCAAAGTCACCTTGTTATTTTCCGTTTTTCACCACTTAGAATTTTGACAAAGGTGTATGTATTGCACAGTTATCTATGTATCCTCATGACTCCAAAATGACCTTTCCTTGTGTTAAAGAACTAAAATACTATAGTCTGAGAGAACATGGGTCTTCTTGATCCCCTCTAACAAGAAGCAACTCATTTCTATTCGTGATTCTTTTTCTTACTTGAATTTTTATTGTCCCTGCTCACAAAGGATAGATCCATTTTCAAAACCTATGATCTTACTCTGTTTCAATTTTTTCCTTTTTAGCTGACTTTATTCATTTTCATTTCTCTTGTTATATATAACAAAAGAAACCCCTGGTTCTTGCTAAAGGTGGCTTACTCTAAGGGAGCGATTCATTTTTGCATCCTTGGAGCTCAATTCCATGACTATCATATTTACACAATGTAGGTTTATCTAAATATATCAGCCTGTGATATTTTAAAGACTCCCTGCTTCTTCTTTCAGGTCTAAATAATTCCAGTTAGAATGAACTAAGAAGTATAGGAGTAAAGTTTAAATCTTTCCACTCTGACTAAAAAATATATATCCCTGAGAAAAGATATAGCTTGAAATTTTATAAATCTCCTGAAGTACCAAGAATTGAAAAATATATAGTAAGAAGAGCAGCCAGAAGAACAATGAGTTTATTGATTATTCATGAGCTTTATATACATTGATGTTGCTTATTTTCCCTATTCTTGCATTATTAGTTTGAACTAGCCAGTTTTTTTTTTTTTGTTAAAATAAGGGATACTAGCAAATTATAATATATTTGAATTTTAACATCTTTTTATAAGTCAAAAAGGTTAAGAAAAAAAGCCTTTTTTACCTAATAACAGTTACATCTCACAATATAAACATAAACCAAAGGCTCACAATTCCAAGTTCTGTATTTATGTATCTTTCTCACTGTGAACCTCAGCCTATAAATGACTCATGCCTTAAAAGAGAGTGGTGTATGCATACATTGGAATTTTACTCAGAAAGAAGGAAAATAGTATGTCATTTACAGGAAAATGGGTATAACTAGAGAATATTATCCTAAGTGAGATCAACCAGTCTCAGAAAGTCAAGGTCTATATGTTTTCTTTCATATGTAAAAGCTAGAAAAAATTAGCAAACAGAAGGGACTTCAGATATTAGGAGAGAATAGTAGAAGGGCATTGATGGTAGGAGTTTGTAAGGGGAGGAGAATTAGTGATGTAAACAGTTCAAATAATGGTATGCCCACATATGAATCCATCAATACCAATCTCACTATCATGTAGAGATTGAGAGAGAGTTGGGAGGATCCAGAAGGAAACACATCAAGTGTTATATATACATATATCTGTGTCACTTTGAACCTCACTATAATATATAATTACTGTGCAGATACTTGTTCATATAAGCATTATTCACAAAAGCCAACAGGTGGAAATAATCCAAGTGTCCACTAATAAATGAATGGATAAACAAATTGTGATATATACATACAATCGACTATTACTCAGCCATAAAAAAAGAATGGGATCCTGATATATGCCACAACATGAATCACCCTTGAAAACATGCTAAGTAAAATAATCCAGACACACAAAAATTATATAATCTCACTTATATGAGGTACCCCAAATGGGCAAATTTATAAAAACAGAAAATAAAGTTATCGGGGGCTACAGAAAGGAGAAATGGAGTTAATGGGTTTAATGGGTATGGAGTTTTTGTTTGTGATCACGACAAAGTTCTGGAACTAGAAACTAGAGGCATTTCCACAGTTATGAATATACTTAATGCCACTGAATTGTTCATTTAAAAAGGTTAAAATGGCTGGGCGTGGTGGCGCACGCTTGTAATCCCCGCGCTTGGGAGGCAGAGACAGGAGGATCGCGCAGGTTCGAAGCAAGCCGCACGTGCTGGCTTAGGAGACCCTGTTTCCAAATAAAAATGTAAAAATAGGTCTGGGAGTGTAGCCCGGAGGTAGAAGGGCTTCCAGGAACCCCAGTACCACCAAAAAAATAAAAAATAAAAAAATGTTAAAATGGTAAGTATATATATATGATAACTTTTAAATGGTAAAAAGGAGAAAATAGTATGATGTGCATACTTTCCCTCAATAAATAAATAAATAAATAAATAAATAAATAAATAAACAAACAAGCAAGGAGACAAAACCTGGAAATAAGATGAGACAGAGATAGAGGTAGAGATTGAGACAGAGAATAGATGTCATTTTTAGAGTGAGACTATCCACCACTTACCAATGTTGGTGAGAAATTACCCAGCATTTCTAAATCTGGATTCCCATATTTGTAAGTTTAGAATAATGATAGTTTTCATGATGATTAAGTCATAAAATATATGTTATGTTTGCAACTTAAACTTCAGTACCTGTGTCTTCTGAAGGCAAGTAATGGGAGACATTCAAATGTTGTTACTGAAATGAGTTGATATGGTGAGAGAACTGCTTTAAGAAAATAGATATGACAACAAGGGCAAAACTAGAATGAGAAGGAAGCAATTCAGAAGAGCAGAGATTATTCATGTAGCAAGAGTTACCTAGGGATGAAAGTACAGAAATAAATCAGAGGAAACAGCGAAGGTAAAATCTACAGAGATTCACAGTGAATATAAAATGGAGGCCTCAACATTTAAAACGTAAAGTGGAACTGAGTCATTTTTAATCTAAGGTCTCATATACAATTAACAGTGCAGTATATAAGAAAAGAGTAAATTTGCATAAACAAAACATTTAAAAGGGAAAAGGTGAAGAAAATGAATCAGAATGAGAAGTCAGAAAGGTAGGCATACAAAATGAAGTCACTGAGCAAGAATCATAAGAGCTCAGAGAAGAAAAGGCAACAAGATTCATACCAACAGGTCCTTGAGTTTGGAGGTATATGAGAATTTCAAAACACAATTATTAAAAATTCACTATAAATCCAATCATAGTTAAATAGAAAATTGTATAGGAACTGATAGATTGATTCTTAAATGTTTATGAAGTCAGTCATGGTGGTGCACGCTTGTAATCCCAGCCTTTGGGAGGCTGAGAGGGAGGATTGCGGTTTGTGGACAGCCTCAGTTACTTAACAGTGAGACCCTTTAGAACTCAGGGAGACTGTTTCAAAATAAAGAATAAAAACTAGTTCTGGAGGTGTAGCTAAGAGGTAGAATACCTCTGGGTTCAATCACCAGTACTGCAAATAAATAAATAAATAAATAAATAAATAAATAAATAAATAAATAAATAAATAAAACATTTATGATAATATGTAAGCAACTGCATGAGAATTTTTATTTTGGTGGTACTGGGGTTCCTGGAAACCCTTCTACCTCCAGGCTACACTCCCAGACCTATTTTATAATATTTATTTCGAAACAAGGTCTCTTAAGCCAGCAAGGCTGGCTTCAAACCGGCACGATCCTCCTGTCTCCGCCTCCCAAGTGTGGGGATTACAAGCGTGCAACACCACGCCAGGCCTGCATGAGAATTTTTAAAAGCAAATTGGAAAACACAAGATCAATTTGGGGATTGATACTACCCAACAACAAATTGTATATGAAAGTTATCATTTGGGAAAATAAGTCATTTTCAAAAATTGTGCTAAAATAACTTGATATTCACATTAGGGGATAAATAAACCTTGATCTACAATTAGCACCATACATAAATTCATCTGGGATGAACTACAGACCTAAATAAAAAGGCTAAGATTATGAAATTTTTAAAAGCAAAGCAAAGGGATCAAGACTTGGTGGGTGATAAGGTATTGTTAGAAAAGCCATAGAGAAAAATAAAGAGAAACAAAGTGTCTTCATCATTTTTTAATCTCTGTTTATAAAAATTTTATCACATTAAAAAAAACTACTAGAATTAAGTATAAAGCTACCTGACATTAGCCTGAGCGAGGATATTTTAGATATAATGCTGAAAGCATAACCAACAGAGGCAAATGTAGGCAAATGAATCTGGATCTAACACCTATGCACAGAAGAGAAACAAATCAACAGAATAAAAAGTAAGTACAGAATAAGAGAGAATATTTGCAAACTATATATTGGATAAAGTGTTAATATCCAAAATAATTCAAAAACATCTCAATGGCAAGAAAACAACCCAGTTCAAAATGGACAAGGTACCTGAATAGAAATTTCTAAAATGAAGACATTTAGCAGGCCAAAAGATATATAAAATATTCAACATCACTAGTCATCAAAATATAAATTAAAACCCGAACATTAACCTGATCCATCTGATTGGGCTTTAAAAAAAGAAGCAAGAAGCAATAACTAGATTAATTCATGAAGCTTACTTAGAATAGGATAAGGTATAGCCAATGGTCTCAACTCTGGAAACAGGTGGACCAGAAGTGAGCTTAAACACCCATAAAATAATGTAAGAGAGACTTTTTTCTGGTTCCCTGGGAAAAAGGAATATGTGATTATAACTGAAAAAGTACTAGATTGGTAAAATATGGAAAAATAATAACTGCCCGTACATGAGCACGTTTTTTGAGTTCTCTGCCAAGGTTGAAATCATCTTTTTTATCCCTCCAGTGAAAATATATAAATTGAAACAGAAAAATATATAAAATGTAATATGTAAAAATATTTAAACTGAAATGAAAAAATATAGAAATCCCTGCATTTCAGTTATAGAATTAACATGGGGGATTTGGGCTCTCTATTTTTTGCTTTATTTTGCTACCCTGCTTATACTAAATTTGCTATTCAAGGTTGCTTGGAAGTTTTTTATTCCAGTCAGTTCTTTCTGAAATGTAAACATCTGTGAATTGAATTTTTTACTTATTCAAGGATGAAACAAAAAACCTAAACAAATAGAAGCACTTGATTTGGTTTTTGTTTTATTATAAAATATAACTTTGATCTCTGTATCACTATTTCCATTGAGGTAAATAGAATTTTATCCCAATATAAAAAAAAATTTATAAAATTTTTTCAAAATGTAAATTTTAAGGCTGGGTGTGTTGATGCACTCAGGTAATCTGAACATTTGGGAGGCTGAGACAGGAGGATTGCAGTTATCACACAGGCTTAGCTACTTAATGAGGCCCTTTGCAACACAGTGAGATACTGTTTCAAAATAAAAATAGTGATGGGTGTGTATCTCAGAGGTAAAATGCCCCTGGGTTCAATCTCCAGTACTGTAAGTAAGTAAGTAAGTAAGTAAGTAAGTAAGTAAGTAAGTAAGTAAGTAAATAAAATATACAAATTTGAGAAAGTAATTAAGGCAGGAAGAAAATTGAATATAGGAATGAAAGAGATGTGAAGAAAGTACATGAGCATGAAGACTTTTATAAGAATGATTAAAAAGAAAATAGAATATTTTAGTAATAAGAGAGAATCTTGTATGACACAAGATCACTTGAAAATAGGAGAAGGCATTTATGTTTGCATATGTATCTCAACTATCCTCTACAAAACCTTCTGCAAATATTATACTGATGGAAAACTTTTTTTCTCCTTTTCTATTATTTACTGAACTGAATGTAAATATCTATAGTATCAAATAAATTCTTTTTCCATCTGTTTTAATGTGTTTGGAAATTGGACAGTTGAATCTGAAAGTAGGAAATAGTCATTGGAACAGTGTAGAAAGTGGTTACTGCACATTACTTTTGCACTCAAAACTAAGTGGTTCTATTAGGGGGTTTGAGTCTTCATAGATATTTGAAATGTTCTAATGTTCTCTGTATGTTCTAGATATTAGTCTTCTATCAGAGGAGTAGCTGGCAAAAATCTTCTCCCATTATGTTGGCTCTCAATTGAGGTTCTTTACAGTTTCTTTGCTGTACAGAATTTCATGCAATCCCACATACTGATTCGTCTTTTAGTTTCATGTACCTTTGGTGTCTTGTTGAGAACATTTGTATCTGTGCCTATGTGTTGCAGTGTTGGACCTAAGCCCTTTTCAAGGAGCCTCAAGGTCTCAGATTCAATTTCACGTCTTTGATCCATCTTGAATTGATTCGTGCAGGAAAATGGAATTAATTTCCATTTTTCTGCATATGGTTAACCAGTTTTGCCAACACTATTTGTTGAACAGGCTATCTTTTTCCAATGTATGTTTTTGGCCCCTTTGTTAAAAATCAACTGGTTGTAAGTGTGTGGATTTGTTTCTGTCTTCTATTCTGTACCATTGGTCTATATATCTGTTTTTACACCAGTACCATGCTGCTTTTATTACTACGGATTTATAGTATATTTTAAAGTCAGGTATTATAATTCCTCCTACATGGTTTTTGTTGCTAAGTTACTACTTTGGCCATTCTGCATTTTTGTTGTTCCAAATGAATTTAAAAACTGATTTTTCTATATCTGCAAGGAATGATCTTGGTAATTTAATGGGTATTGCTTTGAATTTGTAGATTACTTTTGGAAGTATGGCCATTTTGATAATATTTATTCTGCCTATTTATGAACATGGACTATATTTCCATCTTCTAAGGTCTTTTTCAATTTGGGGGGAATATTTTTATAATTTTCTTTGTAGACGTCTTTTACCTCCTTGGTTAAATTTTTCCTAAATATTTTATTTCTTTTTGTAGGAAATCCTGAGTAGAAGTATTTTCTGGATTTCTTTTTCAGTGGCTTTATGGATGATATACAGAAAAGCTTCTGAGTTTTTAAGATTGATTTATATCCAGGCACTTTGCTGAATTTTTTGATCAGTTCTATAAGCCTTTTGGTTGAGTTTGTTGGGTCTTCTAAGTATAGTATCATGTTATCTGCAAATAGTGACAGTTTGAGTTATTTTCTTAGTTGTACTCCTTTGATTTCCTTTTCTTGCCTTATTGCTCTGGCTAGAGACTCAAACTATGGAACCAGCCAAGATGTTCATCAACAGATCCATGAATTACAAAACTATGGGATATACATACAGTGGAATTCTACTCAGCTATAAAAAAAAAAAAACATCATCCACAGGGAAATGAATGGAACTGGAGGATATTATGCTAAGTGAGATTAGTCAGTCACAAAAAATAAGAAATTGGATGTTCTTACTAATATGCAAAAGCTAGGGAAAAAAGGGTCATGGAAATAACTCTAGACAAATAAGGAGATTCTATAGATGAGCAAACAGGGCAACCTAACTGAGGTGATTGGAGGAGAAAAGAGGGAAATTCTCTAATGCACATGATATACTTTAACAACATATCAAAGTCAATCGCTAAGCCAAACATGAGAAGGAGGAAGGGGGAGGAAATGGAGCAGGTAAAGGCTAATTGGGTGATGTGTACATGTATGTCTCTACCACCTTTCATCCCATTAAAATGTATGGCTACAATACACCAATAAAATAATTTAAAAAAATAAAAAGAAAGGTTTTAATGAATAAAGATATAGAATGTTTTGCTCTGGATTCCTGTATAAAAAAGCTTTCTCTTTCCTCTCAACTCACCTTTATTCCCAATTAGTGATGAGGCTAATAATTGAAACCAGGGAATGAGTTTCAGTGGCCCTCAGAGGTGAAGACATAAAAAGATCTGGGGAAAATTTCTGGTTGTTTTCTAACAAAGATTTGTTGCCTAAAATTGGATCTAAGTGTTTCTTAACTTCATAACATTTCATGCTTTAAATTTTTCCTGTACTAACTTAACTACCTGTTTCAAAACATACTGTGTCCCTTTGACGATGAAGGCAAATTTCAGCAGAGGAGGTGTTAAAATAAACACTGAACAGATCACGACTGTTAAATTGTTACCAGTTTCTGATTGCAAGGAACCAATTATCTCAACAAAATTTGGTCTGGGGCCCTTCATTGGTGGTGCCACACCATTAAGAGTGCTATAATATACCATAAGATGCCAATCAATTTTTCTAGGTCTAAGAATTTGATCAAATTAGGCTTTTCATTGTCCCCAAAGTGGCTATTATCAGTACCTCTCAAAAAAGGTTTTATACAATTGATTTTAAGCCTTGAAGATACTACTGAAGTTCATATTGATCTATATTAATAATTTTAACTAAGTAGGCAAGTCCATAGTGTCCAATATTGTCAACACAATTTAAATGCCAAACTTCCATTTAATTTTCATTTACCCCTCATTGTGTGAGAGTGGCCATGACCACTATGATTAATTCTAGGGCACTGTAGGCTTAGTAGAGAAATCAGGTAGGACAATAGCTGTGATAATTAAGGTGAGGCAGGCTCCAGCAAAAATTAAAGAATTCAGAATAATAGCAATGTAATCTAGAGCTATTTTGTAAGAACTAGAGATGAATGTGTTATCCCAAGGATACCAGAAAACTTACTGATGGGTTAACTTTATCTCTTGGTCCTATTAAAAAGCAAAGTTTGAGAAGAGGATGCAGTCTGAGTGACATTGAAATTCCAAAATTAAGAGCCCCACCAGCCACCCATGACTTCCAATAGAGTAGAGTAAGAATCTGAAAATAACTGATGCCTCATAACAGCTATGAGAAAACAAATAAATACTGTCAAAACTCAACTTGATCCTGATTCAAAAAATGAGTAAGATTCAAGTAATGTTTAATTTTTAAAGGTTGAATAAAATGAAAACTACAAATTTGTTTTAATTTGCTATGTTCCCATCGCCTTATCACCAGCTCTTCAGCAATCTTAGTAATAATAAAAAAACATTTTGCCACCATGCAATTCAGGAAAAACGCTGTCAATTTTTTTTTATTTTTAAATTGACACATTTTCATTATACCGAAAATATGATATTGCAATGCCTATATGCAAAGTGTAATGACTAGGTGAGTGTAAATGTAATATCATTTGCTTTAAATCTTTACTTTTTTGAAACAAAGAACATTCAAAATAATCTCTTATAGACACTTTAAAATACACAATTAAATTTTGTTGACCAGTTATTTTATTATGCTATAAAATATCATAAGCTATTTGTCCTACCCAACTGTTTCCTTATACCTTTTAATCATCCTATTTCATAGGAATAAATTTAACAAAAGAGATATAATATTTACACACAGAAAACTCTGAAATCTTAAAAAATTCTTTATAAATAAAAAGTCATTCTACTCTCCTCAGTTGGAATAGTTAACATTGTTAAGACAGCAATACTTCCTAATTGATCTAAAGACTTAGAGCAAGCACTATCAAAATCTTAGCTGCTTTTTTGGTAGAAATTTATAAGCATATTCTGAAACTTATCTGTTAAGTGATTTAAACTAGTTAGAACTTAACAAATTACAGTACACAAAACAGTTAAGTACTAGTATTGATCAAAAGATTAATAGAATTTAAAAATTTTCATATATACATTATCAATTATTATTTGAAAAAGATACAAGAGAATTTATTTTAACAAACTCATCTTTTCAATAAACTATTGGTGGGACCAATAGAGAACCACATATAAAATAAAGCAATAGGATCCTTTCTTTAAGCCATGCACAATTAATACTATCTCACAATGTAATAAAGACCAAAAGTAAAAGAAAAATTAAAGTTAAAGATTCTTAGAAAAGCTGTAGAGGTAAACGTTAGTGTTACTTTACAAAAGTAAATTGATCTTCAGCAAACTTAAACGTTTGGTGCTTCAAAAGTCACAATCTAATGAAAGTTAATCCATTAGTGAAACAGAGTATTTATAATTAGGCATCTGATAAAAATACTTACATCTAAAATATATGAAGATGTCATATATTTCAAAATTTTAAAAATCAAATTAATAATGGGCCAAATAATTGAATAGTCATTTCTTCAAAAAACACGTACAAAGAATCAATAAGTACATGAAAATATAGTAAGTCTCATTAGTCATAAGGAAAATATAAATCAAAGTCATAATAAAATAACATTTTGCATCCATTAGGAAGGTTAAAATAAAAATGCCAATCATAAGAAATATTTGCAAAAGTGTAAACAAATTAAAACTCTCATACAACACTCGTATGATTGTAAAATGATTCAGCCCTTAAGAGAGAAAACAGTTTAATGGTACCTATGAATTCAGTAAATCTATTACTAGTTATAGACCCAAGAGAGAAAAAAATTATACATTTTGTGCACAAATATCCATAACACTATTACTCATAGTAGTAAAGAGGAGTTAGTACAAATTTCCACCAGATGATGAATACATAAACAAAATGTGCTGTACCTATAAGAGAAAATATGATTTGGCAAGAAAATGAATAAAGAACTGACATGTGCTAAAACATGGATATAAGTAGAATATACATAAAAACAGCAGTTACAAGTGACACCATATTTTTTATTCCATATATATGAAATTTCTAGAAAAGATAAAATGCATAGAAACAGAACATAGACTGTTGGCTGGGAGGAGGAATCAGAACTCTATCTTTCTCAAGTGCCTGCCAGGACCTAGTCCACAATATCTCACTGAATTTGTCTACTGAAACTTTCTCACTGAAGCAGCCCATAGCTTCTTCTGTACTTCTTGCTCTTTTCCAACCTTTCCAGAAAATGTACAGGTAAAGCTAGATTTTATAATTTTTTTAGAGGAGAACTACATTTAATTCATTTGATTTTAACTTTCCTAATGAATACAAAATGATTTTATTATGACTTTGATTTATATTTTCCTAATGACTAATGAGACTATCTTTTGTGTATTTATTGATTCTTTGTATGTGTTTTTGAAGATATGAATATTCAAATATTTTGCTCATTTTTAATTTATTCATGAGTTCTAAAATTTAGAACTAAATTTTAGAATTCATTTATTTGTTGGTACTGGGGATTGAACTGAGGGCCATCTTAACTCCAAGGTAAACTGCCAGCTTTTTAAATTTTTATTTTGAAAAAAGGTCTAAGTGACTGAAGGTCTCACTAAATTGCTGAGGCTGGCCTCCAACCTGTGATTCTACTGTCTCTGTCTCCCGTGTAATTGGGTCACAGTTTTGTGCCATTATACCTGGCTGGAATATTTATTCTCTACAGTGAATATATCAAAAGAATGACATGGTTGTTTGTGTGTGCATGTTATTGTATGTAAGAATTATTTTTCTTAGCATAGAATAAAGCAGGAGTGCATTTAATTTTTTTTTTTTTTTTGGTAGTACTGGGGGTGAAAGCCAGAGGCTTTCTACCTCACGACTATACTCCCAGACCTATTTTATATTTAATTTGGAAACAGGGTCTCACTAAATTGCTGAGAGCCTCACTAAGTAGCTGAGGCTGGCTTCAAACCTGTGCGATCCTCCTGTCTTAGCCTCCCAAGTGCTGGGATTATAAGCATGCGCCACCATGCCCGGCAGTAGTGCATTTTTAATTAGAGAAAAATGTGGGCTAGAACTTAGACCCTCAAGATAAACATGATATTATAGGTTATGGGATAATGATAATTACACAGAATATAATCTTTTTAAAATAACCATAGGTTATGTAATGGAGATAGATAATGAAACTTATTTACAAATTTTGCTATTTGATCACCCAATTAAAAATAGTTTAGAATACTTTAAAATGTAGATGCATTTAGAGCTAGTTTGTCAAACATGTTTCCATCATAATAGGTTCCCTCTGGGACAAAGAAACAAATACAGACAGGTCACGTGATCTTGCTCCAGTTGAAATGGGGGTTTCTTGAGAGAAAACCCCGGCGAGTTCTTGTCTAAGGTGAGCGAAGAATGACACCCGCAGACCTCAGGAAGGGGAGTAAAAGGTTTATTGGAAGCAGCAGGGAATGGGGCAAGGGTGGCTGAACACCCCCAAAGGGGCTGGAACTCTGGGTCCAGCAGCTGCCTTCGGGACAATACTTGAGAGTAGCCCAAGCCGAATTGCCTTCAGGTGCAGGCTGCTTTCTTCCAGAGTCCACGCGATCTGCCAGAAGGGAATAGAGAAAAGTGGCCGAACACACCAAAGGGGCGGTCGGAACTCTGGGGTCCAGTAGCTGCCTTCAGGGTCACTACCTGAGTGTCGCCTGAGCCAAGTGCCCATCAGTTTCAAACCCTGAAGGCAGCTACTGGACCCCAGAGTTCCGACCGCCCCTTTGGTGTGTTCGGCCACTTTTCTCTATTCCCTTCTGGCAGATCGCGTGGACTCTGGAAGAAAGCAGCCTGCACCTGAAGGCAATTCGGCTTGGGCTACTCTCAAGTATTGTCCCGAAGGCAGCTGCTGGACCCAGAGTTCCAGCCCCTTTGGGGGTGTTCAGCCACCCTTGCCCCATTCCCTGCTGCTTCCAATAAACCTTTTACTCCCCTTCCTGAGGTCTGCGGGTGTCATTCTTCGCTCACCTTAGACAAGAACTTGGTAGGAAACATCGAGTTCCTTCTTAGGCAACTCCGTTTCATCTTGAGGAAATGCCGGGTTTTCCTCTCAAGAAACCCCCGTTTCACCAGTATTGGGAAGAGGTTCAAAATGTATTAATGTACCAGTATTGGGAAAGATTTTCAATTTTCAAATATGTCTTTGGTAGTAAAAGAAGCCAGAACCTTTGAGAAAAGGGCTGCAGATTTCTAGCCGCCATGGGTAATTAGCAATGAAATCGAAGAAACCTAAGAGCCTAGGGCCTTTTGACATTTCTAAATAGAGTCGAACTTCCTCAAGAATGTGGGGAAATCCTAGACTCCAGATAAGCAACTTAACACCTTTTGGAGTGTAGAGCTGGAGACAGGGCAGGTCATCCACACATCAAACAACCTGCCTTGGGTTAGAAGACTGGCTATAAAAATACTCTGTCCACCAATCTTCAGTGAATTCATTTGAACCACCCCCTCATGCTATTCCTGAATAGCATGGGGCTGTAACTGTCTTCTGTATTTCTATCTTTTTAATAAATTCCTTTAAATCTTCATCGAGTCCAGGCTATTGAATATCTATCCTTAGGTCAGGACAAGAACCTGCAGTGTTATGGGAATAGTTTCTGGGATCCTACCAAAGGTCCCCAGGAACAGTTCCCCCAAATGGTAACCCTTACCCAAAACCATAACAGTTTGGCACCCAACATGGGGATAACTTTGGAGCCAAAGGCGACTCCAGCCGATGGTGGTCTTAGTACCACTGCACTCATGTATATACTTTCCTGGAGCAATAAGGAGTTCCGCCAGAATGACCATGATCGTCCAACATCTGGGAGGCAATTCTGGTTCGTGGGGACCTTCCAGCCAAGGAACTAGCCCACAGTCAAATCCCTTTCAGGTAGTAAACCCTTTAAATAGCATAGGCTTGGTAGGCCCAATGAGTGCTCATCCATTCTAACCCCATCAAGGATTGGATACTCTTTTAAAAAGCCCTGTAAATGGTTAAATCTAAAAAGAAATGCCCATAGCCCACAACCAGAAAACTCCCCAAACAGGAGATGCCAGCCACCACCCATTTCTAAATGGCAATGAGGTTTTATTCTGTAGCTGCAGTTGGGAACAGGCTGTAGGTAGATAAGCTAGGCAAACCTATTAGCCTCTAGTGGCCACACCTTGCAAGCTGCATTCAGTAAACAGACACAGCTCCCGACTGCTCACAGGGTGGCTGGGTGCACCCTGTGGGTGTGTAAACTCTGGCAGTCCATGCGCCCCAGCAGCCCCCAAATCCCAGGAGCTATTAGAAGCTGGAATGGCTAAGCAACTCTGAGAGCTCAAGAAAGAAGCCAGCTGGTTAATAGTCTCTGTTAGATAAAGTCCATCAGGCCTGTGAGATAGAAGGAACCACACCAGTAGGCATCATCTATATGGCATTCAGCAGGCAGATACAGCTCTGTTTGCATAAGAAAACCCTCAGGGAAGGAAAATCTCAGGAGGGAGCCATCCCCAACCTCATGTCAGCTTGGGATTCCTAGGCCTACCAAAGTTGGGGAACATTTTAAGAGAGGCAAATCAATAAGATTTTTGAGAATGGCAATATCTTCTTCAGGAGAACCTCATCCAGATAGAGAGGGGGACCCAAAGGGAGAAGGGAAAGGTGGGGCAGGAAGAAGAGTGGCAAAATTCCATGCCTGCAATGCCCTTCTGGTGGACTGTGAGGCCACTCCCAACACTCCACGCACACAGGCAACCCAGCCAGATGCCCCAGCTAGGCCACTCGATTTGATAGGGGTGCAAGGAAGGAGGGAGAACTTCTGCATACTCTACACCCTCTCTCTTTCTTAGATGGGATCCCAGCAATCCAGAGTGGAAGCTGGATCTCCACTCGTAGGCGTTCTCCAAAATTGAAAACAAAGGAAATTTTATCCCAAAGTGCAAAGGATTTTTGGCACTCAAGCCCCACTACAGTAAAGCTGGACGATTCTTGGTACGGCTTCAGTGGCCTGGGATCCTTAACATCTTAGTGCCACTAGATTAGCCTTCAATCGGCTCTGCCGACTGGCCCCCTTGTACCACCTGGGGAGGAGGAGTTTAGAGTTCTATCTGTCCATATGTGGAGCTTAAAGCTATATTACTAACTCAAACAATAAGTGCTGGCATTCTTAGTCAATTCTTTACCTAGTAGAAGGGGAGGCCATCCTCAGACAAATCCTGACCACTACTGCAGGCTCCCAATTCAGTGTATAATAATTGAAACTTTAAAAGGAAGAGACAGAAGGACACAAGTCCTGAAGGAATTCTGGCTGAGCACAAAAGCCTAAGCTCAAGTCTGTTTTAAGTGTGGAGAGCAAGGGAACCTGTGGTGTGAATGCCCTCAACCGTGAGGCTAAAAAGAGCCCTCCAAGGCCCGGGTCATGATGCAAAGGGGACCATTAAATGTCTGAGTGCCCCCAGGTTTAGAGGGACCTGGGGTCCTCAAATCCAGGTTCCCAGTGAAGTTCTCACCACCTGAGCTTAGACAAAACAGACTTAGGTAATCACAGTGAGATCCCAAATGGAGGCCAAATTTAAGGCATTACCCTTCTTTCCCAGCCTAAGGTCCAAAAGTTTAGCTAGGGTGAGGGGCATATCGGGCCAGCCTTAAACTGTAGTTTTTTTTACTCAACATTCAGCCTGCTGTGTCCAGGGTGACCTTCAATTCTCCCATTCTTAGTTAATACTAGAGAATCCAGCTCCTCTGTTAACAAGGAGATATAATGTCAGGAAACCAATTGTTCTCTTCTTTGGCTGGCTACACTAAAGTTACTATACAAGTTATTATTATTTTTTTAACTTAACCAGTCTTAACTAAAATGTAAACTCCTAAAAAGCTGTCCAGATCATCATAGAAATTAGACCTCTGTGAGATGTGACTAAGTATAATATACATTGATTTTAAGGTTTTATTTTTTTTCTCTTTGACAAAATTAATGTTTTAAGACACTAATGATGCTTATATGATGTCTTGGATTTCTGTGGTAATCTATAATACAGTTATTAAGTTGTGTGATCAAATATGATATGCATTGTCTTTAATTTTATTCCTCTTGCAAAATTAAGGTTTTATGGCACCAGTGATGTTTACCTGACTTCCTAACTTTCCATGGCAATCTGTAATTCAATTATTAAATTGGGAAAATGTAAAATACAATTCTTTAAAATGCTCTTAACTTCATAAGATTTAAAGTAACACTTAATTAAGTTTTTTAAATGGGTTTTTTAATTGTTGGCATATGAACAGCATTGTGAAACGGTATTTTTTTTTTTTTTGGTTTGGCTTGTATGTAAAAACAAAAGACAGTTGTACAAAGCGTGTGGGTGTAAAGTTTTTGGTAGATACAAAGAAAAAAATTTGTAAGATTAAGAAAGCATTTTGTAAGGCTTATCTTAAGATTGTCCCAAATGGGAAAGAAAGGACCAGGATAAAAATCAGATGTTTAAAGCAAGTTATATAGCATTTGTGGTATGTTTGCATATGTGATGAAGATAGTTTTATTAGTTTAAAGAAAGTAGGTTTCTAGTAAGCCAACTTCTTGGCTCTAGTAAGTAAACTGGCTTCAAGGTTGTTTATCGGAGAATAGTTACAGGAGAATGAGGCATATCATACAGGGATGTGAAATTTGCCTCAATTAATCCCAAAAATAGCTTGTTAAGTCTACCAGGCAAGCAATCTAGAGACACATGTCCAGGTGAAGATTGGCAACTTGGTTTCACTCATACGCCAGGGGAAACTTTTGTTTGGTCCAGGTGACCTGGTACTAATCAAATCATCTAAAATCTTTATTCAAATTACCCCAAAGCCTATTTCAGGTCTCCACAGTACTACTTTCTGGGTTTACATGGCACAAAATAAAATAAATACATCCCATCTTTGTGTGTTTCAGCCGAAGTCAGCAAAACGGGTTTTAACTTCTCATTTAATTGTTTTAGGCCTAACAGAACAAGATATCAAAAGACAAATCTTAATCTAACATCATTTTTAGAATTTCATGGTTATAATTCTAAGAGAAACATTCAAATGGTGAAAGACCCTAGTCCAATCTCAGTAACTGTCCCGGGAAACTGCATGTGGGATCCATGCCATATAATCTCAAATACAATCATAATTGACAGTCCGGTCCCAGTGTCAGACTTACATCTCCCCTTAGGCTGGTCAGTTTTATGTTTTAACTTTTTTATTCCATCATCCCTAAAGGCTGATGGCATGGTTAATGCCATTTGTAACTCCCCTTCTCATTCTCATTCTCATTCTCCTTGTCTCTTTTGCTTTTTTGGGCCATGCCTAATAAACTGTATTGTGAGTTTTGATGGAATCAAAGAAGGACATTTATCAAAGCACTTTAGAAAGCCATAAAGATGCAAATCACATACGCACCCATCAGACACCCTCACTGCCAAACTGCATACATGTACCCTAAAACTGGGCCCACCCTTATGTCACTCCTGTTCAGCCTGAAGAAACCGATGTGTTGGTGTCCTTATTCCTTTGTTATGGGTAAATGCATGTAGGAAAAATAGGGTAAAAATTGATGTGGAGTAAGCTCCTGTGAATTGTTAATAAGAATTATAAAATTCAAAATGCATTTTCTATGTTTCTATGTTTACCTTTGGCCTGACGGGTGTCAGCAAGTTACTAGACAGGGAGGGGGGGGGATGTACCAGTATTTGGAAGAGCCTTCAAAATGTATTAACATACTGTTATTAACATACCAGTATTGGGAAAGATTTTGAATTTTCAAATATTTCTTTGGTAATAAAAGAAGCCAGAAATTTTGAGGAAAGGGAATAGAAGAAGCCTAAGAGCCTAGGGCCTTTTGACATTTCTAAAGAGAGGCAAACTTCCTCAAGGATGTGGGAAAATCCCAGACTCCAGAAAAGCAACTTAACACTTTTTGGAGTGTAGGGCTGGAGTCAGGGCAAGTCATTTACACATGAAAAGACCTGCTACTGGGTTAGAAGACTGGCTATAAGAATACTCCATGTCCAGGAATCTTTGGTGAATTCATTTGAACCACTCCCTCATGGTATTTCTGAATAGCATGGGGCTGTAACTGTCTTCTGTATTTCTTTTTAATAAGATCCTTTAAATCTTCAGCAAGAGTCCAGGCTATTGCATATCTATCCTTAGGTCAGGACAAGAACCTATGTTTTTCTGGGAATAGTTTCTGGGAGCCTACCAAAGGTCCCCAGGGACAGTTACCCCAAAATGGTAACCCTCACCGAATACCATAATGGAGTTTAGGTTCATGTACTAGAAAGAGAGGTTTCTATTATGCCTAGATATAAAGGGCTCTAACACCTCCAAAGGTACTAGGAATGTCTTTTTACCACTCCTGGATATCTTTCCAAAGGGACTGAAATCAGAATATTATAGTAATACATCCATACCCATGTTTATAGAAGCACAATTCACAATAGCCAAATTATGGAACAGGACTAGGTAGCCTTCAATAGATGAATGGATCATAAAATTATGGCATATACACACAATGGAATTCCACTTAGCAATAAAGAATAACAAAATTATAGAATTTGTAGGAAAATGAATGGACCTGGAGAATTTAATGTTAAGTGAAATTAGTCAGTCACAAAAAGTAAATGGTCATATATTTTCTCTTATACATAGACTCCAGGAGTAATTGGTATATAAAAGGCCCTTTAGGACTTAAGGAGAAACTCCAGTATAGCGGTAGAATTGATTTTGGGGAGGGTGTGGGGGGAACATAAGAATCAATGAAGAAAATGTTATGCTTTGGGAATATGTGTTACTGTTTGGGGGAATTTCCCCAGGGATCTTTATTAGGCTCCTGGAGACAATTCCCATAAAACTGCAGGTTCTTATCCTTAACTAATGATAAATATGCACTAGTCTAGACTCTTGCTGAGATTTAAAGGAATTTATTAAAGAGATAGAAATACAGAAAGAAGACAGTTACAACCCCATGATATTCAGGCATAACATGAGGGTATAGCCCGAACGAAGTCAGCAAAATGCAAAATACACAACAGCTTTTATAGATAACAAAATTCTCCATCTTACTCTCCTACATAATTCCATGACATAGGTCTAGGCCCGCCCCTTAATTTTTACTACCCAACTTTGGTCTATGCCCAGGTTTCTTTGTTTAAACCAGAGTTATTCACCAAGTCAAGGGCCATTTGGTATCTGTTCTCCTTCATGAAGGTCAATCCCCTCCTCCCATCATCTTAGGGAATCCTTAACTAGATATCAGTTATCATGCAAACCTGTCTTAGAATGTGAAAGTCCTAGCTCCCATTACTCTATCCACTTGCTAATTACTTTTATTGAGGTTAATTTACATTATAGTCCTGACTTGCCCTTCCCTCCCACAGGTCTGCCCTTCATCTTCTACAAAATGATTTTTGAAATATATATTTTACCAACCACAACATCTTTTTCAAATCCTTTGAGCCCATTCCTAATACTGGTACAGAAAATACTTTCATTGACAGTATGTATATATGTGAATATGAGAATATCAACGCCAATCTTAATATCTTGTGTCGGGAAGAGGGGCGGGAATGGGAAAACCTTCCAAGTGTGGTGTGCATGTAGGTCACTGTCACTCTGGACTACATTATGATGTGAGACTATAATGCACCAATACAAGGATAAAAAGTTTTAAAAATAAATATTATAAGAGAAAAGGAGATACTATATACGGCTGGGAGAACCGCTCAAACGAATAACACAAGATGTGTGGCTTTTAGGAGACTGGCTCCAGTAACAGCTGATATTCTTCAAACTGCCATCTGTGGAGGGGGAAGGGAAGAATCCGATAAAAAGAAAAACAAGACAGAACAATTGTGGAGGTACTGGAAATAGGGACAACAACACTGACACATCCGGGCACCAGCCTTGACATGGGCAAAGAGTCATATTACTGAGGGAGAATAAGGAGACCTCAAAGGGTCATCTTTTCAAGTCTCTTAGCTTAGGGACAACAGGTGCTCCAACAATTTAACAGAGACATATAGAGTAGCAAATAATTGTTCTTCAAAGGAAATTATGTTTTAGCAACAAGTGGGAAAAAAGATCCAAACAGAACATCCACTATACACTAAACATAGCTTTAACTGAAAAATATTTCTAGCGGCTATTTATAGTAGCATCCTAAGGTGCAGAACACTTTGTTTCAGCTCCTATTCTAGGACTTACTGATTTTAACTCATTTAACCCTTGCAACATTCCTCTATGCAAATAAAAATATTTATAAAGAAAATAACCAAATTTGAGCACAGGCTACCTGGCTCAAGAATCTAATTATCTGTTTTTTCCCCTGTGGTATTAGAAGTTGAACCCAAGAACACTGAATGCTCTGAAATAAGCATTCCACACAATTCTTTTAAAAAAACAAATAAAATAAAAACAAATGAAACAAAAAAGTGTCTTGCTAATTGCTAAGGGCCTTGTTATATTGTAGATGTTGACTTTGAACCCGCAGTCCTCCTGGGACTACAGGCATATGCCACCACACTGGGTTTCCAGAATCTATTTCTAACTCCCTCTGACACTTTCCCATTCAAATGGCTGTTGCTTGGAAAAAACAGGAGCCATTCTTGGGCTAAAAGTAGCTGTAGCTGTATAAATTAAAAAGAAAACCTGTAAAGCCATTAAAACATCTCATTATACCACTTTATTACATTTACTGAAAGGAGTTCTGAACTTTTACTTTATGAATCATAATTTAATTCATGGCCTCAATTTCATAAAAGCTTGGAAATATTTTTAAAAACTCACTTTCATACATGAAAGTTAAATTGTTAACGATTCAGTGCATGCAATTGAGGGCTAGAGACTGAGTTTTTCAAAAGTCCACTATCTTCGCCTTTAAAATCAGAGACTTCAGTGCCTAAATGCTATCAAAAGGTTTCTTTTGTTATGTAGTCAAAGATTTGAACTTCTTCCTTGAAGCAGGTGAGATCACTAACACCATGTCATTTCAGGTCCCCCATCACAGAATTGAATAGAATCGCATAATTGGAAGCTTAGCCAAGCATGACAGGCATTAACAGAGTGATGGTACAATTGGATACCACCCTTATCTTCTTGCTTGCAAGCCTAGGCCATTTCACCCTGGAAAGAATTTGTAATCTTAGAAGGGACAAATAAAAAGAAGCTCCTGAAAAGAGTGTTCACAAAGCAAAGGATATCAATACCCTCTAGTGGACTGCTGTGATAAGCAGAGTTCAATCTGCCAAGGGTTCAATGCTGCACAAAGAAGCATATGGTGTCAAATAAGTGACTTTCCTTGGAATGGCTCCCTTAACAGGCAAATATTCAATAGCAGGACTTAAAAAACAAATAAATTGAAAATAAAAATTAAACGTGAAACCCATCAACACTCATTTGCGAGGAATAAAATTGTATTATATCAGACCTGTGTTTTGCATATTCTACCCCCAAATGTAAGACTTTAAAAAAAATAAAATGTTATCTTTATACAGGACAGTACCTTTATACTTATACCAAAGCTTAATATGAACTCCAAACGGCTTTGTTCTTTTTCTTTCCAAAGACTATGCACCACAGTCTTTGATGACAACTGCATTTTTCTATTAGATATTCATATTGATGGCAGAAAGTACAGTAGAGCTTTAGTAGATCATGCTCAGATGAAACATTAGAGAGCCATTGGGCAAGACATCTCTAAGATATTGCTAAGATGCTCATAATTTATGCACAGTCATAATGACACAAATGATCCAATCACCAAGTATCAGTGCACAGAAAGAACTGAAAGGACAATCTGGAAACATACAGAGGTATCTGGACCATACTTTAAGAGCTGTGTCTTTCTATGTACCTGTTTCTATGGCTTTTTATAACCTTTTTTCTTAATCTGGGAATGGTGGCCCACACCTATCTGAAACAGGAAAGAAGATTGTAGGTTTGAGGTCAGCCTCAGAAATTTAGTAAGACCCTGTTTGAAAAAAAATTTCCAAGTATTTGATCCATTTTGAATTGACTCTTGTGCAGGGTGAAAAAGTGAGATTTATTTCCATTTTTTGGCAACTAGAATGGCAATCGTTCAATCATTAGGAAACCAAACTACCAAACTAATGCATGCATATCTATGTTAATAGCTGCATAATTCACCATTGCCAAACTATAATACCAGCCAAGATGTCCATTATGCTAAGTGAGATTAGTCAATCACAAAAAATAAAAAATCAGATGTTCTCACTAATATGCCGGAGCTAGGGAGAAAATGGGTCATAGGAGGAAGTCTAGATAAAGAGGGAGATTCTATAGATGAACAAATAAGGCAACCTAACTGAGGGGATGAAGGGGGTAGAAGAGGAAAATTCTCTAATGCACATAATGTAATTTAACAAACATATTGAAATGGTCAGGGAAGATGGCGACCATGAGTAGCAGCACGTACGAATCCTGATGACTCGATCCCCATTGTCCCAAAAACTGACTGCTACAAAGAGAGATAAAATAACCAGCAGAGGAATTAAATACAAGTGAAGACCACCCAGAGAGGGGGAGGAGAGCCCCACCCACAGTGGCGGCTGGAGCACAGGCTTCCCCAACAGTACCATGCACCAGTGATGAAAAGAGAACAAAGGATCTGAAGGGAGAAGCAGCAGACACACGGGGTGTAAGTCAGCCGGCCCAAGACCTACTACACCAAACGCCACCCTGGAACCCAGAGTTGAGCTCAGCACCAGAATAGAAACTCGCCACGTTCATGAACGCCTCTGTGACACCATCAATCCAACAACAGGCCAGCACACGACCACCAGAGTCCCAGCCAGCAAACATGGGAAGTGTTAGTAAAGCTGCAGCCTAAAGGGGATTACCCAGAGATGTTCTGCTAGGGACTTGCACAGCCATGATAAACTCCCTGGGCCTGACATCTAGTGGTCAAATTCAGTAAAGGCAGTGTGCTGACAGAGAGTACCATACTCCCCAGAGGTTCAGAGCTGGCCTCAATAACACTACCTCCCATTTGTGGAGAATGTGGGGAAATCAGACCTGACCAACCATAACTGTGGAGAACAGAGGTTCCCACATTAATGTTGGCAGAGAGAGACCTAGACTCCGTACCGGCAGAAAGCGGAAGGGTGACCTGTGCTTAATACCTAATACAGTTGTAGTGGCCACTTACATAGACTGAGAAAATCTCAGAGAACCAAACTCACAGCAGAAAGGGTGCCAGTTTTACTCGGTATATGCACAGAAGAGATTGCTGCAGACCTATATACTGGATCGCCATTTAGTTGCAGAATTTGTGTTTGAGGTTGTTTTGGTTTTATTTGTTCCCTTTTATGTGTGTGAGTTTGTTTACCTAGTTGGTTATCTTGTTGTTGTTTTGTTTTGGTTTTTATTTTTAACCTGTCCTCAAAGCCTCTCCCAAGCCTCTCCCTCTGTACATACCAACTCTCTTCTCACTATTGCTTTACTATCTTTCTGCTGCTTTTTAGCTCTCTCCTCTGTCTTGTATCAAACCTAATTCATATAATTATACCACAAATTCTACATTTTTTACTAGAACACTACTTTATCCTTACTATTTCTAACATCTAGTATATACTAATATATACCAAACTCATACTTTCTCTCTATTAGACTCTCCCTGAGATTTTACCTTATTCTTCCATTTACTCCTGCACTTCCCTCCTTCCTCAACCTTCACTATTGATTACAATACAAACTGTTCTTGGATTCCCAAGCTGACACCTAGAAAATGAGAGAAATACATCAAAATCAACAGAAGAAAACATCTAAAGCCATGAAAAGGAGGAATAACAGGAGCAATGAGCACCCACAACTCCACAGCTACAGAATCTGATAACAGAACTACAGAGTTCTCCAGAAGGCCAAATCAGAAATGTAACTGTAGAATGAATACAGGAATTCCGAAAAAAAATTAGAGAGAGTCTGAAATAAATAAAGGCTGCAATCACTGAAGTAAAAGCATCTATCCCAACTATAAACAATAACTTAGACCATATGGAGAGTAGAATCTTGCTTCTAGAAGATGATCACTCCAAAAATGAATACATAGTTTATAGCATAGAAAAAAAAGTTCACCAGCAGGAACTAGACATTGAAGAAATACGGGCCTATCTTAAAAGATCCAATTTGAGAACAATATGTATAAAGGAGGGAAAAGAAGGCAAAAACAAGGGGCTCAATAATCTCTTCAAAGAAGTAATACCATTAAACTTTCCAAGCATAGAACAAGAGATTGATACACAGGTACAGGAAACTTACAGAACTCCCTTTAGACAAGATCAGAGAAAAGGTTCTCCATGCCACATAATAGTCAAAATGACCAGTATAGAAGCCAAGGAGAAAATATTAGAGGCAACAAAAACAAAAGAAAAAGTGACATTCAGAGGGAAACCAATCAGAATCACTCCAGACTTCCCAAACCAGGTCATGAAAGCCAGAAGGGCTTGGAGTAACATATTTCAAATTCTGAAAGAAAACAACTTGCAGCCAAAAATTTCCTACCCAGCAAAACTATTTCTCAAATTAGATAGGGAAATAAAATTCTCCCATGACAAGCAGAAGCTGAAGGAATTTATGTCTTCAAAACTAGAACTAGAGAAAATACTCAAAGAGATCAACTACAAAGAAGAAACAAAAATTTCTGCCAGAAGCAGAGAAACAATAATTTCTATCCAGCAGACAACTAAGAAGAGAAGAACAAACAATATCTCATACAGAAGTAAAATCTCAACATGTTGAAAATTCAGAATCATCTCTTAATAATGACACTAAATGTAAATTACCTCGACTCCCCAATAAAAAGACATAATGTGGCAAAATGCATTAAAAACCAGAATCCATCTTTTTGCTGCTTTCAAGAAACACACCTTACAAGTAAACATAGCAACAAACTCAAGGTAAAGGGTTGGAGCAAGGTAATCCATGCCAGTGGAACATGAAGACAGGCAGGAGTAGGAACTATGATTTCAGATAAGTTGCACTTCAAGCCCAAAATTATTAAAAGGGACAAAGATGGTCATGTATTACTGGTAACAGGAAAAACCCAGCATGAGGAAATAATAATTAACATTTATGCTCCAAACTTAGATGGACCTATTTTCATACAACAAACTCTTTGTGATATTAAGTCACATATAAATTCCAATACAATAATACTGGGAGAATTCAACACACCTCTTACACCATTAGATCAGTCTTCTAGACAAAAGGTTAGTAAAGACACCTCAGACCTAAAGAACACTATTAATCAAATGGACCTGTTAGACACATATAGACTTTTCTACCCATCTACAGCAGAGTTTACATTTTTCTCAGCAGCTCACAGAACCTTCTCCAAAATAGATCACATCCTGGGTCACAAAATGAGCACTCACAAATTCAAAACATGTGACATAATTCCCTGTCTCTTTTCAGACCATAATGGAATAAAACTAGAAATCAACTATAAGAAGACTCAGAGAAACCACATAAACATGTGGAGACTGAACACCACATTTCTAAATGAAGAATGGGTCATAGAAGAAATAAGGGGTGAAATCACGAAATTCATAAAAACAAACACAAATAGAGATACAACATATCAAAATCTCTGGGATACTCTGAAGGCATTATTAAGAGGAAAATTTATAGCGCTGAGTGCCCACATAAGAAAAACAGAAAACCATCAAATAAGCAACTTAATGAAATACCTCAAAGCCCCTGAAAAACAGGAACAATCTGAACCTAAACCCAGTAGAAGAAATTGTCAAAATCAGAGCAGAAATAGATGTAGAGAATAAAAAAAAATACAGAAAATTAAGCTGGCTCATCAAAAAAATTAACAAGATAGATAAACCACTAAGCAAGTTAACTAAAAAAAAAAAAAAGAGAGAATCAACCCAAACCTTGAAGATAAGAGATAAAAAAGGAGCTATGACAACTAACAATGCAGAAATCCAGAGAATTATCAGGAATTACTTTGAAAAACTATCCCCCAACAAAATGGAAAATCTGGAGGAAATGGACAACTTTCTAGATAAATACAACCAACCAATAGCCATCAAAGAGATTAAAAAGCAATAAATACATTACCATCAAAGAAAAGCCCTGGACCAGATGGCTTTCTAGGTAAATTTTATAAAACCTTTGCAGAAGACCTGATCCCGATACTCCTCAATATATTTCACAAAATAGAAATGGAACTATCCCAAATACATTCTATGAAGCCAACATAAAAGTAATACCAACACCAAATAAAGAAAGTTCAAGGAAGAAAAAAACAGGCTTATATCTTGAACTTAGACACAAAACTGCTAAAAAAATACTAGCAATACACATTCAAAACCACATCAAGAAAATCATACACCATGACCAGGTAGGCTTCAACCCAGGGATGCAAGGCTGGTAAATCATAGGAAAATCAGTCCATGTAATACATCATGTAAACAGATCCAAAGACAAAAATCACATGATCATTTCATTAGATGCTGAAAAAGCCTTTGACAAAGTCCAACATCCATTTATGATAAAAGCACTGCAGAGACTCGGAATAGAAGGAACATACTTCAACATCATAAAAGCAATCTACAATAAGCCCACAGCCAACATCATATTAAATGGGGGAAACTTCGAGAATTCCCCCTAAAAACAGGAACAAGACAAGGATGTCCATTATCACCACTTGAGACTCTAGCCAGAGTAATAAGACAAGAAAAGGAAATCAAAGGAGTACAAATAGGAAAAGAAGAACTCAAACTTTCACTATTTGCAGATGACATGATACTATACCTAGAAGACCCAACAAAGTCAACCATAAGACTTATAGACCTGATCAACAATTTCAGCATAGTATCTGGATACAAAATCAATCTCAACAAATCAGAAACTTTTGTGTACACCAACCATAAATCCACTGAAAAAGAAATCAGGAAAACACTTCTACTCAGGATTTCCCACAAAAAAATAAAATACTTAGGAATAAACTTAACAAGGAGGTAAAAGACCTCTATAAAGAAAATTATAAAACAATGAAAAAAGATATCAAGGAAGATCTTAAAAGATGGAAAGATCTTCCCTGTTCATGGATAGGCAGAATAAATATTATCAAAATGGCCATACTCCCAAAAGTGATCTACAGATTCAATGCAATACCCATTAAATTACCAAGATCATTTCTTATAGACATAGAAACATCTGTCCTTAAATTCATTTGGAACAACAAAAAAACCAGAATAGACAAAGTAGTTCTCAGCAACAAAAACCATGCAGGAAGAATCACAATACCTTACTTTAAACTATACTACAAAGCCACTGTAATAAAAAGAGCATGGTACTGGCACAAAAACAGACATATAGGCCAATAGAGCAGGATATAAGACTCAAACAAATCCACATACATATATTTGACAAATGGGCCAAAATGATATTTGACAAATGGGCCAAAAACATACACTGGAAGAAAGATAGTCTGTTCAATAAATGGTATTAGCATACCTAATTAACCAGATGCAGAAAAAATGGAAATTAATCCCACTCTCTCACCCTGCACAAAGGTCAATTCAAGATGAATCAAAGACTTGGAAATCAGACCAGAGACCTTGAGGCTCCTTGATGAGGGCATAGGAGGGTAGAAGGAAACTCTCTAAAGCACATGATGTACATAAAATACATATCGATATCAACCACTAAGCCAAGCATGGGAGAGAGGGAAGGGGAGGGAATAGGATGGGAAAGGGGTAGGTTTTAACGAGGTGATGTGTGCATGTATATCTACACAAGCTTTTTATCCCATTAAGTTGTATGAATTCAATGCACCAATAAAAAAAATGAAAATAAAAAAACCAAACATATTAATGTCAATCACTGAGCCAAACATGAGAGGGAACTGGATAAAGGCTAATTGGGTGATGTGTGCATGTATGTCTCAACTACCTTGCATCCCATTAAGATGTATGGATACAATGCACCAATAAAAGTTTTTAAAAAAACAGAGTAGTGTAATTCATAGAACATCCTTTGAATTCAATCCCTATTACCACAAAAAGTCTAAAATTGTCAACTGTATCTTATATATTCTCATTGTAAGTTTCTTGTGACTTTATATATCCTAAAGATATAAGAAATAACTTTCATAATTTTATGTTATGTTGTCATCATTAGAGTTGTTTACAAGTTGAGAAAATAAACTTTTGTGAATGTTTTAAATGGGTATATATCTAAATAAAAATGTAAACTAGATAATCTCTCTGGATTCCTTTTCTTTCTTTTTTTTTTTTTTTACCTCCGGGCTGCACTCCCACACCTGTTTTATATTTTTATTTGGAAAGAGGGTCTCTTAAGCCAGGAAGGCTGGTTTCAAACATGTGCGATCCTCCTGTCTCCACCTCCCAAGCACGGGGATTACAAGCGTGTGCCACCACGCTCGGCCTAGATCTCTTTTATTTCTAATTTATATTCTTGGTAAAAATAAATGAATAAGAACTTGATATTAGATCTTTCACCAATAAAACAGTTTATATGACTTTTTATTCCTGTAAATACTATAATATTTTATGGCATCTTCCAGAAATACATAGCCCCAGTCAAACCATGAAAAAGATTTTAGATAAACCCACAATGAAAAGCATTCTATACAATATTAAATATTTCTAGCTAAAGAAACACTCAGAAAAAAAGCTATGTTCTAGTGATAGAATCATGAGTACTTTTATTTCCACTGGAGGAAAAAGAGGTACTCATATCTGAGTTCATAATACTCTGTGACCCAGTACATAAAACAATGCTTCATGGATACATGTTTGCATGCAATTTAAAGGTAGTAAAACAGAGAGCCATACTCATAATTCAGGATATAGCAAAGATTTGTTGATCTATATGTTTACATATATACATTTAGAACAATAGATTAATTAATTGATCAATAAGTTGAAATGTAAATTTTAATTAAACTAACCATCTCAGAACCCTCCTCTCTCCTCCTTTCTTATTCCTTAAATTTTCTTACCTAAACCAATGAGATGATGCTATACATAAAATGGGCCAAATTATAGTTATAAAAAATTAAGTAGAGCCGTACACGGTGGCGCACGCTTGTAATCCCCGTGTTTGGGAAGCGGAGACAGGAGGATCGTGCTGGTTCGGAGCCAGCCTTGCTGGCTTAAGAGACCCTGTTTCCAAATTTAAAAAATATAAAATAGGTCTGAGAGTATAGCCCGAAGGTAGAAGGGCTTCCAGGAACCCCAGTACCACCAAAAAAAAAAAAAAATTAAGTAGAGACTTATTTTATATTTAGTGCAACCCAGAATGTGTTGGCAAATCAAGCACACCAACATTTAGAGTCAAATTGCTTAACTTCTTTGATCCTGCTGGTTTCTCATCTGCAAGAGCAATAATATTTACCCTCTAGTTCTGGGAAATAAATAAAACATTGTCCAAAAAGTCATGGCATAATATACAGGACAGAATAGATTCTCAACCATATTACTTTCATTGGCCAGAATTTATCACAAAATTCAATGTTCAAGCCCAGTGTTAAATGATTCACATGCATTGTCACCTCTATTCAGAAAAAAATTCCCTGTAGTGTAGAAATAGTTATTACTGTCAACATTCATTAAGAAAATATTTTAAAGTTTGCCTGATGAGTACATAGCAAGAAAATCACAGAACTAGTAACTTAAATGCTGGACCTGAACTACAATCCTAGGTTGTATTGTACAATTATTACTCTCTCCCTCCCTCATTCCCACTTGATACAAGATGGCCCTGCTCTGGAATGAATTCTGCTCCAAACAGTATAGTATCATCGGGAAAAAAGTCCAAGATATCACTACAAAGTTCTTTATTCCCCTCTGTATAGTTTCACTAGACAATTCTCTGTCCTATTTTTGCATCCATTTAAGTGATAAGAAAGCTTTTCTTTCTCCTATTCTTTCTTTTTCTTCCTTCCCCAGTCTCAGAAAGCATTATCACTCCTGTAATCCAAAACAACTGACCACCACAACTTAGAGGAAGGTAGTGGTCAGAGGCTTAGAGGAAATATTTGCTCACAGTTTTTAAGATTTCAGAGTTTCAGTTCATGTCAGGCTGGGTCTGCAGAGCTCAGGGCATGGCAGCTAGAAGCAGAGAGATGGAGAGAGCAAGAGTCATATCATGGGGAACAGACTGAAAAGAAGAAGCAAGGGGAGAAGGACCTTATGTAATACCCAAGGATATACCCCTAGGAACTTTGTTTTAACAAACAAGTCCTAGCTCAACCTTGGCTACTTTCTCTCTGAGAACCCAAATATGATAATTTATTCATCAAAAACATAGAAATTGATTTAAAAAATTAATGCTAATGTTTATATCCCATTTCACTTAAAAATTTTGTGTCTTAATAAGTTTGATTACTCTCATGTCATTTCTACATTAAATGTATGAAAATGCCATTAAATCAGAGGGCATTATTATTCAAGGATATCAATATAAAACATATTTATAAAAAGCTGTTTTTGAGTCCTATTACTGTCGATGTAGTGTGCTACAACTTTAGAACATATCCCATAAATCCAGGGATTATTAACTGTAAAAAGTAAAAAAGGGGAGAGAGAAGAGAGAGAACAGGGATGAAGGGAAGGGAGGAAGGAAAAACTGTGAAAAGAAAACCATTTCACTTGCACTAACTTCCATTTACAGAAAAAATATCCTAGGAAAAAGGTCAAATGTAGCTCATTATTAATAATTCAACCCTTATAAAAACCTTAAAAGATGAAAATAAAGAAGAAAATCTGTATTTCTAAGATGCAGTTGCAATGAAATATGTCAAAAGACAGTGTAATGGGAAGTCATCAAGGGAATTTACACTCCAAAGGATACAACACTATTTAATTCAAACTAAGACCCAAGGTGGCCATCAGGGTTTATGTATAAAAGCGTTTCGGCCAAGGCAGGTGTGGTATTACACACCTATAATCCCAGCACTTGTGAGACTGAGACATGAGGATTACAGGTTTGAGAACATCCATAGCACACACTCAATTCAGTTCAGATTATTGGGTGTTCATTAGAAATGTCATTTTCCCATTAGTCCATGGGGTTTGAGTCAGTGACAGTGGAGAATTGAGAAAGGAGATGGGTATCACACAGCTTCAGCCAGCACTAGCACTTTACAGAGAAGCGAATCCAGACAAGTGTCATATTCTGGCTCTACAGCACCATCCTACCTTGAACAGCACAGGCAGAGAAAAAAGTCTTAGGGAGGCTCCAATGAAGTTAATGACTGAATTTTCCCAAGTGACCACACTGAACAACACCCCAGCCAGGTAATCCCGCAGGAGAAAGATCATGAGAGGCAGTGTCAAACTGTAAGAAGAGCCAGGACTGAGGTAAGCAAGGTGTGAGAAAACTCCAAGAGGCCACACTAAAAGAAGAAGTTCACCTTCAGAGTTTTACACTTTATCCCAACTGGACTGACTCTCTGAAAAAGGAGCTGACCTGAGCCTCAGTGGAGACAGAGAAGGCTGCGGGCTGAATATCCCAGCAGGCTCCTGTGGGATAGCAGCCTCAGAATCAGTCACTGTCCACCCCCTGCACTCTGTGAACAAATTCATTCTGTGAAACTGAATATGATTTTCACTAAGCCAAAGGGTGGTGATTCTAGTTACACTAGTGAGATGGAAGTCAAGAATTCAAATGTTGCCATGGAAGAGCTTTGAGATGTGATGTTTGTTTTAAGATGGGCTGTTCAATGTCTTTCCTCACAGTCTAGAAAAACATTAAGTAAATAAAGATAAGGAGCTTGAAGAAAGTCAGACATGAGCTTCGGATATACAACAGGGGTGCAGATTCCTAAATGATGTTCTATAAGGCTCCAGAGGGAATGCTATGAATTCAAACACGGATGACAACCACGGGGGAAATGGTGAAACACTTGGAGAAAATCAAACCGCATCTCATGATTTCCAGTAATGACAGCTTTAAACCATAATTATTTTTAACAACTTGATTCCTAATGCATCAAATGATTATATCTTAAGAAAAATGTATCTTCATTATTTCTCTATAATTTAACAATGCTATGCAGATATAAATATAGAAATCATTGGTAATACAGTATTTTTTTAAAGAAAAGGTCAGTTCCTAGAGTTTTCTATTTTTTTAAGACTGCTTATCCTTATGTTTGTAAGATAACAAATTATATTGTCAGGCAAGATTATTTTACTTCTAATATAAATAGATAAATCACCTGTTAGCAGTAGACAAAGAACAAAGTATAATGCAGTTGAAATAAATAAAAAAAATCATACTTAATCTCATTACCTGACCATAATCACAGTTAACACTTGGACTATCCTTTTAAACATTATCCTAAATCTTTATGCAGATAAAATGTACACATTCTATTTTTTACACAGAGAAAAATGCTATGTACTTTATTTTGTAGTCAGTTCTGTTCCAATTAATTGTACATCATGACTATTTTTTATGTCTTCAGATTTTATGATGTTCAATCATTCATTACTTTTTGAGCTCAACTTTCTTTAGCAAGTATTTTAGAAAAATTTATGTAGTTTTAAATTTTATGGTACTGTAAATTATAAAAAGTGGAATATCCTTGTTTATACACCATCATATACTTATCTAATTATCTCTCAGAAGAAAGATTAATTAGCTTTTGTCCAGGAAACAAAATTTTTGCTTTAGAATCATTGAACAATGAACCAGGAAAGCAAGTCTAGAATTAGCTTTGATTTCTTTTACCTCTTTTGTTTCTCATCATGCATGTTAGCAAATTAGAGGACAAGAAAAGTATTTTCTTCTAGGCTTTACATTTCAATTAAATGAATGAAATCAGTGATAGACTAAAAGTCAGTCATACTTGGTTTTATTATGTATTTTGCAGGGAACTATAATTTTTATCCAATGATTTTTTTCAATAACTTGCATTTTGTTTCGTCTTCTATCAATTTTATAGGTACTTTTGAGTACCTATAAAATTGAAGAGAATAAGGACAAATGCAACATGTTAGCTTGACATGAACAATAATTGCATTTGAAAGGTGATGAAACATTGCATTAAGCTCAGTCTTTATTCCAGGATATTTAAAGCAGTTTTTTTTTACATCATTAGAGTCAAACTTCCAGACATTTGAGCCAAAACATAACAACTGAATGTATGACCTGAAATGAATTATTTAAACTCTTATAGCCTTAGAATACTCATTTCCTCATGATGAGAAAAATCACAATAAATATCTTATAGTAAATTGCATGTGAAAGCCTTAGTCTAGGATTTACCATATATTTCTAAAGCCACAAAATACTTTTAAATTTAGGTTTCTGTTAGGCTCTCAGGAATATGATAGCTTTTTAAAAAAAATAGAGCATATATTTTCTGCTTTCACCATAAATAACATAATAGGGTTATTGAATCATATATAGACCTTTCATTGATAGCTAAAGTCTAAATAGAAACTGGGTAGTGACATTATTTATTTTATAGATAGTATCTTGATGAGCCAAAAAAAAAAACTGAGATTATTTAGACCTCCAAATTACATATGATAAATAAGGAATAGGAATAAAGTAATGTGCCCTAGCAAGCTAGTGTCCCACCATGAGTTGAGAGCTGGAGGTTTAGATCAGTGGTAGAGCACTTCCCTAGCATGCATCAATCCTGTGTTCGATCCCCAGTTTCACAAAGAAACAAACAAAACAGAACCATTGTTTGACATCAGATTTCCAGTGCCTGAATGAGGCATTAGTTATCACCAACACACAGCAGAAGACTCGATATCAATGATATCTACATGCTCTAATAGAGGTATGAATTATTACAGTGGTATTACATCTTATAAAATTTCTAAAATTTATTTTATTTTTAGTTATAATACATATTCTTGTTTAGATAACATAGAATCAGGATAATGGAAACATTTTAGAAGCCTACAAAACCTCATGCCACTTACCCCAATATTTTTTCAATTGAAATTTATATTGAAGGAATATTACAGATAAGATAAATATTTATGAACATAGTGCTAAGAATAGGGGAGGAAAATGTACTAACAGGGCATTCATTGACAAAACAAATTACAGTATATGGAGAGGGAAAATGAATACATAGCCCTTAAAAATGTTATATCCAAAATAATATTTAATAACATAAAATATACATGAAGTATTAGGTGATAAATCAGTTTTTAAAAGAGTGGACAGTGTTGCACACCAACTTTATAAAATATATAGCTCTATAAAACATGCAGATATATATATAGAAAAAACAATGAAATTATCTAGAGAAAAGCGGTGATTTGGGGTTGTGCTTCATATATATGTATAATTAACTTGATTATTTTTCTGTATTTTCCATATTTTTATAATAAATCAATTGTTATTATAATAAAAAAATAGGTAATAGTATATTCCAGTCCTGTTTTCATGAATGGGGATGATTATTAACATACTAAATCTAATTTGAAATCATTTAAAACATAAGTAGGTGCTTTGTATTGATTTCCAAATTCAAAGCATATCTGTCTCTCACAGAATCACACTGAAATAAGTTGTCCCTCACTTTTCTGGCCATAGATTATCACATAAAAAATGGCTGTTCCTTCCTGAATCTCCTTTCATGTAATAATGCAATCGGGAAAAGAAATAATTTATATACAAACGTCAACAGAGATTTCAATAGGTCTTCCGTACCCTAGAAGATCCCCATTCCCTTGTTCAGTACAACATCTTTATGAACAGTCCAAAATCTTGTGATTTCATTTTTATGCTGCATTGAACTTGTTTACTCTCCATCACAAACTTTACTCAAAAGTGAAGCAAGCTAGATTGCAGGTCAAAAAGCACCTTTAACTATGTTTTACTACATTTCTTAAGATACTTGTATTTGTTTATTTTATTATTATTTGTGTGTGTGTGTGTGTGTGTGTGTGTGTGTGTGTGTGTGTGTGGTACTGGGGTTCCTGGAAGCCCTTCTACCTCCAGCTACACTCGCACGGGCTACACTCCCAGACCTATTTTATACTTTTTTTATGTGGAAACAGGGTCTCTTGTTTGTTTTTTGTGGTACTAAGGTTGGAACCCAGAGGTTTTCCACTTCTGGCTAGACTCCCAGACCTATATTTATTATATTTAATTTGGAAACAGGGTCTGACTAAGTTGCTGAGAGCCTCACTAAATAGCTAAGGCTGGCTTCGAACCTGTGCGATCCTCCTGTCTCAGCCTCCCAAGCGCTGGGATTACAAGCATGTGCCACCACGCCCAGTGGAAACAGGGTCTCTTAAACCAGCGAAGCTGGCTTCAAACCTGCGCATCCTCCTGTCTCCACATCCCAAGCGCAGGGATTACAAGTGTGCGCCACCACGCCCAGCTTAAGATACTTATATTTAAGTAAATTATTAAGGACAAGAAACCCTTTAGGGAAGAAGAGTGAATATTGAATATAAAGTTCAATATTAGTTATACTTTTATAAAGGACTTGCTCAAACTCCTGCTGGGCTCTTGAGCTATTAGAATACAATTACTGTGCACTGTTATCATTTCTCAGTTTTATCATGAGAGTTTAGTGAGCCATATATACATTTCTAAATATAAAATATATTGAGTCCTAGTGAAACGGGGGTTTCTTGAGAGAAAACCCGGCAAGTTCTTGTCTACGGTGAGCGAAGAATGACACCCGCAGACCTCAGGAAGGGGAGTAAAAGGTTTATTGGATGCAGCAGGGAATGGGGCAAGGGTGGCTGAACACCCACAAAGGGGCTGGAACTCTGGGTCCAGCAGCTGCCTTCAGGACAATACTTGAGAGTAGCCCAAGCCGAATTGCCTTCAGGTGCAGGCTGCTTTCTTCCGGAGTCCACGAGATCTGCCAGAAGGGAATAGAGAAAAGTGGCCGAACACCCCATAGGGGCAGTTGGAACTCCAGGGTCCAGTAGCTGCCTTCAGGGTCACTACCTGAGTGTCGACCGAGCCAAGTGCCCATCAGTTCCAAAGTACTTTCTCCCAGAGTCCACGCGATCTGCCAGAAAAGAGGTACAGGTCACCCCTAGGGGCCTGGTCAGCCATGATGTCCAGCAGAGGCATTCAGGTCACTACTCGAGAGTCACTAGAGCCACGTGCCCTCAGATGCACTCTGCCTTCTCTCAGGGCCAACACGACCTGTGAGAGAAAGAACAGCTCCCCAAAAGGGGAGGGGGTCTGGAGCGGGAAAGTCCCCCTTTGCCATCTGACTGGCCAAAGCCTGACCTCTTGCAAGTCCCTTTGTGGTTAGGGTGACCTTTGGGATTCCAAGGAGAATTTGCATAGGGCATTTGCAAGTCCTTTGAAGGGTCTCCTTTCAGGAATGCCAGACTTGCTAGGTGGGTTTGTTGATTAGGAAACTCAGGATGGCTTTGTGAAACTCTGGCCTTCTTATCTCTGAGCCTTTGGAATTTCAAGCATTTGTTGCCCCTTAGGAAACTCAGGAAATTAAATTTTTCTACCAAGGCCTTTTCCCTATCTGCCTATTTCCATGCTCCAATCTGGACACATGTTGAACATGGCCATGATGACAAAAGAAAAAAGGGTATTGTTTGCCTTTATTATTGTTAATTTCTAGGATTTCTAGTTGGAATATTAATATACCTTCAGATATAGCATTTGGAAATATTTTATCCCATTCTATTAGTAACTGTTAACTCTGTTTATATTGTCTTTGGATATACAATTTTTTTTTTTTTTAGGGAGTTTGTATACTCTTCTGTTGCCTGCGCCATTGAAATCATAACCAAGAAATCACTGCCAATTTCAATGTTGTGAGGTTTAATGACCCAGATTTTCTCCTAAAAGTTTATAGTCTTAAGATTTATATTTAGGTCTATTATCTATTTTGAGTTAATATTTGTATATGGGATTAGTTAAGGGTCCAATTTTATTCTTTTCCATGTAATTATTATTTTTTAACAATATTTAGTTAAAAGATTAATATTTCCACCACCAAATGTTCGTGGAAACCTTGTCAAAAATAACTTGACAATATAGGGAAGAATTTAGCTCTAGGCTTTTATTTAACTCCAATGGTTTATATATCTGCTTTTAGAATAGTACTACACTGTTTCAATTATTGTAGCTTTATATGGTTTGAAATCAGAAAATATATATCTTCTAGCTTTGTTCTTTTTCAAGATCGTTTTGGGTATCTAGAGTCCATATTCCATATTAGGATAGATTTTTTTCTGAAAAATAAATATATAAATATATGATAGTTTCACCTAAAAAATAGAAAAAAATATTCTCTGGTAAGAAAGAAAGCAAAAAGAAATATTGAAATGTTATCTTTAAGTCATCAAAAGCTTGGTATCAGACAAATGAAACTGTTATGTGAGATTATCATTTTTAATTTTAGATAAATTGCCATAATACTAGATGTCAACTACTAAGCCAAGCATGGGAGGGAGGGATAGGGAGAGAATGGGGTGGGGATTGGGTGGGGGCTGACTGGGCAAAGTGTGCATGTATGTCTACAAAAGTATGTATCCTACTATGATGTATGAATACAGTGCACCAATAAAAATAAAAAAAAAGAATAAAGTTCCACACATGATACCATATGATGTGTAACAAGCATTCTAAAATACTGCATAACATTCTTCAAGCTATGTATATAAGGAGTATAGGCAACAAATAATGTCTTGTTTAGACATGGAGCTCATCCCCAAGATACCTCATTAAGCATACGTAACTATTTAGAAATGCACAAAAATCTAAAATTGAAAACACTTATCCTAAGTCCTTCAGAAAAGGGATATTCAACATGTTCCTCTGTTTATCTTTCTATTAATTGTGAAATAATTTCCTTCTCAGTGCAATCAATTATATAACTTACAGAAATTTTCTATTTAAATATTTATCTGGAGAAGAGAAGAGTTTCCAGGCACTTCCAGTATATCCATCCACATCTCTATACCAAATTTATCATCTCTTTCCACTGTATAATATGGTGGAGCAACTAAAGCTTGCTGAAATAAGAATCCCTTTGCAGTAATCTCCCAAATTCCCTTTGCTTACCAGTCATATCACAACTATGTTTTCTGCTATTTGCAGAATTTTAGGGAAGTCTCATGCCTTGACACATCTTAAGAAATTTAAGTTCAGTGAAAACTGAAAACAATCTGCCTGCTGGGAGATGTGAATAACTTTTTGTATGATAATTCACTGAAGATTCTTTTTTAAGACTAGGATAATAGGATGGTATCAGAAGCTGGTGGTTTACAAGAAAATTAAGACAAAGAAAAACATTATTCTATCATACATCAAACAATTCTTCTCTACCTACACAGCAAATCTGAGACCTATCAGAAGAGGGGCAGGACCAATGCATAATCACACTTAGGAATGTCCTAAATGCAGACATTTAAAACAAAACAGAAAAAAAGTGTAAACCTACCACCACAACTTCAGCAACTTTTCATCAAAGGCAGAAA
The DNA here is from genome assembly GCF_963383645.1 of Muscardinus avellanarius. Lineage (NCBI taxonomy): Eukaryota > Metazoa > Chordata > Mammalia > Rodentia > Gliridae > Muscardinus > Muscardinus avellanarius. Next base: position 141,126,598 of record NC_137789.1, read on the forward strand.
ATGCTTTTTCTATTATACTCCAAGAGTATAATAGAAATATTTAGCTAGGATAGGTTTTTAAATTTTCTAACATCTATGACCCATCCAAAATTGTAAAATTAAAAAAAAAAAAATTGAAGAGCTTCCCCTGCATTCTCTCATAAATATCAAGTAGGTTGTAATCAAATTTTTTAAAAGACTCATTAAAAACAAATCTTTTCCAATTTTGCATAGTAGGCTGTTGCAATTGGCCCTCAAAGGACGCAAAACATTTCCAACTTGCATTGGCATTCAGGGTTGTGTTTTTAGGAGACTGTGGTATTAGAATAAGTGCAGAGAGAGATATTAGAAGTCAGAAACTGAAGCCATTGTTCACTGAAGAGCTGAATGGCATAGTAATGAGTCACTTTAACTCCCCAAGCCAAAGTTTACTCAACATGGTTCTAAGATAAGAGTAAGTGCCTGGCTTTCTTCCCAGGATCATAGTCAAACCATTATAAAATCTTAAAATCATATAAAAATGCAAGAGAATATAATCATGTGCTTTTTCTGAATAAAAAAGAACATTTGATTGGGAGTTATTACTAAATTCATTTTCAAAGATTTTCATCTTCCAAAAACACAATACAATCAATCTGTATCCCAAAGAGTTGATATGCAATATATAAAATCACAGCATGTTTTACTTTTTAGAAAATAAAAACCCACTTTCATTAGGATCTACCATATTGGGATGCCTTGTACCCAGAAGTTTTTCTTATAACATCTGCCAAAAATAATAAACTGATTATGAAGCCATGTGGGACAGAATGAAGAGAAATTACTTTTTTAAAAAAAATCTTTCAGCCAGGTGTGGTGACACATGCCTGTAATCTCAGTACTTGAAAGGCTGAGACAGGAGGATTACAGGTTCAAAGCCAGCCTCAGCAACTTAGTGAGGTCCTTAGCAACTTAGTGAGATCCTATTTTCAAATAATAAAATAAAAAGGGCTGGTGATGTAGATCAGAGGCAGAATGTCTCTAGTTTAAATCCCCAGTACTACAAAAGATCTCTCTCCTAAATAATTGCCAATACAGATAAATAATAGAACAAAAATATTAACAAAACCATTCTCCTTAAGAAAATAAAAAAATAAATTGCATAAATAAAACCATAATTTTGTATTAGACACACTGGAATAACATATTGATCACAGCTGAATTAGGCTGAGCATACATTTCCATGTATCCTTGAGACACAAGCTGAGATGATCTTGGATTCATAACAACTTTTTTTCATAATTGACTAAAGTTGGAAGCAACCAAGATGCCACTGAATAGATGAAAATATAAACCATGCTATATTCATAAGAAACAGTATTCAATGATATAAAGAAATCATCTCTTTTAAGCCAAGGAAAGTCCTGAAGAGAAATTAAGAACATATTGCTACATGAAAAAAAGCCAGCCTAAGAAGTTTAGAAGTATACAATTCCTACTATACATAGATTATGATTCCAAATATATGATATTCTGGAAGAAGGCAAAACTACAGATAGCGAAAAAATCAGATAGTCAAGGTTTTTCTGGAAGAATGAAAAAATGAATAGGTGGAGTACAAGAGGTCAGTGAAATACAGAATAGTTCACTGACCTCTAGAAATATTCTGTATGAAACTCTAATGGCGACATACAAATTATGTATTTTTCAAAACCCAAAGAACTATACACCACCAAGTGGAAGCAAAATATAAACTATAACATCATTTAATTATTATGTACCAAAATTGGTCTATTATTTGTACATATGTATCTAGCTAATACAAGATGTTAATAGTAGGAGAAACTATATGAGGGAAGAGGAGATATATGAGAAATCTTATATTCCATTTAGTTTTTTCATAATCCTACTATTACTCTAAAATAGTTTCTTTCTTTCTTTCTTTCTTTCTTTCTTTCTTTCTTTCTTTCTTCCTTTCTTTCTTTCCTTACTTAATTATTTTCTTTTGTGCATCTGAGGATGAGACCCATGGACATTTGACCTCTGAACTACACCTCTTGCCCTATTTTGTATTTATTTTGAAACAGGTTCTCACTAAGCTGCTGAGGGCCTAAGTAGCTGAGGCTGTCTGCGAAGTACGATCCTCCAGTCTCAGCCTCCTGAATGCTGGGATTACAAGAGTGCACCACCACACCTGGTTTAACATACTTTATTTTAAAAAGACCATGTATTGAATATAATTACATTGGCTTCTTAAAGCTTCAGTCAATTTAAAACACCAGAATGCCCTCATGACATGCTAAATGTATTTTTCTATTTATATTATATAAATAAAACTGCATATTACTTTTCCATCAAAGTTAAATTCATAAATGTTATGAAAAAAATATTTAAAAATTCAATGTAAATAGAAAAAAGCAAAGTATTTTGTAATCAAATAAAACAATGTTAATATATTTGTTCTGTCTGTAAGGTAAAAAAATAAAATGAAACTTGTTCTGGTTATATATAATTTTATATTATAAAAATTTAATAAGTACAACAATGTCTTGATGCGTTTTTTTAATGTTTTACTTGGGTATAATTATGCATACATTATACAAAGCCCTTTACAGATCTCACTGGTGGTCACAACTTATATAGTACAGTATCGAAAACAAGAACCTGACGTTGATGCAATACTGTTAACTAATGACAAGCCTCCTTTGCTCCATTGTTTTGCAATTCATGGGAGTTTTCATAGCCCCACATCCTTGCCAATACCTGTATTATAGCCTGTTCTTTTAAATTTAAAATATTTTAATGGTTATACAATGCTACCTCATTGGGGTTTTGATGTGCAGTGCCCTAATGATTAAGGATATGCAACATCTTCTTGTCATATGTAAATTTTTGAAGTGACCATGCAAATTTTATACACAATTTTTTTAATTTTTAGAAGTAATTTTTTAAATAATTTTATAACTTTCGGGTTTAATGAAATTAGTAGTGATAAATTTTTATGTGCATATAACATTATTTGGTCTGTTTTCTTCCTCAAGCCTACTTTTTCCCCCCCAGCATATTTGTGGAGGAAGCAGAGGGTGAGATGGAATGTGGAAGGAAACACAGCAAGAGATGTTGTGTGCCTATGGGTGTATCACTTTGAATCTCACTGTGGTCTATAATTACAATGCACCAGTAGAATCCTAGAAAAGAACTTTTTTATTTTAAATGTACAATTATATTTTAGAGAGTTCTCACAATCAAAGCTAGTTATATCTATTAACATATTACATTAACACATGTGCCATAAACAAACTAATTGATTGATTCATTTATTAACTAAAGCCCATATATTTAAGACTTTATTTTTGTTTACCTAGTAGCCACAATCTCATCCAGGATAACATATTATGTTTAGTTGTCATTTCTCTTTGATTTCTTCTTAGATATATGACATTTGCTCAAGTTTATCTTGTTTGTATTGACCTAGAACATTTCAAAAATACTAATCATATGTTTTGTTGAATTTGTTCCTATTAGAATTTTCCAATTCTTTCTCATGATTAGACTGAGATTATGAATTTGGGGGAGAACAACAAAAGCAAACTTTCATTTTCATTATATAATACCAAGGGTGCACACACTATTTTCATGGTGTCTCGTGATATTTCAGTCACTTGACCAAGATAATGTTGGTAAAACTTTCCACTAAAATCATATTTTTTCCCAAAATTTCTATACTGTACTCTATAGAAAAAAGTCACTATACACAACCCACACTTTTTGAAAGGTATGCTGATACTGATATATAATAAGCACTCAATAAATATGTGGGAGATAAATGAAAGAATGAGTGAATGAGAGACTTGTGATTTAGTATCTATCTATCTATCTATCTATCTATCTATCTATGTGTGTGTGTATGTGTGTGTGTGTATGTATCATTTGCTATTATGAGATAGAAATAAATACATGTAAACTCCTTGGGCAGATACTCACACATGGTAAATGTTCAACAGTAGATTTTTAAGAGACATAGAAAAAAGAGTGGCAAAAAATCAGCCCAGCTATGTACCTATCCTCTTTTCCAAAGACAATATCTACATACTTTAAATCTCTCTGTTCAAATTCCACAAAAGCTCTTTACCTTTGGGATTTTTTTTTTTTTTTTTGTATGTGTGGTACTGGGGTTCCTGGAAGCCCTTCTACCTTCGGGCTACACTCCCAGACCTATTTTTTTTATTTTTGGAAACAGGGTCTCTTAAGCCAGCGTGGCTGGCTTCGAACCTGCGCGATCCTCCTGTCTCCGCCTCCCAAGCCCGGGGATTACAAGTGTGCGCCACCACGCCCAGTGCTACCTTTGGGTTTTTATAGTAAAAGATAAGTATTATAAGTGTAATGTTTAGATATATAAATGTTTCATGAAAATCTCACGTGTTAGTGTTCAGAATTGATGTGCTTAAGTCATGTGGTTTATGATCTAATGACTAAATAAATCCATTTTAATAGGCTGACTAGGAGTATGGTCTCAGGGACTGTGATTTTGCCTTTGATTCCCTTGCTTATTTGCTCTCCAATTCTGCTCTCCATGATATGAGAGCAGAGTCCTTGCTCTCTCCCTTCTCTCTTTCCCACCACCATGTCCTAAGCTCCACAGACCTAGCCTCACATGCACTGAACCTTGAGTCTCCAAAACCTGTAAGCAAATAAATCTATGTTTCTCTGAATTGTGTGGAAAGTTGTTTTGGATTAAAGCAGTGAAAATATTAACCAAGATGGAAGGAAGGAATTTAAAAAAATGAAGAAAGGTCAGTGATGAAAAATGACTGGAATTTAGCCTGTCATTTTAAAGAACCAGGTTTGATAGTCCAGTCTCAAACCTCTTTTTTCTACCATAATGCGTCAGATCCTACATAGGAATGGCGTGTTTGTACGTGTATGTGTGTTTGTAAACATTAGATGTATAAAAAAATACATCAAGTCACTGAGAAAATAGGCCTCTTGCCTCTGCTTTTGCTCAGTCTCTGTATAATACTAGAATCATCAGAAGATGTGAAACTCTCTTCTTTGATCTTATAAAAGTACTTTATTTATGGCAGTTCTGAGGCATTTGGGTTGAATTTATGGACAAAAAATCACTGTGTGATTTTCTTATCCAGTGAAAAAACAAAAATTTATTAATTCAGGACTGATAAATGATGCTCCAGCAGTAAAAGAGAAAACACATCTCACAGGTGTTCAAGCACACATAAAAGTGTGAACAGTTACTATGGTGCTTTAGAACTGGCAATCTGCTTGGTGGTGGTAAAACTATCCTGTGATCCATATTATATGTCTGTAGAAATTTTATTTCTCACCTACTTTGCAGAGCTGATGACATTTTGGAAGCCAATCAGCTTTCTGATGCCAGCAGATCAGAGGGCTGGAGGCCTGAAGATCCTAGAATACGCTTGCTTTTGCTATTTATCTCATTTATTTGTTTATAAGCAATGGCCTATTTGATGCAAAGGTTTTGAATTTTTAAAAGTGCAATTGCTTTTTGTGTCATGGTTGTGTTCTGTGCTTACCCAGTCTGAGGGAAGCTACAGCTGGCCCTATTCATGAAATTAGTTGCACCTTTGGTATGATTGGGGCAGTAAGAAAAAGGTGGGGGAAATGAAAATTTATTCTTTAAAAATAAACACTCATCACCGGTAGCAATGAGGTAATGCATATTTGTATTTTCTACAAAGTTTCCACAGTAACAGGCACATATGGAGCCTGTTCCTTGGGATGGATCATCCTATGAACATATTTTAAAAAAAAAGGCTGATTCCCAAACTTACTTGCCCAAAATTTGATTTGGGGGACCTTGAATGAAAACCAAGAATTTTAATCTTTCACAAGCTCCCAAGGTATGTCAGATGCCTGGGCTCACATTTGGAGAAGTACTGAAGTAATCAATAATTTTTGACAAGTTAATATCATACACATGGCTTAATGATTGATGTTGGTTCCATTTTTAACCACTGATACCCTCCCCATTTGTATCTTCCCTAAATTTTCTTTGTTTAGAAGGTGACACTTAACTGGTCCTGCCTATAAAGATTACTTTATAAGAATAAAGATATCTATAGCTGGGCATCATAAGAATTCAGCAATGGTAATGAGGACATGATATGAAGAGAATCGACAGGATGTACAAAAACAAAATTATCAATGCTAATGTCAATATTATGTATGGCATACGTAAAAGAATGGGGTAGGAGCCTGGGGAAGCTTACCAAGTACGAGGTGCGTGCTTGAATGTCTCTATTATTCTGAACTTCATAATGATGGATGACTACAATGTGCCTATAAAACTTAAAAACAAAGAGATAAAGGAGGATTGTCATCCAACTTACTCTCTGCAAAAACTTTATGTACCTTGGTATTATGGGCTTTTTTTTTTTCCACTAAAGACACTGTTGTTGAGAGAGGTCAAATGATTGAGTCAAGGTCACACAGAAGTGATAGGAAAGGCAGGAAGAGCAAAATGGCAAGAGAATTATTGAAAACTGGACATTTATTAAATTTCATTTGAGAGGGCTCATTAAAAATTATTATTTTCTGAGGCATCAAAAGTGACCAAAAGATGGCTATTAAATACCATAGCTTTGAAAACAAATAAAAGAGTAACTTCTTTTACTAAACCATAAATAAAATTATCTAAAAATTGAATAGAAAATAGAAGGATCTAAGCTCATATTTACCTACAATCAGACCCTGGGGAAAGGTATGTGTGTGAGAGCATGTGTCCAAGTACACCAAACCTCTGGGCAAAAAGCTTTTCATAGAAAAGAAGAGCTGAAATGTTGCTGATCAAAGGCTAGTGCCAGATATACAGCCTCAATAATTAAAATTTCCATTTATAAGTTTTCTTTAAGAGGAGACAAGGTGATTGTAAGTTTTACAAGTCAAATGAATTAACTTCACATAATTCTCATTTACAAACTCAGTCCCTCTCCAGCCTATCTCGCCCAGCCATCATGAAGCTAGTTTGCTATTTAACCTGTGCAGTTGACTTGGTGTTATGAATCATATAGAGTTAGTGAGATAGAGAAATGGGGGCCAATTTACCCAGGGACCTCAACCAGATAATATGACAGGTTTTAAGCCTTCAGTTTGAATATAAAATAGCATTTCATAAATTTCAACTTTCATCTCTATGTAAATTTAGTCAAAATATTTAAAAGAGTAACTTATGAATATTTATATTTATAATATTTGCCTATGAAGGCTTTCCAGAATTATACTTTAAATACAGGTTTAAAAGGACATTATCTTGTTTTATAAAGCTCAGTAATTGGCTATATGTGGAGCCACAAACTAGAGATCTAACTTCAATTCAAAGAAAATTATAACCATTAAAACTCTTCTATACTAAAAAAAGAAGAAAAAAAAGAAAGATGATGTTGTGCATAACTATACCAATATTGAAATGTTTTAGAATTTTAAATTTGTCTATTATGTATATATTTTAAATTACTATATACTTGATCAATACAAAATATAAATATGACTAAAATGTTAACATTTATCAAAATAGGCTTACATTCTGAGAATCAAACAAGTAATGATCTTATTTGTTTCCTCTTCAGGCTCTTGTACATCCCCAAGTATATTATTTGAATGTATATGTATATAATGTTTGTTTATACTTTTTACTTGGCACTTTTTGTTGTTCTTATGTGGACACTCAATGCTATAAACTTTCCTTTTAACACTGCCTTCAAAGTATCCATTAGATTTTGGTATGTTGTATCTTTATTTTAATTCCAGGATCTTATTTGTTTCTCCCTCATTTCTATTCTTACCCACTCCTCATTCAATAGTGTACCATTCAATCTGCATGTATTTAAATATTTTCTTTTGGTCTTTCTGTTACTGATTTCTACTTTTATTCCATTGTGATCTGAAAAGGTACAGATACTTATATTACATCTTTTGAATTTGCTGGTGCTTGCTTTGTGGCCCAGGATGTGATCTATTTTGGAGAAGGTTCCATGGACAGCTGAGAAGAATGTGTATTCTGCTGTTCCTGGTTTAAGTTTCCTGTTTATGTCTATTAGGTCCATTTGGTTTCTAGTTTTATTTAGATCTAAAGAGTCTTTAATCATATTTTGCCTTGAAAATCGATCTAGTGGCATGAGTAGTGTGTGGAAATCTCCCAATATTATTTTTATTTGGATCTATTTGAGATCTGATGTCTTGAAGGGTCTGTTTTATAAATGTGGGTGCACTCATATTGGGGGCATAAACATTTACTATTATTATATCTTCTTGGTAAATTGTTCCTTTTAATCAAAGGAAGTGCTGTTTTGTCTCTTCTGATGTGTTTTAGCTTAAAGTCTGTTTATTAGATATCAGCATTGCTACCCCTGCTTGTTTTTGGTCTCCGTTCACTTTTAGCCTATGAATATCTTTGGCTGTAAGGTGAGTTTCTTGCAAGCAGCATATGGTTGGATTATGGTTTTTAATCCACATTTACAGTCTATGTCTTTTAACTGGTGAGTTAAGTACTTTGGCATTCAGGGTAATTAGTAAATTATTTTTGTTTTCTATCATTTTGTGTTCTATCTTCTGATTGATATAATGTTTCTTCTTTGCTTATTTTCCCTGCTGAAATTAATTCATCTCTGATTCTGAATTTGCTTCTTTTTTTCATCTTTATGGTTTCATTAAATGTGCTGGCTTGGTATTCATGAGTTTTTTTTGAGATTCTTATCTGAAACACTTTTATTTCTCTATCAATTTTGAATAATAACCCTGCTGGGTATAGAAGTTTTGGTTGAAATTTATTTTCTTTCAGGATCTGGATTATATTATACCAGTGTCTCCTGGCATTCATGATTTGGATTGTGAACTCTGAATGATGATTTTTATTGTTTTACCCCTGAATGTCATCTGTTATTTTGTTCCTACTGTTTTTAAGATTCTTTCCTTAACCTCTATGTTAGTCATTTTGATTATTACATGGTGTGGGAGGTTCTTCTTTGATCTTGTCTTAACTGTGTTTTGTATGTCTTATGTACATGGATGTCCAAGTCTCTTTCCATCTTTGGGTAATTCTCTGAAATTATTTCCCTTAAGAGATTACAAATACCTTCGGTCTGTGGCTCTATCCCTTTTTCAATGCCTTTTATCTATAAATTAGGATGTTTTATATTGTCCCATAGTTGTTGGATGTTTAGGTTTGGTTGTTAAAAATATCTTCTGTATATTATTGACTATGCTTTTGGTTTTAAGTGAAGTGTCTTCTAACAGTGAATTTGTTTTCCATTTAATCTAATATTCCAGAAAATCTTTCTATTGCTGTGTTCATTTCATTTATTGACCTTTTCATTTCATTTCAGGCCTCTTTCTGATTCTTTCTTAATGTCTCAATTTCCTCTCTCATTTCTTATGCACTTACTATGAGGCTTTTCATGGTACTGAAGATCAGGATTCAGAATTTTTCTTCTTGCATTTCTTGTAGGTAGTTGATTTTTGTTTGTTATAGCTACTGAGATGTGCTGCATCATACAGTGGCCATTTTCTTCCTCCAGGGCTTTCTTATATATAGGATTAGAGCCCATATCAGAGAGGTTTGGTAGGACTGCCTTGTCTCTTGTATCATATGAAGAAACAGAAAACATTTGTCTGAACTTGGAAGTAGGGCCTCACCAGACACTAAACCTGCTAAGGCATTGGTCTTATACTTCCATATTCTATTTTTTATTATTTCTTATTTTTATTGCTGCATTGTAGTCATACATCTTAATGGAGTACAAGATGGTAGAGGCATACATGTACTGCACACATCACTCATTTAGCCTTTCCCCAATTCCTACCCCACTCCCTCCCCCTCCCTCATGATTGACTTAGTGATTGACTTTGACATATTTGTTAATGTACATCATATACATTAGAGAATTTCCTCTTCCTTTCATCTCCCTCAGTTAGGTTGCCTTATTGATCATCTATTCTAGAATTGTGTGGAATAAATTTCCATTGTTCACAATTTATCTATCCTGTGATACACTGCCCTTAATCATTCCAAATGTTATGTTATTGAAAAAAATTATACTTAAATATACCAATTGGGAGTGATAGAAAAGAGAAAATAAACAAGCAGCTGTAAAATTTTCAACAAATTTTGTTTCCAAATGCTTTCACTTTTAAATTTTATCCAACATGCATTTTTAAGAATATACATTCTCTTTTGTTCTCTTAATCATTATTTTATAGAATATCTAGTTTGGAAAGAAACTTTAATTGTTTTGTTGACCTCAATTTAGAAATTTATTAAAGGCATAATGTAACTTTATCTAAAGAAGCATGTAGCATTTTTAAATTATTGTCCTTAATAATTACTGTCCATCTAAATTACTATCTTTTGGAGTTTGCATGAATGCTAAATGAAGGTGCTGAACTGCTATAATTTTCAACATTAATACTTTGTTTTTGAGGCCTTTGTGATTAAATACATACATCTTCAAAGGCTCCAAAATTACAAAAATACATTTCAAACAAAGAGCAAGTACAAGAATATTAAATAGTTTCTAATTTTAAAGAGCAAAATACAATATTCAATAATTTTAAAATTAATTGACCTTAATATTAGTATTAAAATTAGAACTACAGCCAAATTTTCACTAAGGTAAGATTAATGGTAATGAATATATATTTTAGAAAACTGGCTTGTTGAATAAACAAATATATAAAGACCAATGATATAAAAAGCAAACCTTGACACAAAAAGCTTTTGAAGAATCCTATAGATTTATAAAAGATGGGAAAGTAGAGAATCTGTATGTAAACAACAGCAAGGGCAATAACATCATGATTTATGATAAATTTAAATGATCAGAAAATTGCATCAGGACGTTACGTGGAAAATAAATTTATGATATCAATAATAATGTGTGAGTATTTTTTCAGAATTATCTTTTAGAAATCAAAATTATCTGTACTCAGTATTTAGTTACATACTAAATTCCCTTGGATAAGCCTTTGTGACTCTCAATTGTCCTTGCTGAGATGGATTTTAGGTGGTCAGACGTATAATTTTGCTGAAGAGCATTGTACCCAGAGGATTGAGACAACGATCCTGACCATCAATCACCATTTGTACGGTACTACAGCTGAGAGGCTGGACTTTAGACTCAAACAGACATGGGTTCAATTTCACCACTGAGCTTCAAATACTACACAAAAGTGGCTATTTATATGATGTTTCTAAGCTTCCATTTCTTTACCTGAAAAAGTGGAGATAATATTACCTATTCATTGTTTTTGAAGATCAAAACCAGGAATCTAATACAAGAAGTCTAACTCCAGAGACTCAGACCTTGAGAGAACAATGGTACACTCATCTGCCTACTCCAGGTAAATTATTTGGCTACACACAAGCATGTCTGGCACATAATAAATACACAGTATAGATAGACACTATAATATACAAAAGGTTATTTCACATGTTTTAGCATTTGGCCAAAATTGTGAGAAAAATAAATATACAACATTGGCCCATCATGTCACCTTCAGAGATTAAACACTGCACATGAGACTTAGCAGGAAGTTGGGAAAGGCTGGGGACAAAGTAGAAAATCAAGCACTGTGAACATCGGCAAGATGTCTATTTCCTTAAGGTACCTGCAGAGATAATATGGTGTGCTACAAACTCTGGCTGTACTTTTTGTCTTTTGATTACTTTACTCATCACAAGCAAATGTCAGCCTTTCAAATAAGCACTTGTATACAGAATCAGTGCAATTTAGCTCAGGTGGGTTGACTCCTACCCTGTACTGAAGGCTGCGATTCCAACTCACCAAGGGAGAAATCTGTGGTTTATTTTCTTTTTTATTAGTAATTGGACGGCAAAATGTTGCTTTTAAATTAAGTTTGAGGTTTTCTGAAAATTGTATGTTAAATGCACTGAAGGAGATCATACTTTTAAAATATCCTCAGAGAAAACATTTTTAAAGCAACAAATATTTAAAAGATTGCGGTGTTGTTTACCTATTTGACTTACTATTGTATTCCTACAACCTAGTGCAGTTTGATACATGTTCTGAATGTTTGTACACTGAAGGGGTAAATATATCTTTAGATTAGTAATCATAATGGTATCTACCTCCAATATTTGTCATGGAGAAGATGGTATCTGTTTATATCTATTTTATAACAAACTATGACAACCATATTTGTCATAGATATAAAATACGCCCTCAAGAGCTCATGAATTAAGCTTAGGTTTGATATAGTTAAATCATGAGAATCATAATCTAAGCACTGTATATATCAATTTTAATGGATTTTTCTGGGTGGAAACCTAGGGTTATGGGTTATGGCTAGAGAAGAGGGTCCTTAGGGTTTGTTTGTGCCTTTGGTTCCCCTTGTGTGCTTGCTCTCTCATGCTTCCACCCTTCATACCGTGAGAGCAAACCCTTGTGCTCTCTCTGCCTCTGCTCCCCACCACCAAGCTCTGAGACAGATGGTAACCAGACTCATGTATACTATACCCTCAAATCTCCAAATAAATTGTGAGCAAATAAATCTTCCTTCCTTTAAGATATGTGGCCAAGCCTTTGGACTATGGCAGTAAAAATGTTGACTAAAACATGTATTTTTCCACAGCCTATATTACAGTGAGTATGCACCACAGGTTACTGACAGATGATTTGGGAAAGTGATACTACTTTGTGGTAGTATGAAGAGTGCATAAAAATCAGGAAAATATCACAAGCCATAGTTTTATAGTTTTAACATATGCAGGGGAAAGGTATTATGGAGGAGATTATAGAGTCAGTCTGTGGTACATCAACATTGTTCCAGCATCAGTGTGCAAAGTGATCTCCAGGAATGGGGGACAAAAGAAAGGTGAGTCACTTAATTCTTTCAAGCCTCAGTGTCTTCACCTGTAAAATGAAGATTATGATGCTTGCACAACCTACCTTATGATATTTGTGGGTGAAAAATAAGAGTGGGGTTAATTTTAAGAAAAGACAAATGCATTGTACAACATGAAAATAGTCAACAGCATGCTGCTGTCATCAGTTGTGAATCATAGAAATGTTCTCATTAGAAATTGATTTACCCTTTTCTCCATCTCAGTTTTAGGAGCATCCTGAGATCATAAAAGGGCACAAGGCTGAGATTAATGCAACTGTAGATAAATGAGTATTTTTCCTAAAGAGAAAGAAGGAATTGGAGGAGGAAAAAGGAGGGAGAATCAAACTGAAATGAGGAGAGGAATTATCCCAGGAAGAGAGTGATGATGAAACCACCTTGCCCATGTTGACCCTGCCTATCTAGTTTTCTTAGTAACTTTGAGTCCTGGGTCTTTCAGTTTTTTCAAATAATGAAGAAGCCTGAAGTGACATACTGCAGTCATCTAAACTGATGAAAAAATTTAATCTCCATTTTTATGCAATTAAATTAATGGAAAACTGCCCCCTTGACAAATGTATTAGCATCTGACAATACAGATGTGAACAGAGTTCTGATAGCTGATTTTTCTCCTTTAAGGAAAACAACTTGCTGAGATTGTACTTTCAGTTGAGTGCTGATTAGTCTTTAACCTAAATTTTGACCTTGCAAAGTTGAGCTGTTTAAAGCTCTGCAAAAAGGAAGAGAGTTGGGTATAGACCCCTAGGATCATGCACAAGAGAACACGAAGACTCTAGAGACATGAATGGGAACACATGAAGACTAGTTCCTCTAGAGATGGATATATGAGGCTGGTGTGAGTTGAGTAAAAGCCAGAAAAGAGAGAAAACATTGCCAAGTGGGAAGTAACCCAAAAGGAGGCAGCTGGTGGCTATTTCAAAAACTGATACAAAAAGGAGGAGTGTGGTGGAGCAAGCTTGTAATCTCAGTACTTGGGAGGCTGAGACAGAAGGGCTTCAGGTTTGAGGCTAGCAGGACCCTGTTTCCAAATAGAAATAAAATAAGGTTGCAGATGTTGCTTGGATATAGAATGCCCCTGGGTTCAATCCCCAGCATGACAATAAAAGGTGGTGGGGGCAGTGTGTTCAGTTAAAATTGAGCCAAATGTACATATTACTTAAAACAGGAAAACTTTCAAGGACAGTGAAACCTGTGCCCTCTGAAGGCCCAGGGACGTGGAACACAGATATTCAGTTCAAGGTACAGAGACATCACTCCTTGGGCTTCCCACATGCATTCCTGAGAGAATGTGGGTGGACAAGAGAGTAGGCTTAAATATATTTAAAGCCAGATTGAGGACATTTATAGCGTAAGAGCTATTAGCTAAGATAAGTGTGATCCTAGTTCTTATAGGGGAAAAAAAGCACATCATTAAGAGCAAAGAAACAGGCTGACAAGTAAGAAAAACTAGATTTAAATTTCAAGTGAAAATCTCACTTGAGAATGAAAACTCTGAACTTTATGCAGGCTATTTATAAGTCTACATTTTATTTTCATTTCTATCTTAATATTAATACAAAGCCATTTAGAGAAATTTTGGGTATTCAGGACATTAATAGAAATAAATATTAGTATAAAAGATCACACCGTAAAGATGACTATTATGGTTGATATTTTTCTTATATATTTATCCCAATCATTAAAAATGTACATAGTATTAAATATATCTTATGATAAATATAATTATATATAGCTAATAATTCATATATGTATACATACATTGATATCCATGGTTGATACTTTTATAGATAACTGATATCTTGAATTATTTTATTTTTGTTATTAGATATTTGCACATTTAATTTTCTTCAAAAGCACATTTTTAATGGTATATAATTTATTATATGATTATAGCACCATATATTTAACAATTCTCATGTTTTATAATAATTGCACTATTTGCTATGTTTTACCTTTGGACATCTCTTAAAATGTATTTAAAAGGTCATGTATTTAGCTATGCAGCCATGCTCAGAGGTGGGTGCTGGTGGGAGATGGGCCTCTGGGGGGCCCTGACCAGTCTTCTGCAGTCATGAACTAACACAAGCTCTTACCCCTCTCTCTGCCCCTCACCATGATGTCCTGAGGACCTACAGCTGCAGCTCCTGCTTGTATGACAACCTAACATGGACCTAAATCTCCAGAACAGTGAACAAATATAATATGCCAGATGTTTAGGTCAGAGCAGTGAGAATAGTAACTAAAACAACATCACATCTCATCAATCAACTTTCAACAGTTTCCATTTCCTTGAGTGAAAAGTAAGCTGGCATAGTTAAATATAGAATGTCCCCTAGCATTCATTTATTAATATTCAGGGTTAATATAGTTAAGTCATAAGAGTTGTAATTCTAGCAGTGGGTAAATCCATTGTAATGAATTTATCTGGGTGGTGGCCCATGCTGGTAGGGTGTGGCTGTGGGGATTATATATGTCTATTCCTCCACTTGCTGTCTAGTTTCTGGCCTCCATGATGTGAGGAGGGAAGCCTCATGCCCTCTCTTTCTCTGCTTTCTACCATCATGCCCCACCATCCATGGTCCCTAGCCTCACACGCACTGAACCTGAAACCTTAAACAAACAGATCTTCCATCTTTTAAGTCACGTGGTCAAGTTTTGAGATTATAGCAGTGAAAATGCTGGCTGAAACATGAGCTTAAACTATTCTTTGAGGATTTTCCATAACCACAAATTCTTTAAAACTGCTATTCAAAGGTAGTGACTAAGTCTCCTCATTATGTGTCTTATGGTTACTTATAAAATGTCCCCTGAAGAGATTAAGTATCATTGTTTGGAGTTGATCTAAGTAATGGGGGTTATAATCTCATGAGCAGGTAAATCCATGTTAATGGATTTAGTGGATGGTAACTGAGGCAGGTGCTTTTTGGCTAGAGAAGGTGGGTCACTAGAGCTATGGTCTTAGGGATTATACTTTTGTCTTTGAATTTCTTTGCTTGTTGCATCTCTGATTCTGGTTTCCATGATGTGTCCCTCTTTTTGCTCCAGTCTTCATGCCCTTAGAGCCACAGATCCAGCCCAACCTTAACTGAAACTCTAAAATTAAAAAAAAAAACTTTGATTATATAAATCTTCCTTCCTCCATCTTGTATGGTCATTTGTTTGAGATTATTCAGTGAGAATGTTAACAGAGAAAATGTGCTCACTCTCGTTCTATCTAAAGATCTGTCACATGTAACCGGGAGTGCCCTGAGTAAGAATGCAAAAATCCCAATATCAATACAGAAGCTACAGTGAGAGGGCTTAGCTGAGAGGAACAGGTGATGTTCATAAAGGAGGTGGTATTTAAAATAGCCTGGAGCTCACACAGATGGATATGGGCCAAAAGGTGTTTAGGTGAATAGACTGTGTGCAGAACAAAGAGACAAGCTGGACTAGAGAGTAAAAATCATGTTGGAGACATCCCTCCCTCTGTTGTTTGCAAGGTTGATCTAAGCTCAGATGTCACTACCTGGAAGAAGTCATCCTTGAAGTCATCCCTGATCACCCTGTCTACGGTCCTAGTTGTTCACTGGAAGGTACTGGTTTTATTGAATGCATGCTCTTTGTGGCAGGTGCAAGGGTCTTATTTTTAGTGATATTTTCATCTACATCCCTCTGAAATGAGAAAAGTTTGAAGAAAGCTCATCTGATGCTCCTGCAGTCCCCTGAGCTAATGAACAAAGCCACACAACACAGGTTCTCAGCAAACATCTATGGAGTGAACAGATGGTGAGAACAGCAAGACGTCTAGAGCCAGATGTTAAAGCCAGTAGGATCTGAACCTTATGTAGAAGATAAGACTGGATGCAACTGGGATGAAGGAGGCAGAGACTACAGGCAGGTACAGCAGATGAGTAGAGCAGTTTTGGAGGCCACTGAAGAGGTCCAATCAGTAAGTAATATTTATTTGATTTAGTGAATGATTTATGAGTATGTGAACCTGACCACTCTCAGGTGATACTTTAGAGAATGAAAACTAGCTTGTGACTCTTCCTTTCCCTTATTTCTCAGAGCCACCGCTCAGCAAGACTTTCATCTTTCCTCAGGTACTGTTTTGTAACTAAGCATGAATAATATCTTATACATGAATCTATAACAGCTAATTCCCCCAGGTAGCAGCTTTGACAAGAAGATAGTAGCCATGGCCCCTTGATCAGATAATGAAAGCAGAGTGATTCTCAAAGTTCCAGAGACAGAGCCCGTATCTTATGGACTACTTCACTTTGAACCAGAGCTGACAAGTCTTACCTTTAGCCACACAAGTAATTTCTGATCCAAAAGGACCTCCCCACACAGACGCTTTTCACTTAGTCTTTTTTTACTATTATTATTTTGTCTCAAAGATTGTCTATTTGTTATATATACTTGTTTTTTCTTTTACCCTTAGATTTTTACTTAATTAAGTTGAAATATATAGAAACAGTCCATTAATTTTTCACTACTAGTTTTTCTCTTGAGACTACACATGATCAATTATTTAGCTGTTATCTTGCTAAGGAACATTTAAGCTTATTCTAATTATTTGGGGTTTCACATGCAAAGCTACATTGGCCATTCTTCCCAGTGAATCCTCAGGCAAAATATTTTCTCTAAAATAAATACACAGATAAAACACACACAGATACACACATCCCAGACACACTTCCCCTCATTGTTTTTAGGAAATACATATTTGACTCTGTGTGTGTATCATAGAAAAATTTCATATATTCATATAAAATTATCAATTCCAATATAAATATATTATATTACATATATCATAATAGGAAATATATTATATATTATATATCATATATATTATATATAGCATAATAAAAAATATATATATCATAATAGGAAAGAGTGGGAGGTAGCTGAGGAGAAACTCTCTGTGGGCAGGTTTGTTCTCATCACTCTAAATTTCATTCTTCTGTTAGACTTCAATGCACCAGAAAAGGTATACTTAAAAAAGATATGTCCTGTAATACACATGACTATATATAAAAATGAATATATAATCTATACATACATACACATAGATGTACACATATATATACATACATGAAATAATTCATTCAAAGGAACCAAATGAATATTCAACCTCATAAAATATTGACAACGTCAGTCAAACATATTTTACCATTTCACACTCTCATCAACATTATAAAAGTCTCTCCTCTTTCTACCCCCTTGCCAGCTACTTGGCATTTGGCTGATACATTAAGTACGGAATGGCATTTTACTGTTTTAAATCATTCTGATAGTTTAAGGGTTGAGCATTTCTTCCTGCCTTCATTGACCATCCATGTCTCTTCTTCCCTAAATAGCATTTTAATACTGTGCCTTTGTTCTTTTTTCACAATGATTTGTAGAAAATTTCCCCTCCTCTTATCTAAATCCTAATTTTGTTAGAGAGAGCTCAGTTTCTACTTCCACTGTGGTGCCTGCCCTCACTGCTGTAGCCCTTACGGGCTCTCTCCCTGGACTCCCAAAGCATCAGTCTTAACATTTGAACTTAAAATGCTGTATAATGAGAAGTCATAAACCAATAGATCTCTAGTGTCATAAAGGTACTTCAAATGGGTGAAAGAGAACTGAAATAAGACAATAGAAAGTATTGGTAGTTACTAGCAATTGTGGCCAGGTTGGAATACGAGCTCAGAGTTGTTAATCATCTGAAATTCTATCAAGTTGGATATTATTAGAAATCTATTTGTATTTTAAAATATGGGGCTTCTATATGCTGAAAAGTGTTTAAGTTCATTTTCTAAGTAATACATAGGCCAAACAAAATGTATTTAAACTCCAGATTAAGTCTATGACCTTAATTGTTTCCTTTTTTCTTAAATCATCCTATAATTTATAATAATGATTCCTCTCCTAAATAAAAATTAGATGATATTGAGTACAATCTCAAGGTCTCATTAGTATGTTCCACAGATCCAGTCTCAGGGACAAACACATAGTAATTGTTCAGTAAAGTCACAGCTGCTTGCTCCTTGGATGAAGAGCTTAGAGCCACATCTTTGAACGTGAAGCTATACTCACAGTCCAACTCAGGGCAGAGGAATAAGAGAAAATTCCATATGAATAATGTGACCAAATGCCTGTCAGACGTATATTCACAGAAAATGGCAAATGGACAAAAACCTCCTCCCAAAGTCCAGATTTTTCCAAGAATACACACAGACTAGCATGCTGGTGTTTCTAAAATCCACTATAACAGCATTGGCCAATGTGCTAGAGAGAGCAGTCATTCATATATTATATATATGCTCCCCATCATCTTCTAGGAAATGAAACTTTATTCTAAGTTTATGCATCATGCATATTGCTGTTTAGTCTGCAGAGCTGGGTACTCAATACCTAAGTTAGATCTCTTCTTTTTATATCTATTTTTGTGGTTCTGCTATGAAATGTCCCCTAGGGGTACATGCACTGAAGGCTTGGTTCTCAATTCAGCAGTATTCGCAGTGGGGCTCTTGGGGCCAATTGGATCATGAGGATTCTAATCTCATCAATGGATAAGTCCATTGATGGATTCATAGCTTAAAGGGCTCTTTGGAGGTAGTTGAAGACTTGGTAGGTAGAACCTAGTTGGGGGAAGTGGGTCATGGTGGGGGTCACTTTGAAGCATGTATTTTGTCCCCGGTCTCCTTCACCCCATCACCATTAAGTGAGTGGCTTCCCTCTATCATGATATTCTACCATAATGATCTGCCTTGCTATAGGCCCAGAAATGGCAGAGACAAGTGACCATGGATTGAAAGCTCTGAAATTATGACCCAAAATAAATTTTTTCTCCTTTAATATGATTTCCCTCAGGAATTTTGGCACAGCAACTGAAAGCTAATGAACACATCTTGTCAAGTCCCTACACAGCTCACAGTTGTGATGCATGGTGACGCATACTTGTAATACCAGTACTTGGGAGGCTGAGACAGGAGGATCTCCGTTTTTTGGCCAGCCTCAGCAACTTAGCAAGACCTTCAGTAACTTATCAAGACCCTGTTTCAAAATAAGAACTAAAATATGACTGGGCGTGTAGCTAGGACGTACAATATTCCTTGGTTCAATCCCCAGCATCTCTTCCCCAAAATTAAATTATTGGGAGTTGGGAAGGTCTGCCTCTGAAGACTTTTCCTGCTGAGAAGGGAGGAGCCCCACCAAACTAAGGCTTGTGGAACTATAGTCCCAGGTGAACCTACAGAAACAACCATCCAGAGACTCCTCAACCAGCTCTCGTTCAGCTGGTATAGGTGCCTCTCATGTGTACCTCTATATCATTAAGAGAGCAAAGTGATTTCCTATTTTGCAGATAAACTCTTCACAGAAACTATGTACCTTTGAAAAACAAAAAGAGGGTAGGAAAAGAAGTACTAGGTAAAAATCTAAGTTTTGAGACATTTTGTATAGTAGTAGAAAGAGAAAAGACAGTAAATAAAACAAAATTGATAACTTTGATGGATGAGGATCAAAAAAAAAAAAAAAAAAACAGGACAGAGTCAGGATCCAAATTTTAGAAGAAAAGAAAACTGCAGATATTTAACCCTGGGAGACAAGGCTCTTTTCTCTTAAGAATATACCTTTGCACAAGTTAAAGGGCCTCTCTCTCTTCTGGGATTCAAGCACCTTTTGACGCCACCTGAGAAAACATTTTTTTTTTTTTGTGGGTCTGGGGATGAAACTCAGAGGCATTTGACCTCTGAGCTACACCCCCTGCCCAATTTTATTTTTTATTCTTTATTTTGAACAGGGTCTCACTGAGTTGCGGAGGGCCTCACTAAGTAGCTGAAGCTGTCCGCAAACTGCGATCCTCCAGTCTCAGCCTCGCAAATGCTGGGATTAAAAGTGTACACCACCATGCCCAGCCAGAGACAACATTTTTAGAGAACATCCCAGAAGCCTTTCTGGAAAGGGAGAACCTGCCTGATGTCCACCTAATCTACCCTTATTATCCAACTCCATTGTGTACATGTAGAGAATCTCTCCATGATGTTGATAATTTGGACAGCCACCGGTGAGAATGAAATCAGATGAACAGACTGATTCTTAATTAGGCAAGAAGAAAGCCAAGTTTATAAGCACTTCTCAGTTCTGCTACCTTATTAATCTGTGAGAAACATAGCTAGGTATGGAATAAATATTTGTAGAATAAAGGAATGTGTTGGTGTTTAATAACAACCTGTCAGAACCAAATTGGCAATCCAGGGTAATTTTCAAAGGCAATGAAGAGTGAAAGGGACACTTTAATAACATTGGCAACATTATTGTCAGGGAAACATATATTGGGAACAAAATATTTCCGAGAATGTTTCTCAAGTAATGATGTAATTATCTATTACAACAGGTATATTTATCATCCCAATGTCATTCATGAGAAACCCAAGGCCCAAGAGGTCAAATAGCATAATAAAGGGTTCATGATATGTAAGTAAGAGATCCTAAATTCCATTCCTGATGACAAGACTCCAGAGCCCATGCACATAAACAACATACTACCCCTTCTCCATCCAATGGAGACCAAGTAATAAAGTGATGAAGAAAGAAGTGGGCATGGGTACCACTTTAAACTCTCTTATGATGCACTTCCTTTGATTTACATCCTATGATATTGGATAATAACAATATGCTTGTTGGTCCCCTCAAAAGTCTAAGAATGCCTTAGTCAATAAAACATACAATTTCCTTGCTAGAGAATTTTTAATAGAAGCAGAATGACCATTTCATATAATGATGATCTGGTAAAGCCACTAAAGACTCTGCAGTCTAGACCCTAAGATAATATTGAAAAAAATTATTTTCAGTGATATAAAACAATTAGTCTGTCCACTTGGCTTGTAAATGATGCATTAATGAGACTGTTTTTCCTTTTATTTTGTTTTATATAATAAAATGGTGTTTTAGTCCCTCTAGAATTTCTTGACAAAACCTACTTGGAAATATAAAAAGCAGCCTAGAAACCTCATTAGCCTTCTAGGGAATCACTCAGCCCCAGGAAAATGTTTCCCTGATCTACAGCAAATTTATCCATAAAATATCAAAATAATTTTATTCTTCCTCTATAAAACACAAAGGGCTCTTTTCCCCTTATTTCTCACCCCTATAATTTGCAATTTGCAGAAAATGTTTATTGGTAGTATTAAAAATATCCAGTCAGTAAAAGAAAATTGAGTTTATCCGTTAGTATTATTTTGACTCCTCCCTTAGAATGATAGAACCCTGAAGGGTGGAGGCAGGGGGTGAATAAAGAGCAGGTGCTTATATTACGGGATAAAGTCATGTCTTTTTCTAAGAGCTGGAAAATACAATGCTTTTAAAAGATAAATAAATATGTCCCAATAATTCTTTTCTTCCTCCAAATTGTTCCTGTGAAGTATTTTGGTCAAAGCCACAAGAAAATTAAAATATTCTTTACTGTTTAGACATTTTCTATGACTTTTTGTAGAATGAGTACATTTTCTTAAATTAACAGATGTAAACTTACAATAATTTTTGCTAATCTATTAGAAATTTATTCTCACATTTAATAATTTTCTGCTGCTTCATATGAAATTTTTTAAATTAAAGTACTTTTTAAACATGAAAAAGTATCTGAATTACACATTGGATTATACATTATTAAATGTGAATATTAAAAATAGTTCATATTTTTACATTAGTGCATGCTTATAATCTCAGCATTTGGGAGGCTGAGACAGGAGATTGCAGTTCATGGACAGCCTCAGCTATGGCTGGGGGGTATAGCTCGGAGGTAGAATCCCCCTGGGTCCTATCCCCGGTACCATACAAAAAATAAATTTAAAAAACTGCAATACTATTATTTGATATTAAAATATCAATATGTATATGTGTTTTCTTTATTCAAAATGTACACGATTAAAAAGCATTAATCCATTACTTTTTTTTCTTTTTGTGATATAAATATTTTCAATTTTATTATTTTACTTCCGTGATTACATAAATACAATTCAATAAAAAGTAAAAATCCACTCTGCATTTATTTTGGCTTTAAGATGGCAAAGAGATTGTTGTGGACCAAACCTAAGTCAGTCTCAGCTACTTAGTGAGACCCTCCTCATGGTATTTTGCTCTCTCTCTCTCAGCTATATCCCCAACCCCATTTTTGTCTTGTATTTATCTCTCATTTCATTTACTAAAATGATGTTACCACAGAAGATGTATATATTAAAAACTCATCTACTTTGTCATACAAAAATATTAGTTGATCATTGGGTAGGAAAAAGAAGAGCAAATAAAATTCACCCATTCTTTCCATATACAAATTATAAAACCAACCCAGGTATCCATCAACAGATGAATGAATAGAAAAGATAGTGTATACACACAATGAATTTTTTGTGGTATTGAGGATTTAACTCAGTACTGGAGATTGAACCCAGGGGAATTATATCTCCAAACTACACCTCTAGCCCTATTTTTTATTATTTATTTCAAAATAGCTGCGGAGAGTCTCACTAAGTAGATGAGACTGACCACACGCCTGTGATCCTTCTGTCTCAGCCTCCCAAGTACTGGGGTTGCCACCACGCCTGGCTTACACAATTAAATTTTACTCAGCCACAAAGAATAAAATTTTGTCATTTGCGGGAAAATTGATGTAACTAGGGAATATTATGCTAAGTGAGATCAGCCAGTCTCAGAAAGGTTGTATGATTTTTCTCATATGGGGAAGCTGCAGATAAAATAGGAAACAAAATAATTCAATGAAATTTGGAGAGGAACCAATAGAATAGGAGAAAGAGGTTAATGGAGTGAGATGGAGAAGGTAAAATCCAGGCTTGAGGAAGGGAATATTTTAAATACTATTATGTTCATATATGAAGGTACCATTACCGATCTCACTATCATATACATGGAGGCAGGAGGAGGAGGGTAGAATGTGGAGAGGAATACATCAAGGGATGCGAGCATCTCTGAATATATCATTTTGAAACTCACTGTGATGCACATTGCAATGCATTAATAAAAGCAAAAATGAATGAATAAAGAAATAAAGAAAGAAGACAAAATGTTATAAATTCACCCATGCCCCTGTTTTCATTTTTTATCACACTCTCAGACATATATGGTTGTTGCAAGTTCCTTAAATATACACTGAGTGATAAAAGACTACCCTGTGGCAGGTTGAGTATTAAAAATATGAATGTTAAATAAATTTAGAAAGAGGTAGTAAGAATATATTAGCCATGATACACAAAATGTCCATAACTTAAGAGACCCTAAATGGGCTGTAGATTTTTCAGCATATCTCAGTTTTGTATTTTCTGAATCCAATATGCATTATTCTCCTAGGACCTGGGAAAACCGTAACCTAGTTTGTGAGATTCCTTCTTGTCAACAAGGTGCCTGGTGATTCAGAAAGGCAGATAGAGCCAAGAGAATAAAGGGTGAGGCTTAATCTTCTGAGTAGATGTCTTCCTCAAAGTTTGTGGGCATGCTTATTTTTTGCTACTAAAATTCTATTTAAAATGTATAAGGAGCCAGGCATGGTGACGCAAGGTTGTAATCCAGCATTCGGGAAGCTGAGACAGGAGGAGGATTGTGGTTCTAGGACAGCCTCAGCTACTTAGTGAGGTCCTTTGCAACTCAGTGAGACCCTGTTTCAAAATAAAGAATAAAAATTAGGGCAGGGGGTATAGCTCAGAGGTCAAATGTCCCTGGGTTCCATCCCCAGACTCCCCCCCCAAAAATGGATAAGGGATGCTAACAACTTAACCTATTAATAATCCCAATCAGAAAGTGAATACTGGCTCTAGTTAATTAGATGTGTGTGTGTGTGTGTGTGTGTGTGTGTGTGTGTGTGTGTGTGTGTGTTTTGGCCATTCTAGTTAGAGGGCAAAAGATTCTTCAGGTATTTCCAGGGATATGAGATATCTTTAATATTATAATTCTACCTAAAAAGAAAGCAAGCCAAGACAAACCAAACTCACCACTTTTGAAAACATTAAAAAAAAGGCCCTTGTTTCTTTGGATTACTTTCAATCAAAGGAGGAGAAGAAATAAGCAAAAAAGAAATTATAAAAATTAAAAACAAAAGGTTAAAGCATATATCATCAGTGAGTGTGTTTCCAGGAAAGTTGCTGAACAATTGCTTAGACCTAAGGACACTGATCCTCCATAATGGATCTTCTGGTAGACTGTGGCTTCAGCCTTCCTGCAGAACCTTAACACCATAATCAGGGACCATACACTTCTACCTTTCATACTTGCTTTTTCTGACCTTCTCCAAATGGCACTCCCCATAGCACCAATGACATTCAAGGGAAGAAGGGGGAAAAGATGCATATTAAGAACTCTCTCTTTGCCAGGCATGGTTTAACACACTTGTAATCCTAGTACTTTGGAGGCTGAGACAGGAGGATCACACGTTCATGGTCAACCTCAGCTACTTAATGAAGCACTCTGCAACTTAGTGAGAACTTGTTTCAAAATAAATAATAAAAAATAATATTGGGGTGTAGCTCATAGGTGGAATTCCTCTGGGTCCAATCCCCAGTATGAAGAAGAAGGAAGAAGAGGAAGATGAAGATGAAGAAGAAGAGGAAGAAGAAAGGAGGAGGGGGGTGAAGGGGAAGAGGAGGAAAAGGGGAGGAGGAGGAGGAAGAAGAGGAAGAGGAAGAGAAGTAGGAGAATGAGGAGAAAGGATGAAGAAGAGGAGGAGGAGGAAGAAGAGAAGGAAGAGGAAAAGGAGGAGGGGTAGGAGGAGAAGAATAAGAAAGAGGAGGAGGAGGAGGAGGAGGAGGAGGAGGAGGAGGAGGAGGAGGAGGAGGAGAAGGAGAAGAAGAAGGAGAAGAAGAAGAAGAAGAAGAAGAAGAAGAAGAAGAAGAAGAAGAAGAAGAAGAAGAAGAAGAAGGAGAAGAAGAAGATGATGATGATGATGATGATGATGATGATGATGATGATGATGATGATGATTTGGGTTTGGAGTAGTTGGGAGTATAATTCAGTAATAACACACTTGCCAATATGCACAAGGTCCTGGGTTTAACCTCCAGAACTGAAAAGAGAAAAAAAGAGGTGAGGAGAGGAGGTAAAGAAAGGATGAGAAAGAAGCAATAAAACAAATCACAATATTTTTCCATAATTCTCCTAACAGATGTCTCATTTATTTATTGCCAGAATGAATTACTTTGATGCCCCTAATCTACAAGGGAATCTTGGAAAGTCCATATGGCAAAAAGGTAATAGAAACAACCATATCCTCAGATAAATTATAGTCTGTTATCAAGAAAGTTGGGTAAAGAAACAAATAATGACTGATAGGGAGTCAACCACCCTTGACTATTTCTGATCCATTGAAAATTTATGCTGCCCTCAACTATTATGATTTGCTCTTATAACTTGAATATGAAACAAGAAAAAAAAGGCACCCAAATGAGTCATTTTTAATGGTTTTGCTAGGAATAATCAACCTGCTTTATGAACTAATTTGTAATTCATATTAGCACATTAAAATCTCTAGCAATTATATAGTCAAAGTATAACAATAACACAATAACAAAATTTCTTAATATAATATTTCTAAAACATGTATGTATGTATGTATGTATGTATGTATTATTTATTTATTTTGTGGTACTGGATGTTGAACCTGGGGTTCTTCTACCTCTGAGCTGTACACCCAGTTCCATTTTTTTAAATTTTGAATCAGGGTCTCACTAATTTTTCAGAGTCTCACTAAGTTGCTGAGGTGATTCTCCTGTTTCACCCTTCTAAGTATTGTGATTATAGGCTTGTTCTACCATACCTAGCTACTTTATTTAATTTTTAGAATCAATTTTTATGTTACACTCATGGAATCTATTCTGGAGTCCATTTATTTTTCTTGTTAGCTTAGACCACCCCCCCCACACACACACATTTTTTTTTATTTGAATACTTGGTATTTTCCTAGGAAAGATCACTTAGTATTATTGATAGCTCTATGAAAAGTCCATGTTGATATCAATCAAATTTGTTCGAGATATTTTATTCTTGCTCTCTCTAAATAGGCAATGTATAAATTGGGAATGAGTACCAGTCAAAACTCACTCAACAAGATCTGACAGAAACATGAATTTAACCACACAAAAGCAAAGCAGAATATCAGGTTACCGGCATCCAGAATTATAATATGGAACAAGCAAATGCTGTTTGATGTAAAATAAATACTGTTTGCTAAGAGTTAGAAGCATTAGAAAAAAAGACAGTCAATTCACTTTTTCTAGAATAGCAAGGTCATAGAGGCAGGAAACTCTGAAATGATAACCTTTTCTAGCTCGTATACCCTTTCCCACCATCCTCAAGTCTCACCTTCCAAAACCCTAGAATTGGCAATCCCTAGGTAAGTGGGATGAGCTCTCTCACTCTCCTGGAGCTAGGATCAATTCCAACATTGATGACTTACAGGCCAATGTGCATAACATCAGTTCTCACCTCAATATACTAACTTCTCCTTTCTTTTTTTCTTTGTGGTACTAGGAATTGAGCTTGGGCATTCTACCTCTGAGCTACACCCTCAGCCTATTTTATTTTTATTTTTGAAACAAGGTCTCTCACTAGGTTGATGAGAATCTCACTACTTGCTGAGTCTATCTTCAAACCTGCTCTCCTCCTGTTTCAGCCTTTCATGTACTGGGATTATAAGCATGAACCATCATGCCTGGATATACTAACTCCTCTTTCTGAAGGATATGGCTGACTATGATCATTTGCCAGCTTAAGAGTAAGAAAGCTCAGATTCTATGCATACCAGTCAGATTATTATAGAAACTGTTAACAAAAAATCCAGGCAGAAACATTGCACAACCCAGTGTCTCTTTTTCAGGGCACAGTTTTAGGTATTCTTTCAACAGTAATAATTGGAGGCAGACTTGGGGACTAGAACTCTTCATCATGATTCAAACTGTTTTATGCTAATATAAATACTGTTTTCTTTACCTGTTGAGGCCAATGTTCCAGAGCTTAGCACCATTTTACTGTGTTCATTATAGCAACTGGCTAGTGCATAAGAACTCTAGGACTTGGACCTAATAAATAAATATATAAATATAAACCCAATGTTATTTCTCATTCTCCTCCTCTTCTTTCTTTTTCCTCCTCCTCCTCCTCCCCCTTCTTCTTCTTCCTTCCTCTTTCTCTTCCTCTCTCTCTCTCTCTCTCTCTCTCTCTCTCTCTCTCTCTCTCACACACACACACACACACACACACATACACACAAACACACCTAGCTCCTACAGATAGTCCTAGTTCCAAGTAATAACTCAGAAATACTTTTATTCTTTTTTTTTCTCTCAAGGTTGTCCTCTTCTGCCTACTATTAAACTGTGTGGGCCCACTGGAGCACATGTACACACCCACATGGCTGAGTCCCTGGACCCTTAGAGAAGCCTAGCATACACATTTCAGAAATAAGAATGATGTTGAATCTTTAAAATTATCTAACTGACAAGAGGGTGAAACTTCCTTCCAACACCCTCTTCCCCAGAGAATCCACCAGTGAGATCTATTTGTTCACAGATCAAACACAGCAGTTGATCACCACCTTACCATAGAATCCACCTGCCTTCCCTGCTTGCAAAACCCAAGTTGAGCCTTCTAGGACCCTCCACATCTGGGCTCTGGTAAAAAAATAAGTGACCAAATGCATCTATTAATGGTTAGACTTTGAATCTGGACACATGTCTGACTCTAAATGCCATCTATATTATTAAATACATCAAAGAACTAATAGATTTGGGACTCTAACCTGGGTAGTCTGAGCTGAGAGTCCAGACCTGAGCCACCTCATTGCTGTGAACTCTGCAGAGAGTGCACTGGCCCTGTTAGACTGCCTAGTGGAATCATGATTTCTCCCAGATCTGCCACTAAGATGTTGGTGAGGATAAGGGAGGATCAGGGGAGAATCACTACAATCTGGGCACATCAAGGTGATGTCTGCACCAACGAAAAAGCTAAACTGGCAGGTAGAAACCCACTATTTGGGGTTACAGAGTTACTAGAAAGTTAAATTTAGACTCCAGTCAAATGTGACAGAAGAGCCAGGCATGGTGGTGCATGCTTGTAATCCCAGCATTCGGGAGGCTAAGATGGGAGGATCGCAGTTTGCAGACAGCCTCAACTACTTAGTGAGGCCCTCTGTAACTCAGTAAGACCCAGTTTCAAAATAAATAATAAAAATAGGGAAGGGGGTGTAGTTCGGAGGTCGAATGCCCCTGGGTTCCATCCCCAGACCCACGAGATAAGTAAGTAAGTAAGTAAGTAAGTAAGTAAGTAAGTAAGTAAGTAAGTAGATAAATAAATAAATAAATAAATAAATAAATAAATAAACAAATAAATAAAAAACAAATGTGATAGAAGTTTTGTCATAGTGAAAAAGATAACTTGTCTTCATTATTCCATGTCCATAGGACAAAGTATCATAAATGAGATCATCTTGCTTCTGATCTTATAAAACTGCATATTTTAAATAAAAATTGGTTATTTTCTGGAAAACAGCAATAGCTCCATTTCTAGTGAAGGTGCTGAGAATCATCCATGATCACACATGTTAGAATACATGCTACAGTATCCATTTTCATCAGCTTGTGGTTTTTTGTGATGCTGATTTTTGTCTGTGTGTGGTTAAAAAAAAGCTATAGGAAGAATTTTTCAATTTTCCTCAGAAATGTCATAAAGGATGTTGGTGTTAATTTAGCCATAGCATAGACCTTATTCTAGTGGTGGGTTCTCTAAAAATATCAGTCTTTCCTCATCTCTTTTATCTTCAACTCTATTAATTATCAATGCATGAAGTAATTACTCTGAATAGTAATGAGTGGGTTCCAACTTTATTTGATGAGAATATTTTGGATAAAATATAAACTCTCAAGGCTATATCACATATGAAATCTTTTATACTTATGTTCATAATTTTCCTGAACTTCTTATTACTCAAGCTCATACTAATCATAAAAGAACTTCACTTCAGTCTCCTTAGAAAAATCCCTTGCTGCTCTGCAATGCACACGCCTTTGTTTATTCTTTTCTAAGGTACTTATGATTTGCTGCTTTGCTGTACAGTTATTAAATTACATATTATCCTCTTTACCTCAATACACCCTCTTTACAGTGGAAATTATTGATATTCCTGGACTCCACAGTGCTTAGAGCAAAGCCTGCCAAACAGAAATAAAGGTTTTATTCTGACTCAATGTGATCCCAAAATGCAAAAATTTGTTAGTGAATATCATTTCTGTGATTATCCATTTCTAAGCAACTTTAAAACATAGAGAATCATACAGTTTTTAATATATATGCCTTTATATATATAAAATATATAATATGTATATCTTTAATATATAATTAAACTTCAAACCTCACTGTCAGTTAGGTTTGAGCTCATGTTTAAATACTTATTCACAGACTTTAGTTGAGCTATTGAACCACACTATGTGTCAGTTATTATTTTTGTAAGATAAGCTTATGAATTGGAAATCATCAACTCTTTTATATAACTAAATTAGATGATGCTTTGAAACTTTCCCAATACCTACTTAAAGCTGCCTGTTCTTTTTTTCAGGTAAAAAAAAAAATAGACAAGCCCACGGGCTATGAATCAATTCCCTGTTTTTAATCTAAACAACTATAAAACAAACAATAAAAATTGCAAAAAAACAAAACACAAAAACCTTTATTATCTTCTTTTTCTTTCATGTCTAGATTAAAAGAGCACAAAGCAGTGGGTACACACAAACATCTGATAGCCAATATATATCCAACTGTGCTCTTTGGTTTAATTTTTCATACTGAGACACTCAGGGATCAACTATCCAGGATTCAAATTTTTATCCTATAATTTCCTATATATAACATTTAAAGTTAGCTTATTGAATCTCTCTATGCCTAAGTTTTCTCAACTCTAAAACATAGCAAGTAAGAGCATCAAATCTGGGTGTCATTTCTTGTGAGAACCAAAGAAGGCAATCTAATAATCTTTGACCTCTGTATTCAGATATACCCAAAGTGGTCTCCTAGGTTTTGATTTATATTAATTATATGACCTTAGCCAACTCCCTAATCTCAGAACTCACTTGTAAAATGGATTCAACAATAGAACCCCATGGATTCTTATAAAGATTATATAGAATGGAGGTCTATAACCAGATTTATTTCTAGCACAATAAATTTCCATCAATTATATGTCCTATAATGCTTCATAGGCAGTATAGCACCAAGGAAAGAGGACTAGTAATTAAAAAACCCAACTTCCAATTACCACGCTGACTTCTGAGTAGCTTGGGGAAACTAGCCTCCTCTTTCTTAGCCTGTCTATAATATGCATATTTCTAATTTGTAATAGCCATCTGTAAATATGCCTTGTCTTGAAATATCTCTCAAATCTTCCCCAAATCTGATATAATGAGCTTCTTTCACCAAAAACAGACAATGTTCCATCTTCCCTTTCTGCCATCCAACTCTGAAAAATGGTCCATACCTTTGAATACTTCCCAGTATAAGGCTATTGCTTTTGGGATATTGGTGCTCTGCTTTGGAAGAATAGCACAAACTTATTCTCAATTTTATAGTTTGTATTGTAAATATATATCCTGGGTTTTGGGGTATATTATGATTCTTAAAAAATCGTTCTTTCTGAAGAAAGTCTAACCCTCCTGGAGATAGATAATTCCTGAACATAACAACCTGTCTATAAGCAGACTTTTTATACACAAATCAAACAACCTTAAGTCTATATTCTCAACTACCTTTTTATATAACTCTCACATGTGAATCCAATATTTCCCCTGCCTTAAGTTATCCAGGGGCCAGTAATATAGTATATCAAACCTCCCTGAATTTACTCAAACTAGTAAACCCTAAACTTATCACCCTATCCCGTTTTGCCTTTCAAACTGTAATCCAAGGATGGCAATGTATTAAGCCCTCTCCCTCACTCGTGTTTTGGACCTCCGGAACACCTGGTGTTTTCCTGTAATCCTAAAGGACATGCAGTGGCTATCTCTCTAGGATCTAGGCCTGTAATAAATTTCACTCAAGGCTCATTTCTCCTTTCCTTCTAAGTCACACCAATTTTACCATGTTATAGTCAACATGATTTCACCGGACAGATGTGGTATCCTTAATAATGCTTATAAAACAGTGATGTGAAGACACACACAGACACCCCTGTCAACAAACACTATAAGGTTTATCTGAAATGCTCCTTGACAGAGGACATGGACAAAGCCTGAGGAACAGAAGGTTCCGAAAGAGTTAAAGGAGATTCCACAAAAGGTCGAATTCTCCAAAACTCTGGGTGTGACCACTGTCTTTCTGGAATTTGCCCTCTAAGGCCCACCTGCAAGGCCAGGGGGCTGACCTTAATCACCAGGTCTGGAGCTGATCTTAATCACAAGACCAGTGATGTCACAGGTCTTCCTTTTGTCTTGTTTATGATTCGTGATTTACATGTCCTTCACTTAATACCCCACTATTGTTCTTTGGTGTTTACACTTTTCTACTGGGATCTGATGATTAATTTCACTGGGGAAGGGTATAAGATCTCGCTTTTAGAGAATAAACTTTGTCAGTTGCTCATCAGGCAGTTGTCCGCGCATTCATTTCAGGGTAGCTGTTCATCAGGCAGTTACATTTCAGTACAGCTGCTCATCAGGTAGCTGTTGCTTTCATTTCAGGACAGTTGCTCTTCAGGCAACTCTCCGGTGTTCAGGGCAGCTGCCCATTAGGCAGCTGTTTGGTTTCCCCTCTCAGGTCTCTCTCTCCCAAGTCCCAGAGAAGAATCTCCACAGCTCCTTATACAAAAAGGATGTTGAATAAATCCCTTGGAATTAGTGTGTGATAAATGATAGGACAAATAAAAAACTTTTCTCATTGGGTTTGTAGGAGGATACCATGCTATTCTTGGGAAATTCAAGAAAAACCAAGGTTTAAAAGAGACCAAGTTTCTAATGGGACCAGGTATACTATCTTCTTTTATTTTTCCAAGACTGAGTAAATTGCAAATGGCAAATATACAGTGTAGGGACAATATTTACTGGGAACAAAAGAAAAAAAGTAAAATATTTTATGTTTTCCAATTTTAAAATATAAGAAAGCAAACTCAGTACTGTAAGGATGACCAAATTTCTGTCAGGATTCTCTCTTTTTACCCCTTCCTCTCTCGACCCTCAATTTGTCTCCTTTCCTCAAAATATCACCATTTGAATAGTAACTAGTCAAATGATAATGTCTAAAAAGACATATGTGTTCTACCCAAGAACCTGAAAGACCAGGCATTAATCTGGGGCTGTGGTACAGGATTTTTCATCTTCTAATGTTTCTTAGCTTCTTTGTATCTAATTTTCTAGTGAAATTCTACCAGTTTTCTTTCACTCAGTGTTTCTGTATGCCACCATTGCCTACTGTAGCCATGAAGGTTAGTCAGGAAAGCAGAACTGTAAGCATTGTGAGAATTAGGGTCTTAATCAAGTAAAGTGTACATACATGGCTAGATCTAGAGAAGAGAGGAGTCAAAGGATTAGAGTAAGTAATTTTCTATGACAGCCTGATGTAGGTAGGGGTGTGAGCGCACTCTTTGGTGCTTGCAGAAAAATTTCAGAAGTGTTAGTATGGCTGGTGCCAGTGTAGAAATGTAAAGGGGAAACTCTAAAACCCTTTTGGAGGGGCTGCAGCCATGCACTTGATTGGCCTTAGATCACTCTTGGGCATACAGATAAAAAATTAAGAAGATCTACAATCTGGAGCCCACCAGTCACTACTACATGCCTGTCTGATTGTCACAGTCTTTAGGTGGTAATTGTGGCTGCTCCTTATTTGCTTTGCAGATCTAACACACGTTTCTCACTTTTCCAAACATAGTTTACAGCCTTAGCTAGGTATTAATTAATGTATGTAACCAAATCCATTTCCTCCTTTTTACATTTGTTATTTTCTTTTGATAGAGATAAAATGATCCTCTGATGCTGCTCTCAATACCTGGCACTGAAAGGCATTCAGTAAATGTTAGATGACACTTTGGAACCAACTCTTTAAAAATTACACCAAGGCATTATTGGACCCATATCCTATGGAATGTAAACTGAATACCAGGCCTGAAGTTGACCCAACCTGCTTCCATTATTTACATTTCCATTTTGCACAAGATTGTCCAGGTGGAAGAAGTTGTACACTGTTTCTATCTTGACCTGTAGAGCAGTAAACATTGGTTATGCAGCCCAGGAATCAAGACATTTTAGTCTTCTCAACACATCCAAGTGTTGACAAGTGACACAGAGTGAGATGAGAAAATTTTATACAAGCCC
Source organism: Muscardinus avellanarius (assembly GCF_963383645.1). Lineage (NCBI taxonomy): Eukaryota > Metazoa > Chordata > Mammalia > Rodentia > Gliridae > Muscardinus > Muscardinus avellanarius. Next base: position 141,160,773 of record NC_137789.1, read on the forward strand.
CTGAAACACCTAGGGACAATGACTCTTTTATTTAACCAACAGAAAAATTAGAAGTAATAAAAAAACAAAAAAGCTTTAACCTAATTTCAGAATGAACTAGAATCTAGTCTGGTGTCTGCCATTGATTTACCTGATGAGTTTAGCTAAGACCAAACTTCTGGGAACTTCATCATCAGTAAAAATCCCAAAGTTAGATTAAATATTTATTATTCCTCCTGCATATATCTGATACCACAAAAATTTCCTATAATGTTTTGTCAAATAAAACTCTAATAAGACTGCTGTATGTGTTTTCTCAGGATAATTCCTCTTTTGCTCTAACTATACAACTATGGGCCGAGATTGTTCCAAAATCACGTAAAAGTCTACTACAAAGAATCAGTTGAAGTAAGTGACTTTTTCACAAAGAAATTAAGAAAAGAAAGAAGGTAAAGTGCAGGGGTAGAGAGAAGTACAAAAGATGAGGAGAATATATGGGAGAAAGAAGAGAAGAAAGTTAGTTATTAATAGAAGTCATCATGGAGTGGTTTCCTAAAAACTTATAAATGCTCAAATTTCTTGGCTATCCAATATTATAGAACTGCATTGGAGGAAGGAATATGGATAAGGAGAAGCACTACATGAACATACACATGCATATACACACATGCACATACACATGTGCATACATACACACACACAGAGCCAGCATTTCAAAAAGCAACATTAGTTCTGTCCTGATTTGCAAAAATGTGAGAAATGATTGCATTTGAATTGATGAGCATGACAGGAGTAAAAGAAAGCACAGTGTTTGTTTTGGACAAATATTAGTAGAAAGATAAGGATGTTGTTACATAGATTCACACTTAATTAAAACTCATACCAATGTGGTTACCTTGAAAGCTAGGTGTTTCTAGGGTTTATTTCAAGTTTCCTTTTTGATCATACCTGGTGTAACACTATTTTCAGCAACTTAATATATCACCTTGAGATACAAATATAAAACAAAACTACAAAACACTTATTACATTAGACAGACAACAAAACTCAAGATTCAAAGAAAAACTAAAACCAAATCGGAAGGACCAATCTAGCATTATGCACCCAAAGTAAAGCTAATATAAATATGGATACCTAGAAGTACGCATACTTTTTAATCCTGCAAGTCGAATTTGAGCATTTTATCTAAAGAAAAATGTTAGACAAGAGCCAATGGATATAAAACTAAGATTCATCATTATGGTTTTACTTAAAAGAGTAAATAATAGAAACTGCATGCTCAAGAATGCAAAATTAATTTTGATTTTATGAAAAAAACTAAATCACATAAAATATGCATTAACACCATAAAATATCCATGATATTTTCATAAGTGAGGGTCAAGAGGAAGCTATAAATCAGTGTTACAGTGTGATGGCATTTTTATTAAAATATGCATTGATTGACTGATTAATTAGGCATAATCACAAAAAGAAGTGGTGAGTGATCTCATGGATTTTTTATAAGTTGGAACTGATTAATTTAACTGCAGGGAATTCTTTTAGCACTCAGGCGGGGGAAGCCCTTCAGTTGGCTAAAATCCCTAGTAGACAAAATACAGCAGGATCTGCAGCAAGAGAAACAGGAACTACAGTTGGAACCAAAAAACCCAAACAAACAAAAACAAACAAAACCAAAAAACACAGGGTCTGGAAACAGGGAGTGAAAGTTTAGAAGAAAACGCAAACACTTGTGGAGCCGAGTGAGACATAATGAGGAGAGAAGCAGAGATCCACAGGTGGATGGGGAGTGCCTGGCTCCAGATACAGCCTGAGCTTCTTCAAGGATGTTTTCACATCATGATGTAGGAGGTGGAGGGGTAGTCATTCAAAGCATAAAGCAATAAGTACAGTAAACACAGACAGGAGAGATGGAGTTTGTGCTTTAAATTCGTATAACACTTTGATCTTGGGTTTATCATGTGGAATGTTATCTCACAATCTGGTGGGCTTGTCAGGTCAGTTTTGTAAACATGAGAACCCTACTTGCTAGGTTGCCCTCCATGAGAAAATTAATAGCAGTCTCTCACAACACAGCACCGTGGCATGGCATTTAAATTGTCCACATGGTTTGAGTTGCACAGCTGCAAAGCCATGAGGGTGAAGACTGAAACTGTTCTATGCATTACTGAACCATCAGCACTGACGGGTGAGGTATCCTATGAATACTGCAGGAATAAATAAAAGAAAGATCAAGCAAACAATCTGAAGCTGATTATGGTTACCAGCCAAGCGTGGACTCCTTCAGACCAGACCTACCCTGTGCTCTCAGAGTAGGACCTCAAACACTCTTATAGTTACCTTCACTGAGATGAGGAGAGGCTGGAGGGGCACTCTTTACCTTCTAATCAGCAAATATTTATCTAATGCCAGGAGGGCAGATGCTGGCCTGAATGTTTTATTTCCCTGGTCTCATTCTGATCTTCTGACGTTGCCCCGGACAGCAGCAAGGTCACTTGGCAACCTGCTTCTCTCTTAGTCCTCCAGGCAGGAGATGGTCAAAGAATTTGGCCATCCAATCAGAGTCCAGACCTCCCTGTCTCAATTAGTTGACACATTATACCTCTTTTGCTCCACTTACAGTTGGGTTGTGACATTGGGCCAATCTCTGGCCAGAAGCAGTGATAGAATGTTAGTTCTTTCCACACTGGGGCCAGAACAATAGTCAAAGGAATCTGACAAGTTGGAAGCAATCTCACAGTTTCAAGTTCTTCAGAAAGGAAGGCCTGAAAGTGTAAGTGGTTTGCCTAAGGCTACCCACGAGTAAACAACAGTCTCTTCCCAGTCTCACAGCAATACAGTAACTTTTTTTCCCCTCTTGCCTTGAAAGGCATAGTGATAGAACAGAGAGTCCGGAAATAAACTGACCCTTTCAAAGACAGCCACGTGTCTCCCCTGGAACAGAGGACTCCTTGCTTCGAATGAAGATGCTCACTGGGTAGTGAAGAAGCAGCTTCTGGCCTTGTTCTCCCAGGCATAATGGACCCCTGGCTGCTCCCTAAGAGCTGGAGACACATTAAACATGAAGAAAATGGGATCTTTAAAAAGCCTCCCTGTCAACTATTATTTCACCATTTATTTCTAAATGCAGTTAACCACTTCACGCTAACAGCTGCAATCAAAGCATGTAAAATGTGCATTCCTGTCATGCAGAAATATGGGCTTAGAGGGCAGGGGACTCCACATTTCTGTCATTTCTCCAATGTGAGCTGCAGAGAAGTTTGTATGCTGACTGAGGGGCTTTTGGGAAGAGTCGATGTTGTTTTTTTGTTTATCCCGAACATTCAGGGACAAGAACGCAAGCCAGGAGGAGAGCAGAAGGGACAAAGCAAAAGAAACATGATCTTGACTTCAGGGGACTGATAAAGACACTGGTCAGCTGTTCCACTCAGTATGAAGCTTTAATTCAAAAGTCCAACCAGAAGCTATTAACTTCTTATGGCTGTATGTAGTTTCAAAAATTACTTTCCAAAGAATTATCACAGCTACAATGTCATCATCCTCACCACAACATGGCCTGTATCTGCAAATAAAGTTTCATTCAAACACAACCACACCCAATCCATACTCTTTCAGAGCTTCAAAATCAGAGTCAGAGCTGGGCATGGTGGCATGTAATCCCAGCATTTGGGAGGCTGAGACAGGAGGATCTCCGTTTGAGAACAGCCTCAACTAATACTTATTGAGGCTCTTTGCAACTCAGTGAGACCCTGTTTCCAAATAAAGAATAAAATATAGGGCTGGGGGTATAGCTTGGAGGTGGAATGCCCCTGGGTTCCATCCCTAGTACCACAAAAAAAAAAAAAAAGAGTCAAATAATTGCAATTGAGTCCACTTTATGGTCCACAGAACTAAACATTTTCTAAATGGCCCCTTATAGAAAGGTAATTGAACCTTGCTGTATAGCCACTTTCCCCTCTAGGATTATTACCTTCTCCTCTGGCTTTCACCCCAGAGGTTCATCCTATGATAATGGTACAAGAGGAAGCTTGAGGCAGTTTAACTGGATCTGTTATATCAATTTAAAAATTTGCTATGACCCTGCATATGCTCTGTGGAGTGACCCGTTTGTAACTCTAAGTTTCTTCAGCCCCAGTGCATGAACTGAGTTAAGCACCCACCATATCCAGGGGAAAATCTGTCCTACTTGCATTTCACTTATCGAATAAAGAATTATGTCTCTAAACACACACCCTTCTACTTACTCATGTATATAATTTCTGCTTCCACATATCTGAATTCCCACCCCACCCTGTCCAGTGTGTGTTTATTCCATTTTCCATGCCCAGTGTCTGAGTTCAGTCCACCTCCTCCCTGTCCACCCCTTGACTGAACTGTTGGTCTCACTCAAAACAAGTCCATTGTCTCCCTTACAGAGTGTGAGACTTTCGCTGTGCCATAAAGCGATTCATCCTAATTTTCCCACAGACTCAGTTGCTTTATTTCCAAGAGCCTCAGGTGCCCTTACTTATTCAGAGGCCAGAGGGAAAAAAAAAAAAGAAATCGAAAATTGAGGCAAGCTGGAAGAGGAGGTTGGAAGGAGTAAAAAGCAGAGACAGGTGTGTGGGTGGATGTGGGATGCTCCTGAATTACAGTTGTGATGCCCACATCCATTTGTCCACCAGCCTGTGAGCTATCTGAAAGTGGGAACATGCCTGCTTTGCTCCCTGTCTACTCAGAAAACACTGGGTAAACACTAGCTGGAAAGTGAATAAAGTTAAGCAGTCAAGCTTTGCCAGATTGAGAAGGGTAAGTTGAGCCTCCAATACCTATTTTTACCAGCAATTACAACCATTATAATCTGCGTGTATGACCTTTCTCTTGAAAAGAATCTCTGCCTGGAATTTTAAAACTGCTCAGCAGGGGAGAAGTACTCAAAAAACACCATTACAGCAGTATCTTTATGCAGTAAGGTGTTTCTTTTCAAATAAATTCTCCCTTAGCCGGAACAGCCTTTCCTAGAAGCTTACAGTCCAGATGAAAATTTAATGCCCCTAAATTTAATTCCCTTCCTTGCATTTGTGTCAGGTTTTTGGGTTTTTTTTGTTTTGTTTTTTTTTTACTTCTTTTAGCACAAAAATGTTGAAGAAAAAAGGTACATCAGGTCACACCTGTTTACACAGTTTTGTGATGTTGTATGGGTAAACGTGGTACATCCTCTTACCTTGTATCTAGGAGCACAGTGAAGGATTTAAAATTTACTTGTTCCACATTGAGCTTGCTCAGGATCTTCTATGAGTTATCCCAGCAGAAAACCAGGCAAAACAAACATCTTCTCTGTGAGCCAGGACAGCTAGTGATTCTGACTCTCCTATCAGATGTCCTACAGAGCTGCTGGGGCTCTCTGGTGCCAGGTGCTTTAGTAGTGAGCTTGAATGAGCACAAATCATCAGAGAGTGACATAAATTAACCTGAAGATTAGCCCTGAATTGACACATCTGCTCTGGTTTGTTTCTTGCCTTTTCTGGGGCTAAATTTAAGCTCATATCATTTGCTATGGTTCCTAGTGACAAAGCCGGCCTTGAGCCCAGGCAAATTAGATCAACAGGTCTGAGTTCCATAAGTCAAGGAACTATTGATCAATCACATACTTGTAATTAAGAGAACTGCCTCATGACCCAGAGTTTGTATATCCAGGGAAAAAGATAATTAAGCCAGGTAGGTGCTGTTAAACTCAACCTAACCTGAATATATCCATCAACAGGTTGTAGAAAAAGCAGATCATGGCACATTTAACAGTGATTACTTTTTGTAAAAGGGCATATCTATTTCAATAGCTCCAAACATGTTTAGCTTAGATTTGCATGAAGATTTTCAGCCTTTCCCACACTAAATGAATTGGATTTTCTACAGATGTGGATGGTGGTGCTTGTGCTGTTTTCAAAGCTCCCCAAATGATGAAAATGCACATTTCAGGTTGAGGAACACTATCCTGTTGTTGTGCAGCTAGCCAAGGCTGGGGATTGTAGGTTCAATCTGGTGCATCTGAAGAAGCGAGGCTCTGAGGGGGTGAGCATGTTCTTATTTTTGCTGCAGCAAACTGAACACAAGAGGCCTCACTCAGCCTCTTTATCCCTTGGTGGCCAATTAGTACCTGGGAGCTCCTTGCTCCTCCTGGAGTCTTCTACACGGGGCTCCACACAGGACTTCCACATAGAGACTGTGCAGTTGATATAAGAAGGCAGACAAAAGTGACAACTAGCCAGGGAATGGAGTTACATAAGAGGAATTGGCATCTTCAAGGGCATGCTTGGTTATTTTTCATACAACAGTGGCCTTCACCAGAAGGAGCGCTTCACCTAACACACACCATGTTCTGATTCTTCTCACACCTACACATAGTATCTTGAAAAAATATACATGGCATGAATGAATAAAATGCACAAATGTAGAAACAACATGAACAGACTGAATCCATCCTGTTACAAAACCCATCCAACTTAATTTCGGGTATATATTTTTTAATAAGAAAGGTACAATCGAAATATGTCAAAATGTTAAAGTGTCGACAAAGAAGTATTCTAGAATAAACTAATATCCCATTATATCTTATAATACTTTATATATGATGGTAATATTTCATTTTTAAGAAACTAATACAAGTCTCTTAAAAACACATCAAACTGAATACTTTAGGGGAGAGGAGTAAGAAGACAGGGATAGTTTTCAGTATATATACTACAGTTGATTCCATTTGTAATTTTAAAACTAATGCCGGGCGTGGTGGCGCACGCTTGTAATCCCCGCGCTTGGGAGGCAGAGACAGGAGGATCGTGCAGGTTCAAAGCCAGCCGCGCGCTGGCTTAGGAGACCCTGTTTCCAAACAAAAATGTAAAAGTAGGTCTGGGAGTGTAGCCCGGAGGTAGAAGGGCTTCCAGGAACCCCAGTACCACCAAATAAATAAATAAATAAATAAATAAATAAATAAATAAAAATAAAAAATAAAACTAATATGCAATTTATCCTTTTCTCTTGTTCTCCTTCATTCTCTACCTGAAAGCCAAGGTTCATATGTGAACAGATAACTTCAGCAAAACCCCACCCCCAAAACAAAAGGGATATGATAGGTTCTGATTTTCTACTGACTGAGAACTTAGAGGCATTTTACTTTTTTTGAGACTGCTCTGAATGCTGATTTTTCTATTAACAAGATATCTTATATAGCTATGGAGGTAAGAGGTAAAAATAAAAAAAATAAAATAGGGAGCTCAAGGTACATATTCTTAGGGGCAATCCTTTTCATGGCCCAGGAAAAAATACCCGTGTACCATCTTCACACCTGCATTTACTCCTCTCAAAATTCAGCCTCACATCTTTTATTTTCTTTTTTTTTTTTTTTTGTGGTACTAGGGTTCCTGGAAGCCCTTCTACCTTCGGGCTACACTTCCAGACCTATTTTATACTTTTTTATTTTTGGAAACAGGGTCTCTTAAGCCAGTGGGGCTGGCTTCAAACCAGCACGATCCTCCTGTCTCCGCCTCCCAAGCGCTGGGATTACAAGCGTGAGCCACCACACCCGGCCAGCCTCACAACTTTTCATGTGAGGCTGCTAAAATTTTTTAGATAGAATTCTATTAACCCAGTTACTGAGAGGAAGAGAAAAATAACTGAGCCAAGGGGAAAAAAAAACAACTGAAACAGTATTTTGAGAAGCTGTTTAAATGAGAAAGAAATGATGATACAAATATTCGAATAAAAAAAGCATCTTCTAACTAAAAAACAAACAAAAAATCATGACAGTAATCCTGAACCAGTGGTGAAAGTCATTTAAAATGGCCCCATTTTTAGAATGACAATCTCATATCATATAACAAGAACAAAACACATCATCAATCCCCTTTGATTAACTTGATGACACTAGTAGTGACATTATTGATAAAAGGCAAGGTCCCAGCAGATGGGATTATTTAAAATATCCAGCCAGTGGTGAACCGCGGTGTTTTCTTAGAATTTATTTTAGGGATCAAGGAGGAAGAACTGAGTGTAGCTGAAACAGCCTGGTGCATGGTCAGCATTCAGCACATGTTCAGGATATTTTTTTTTTCTGATTTTTCCCTTCAAGATCACAGGGTATTGTCAGCTTTCCTTTTAGGTTTCTAGAAACACAGGAATAATGTATCTGCTTATTATTTGGAATTCCAATAGAATGATAAAGTGGAAAGAAAACTAGACTTGTATAGTTTTGACTAATTGAGAAATTAGACCTGGGCTTTGTGCTAGAGAGAAAGGGCAACAGAAAACTGAAACCTTGCAATGTCCACCTGAACAAACTCTTCAGATAATTATGATGCATTCTTAGAATAAAACATCCTCGGGTCAAAAGTTCTGCAATGATCATGTCTTAGGTTAAGCCAACTCTCCTCATTCACATTCCAGCCAGATCATCCCTTCCTTACTAGGTAGTTCCTCAACCAGCCAACCCTGTCTATTCCCTTATGCCACTATCACATCACTCCACTTTAATATGATTTGCCATGAACATTTATGTATTCATATGTTTATCTCCTGTCCATGTCTGCCCAAGCTAGTGCATTAAACTATTCTAATAATCCTTGGCTTAGGAAAGTGAAATTTCTTGTTCAGAACTATTGACTTAATTAATAACCACATGAACAATAAATAACATTGAACATATTCTCTGTGGCCCCAAAGTTCATGCTTTTTCTACTACTATACGTTTCTTCTCGAGGCTGGCATTTATTTTTTATTTTTTTTAATTTTTTATTGGTGCACTGTATTCATACATCATAGTGGGATACAAAAAAACTTTTGTAGACATACATGCACACATCACCCAGTCAGCCCCTACCCGATCCCCACCCCATTCCCTCCCCATCCCTCCTTCCCATGCTTGGCTTAGTGGTTGACATCTAGTATTATAGCAATTTATCCAAAATTAAAAATTATAATCTCACATAACAGTTTCATTTGTCTGATACCAAGCTTTTGATAACTTAAAGATAACATTTCAATATTTCTTTTTGCTTTCTTTCTTACCAGAGAATATTTTTTCTTTTTTTTTTTTAGGTGAAACTATCATATATTTATATATATTTTTTTCAGAAAAAAATCTATCCTAATATGGAATATGGACTCTAGATACCCAAAACGATCTCGAAAAAGAACAAAGCTAGAAGATATATATTTTCTGATTTCAAACCATATAAAGCTACAATAATTGAAACAGTGTAGTACTGTTCTAAAGGCAGATATATAAACCATTGGTGTTAAATAAAAGCCTAGAGCTAAATTCTTCCATATATTGTCAAGTTATTTTTGACAAGGTTTCCACAAACATTTGGTGGAGGAAATACTAATCTTTTAACTAAATATTGTTGAAAAATAATAATTACATGAAAGAGAATAAAATTGGACCCTTACCTAATCCCATATACAAATACTAACTCAAAATAGATAAAAGACCTAAATATAAATCTTAAGACTATAAACTTTTAGAAGAAAATCTGGGTCATAAAACCTCACAACATTGAAATTTATATGTTTGTCTCAAACTGAATGTGCACAATGAAGGCTATTACTACATCTTCATACTAGTACAATGTCCCTAACACATCTGCATTTCTCCCTTTTCCGATACTGTTCCCACAAATACTGGGTTTACATTCAGTACTAGTGTGCTTCAAAAGTGTTGAGTAGCTTGGTTGCAGTTATGGAGGTGGTCAACATGATAGCCTTTTATAGCATATCAGACGTTTCATGGGCAGTGTCTTTCTCGATTCCTGCAACATCCTGGGCAGGTAAAGGAAATGAGAGTCAGGAAGGGCTCCTGCACAATAGAGTCTGGCTGGAACTCCCGTTTTCCTTTTCTTTGTCTTCATCTAATATTTCTACTTGGTGAGCTGCTACTCAAACTTCTATTCATTTTCCACCTTTCCAGAAATCCCCCGAAGATAAATGATAGCAGGTTTGTTTGCAATCGACAAAAACTGGAATCAGCCATGATAGCCTTGAACAGATTAATGGATAAACAAGTTATAGTACAGTCACGCTACAAAAATAACACCAGAAAAAAATAATTGATGATTAATTCATGTGATAACATAAGATAAACCTTAAATGTATTTTTTCTCAGCAAAAGAAGTCAGACCCAAAAACTACACATTCCACGAGTGTTTATGTGACATTATGGGAGAGGCAAAATTATGAGGTAGAAAACTGAATGGTGACTACCAAATGCTACAGAAAAAAAAATAAGAGCCAACATTACAGAGAATATGAGTGAAAAATAATAAGTCATATTGAAGGTTGAAAACTTCAGGGAAGGATGAAAACTGTGATGAGTTGACTTACTTGTATTACACATATATGACATAAACTCACTGAAAAGTATCAGGGCAAATAGTTGATCTAAGTAACTCTAGGAGATATTATTGTGGACTGGTTACTGCAAGTCTAAAGACAAAAATACACATAATAAATATTATAATCTAGTCGGTAACTTTGTTTATCATAGGGGAATGGGTTAGCAATTCTGAAAGTATCTTACCTGTATTCTAGGATGGAATCAATAAGAAATAGTAGATAATAGGAGGCAGTATTCTTCTGTCAGGAGAAAGAAATTACAAATGAACAAGTAAGAGGATTAATGGATCCTGTGTGCTAGATTCAGTTTGGTGATACTCTCTCAAAAAGAATGAGCATAACTCCCCACTACTCAAGTATGAACTGTGTGCTGACTTTCTTTCAAAGAACATAATTGGAAAGCGGAAAAGGATGTAACTTTACAGTAGAGAAACCTGAAAATCACTAACTCAGCTAAGAAATCAAGACTATTATCAAGAGTGATCAGTCATGTTCGTGGTATATAACCATGATATCATGGGACCAAAATGGCACTCCTGATGTCTTCCTCTGCAACACCCTTGAATCTATAATTATGCCAAAACATTAGATACATCCTAAGTGAGGAATATTTATAAAATATCTGACTCATATTCCTCCAAAGTTCTAATGTCCTTAAGAAAAATGCAAACCAGAGAAAATCTACACAGCCAGAAAACCAATATGGAAATATGGCAACTAAATGCAACATGGTCTCTGGGGTAGATCCTGGAACAGAAAAGATACAAGGTGTAAACACTATGGAAAGCTGAGTGAAGCATAATCTGTAGTCAATAATTTACCAGCATTGCTCTATTAATCATGATAAACATATACCAAAGGGTGGTGTTAATGACAGGAACAGCCGAGTATAATGTGTAAAGGAACTATACATCCAAAATCTCTCTATACATCCAAAATATCTCTAAAATAAAAAAGTTATTTTAACACTTCATAACTGTATTCCTGATAAAACAGACAAATACCAATTAAAGGACATTCTGAAGAAAAAAAAAAAAAACCTGGCCAATACTCTTCAAAAGTGTTCAATGTCAGAAAAAATAAGAGTTTAACAGATTGGAGGAGATGTGATATCTAAATGCAACAAGAAATCTTGTCCTGAAATCCTAGAAAAGAAACGAGTCAGTAATGAAAAAGCTTTAAAAATAAATAAAGACTACATTTTAATTAATAATATTGTACCAATGTTAACCTCTTCTTTTTAATAAAGTTTTGTAAGACATTAACCTTTTGGAAATTGGATTAAATAGAATGCAGAAAAATACTTACCACTGTTTCCACTTTTTTTATATCTCTTCTCTAATTCTAACATCATTTCAAACAAAGAAATTAAAGCAAGGCATAGTGACACACACTTATAATCTTAGTTATAAGTGAGGCTGAGACAGGAGGATCACAAGGACAGCCTCAGCAAGTAGTGAGACTCTCATCAACCTAGTGAAACCCTATTTATTTCAAAATTTTTTAAAAAAAGGTCTGGGTCTGGGAATGTAGTCTGGATGCAGAATACCCGTGGGTTCAATTTCCAGTACCACAAAAAAATAAAAAAAAATAAAAAAAACCATAAGTGTTCTTTTTTTTTTTTTTCCAGTACTGGAGATGAAACACCAAGGGTGTTCTACCTTCGAGCTACATCCCCAGCTCTATTTTTTTTTCTTTAGTTTGAAACAGTTCCCACTAAGTTGCAGAGAGCCTCACTAAGTAGTTGAGGCTGTTTGCAAAGCACGATCCTCCTGTCTCAGCCACCCAAATGCTGGAATTACAAGCGTGCGCCACCATGCCCGGCTCATAAGTGTTCTTCTATAGAACACTCCTATCGTATTTTTCTTACCTATACCTTAGAATAAGTCCATTCTTTCATATCAGATATCTCCAAGTCAGTTCCGCTTTTGTTTTGTATAAATCCTTTGCCTGTATTTCCCATCCAAAGGGAGGAACATGTGGTTCTCAGAGGTGACATCATCTTGTGCTGATGTGGCGGAGTCTCACACTAGCCTCATCTCTTACCTAGTCTTACTTTTAGTTGTTATAGAAATGAAATTTAGCCAGTGTTTCTTTTTCAGAAAAGACACAATCAATGTCTACATGTTCTGGCTAGAAAGTAACAGTAACTACAGTAACACCAAAAGGTAGAATAGTGTATATTATTTCAGTGGAAGAAAATAAACTCTTCCTTTTCCATAAGTATGTGAATACTGGAAAAGTCACCTCTGAAGGTGTTGGGAGGCGCTTCAGAAAGAAACCTAGTAAACATGTAAACACTAGTAAACACGCTTCAGAAACCTGAATACTTAACAAATAACTTCCCTCTACTCTTTACCTAAGAAATCTCAACCTATTCTCATACTCTTATTCAAAACAGCTCCGCTATGATTTACAGCACGTTAGCAAAACCTGGAAGTCTTTGGCACCATTTCTTAATTTCTCTTATTACTCCTCTCTCCAAGATATTCTTTCACAGTACAAATATAGAAGTCAAAGGAGGAAGGAACCTTTTCTAACTTGGATGGAATTAAAGGAAAATAATTCAAGTCCAAAGTTCTTTTAATCTTGTCACTGCAAGTCTTACCTGTTTCAAGAATTTCAATTTTCTACTTAAATACAGAATGAGGATTAATTACCTTTTAAAGCAGCTGGAGAGTTATTCAACTAATGTAAAACGATTCAAGTTCAAATTAGAGGATTCATTTCCAGGGTTATTATAGGAAAAATAGAATGATTGAGTTAGGCAGTGAAGACAAAAGTCTCTCAAACTTGAATGGCAAGAAATTCTGATTCAATTATTTGATTAAACTCGCCTAAGAGTGATATAAAACCATAACCTCTGATACGAAGGCTGAATTGTCAGGCAAACTGCAAATGATCTCATTCTGCACGCTATTATCACGATCTGCCTTAATATAACATATGCCTATATACCAAAGAAACTTAAAAATGAGCGGACAGTGATTGAAAAGCATACAACTTTTAATAAAAAAGTGAAAGTAAGCGCAACTTGGTAGCACTTTTGTAAAAAGGTTTCTGGCAATTACAACTGAAGGCGGGGGAAAGTACTAGCCTGGTTGATCCCTCAGTTTTCCATAAAGTAGACTAGAATTAAATTCGCCTGCTCCTGAAAAGTGAACACTTAGCTTTTGCAGTAGAGGATGAGATGGGCTGCGTGTCTATCTCAGCAGCCACCTTCATTCCCAGAGAGCCTGAGTGAAAGATTCAATTCACAGCCTCTCTGAAATCCAGAAGCTCTCAAGTATCCCATCCAGCTCTGGTCCCCCCACTGAAGTTAACCCTTTCCATCCTGTACCTATTTGCACTTCCTTTCAACTTACTCTGCTTGATTTTGATTTTGTTGTTTTCTTTTTAACAGGTCAGTGCGCCCTGGCTCGTTTCTGCGCTGAGTCTCTTCCTGGTGCAAGCCTCCTACGGTTCCACTTCTGCTCCTCCAAAAAGAAGCTGGAGGTTTGAGCTGGGCCTCCCTCCCTCTCTAGCCAAGGGCACTCTCCGCTCTTGCCCGATAGAGGGCGCCCTGCTGGAGGCAGGGGCGTGGCGGGAGTCCCAGCGACTTCAGAGTCCAAACCCGAGGGACTCTGGGCAGCTCTGCGCTGGAAGCCAGTAGAAGAAACCTAGGGGCATGGGAGCCCAGCTCCGGTGGCCAGCGAGCCGGGAGGAAGAGAGCTCCGCCAACTTTCTCCACAGTTATCCATACCACTGGAGCCCGACCTGACCTGAATGGAGCCCCGGAGCTCGGTTGGGCAGGAGTAGGATGAGGGCGCTCCGACCGCCACTCGGTTCAAGCTGGAGGGGATCACGCAGGCAGCGCCAGGGTAGGTGGCAGCACTTTGCAGACAGGAGACCCAGCCACGGGAGCTTGGAGACCTACACAGCGCGGCTGGTTGGCTGGGGATGATGGAGTGAGGGAGCTGCAGGGTTTTGCAATTACCCTGGGACCTGGACTGAGCAAGCACAGCGGGGGCTGCAGCCACCACAAAGACCTTCCCGCTGGGAAAGACCTTCCCGCTGGGCTTGCCTGGACCGCGGCTTTGGGTCCTCCACCGCACCCTCCTCTGGTCTCTTAGCTGCCCGCCTGTCCCTCCAGCCAGGAGCCTGTCTTCAGGACCCCAGGAGTTTGTATTGGTTATAGGTGTCTGTGTATATAAGGAGGACATCCTTTTTTCTCATGGTCCTTGCGAATAGACACTTTGATCTGACATAGAAGGAAGTCTGAGTGTCCCAGCCTGGAGGACATCCCAGAGAGGAGAGAGGGTGGTTTCTCTCTCTCTGTCTCTCTCTGTCTCCCCTCCACCCCAGTGTGTGTGTGTGTGTGTGTGTGTGTGTGTGTGTGTGTGTGTGTGTGAGAGAGAGAGAGAGAGAGAGAGAGAGAGAGAGAGAGAGAGAGAGGTTTCTCTCTCTCTGTCTCCCCTCCACCCCAGTGTGGGGTGTGTGTGTGTGTGTGTGTGTGTGTGTGTGTGTGTGTGTTTCTGTCTGGGGGAGGCTGGGGTGGGACAGGAAACAGAGTGAGATCCTGTGTTATTTTGTTATTTGCCTGTACTAACTGAAAGGCTGTCCAACCCCTTTTGCAGATCTCAGAATCCTAATATATATCTATGTAATTAATGATAGAATCATGCTAAAAAATACAAGTGACAGTGACAATTACAGAAAAAAATAAATATTTTCAGTTTCTAGTATATCTTAATTTTTTTCTTAAATTTAATCAGTGCCTGTAATGGTAACATCTTAAATTAGAGCGGTTGTTGCTCATCAAAAATAAAAGCCTTTAATTGGTATCAAAGGAAATTTGATTATGACAGATTGTGTTTTCTGGAAGAGGCTACAATAATTTCATCTATTCCTTCGCTCTGTTGTATGATTCTGAGATAGAGTCTACCTTCCTGTTCCCCAAGATTAGAGGACAGGAGACAAGTTCTGCCTGGTTCTCTTGATCACTTGCCTTGGATCTCAGACACCAGCCATAAAGAAGAGAATCAGGCCCGACCCCAACCCCACTGATCTAACAGCCAGTGCCAGGGAGCTGGTCACAGGAATGAGCCACCTCCAATATCAGCTCTTGGTCCCCAGGGAAGCTGCTCAGCAGTCTGTGTGCCCCCCCCCCCCGCAAAGTGACAAATTCCTGGGCAAAGTACAGGATACTTATTTTAAATCAGTAAGTTTGTAAATCAAATATAACAGTAATAGAAAATCAATACACAAACTTCACCAAGTGGTGCGATCCAATAAGCATCTTTTTCCATACTAATGCAAATAGGAGAGGAATTTTCTCAGCCTTTGATCTTAGCTGGAACAAAGCCTGGGGTATTCAAGAGCGTGTCTGTCTTCTACCCTTGCCTTATTATTGGAATGCAGGTCTATACTCCAATATCACCCTGAATGGTTGAGGCCTCTCGATAGGAAAGAGACATCAAAGAATATTTCCCATCTCTCCATCATGCTTAATAAAGGCTTAATATGGAAGTCAAAGACAACCTTATTTAATCCTCATTTCAACCTGTTTTCTAGAAATTTGATTCTCAGGATTCTTCAGTTAAGATCTGCTTTCTATGTTTTGCTAGCCTCTTTCTCAGTATGAATAAGTAAGTGGGAATTCCTCCAGAACAGAAAAAACATATTACAAAGTCAAAATCAAAAGAGATGCCTATATACATATAGATCTGAAAAATGACGGGAAGAAAAAATGAGAAGTCAGTGCGTTTAAAGACTAAAAACAATGTTATTTTGACTGCACACAAATTAATTATCTAATTCTAATCCATCCCTGACCTTTCATAAGGCTGAATTGTTTTTCTAATATAAAATGTTTCCTGAGTCAAAATGTAGCTGGATTCTTATCTACCCAAAGTGGACCCCCCACCTTCCAAAGCATGCTGATCCCAATTATTCCTTAAAGAGGAAGTATTTGAAAAAAATTAGATGTGGATTTCCTGGTCCTAAACATTTCAATGCCTGTGTGTGTTGAAGAAAGAGTTAATGACATGTTGAATAAGTTGGCTTCACTTGTGTATATCACTACATTAATTTTTTTCTTTCTTGTGGTACTGGTGATAGAAGCCAGGGGCATTGTACACCTGAGCTACACCTCCAGCCTATTTTATTCTTTATTTTCAAACAGGGTCTCATTAAGTTATAGAGGGCCTAATTTGCTGATGCTGCCACAAACCTGAGGTCTTCTTGTCTCAACCTCCCAAGTACTGGGATTATAAGCCTGGGCCACCACACCCAGCTCATTTAATTGTATACATTTCTGCTACCCATTGACTTTTGCCAATAAGCAAAAGTAAAAAAAAAAAAAAAAAAAAAAAAATCACACATTTTTTAAACCATTCCTTTTGCCAATCTTATAGGAAAGTGAACTGGTCAAATTCATGATTTGTAATCCACTGGCCTATAAAATTTCCTCAAGAAACTGCATAGGCGGACTTAAAGTGAATAAGCCATTAAATGGGAAAACCACAGATGTTATAAGCCAGGAAGTAAACAGAGTCATGTAATTCCTAATATGTCAAACATGCATGAGAAAATATATTTGAAAATCACTGATTCTCACTCTCAGAGTGGCCATCATGATGTGTTGAAACTGTCATAATTTTCATCCAGCAATCATAGCAGCTGCACAGCCTGCCTCTATAATTACTCCATTTTTATCCCTTTTCTACTAAAATATCTCCAACACAGGTGACATTAACTTGGCAACACCAAATAGATGCTAAGGAAATGGATGCAGGATTAAGATAACAAAAACATTTTTCTTTCTTTTAAATCTGAAGCCCATTGATAGAGTTTTTCAAGTCTTTTAAGTCTGAAGCCTATTGATAGAATACTTGATGCTCATTATGTGTAAATTAAAGAGGTTTATTTCATTCACCATTTTGGAAGTCCAAGAACATGGCACCAGCCTCTGCTCATCTCTGCTGAGAATATCCCAACATGGTGAATGCATCATAGCAGAAACATGGGAAAGAAGAGGTCACATGGAAAGATAGGAAGCAAGAGAGACTCGGGAAGGTGGTAGGTTCCTTTTGTAGCAAGCCTCTCCTTCAAGAGTCAGAATACACTCCCTTACGATAAGCAGTAATCCCTTCTGATAGTGAAGCCCCATGACTTAAATTAGACTTTGCTTTATAAAGGTCCTACCACCTCAGTACCATCACAGAGGAGACTAAACCTGTATCATATGAATTTCTGGGAACATATTCAAACTGTTTACATACTATAGCAAATATATACTTACTTTTGCCTTTAAAAAAGAGAAGTTTAGTTTTATTTACATCCAATTACTTAATGATTTCATTTAATTACTTTGGGACAAGAAGCATGCATTCTTAACTATTTCAAGGTAACAACTTTTAGGCATTTATTATATCTAGGCTCTCTGATATATATTTTCAAAGACATTTTTAATGATTTTTTGAAGTTGCCCCTCCTCCATTATGGTACTAGCGATTGAACCTAGGGATAGTCTACCTCTGAGCTACACCTCCAGCACTATTTTATTTTGAAACCTGGTCTCAATAAGTTGTGGAGGGCTTCACTTATTTGCCCCAGGCTGGCTAGGTGAGAATCAGAACTCTCCTGTCTCAGCCTCCCAGGTACTGGGATTACAAGCTGTGTGGCACCACACCTAGCTTTACAAAGTATTAATGGGAAAAATGTGTTTGGTGTTTCGATTGGTTATTTTAATTAAAAAAACAGTGGTGAAATAAATAAGATGGCCATTGTTTGTGTAACCTGTAGTGGGCACCAGATGAAACCATTCTTATTGTATCCCTGCTTCCTCTGTGGTCCTCCCATGATTGAGGGGCATTGTTTGTGTAACCTGTAGTGGGCACCAGATGATACCATTGTTATTGTATCCCTGCTTCCTCTGTGGTCCTCCCATGATTGAGGAGTATTTTGTTTTCATCTGTACTCAGGCACATAGCAATTCATTGTGTTGGTCAGCTTTCTGTTACCATGACAAAATGCCTAAGGAAAACAACTTAAATGGAGGAATAATTTGTTTCGCCTCACCGTTTCTGAGATTTCAGTCCATGGTTGCTTGGTCTGATTGCTTTCAGCCTGTAGTAAGGCAGAACCATCATCATGGTGGCGGAGAGGCAGAGAGACAGACAGACAGACAGACAGACAGGCAGGCAGAAAGAGAGGAAGATGGAGATATAAACTAGGGACGAAATAGAAATATTCCCTTTTAAGAACATGCCCCTAGTGATCTGCTTACTTCCAACTGGGTTCTGCCTCCTAAATTTCCACCACCTCCCAATAATGCCACAGGCTTATAACCAAGCTTCTAATGTATTATCTATTGGGATCATTTTAGATCCAAACCATGGTGGTCATACAACAATGACAATGCTTTCTAAAATCCAACACAGCGTCAGGAATTTAGGGAGGCCCCCAGCAACTTAATGAGAGACACTGCTTAAAAATAAAAATTAGAAGAGGCCTGGGGTATAGCTGAGAGCCAGAACATCCCTGGGATCCATTCCTATTACCACAAATAAATAAATAAACAAATAGATAAAAATTACTAAAATATATGATTCTTAATAGGTACCAGTGAGAGAAAGTATCTCTATTTCCCTTTCAAATAAAACTAATGATAAAAAATAGGGAGAAAAAGATAATCAAGGTGCTTAAACCATGACGACGAAATGAAAGATTGTTTCCCCATAAGAATAGGAATTAGAATCCTTTTAGCACTTCTTGGGATTATATCTACACTGGTCCATTTTTTTAGGCATCACTGGATGTTAATCCTTGCTGACAAATAGCTTGTCACTTACTAACTTAGGATTTATTTGAATCGACAAAGCACAAAATATTCTTGCTCATCACTGTCAATATAGCTCTTAACTCTGGAAAAGCTTAATGGAGAAAGAGGAATAATGGTGTAGAAAGGAGTGTTACAAACGTAATGATCTATCAGCTGTATTTTCAGTTCTTCATCAATAATCGTGGTGTGAAATGCCTTCCAAAAAAGAGAGACTTTGATTGATCTTCAAATAATATGGCAAATAAATACTAACATAAAGACTTTCCAAATAATGTAAATGAAACTGCATTTTTAAAATTTTTATTTTAAAAAACAAAAACAGCAACCATATTTGCTTAAAATGTTAGTGCAGTAGGGATTGCCTGAATAGAGCATGATAATTGTGCACATTTTGGAAGGTAAGTAAAATCATGATTGAGTAATCCCTGTATAAAAATCCGTAACAATGCAAGGGCTAAATTGAGGGCAGATCTTCCATTTCAATTCACAATGATATCAACCAGCACATGGCATAATATGGTTTTACCCATCTAATTATTATCTTGACATCTAATATGCACCTACTTTGCTGCATAAACTGCTTTTCTAATACCCATCTAGTCATAGAATTGGCTATTAATCACATATTACAAGATATTAAAATTAATTTTCAACTAGGCACCAATATATAAACATTAGGATTTGCAAAGTGAGGCTTCAAATCATCCTAGGCAGATGGTAAAGGCTATAATGTGAATTAATTTTAGAACTTTTGGAATCCTTAGCTAGATAAATGTTAGACAAAGTTCCTTAAAATCCTGAAACAAAGTCTCCCATGCTCTGCTGAGTGGCTGGGCATGTGAGTTGGGTCATATCATCAAGGATCAAGTTGGCCGTTTTTAACTCTATCTTCCTTTCACTTCCTGAGTGGAGGGTGTCGGTGATAGTCAAAGATGAGAGCTTGGGAACCTTTTAAATTTTTCTTGGATATTTGCATGTGCAAGGGCTCTCAGATCTCAAGGATACATCAGTTTTTCAGAGCTGCAATGAGCAGCTCCTTCTCCAGATGTTCCTTTTAGCTTCTTTTAGTCGGCTTGTTCTTGACTTCAACTGTCATCTCCACCTCTGGCAGCTGTGACAGTAGGCATTGCCAAGAACTTCTGTTGTTGTTTGGTTTTATCTGTTTGTTTTGATAGATAACCCAGGAGAAAAAAAGGTTTTTTTTTTTTTTACACTAGACGGACTCTGTACCTGGTCTAGTAAAGAAAACCTCTACAAATGAACCGTTCTGTGGATTTGCCAAATAAGTCAAAAAATGACAGTTCTCTCAGAATGAGTCTTTACAAGATTTCTAAACCAGTGTTTAGGATGAGCTCCAGCTCAGTTCTGTCCCAGTGGGTGCAGGCTGCTTAATTTCACCGGGAATGTGGAGCTACCGGTTTTCTAGGGTACCAGGGATCCAAGTAATAGGAGATGGAAACAGAGCAGCTTAAAATAGCATAAATCTTGTTCTTACCAAGATTAAGCCATTTTTTTCTGTAATAAATGCTCAACCACTGCTGTAAATATTTGACAGAAGCTGGACATGGTTGTGCACACTTGTAATCCCAGCATTTGGGAGGCTAAGACTGGAGGATTGTGGCTTACAAACAGCCTCAGCTACTCAGTGAAGCCTTCTGCACCTTAGTGAGACCCTGTTTCAAAATAAAGAATAAAAAATAGTACATGGGGTGTAGCTTTGAGGTCAAATGCCCCTGGGTTCCATCCCCAGACCTTAAAAAACATTATATATATATATATATATATATATATATATATATATGTATATATATATACATACATACATATGTACAATAACTATATATGTATGATAAATATAATATATAATATATATAATGTGTGTATATATATATATTTGGCAGAAAGTTGATTTGTTAATATTTATAATTTTTTGCCATGGTCCTATTTGAATTCATAAAGAAATAGCATCCTTTATAAGGGAAAGAGATGGAAGCTTTTTTTTTTTTTGGTGGTACTGGGGTTCCTGGAAGCCCTTCTACCTCGGGGCTACACTCCCAGACCTATTATATATATATATATATATATATATATATATATATATATATATATATATATGTATATTTTTTTTCTTTTTTTTTTTTTAAACAGGGTCTCTTAAGCTAGCGAGGCTGGCTCCAAACCAGAGTGATCCTCCTGTCTGCACCTCCCAAGTGCGGGAATTACAAGCATGTGCCACCATGCCCTGCCATTGTAGGAAGCTTTTGCATTTCCATTCCCACCAAGCGATTCTTCTAGTCTATTCTTTTAATTAACGAGGAATTACTACTGATTGCTTTTATCAGCACATTCTTTAGTGGTAGAAAAGTAGAGAGTTATTCATAATACAATGAAACTCGAAGTATAAAATACCTCTTATCTTTAGTAAATATGTTATTAGGTTTACACTCTCATGGGCTAATTTAAGAGAGAGTAGAGATGGTCTTATCTATATAGAACTGATATAGGCAAGATGGAATTTGCTTCAATGACTGCCAGAAAATAATATCTAGACATATTTATACTTTCTGAAAGGTATGTAGAAAATAGCAGCTTTCAAAATGAAAATCAAAATGAAATAATAATTTTTTAAAGGAAAAGATTGTTTTCACTAAGATGATAACTTGAGAGCATCAATTTTAGCTTTTGTATCTAAAATTTATTGTACTCTAAAATGAATGTTCTTATTCATCTGTCTTAGAAACTTTATATAACATATATAATATGAAAAATGTGATTTGAAAATGGAGTTAAATAGATATCTTAAATAAGTATATTTCAGCATTAAACTTTACATGTGTTTAATGAAAAAAAAATCTCCTTTACCTTTTTACTGGGTAACTTCTCAACTAAACACATAAACATAAATCAGATTAAGCAAGATGAAAAGTCAAATAATGAACACCTTTCAATAGGTATGAATAATTGTTTTAAAGTATGGATATATCAACTGAGGGAAAGACAAATATCATTGAAAAGTAATTAACTCATTGAGGCAATTTTCTAATAGGTGGTTAGCATACACTTAATTCTATATAAGGGCTTGGGGGAGTCAGTTTTAAATAAAATAAAAACTCCATCAAAATGAATCCAATTCAGGAACTGTATTCCATTCAGAATTTTCTTTTAAAAATTCTAAAATTTCTCAGAAGATTGATTTCTACAGTTTGTTAAGGATAAACAAATTCAAGTAAGAGATGGCAATATTTCTCAGAAGTGTTAAAAATGTTCATTTCATCTTTTAACGTGCTTTCTTTTCTGCCCCATTACCCTAGTTGTCTCTTCTTTAGTCCAAACCAGATATAAAGGCAAATACTCTATATTATGAAAAAAATATTCAAGAAATGTGTTAGAAATGCATTTGTAAAAAAAATATACTTCTTAAAAGGATTCTTAACCCTAGAAGCTACAAATGTAAATTGATGGCTAGAGAAACTATCCATGGAGATGTGGCTTTAAGGGCACAATTAAGTTTCAGCGAAATTTTTCAATAAAAGGCCACATAGTAAATAATGTTTGTCTTTGTGAGCAAAGAGACAAAATTCAAGATTTTATAAATATACTACTGAGGAAGACAAATTTTCATGCATTTTTAATGAAATTCAAAATGTAATAATAGGGACAAATGAACCTTTCATAATATAGGTTCTCTTAGAAAGATGACATTTACAAAGGGAGAAATATTATTTTTGCTTAATTTAAATTCAAGGCCAGTTTTCAGTACCATTAAAAATATTTGAAATTTTTCATTTATTAATGTTTATCTGCAATGTGATCTTACATGTTTCATCTTTGAAAATGTCTTATCACATGTTTAGGTCCTACAAATTACTGATATCCATCCACAGTCATCTGATTTCAATTGAGCATATTTATTGCTTGAAATGCATTATAGGATTCCATTAGATTCTTCTTTACATTTGTATTTTAGCATGCTATAATCCTGCAGACCAATCACTTCCAATTCAAGGGTAGGTGGGAGCTACTCAGTCACATGTTTAAATATATTTTGGAATGTAGATATTATTATTAGTTTTTTTTTTTTTGGTGGTACTGGGGGTGGAACCCAGAGGCTTTCTACCTCTGGGCTATACTCCCAGACCTTTTTTTAAAATATTTTATTTGGAAACAGGGTCTCGCTAAGTTGCTGAAAGCCTCCCTAAGTAGCCGAGGCTGGCTTCGAACCCATGCGATCCTCCTGTCTCAGCCTCCCAAGCCCGGGGATTACAAGCGTGCGCCACCACGCCCGGCTGTAGATATTATTTTAAAATTTGCATTGAGCTGGGTGTGGTGGCACATGCTTGTAATCCCGGCATTTGGGAGGCTGAGACAGGAAGATTGTGGTTCATGGCCAGCCTCAGCTACTTAGTGAGGCCCTTTGCAACTCAGTGAGACCCTCTTTCAAAATAAAGAATAAAAAATATGGCTGGGGATGCACATAAGAGGTAGAATGCCCCTGGGCTCCATCCCCAGTACTGCAAAAAAAATTGCATTGAATTCTATGACACACCACTGGGACTATAGATCGAGCTTGGGAATGTGTACATTGTGCACTTAAAATTTGTGTGGGGATGATGATTTACTTCTTGTTTTAACTCTCATCAATATGAGTAGTTATTTTTATTTTTTTAATTTTTTTTTTTTTTGGTGGTACTGTGGTTCCTGGAAGCCCTTCTATCTCCGGGCTACACTCCCAGACCTATTTTTACATTTTTATTTGGAAACAGGGTCTCCTAAACCAGCGCGCGCGGCTAGCTTCGAACCTGCGCGATCCTCCTGTCTCTGCCTCCCAAGCCCGGGGATTACAAGCGTGCGCCACCACGCCCGGCTTAAATTTTTTTATTGCAGATTGAACTCATGGCACTTTATCATGGAGCTACATGCCCAGCACTTTGGGTTTTATTTTGAAACAGAGTCTTGCTAATTTGTGGACTCACCTGGAATCCCCAATCCTGTCTCAGCCTCCGGAGTTTGCTGGGATTGCAGGTATGTGCTGTTATGCCAAAAACATGGGCAATTTACGTTATCTGTTCTTCAAACATTATTATTTTGAGATCATCTTTGCACTAGTGTAAGTCTCATGTATTACCTC
Organism: Muscardinus avellanarius; assembly: GCF_963383645.1. Classification (NCBI taxonomy): domain Eukaryota; kingdom Metazoa; phylum Chordata; class Mammalia; order Rodentia; family Gliridae; genus Muscardinus; species Muscardinus avellanarius. The sequence continues at coordinate 141,185,065 of NC_137789.1, forward strand.
TGCTTTGCCTTGAAATTTGGGATCAAAGTAGAGATGAAATCCTAAAGCCAATCAGTGTATAATAAATAAGTGGTCATTTCTCATTCGGAAAAAATTCACTATTAGCCTTGACCTTTAACATCATCATAAAACTTAAGAAATGATAAACCACGAACCCGCTATATGGTGAAACCCCTTAGGATATTCAATTTTATTCTTGACAGAAATGTATGAAAACAGCAATGTTTAAGTCAATTAGGACCTACAAAGTTTGCCTTTGACAACACTGATAACTGGTTCAATCCCACATTATCAATTCAAATATTATATAGTATGCACTAATGACTAATATTATAAACACAAGTTTCAAAAAATTAAATTTCTATAAGCTCCCTAAATCTGCCCAAATAATCCTTTATTCTGCTTCATCCATACATTTACCACCATTAGATAAAATATATCTTGACAAGATCCCACTTAAGGATCTTTACTGAATTTGCATATGCTCAATTTTTTTATAAACACTTGTGATGTCTATAGGTCATGGGTGTAGCTCACTGGTAAAATGTCTGCCTAGCAGGCATGAGGTCCCAGGTTCAATCCAAAAACCTTTTTTTTTTTTTTTCCCAAAGGACAAAAAAAAGAGTTTTCTTTGCCTAGAGTTCTTGCTGTTACATGCAGATATACAGGGTATACATAAAGGCTAATTCTTCAATCTATATAAACATCTGATTGACTTCTTAAAAAAGCAAAAGCTGTTGACTCATCAAAAGTCAGAGAAAACACTTCAAAATCATCCACCTCACCCTGCATGGTGGTGCATGTCTGTATTGTTAGTTCTTGGGAGACTAAGACAGGAGGATCGCAGGTTTGAGGTCAGCCTTAGCAACTTAGTGAGATCCTGTTTCAAAATTTAAAAAGTAAAAACATAGAGCTGGGAATGGAGCTTAGAGTTAGAATGTCTATGGGTTTAGTCATTAATACCACACACACACACACACACACACACACACACACACACACACATACATCATCTATCCTACTTTTTAATTGCTTGTTGCTATTGCTTCTAATGTCTATAATGCTCCAATTAAATTTTATCACAGGTTTAATAATAGTTTTAAGCAAATTTGTTTTTCTCTGGAGACAATTCTTTGCTCTTTGCAATTAAAATGACTTAATTAACTGACATTTGATAATGTGTTTTTTGCTTGACTAACAAATGAGTCACTCAGGTGCTTATTTAGCTGTAGCCTCGTTTTTATTTCCATGGTTTATATTTCTGCGGAGAAATTCTACTATAAAGATATTCTGAGCTGGGTGTGGTGGCGCACGCTAATAATCCCAGCATTTGGGAGGCTAAGACAGGAGGATCCGGATTCATGGACAGCCTCAGCTACTTAGTGAGGCCCTCTGCAACTTAGTGAGACCCTGTTCCAAAATATAAAATAAAATAGAGGGCTGAGGGTATAGCTCAGAGGTAGAATGCCTTGGGTTCCATCCCCAGTACTGCAAAACAAAACAAAAAAATAAGATTTTGTATTTTTTAATTTTTAATTTTTCTAATCATTGCTTTCCCTTGAGTGGGGATATTCTGATGAGATCTTAGTTTGGTGATGTTAATGGAGAGTGAGTATTTTACAATAGCTATAATGTCATTATATAAATAAACACAGTACTTTGACACATAATTCAATAATAAAATAATCCATATTCTACTGTACTTTAAAACATCATATAAGAAGTTAATTTCTTGTACTTCTTTTGGCATTTCAGGCATGCGCTGGTAATAAAAGCATACATAAAATATCTTGATACCGCAATATATGAGGTACTCCAAATGCTGTTGAATTGTGTGTCTGGTCAGGTTTCAGTGTGCCGAGTGACCCTGTAAAGTGATGAGAGTGCCATGGTGGTCTCTGTTGCAGCTACCCAAATCTTTCATTGTAGCAAGAAAGCAGACACAGCTAAAACCCACGTGTGTAGCAATGCTGTAGTGAAATTTGTTATAGATGTTGATATTGGACTTTAGTATAATTTCATGGGTCAGCAAAGATTATTGTCATTATTTGTGTGGGTATGTATTTTGTGTGTGTATATAAGCATGCATGTGTTTGTGTTACTAGGGATTGAATACAGGGACATTCTACCTCCAAGTTATACCCCATCCCTATTTAAAAATAAAACAATAGAGTTTTATCAAGTTGAAGAGGGCCTTGCTAGGTTTCTGAGGCTGGTTGCAAACCTGCAATCCCCCTGTCTTATCTGTTGAGAGAAATGAAATGCCTAGTTTTTAAACCCAATGATTATTGAGATTACAGGTATACACAAACATGCCCAGCTCCAGGAAATATTACTTTTCTTTTGAGTTTTAAACCATTAAAAATTGCTTACAAGCCATACAAACACAGTTGAGGTCTATATTTGACCCTCGGTCATTAATTTGCAGATCCCTTCTTCAGAGTACAGATTTTTATGTTGACACTCTTGTCTCTATAACTTTCTTGGGAAATTGTTGCCTTGAATAACATGTCTGTTTCAATCTCAACTATGCAATTGGAATAGTAATAACTATATAATTGGGCCCTTGTGAAAATTACATAAAAGTATGTTTCTAAGACACTCAGCTTGGTGCCAGGTACACAGTAACTTAAGTTGTTAAGAATGTAAATTAATACAGCCATTATGTAAGAGACAAGAAGGTCTTAAAAATTTACAAAAGAATTACCATTTGATTCAGCAACCCACTATTTGGTATATAGCCAATGAAAATAAAATTAATATCTCAAAGAAATATCTATATCCTCATGTGTGATACAGCACTATTTATAAGCACCAAGTAAAAATATTGACCAAGGTATCCATCAGTGGATGGATGTATGAATGGATGTATGGATGGATGGATAAAAAATGTGGTATAATATGTATGCAAAGGAATATTATTCATCTTTAAAAGAATGAAGTTATGTATCTTGTAGTAACATGGGTAGAATGGGAGATGAGAATGTTAAGTAAAACAAGACAGGCACATGTATGATTTCACTCATATATGGATCCTAAAAGGATGAGATCATAGAAATGAAAGAAGAACTGAAATCAATAAAGGCTGGAGAGCAGTAGGGAAGAGGGGATGGGAGAAATTTGTAATTGGTATAGGGTCACAACTAAATAGGAGATTTAAGTTGTAATGTTCTGTTATGCAGAGAGTGATAATAGCTAACAATATTGCATCACATAATTCAAAATGGCTAGAAGAGAGGATTGTTAAATGTTCTCATTACAAATGAGGTGATGTAAAACATATGTATACTGATCTGGTCAATACACAATGTATAAATTTACCAAGACATCACTGTGCCAAATAAAGATATAAAGAACTCATGTCGCCAGGCATGGTGGCACACGCTTGTAATCCCTGCACTTGGGAGGCTGAGACAGGAGGATAGGCCAGGTTCAAAACCAGCCTCAGCTACTTAGTGAGGCTCTCAGCAACTTAGTGACACCCTGTTTCCAATAAAATATAAAATAGGTCTGTTATATAGCCTGGAGGTAGAAAACCTCTGGGTTCCACATTCCCAGTACCACCAAAAAAACCCAAAAAACAAAAAACAAAACAAAACAAACAAAAAACTCATGCCAATAATCTTTATTTAAAAATAAAATAAATATACTTAAAGAAAATAATAATTATTTTTGGTTCCATCTGTCTTGACTTTAAACTTAATGATTAATTCAGGTGTAATGAGTATTTTCTTCTGAGAGGCCTTCTAGAGAAATAAAATGCCTGAGGTTTAAACACCAATTATTATTTTATATACTAGTTGACACAGAGAAGGAAAACTTGCCCAAAGTTGACGAGAATAGAGCCTCTGAGGACATATTTATGTATAATATATAATCAATTCACCCTTTCATTTATATCAAAAGCCTATAAGGTAGGGTATCTAGAGTTGTCTATTCTTTTCACCCACAGAAATGGCTAGGTTACATCAAAAAACACCTTTTAAGCCTTAAATTTCTTTCATTAAGAACATCTAGATATTTTTAGCAATTATATTCAAATAAATAGACAACTTCAGTTTAAAAAATTTAATGAAATGTTAATATAATAGCCTCTACTTGTATTTATTCACTACATAAAATGATTAAAAAGAAAACTAGTTACTACAGAACACTTATTCTGAAATTTCTAGGCGGTCTTAAGTGGAAAATAGTGTAAAAGAATTGTGCTTGTTTATTCTATACTGAACAATGAAGGCTGAGAAGAGGTTGAGTTTCTATTTTTTTTGGTGGGGGTTTTGGGAATGGAACCCAGGGGCATTTGACCTCCAAGCTACACCCCCTGCCCTATTTTTTATTCTTTATTTTGAAACCGGGTCTCACTGAGTTGCAGAGGGCCTCACTAAGTAGCTGAGGCTGTCGGCGAACCGCGATCCTCCGGTCTCAGCCTCCCGAATGCTGGGATGACAAGCGTGCGCCACCACGCCCGGCTAAGTTTCTATTTATTGGTGTAAATCCTCAAAGAAATGAATGTTTGTTCATATTAAGACTATATCTATATATGCAGCTTGATTATTGTTGGAGAAAGGGCAATAGGATTTCCAAAACTGCTGACACCCAAGGGGATGGCTTGTAATATCTGTAACTACAGCAAGATAGTAAGTCACACACAGTTTTCCATTCCCAAACACGCACACACGCACGCACGCACGCATGCACGCACACATTCTTCTCTCTGTCTCTGTTTTTCTCTGTCTTTGTGTATCTATCTCTTGGTTTTTACTAGAGTTTGGATCCAGGGACATTCTACCTTTGAGTTATTTTCTCAGCCCTTTTTATTTTTATTTGAGATAGAATCTCACTGCTAAATTGCTGATGCTGGTCTCAGAACTGAGAGCCGCCTGCCCCAGCCTCCCAAGTACTGGGAGTACAGGCATCAACACTACAAAAAAATTTTGGACATCTCCAACTAAAATGAGGTTTGTATAGAGCAGCCAGAATAGAAATGCATTTTTCAATAGATTATAGTATTCAGAAAGATTACAGGAGTGTTACAAATGAACTGGTTTGCTTTGCTTAGCTCTTGGTAAAAGGCTATTTCATATCTACCCTCAAGAATCCAGCCCTATCAGTGACAGTAGCTTGAATGTAATTACAGTAATTTATCCTTCATTACCTAAGCCCTAGCATAGTTAGCTTATAATCAGTTTATATCAAGCAAGTTGTTCTCCCTCCCTTTAAGACACACAAATGTAAATGAAGGAGAAAATTTTGCCAATAAAACAAAATTGAATAAGTCAGTTGATCATAGTATCCAGGGAAAAATGAAGAGCATTAACCATAAATGCTCCTAACAGTAGTTTAAGCCCACCCTAAATTGGTGAATTTTCTTTTCAACTGCATTTGATTATGCAAGTAACATTATTACTGTGATCATAACTGTTTTAATTTACCAGTATGGATAGATAGGTTCCCTCAGGGGGAATAAAACTGTGGCTGGAAATATAAAATGAAGATGATAATTTTCTCTGAGCACCCATTTGGCAGGCAATGGGTCAGGCAGTATTCCATTCAGGAAACTTGCAGTGGTGTTAGGCAGAGCCTGGATACTTACAGCTGGAAAGGAAGATGTGGAAAGGACGTTGAACTTGAAAGCCAGTGCTGCCACCGAATTTTTACAGGATTTGGACATGTGACTCCACGTCCGGGCGCTTGTTTCACATGCATCCCTACTTAACTCTGCCATGGCTACCCCACAGGCTACCCGTGTCTTGTCCGTCTCCTTATTTTTGTCCTTATGTTTTTCCTTATGTTTCTGGCTCTCATGTCTATCATTCATTGCATCTATTATTTTATTCAGTCTTTGTCAAACTTGGTTCTTTGTGTTTCACTGTCTCTTCTGAAGCTGTTAATTGCTCTACCTAAAAATCATTCATTTCCATGTACTTTTAGCTTACATATCAGTTATTTTAAAGTCATTTAAGCAGTCTTTGCTGAATTTAACATCTGGGAAATTTGTACATCTTTTAATTTAGATTAAAATTTATCTTCACTTTGGGCCATTTTTCTATTTCTGTTTATATGCAGTGGCCTTTTGAGTTATTCAAGGCAATATGGGTTATAGAGGGACTATGGTTTCTGTGATTGGCTTCTGACGGCAAAGGGTTGCACTCTTCCTTCAGAATAAAATTACTGGTACATTAAACTGACCATGTAGAACAGATGTAAATAAACTATAGCCCTAGGCCAAATCTTGACAACCATATTTTTGTATAACATCATTCCAGAACACATCCACACTTGTTTAAGTTTTATCTATTGGTTACCTTGGAGCACAACAGCAGAAGAGTCATTGTTACAGAGACTACATGGCCTAAAAGTCTAAAATATTAAATATCTTGGTTTTTTTGGATAATGTTTACCAAAATTTTGTTCTAATGTACAAGTCTAATGTGTATTTTGGAGAAAAAAATATTCTCAAATGATTCTAATGTATACCTTTGGGTAGATATACCTTGTTATATCTCTGTAATCCCTTATATTTCTTTATTTCTTTTGCATGGGGGTGCATAGGGATTGAACCTAGAGGTGTTCTACCCCTGAGCTCACACTGAATTCCTGTTTTATTTTTTATTTTGAAATAGGGTCTTTTTAAGATGTAGAGGGACTCAATAAGTTGCTGGGGCTGGCTGCGAATCTGCAGTCCTCTTGTCTCAGTGTCCCAAGTACTGGAATTAGAAGCGTGTGCCACCACGTTCAGATGCTCTCTTATATTTCTGAGATTCTTTCCTTCTAAATATCAGCGCTGATGTTGGTTTACAACTTCACAAAATAGAGCATGCAATTTTACAGCAATGATATATATTTTCTACTCTTCTTTTCTTGATCAGTATGGCTAACTGATCTGAGACTGTTACTGTATTTTTAAATAGGAAAAAATGCCATTAGGGAGACAAGAAAAAATAAACTCAAAGTATGAAAGACAGCTTCAGGCTAAGGTTCAGATCATATTTATTATATTTGAGGGTTTTTGTTTGTGTGTTTGCTTTGATTTATTTTGTTTTAGTTCCTTTTACTTTTTTCTCCCACTGGCTCTTGTCTGCATGACCAAAGTTTAACTCTTGGTCATTGGAGGCACAGAGACATCACAGCCAGAGAAGGAAAGCAGCATAATTTACTTTGGAACAATGTATGAGAATTTCCAGATGTCAATTGCAGAGATTTGGGACATAAATGAGGTGGGAAATGCTCATTAATCAAGCCTAAGCTGCCTATTTCTCTAAGGACATAAAATCAATATAGGTCAAATTTTCTATTTCTCCAAAGCCTATCTCACTAAGCACCTTGAAACGGACTTTATGGGCAGTTTTTTCTGTAGATTTAGTGCTTGGCATGCAAGAACATCAACCTCTTTAAATGTTGGACAGAAAGAACTTTAAATTGTGAGACAGGTATGCTTGATAGAAAAGTAAAAACAGTCAAGTTCCAGTCTTACTCAGTGGAAATTTATCTTAGAATAAGACAGAAGATGTGGGCATATGAACTTTAAATTTTCACATTGCAGATATTGATATTAGAAAGAATTATTCTACATATCACTACACTACAATATATAACAAAAAGAAGCACTATGTTTACAACATACATGATTGTAACATACATGATTGTAACAATTAGAAAAGATATCTGAAATATATATGAAAGAAAAAATAATTGCTAGATATTTAAAGAACATCTAATATCAATTGGAAAAATATTAAATAACTTATTATCTAAAACATATGTATAAGCAACTGTAATACATACTAGTTATCACTAATAATAAGATGTTAATTGAAACACAAAAATCATTATTAATGTATTACATTAGCAAAAATACTGCTGTTGAAAGTTTTTCTTTCTGAAGACATACATGTGTGTTTGTGTACACACACACTCATACACATTCATAGAAAAATATATATGCATTATATATGTAAATGTATCATATTTAACATTTGAAAGATTAATTTCTTAGTAATTGTGATAAATTGCTAAATCTGTTGGTAAGATAGCATATATTAGGAGTCACATATAAATTATTATAAAAGTCTTTGAATTCCATTCAAAGTAATTAGCAAAATAACCAATAATAACAATTTAATTCATGCTCTTTTTTTAAAAGAGTTAACTATTTAGAGAATGTATTTATGTCCTTATATGTCATTATATTTTGATATGCATATATTCAGAAAAAGAGATATTTACACCAGGAGGTATTCATCTTTGTGTGCTGAAGTTATAGGAAAATTTTCTTCTATATATTTTATTATATAGTTGCCTAGCCATATAAACTAAATATTATTTTTTATAATCACTTGAAGGTGATAAATGAATTTTTAAAATATAGGAAATGGGATGTTCCCTTTGTGAAACTTTTCTTGCACTATATTTTGCTATTGCTGTCTTTTTTAAAGGCAAAGACCAATAGGAATAACCTCAAGCTTAAAAAAAGTAGACATATTTATGACCAGCCTCCTTCCAAATTTCTTAAAAGTGTCCAGGGTATATCAATGTATTCTTGGAAGAAGGGAAATAATTATTTTTCTAAGGATGAACTTGAGGGCAAGTAGAGCAAGGAAATGGCCATTACCTTCTGAACTGAGCAGCAAACATCACAATTTTAGAGCACATTGATTTTGTTTATGAAATAGCTTTGAGCTAACTCATATCCAACATTTTGCAGTTTGATTTCTCAGTAAATGTATTAAAACTAAATCTGTTGTTTTAAAAGTGCATATGCTATTGGTAAGAGAATATCTATTAGGATTCAAGTCACTTAAGATAAATCATAAGAAAGATAGTATTTATTTTGTTTATAGATGTTATAGATGTTGGCTTTATGAACCTATATCTTATCAGTAAATATGACCATATAGGCATTATAGTATTACTGTGTAGGCAATACTATAAAACTATTTGGCATCAAGCATTGACAAACTTTAGGATTTCTCAAATATTAGCACATATAAGTAGCAGCAATAATAATAGTAATGGTATGTTATGATCAGATAGAGTATACCTGAAGAGTTCATATATTAATGTTCAGGGCTGGTATCATTTGCTTCTGGAGATTGTTATACCATCAGTAGTATGATAACCTAGATGGTAACCTGGGATGGTGGTGTATGGCTTGGATAGATGGGTCCTTAGGGTGTGGCCTTAGAAACTATGTTTTTATTTTTGACAGTGCTGGCTTATTTGCTTACTTGTGCTCTTCTTCTCTCCTCCATGATATGCAGAGATGGCTCTAGTACTATCCCTCTTTCTGTCTCCAACCACTATGGCTAGAGCACCAGCTCTGCATTCAGGCCTCACATTGATTAAACTCTGAGAACTCCAAAAACCTTTGAGCAAGTAAGTCTTCTTTCCTCTAAATTGTGCAGTCAGTTGTCTTGGTAATAGCAAGGAGAATGCTAAGACATGGTGATAACATTCATGGTGGTAATATAGGATTCAGCTCTCATTGTGAGCCTCCTCTTTTGACCTCTGGGTTTTTATGATATGTGTAATGCTTTGCCTATATCAACTTCCAAATAATAAATATATAGTACCAAAGCAAATCCACTAGAGCTGCTATAATCTGAATCTGTCCTTCTCCAACTCAGATGTTGAAATCCTCACTTCTAAGATAATGATCTTAGAAGGTAGAGTCTTGGAGAGGTTAAGTCAAGGGGCAAAGCCATTGTGAATAAGATTGATGCCCTTATAAATTAGGCTCGAAAGAGATCCTTTGTCTCCTTGTCATGTGAGATAAGAGCCAGAAGGTACCATCCATGAACCAGAAGTGGGCTCTCACTAGGCACCAAATAACTAACATTTCAAGAACCATAAGAAGTAATTTTTGCTGTTTATAACCCACCAGTCTGTGATATTGTGTTATAGAATCTTGAATGAACTAACACTAGCTAAACTAATATAGCTATGTCAGCATGTATTAATTGGCCATTACAACCACATCCTGACATTGTGAACAGAGATTTCCCCATCCTGTATCTCTGACTCTACAGTCTATTAAATTCCTAATTGCTATAGTTCTAAACTTTATGCTTATTCCCTCTCAGTCATTAATGTGATTTAGTCCCTTCATTTGAATCTCTAAAGAGAGCCACTGGCATAAAATATACCTCTTATTTTAAATAATAGTTAGTATTTTGGAGCATTAGGCTCTGACAAAACACCCCATCCGGTAGTAATTTGAAAAAGTTAAATCATTTAAAAACCCTCCCCAAATTTAATACACCAATAATATAATAAAATGTTTTATTTTCATAAGTAGAGTTTCAAAAAGTTTACATAGGTCATCATAGGAGTATGTGTTAACCATAATTTTTGGATAAGAAAAAAAATCATTAATTTTTGCTTACTTTTTCTACCATTACTATTTTTTGTGTGTGGTGTTGAGGATTAAACCCAAGGGAAATCTACCTCTGAGCTACACCTCCTGCCCAATTTTTTATTCTTTATTTTGAAACAAGTTCTCACAAAATTGCAGAGGTCCTCACAAGTAACTGAGGCTGGCCATGAACCTGAAATCCTCCTGTTTCAGCCTCCTAAGTACTGGGATTACAAGCATGCAACATCACGCCTGGCTTTTCCAAATCTATCATACTCCTCTGATATAAAAATCACAAAATACACACAACTTATTTTATATAAGTTGTATTTCATTTAAAAAGAATTATAGTTAATGCTATGTAATCCATAGTTAATGCTATGTATTCAGTAAACTATCTAGATGTAATGGAGCTACACAGATATTGGAAACTTAATTTGAAATAAAACAAAAAATGATATATTGGTAAGTGGATACACAATGTATAAGTACAATAAAAATTTATTGTCAAATACTGATGATACATGTGTGTTGTAAAATTCATTTAACATGTTTATGTTTGAGGCTATTCTTTCTCTCTTTTTTTTAAGAAAACTAGAAAAGCCTTAATTTCCTGAAAACAGTAACAGGGTTCTAAAGACCAGGCTTGATATTTTTAAAACAACCTAAGAAAGCAATGAGATAATGAAGACATTAAAAAATTAGTCACGTTGAATAAAGATCAGTGTGCTGGGGAACAGAGCCATGGAGCCAGAGAGCTAAGACAGTGGAGAAAGGAGAAGAAATACTTGGAAACTGCATCATAACCAGCATGATGAGACCTGAGAAGCTGGATCATGGCTGTATAATTCTAGCACAATGGAGATTCTGGAGGATGCAGAGGCACACAGAATGGTATATGATAGAATTCCAACTGGCCAGAGGGGAGCATCCTATTTTGATTGAGGGCTGACCAACCAATGTGTGTTTTTTTGTAAAACTGAGCTGTACTGTGGAGATGCTAATAGCTGGAGGCTCACAGCTAATTGCCCTGGTTTCATTGTATAGAGAGCTGTTTCTTTCTCTTTCTTTCTTTCTTTCTTTCTTTCTTTCTTTCTTTCTTTCTTTCTTTTTTTGTGGTACTGGGGATTGAACAGAGGGACATTCTACCTCTGAGCTACAATGCCAGCCCTATTTTTCATTCTTTATTTTGAAACAGGGTCTCACTAAGTTGCAGAGAGCCTCGCTAAGTAGCTGAGGCTGACCTCAAACCTGTGATCCTCCTGTCTAAGCCTTCCAAGTACTGGGATTACAAGTGTGCACTACCACGCTCGGCATGGTCAGAAAGCTTGACCTGGAAGGGAAACCTGGATGGCGACCTTCTCTGCCACTGTGAACATTCTGGATGCCATACTGGTGAGAGTCTGAACCAAGTTGTCTACTAAAAAGAATAATGTATATGATTTATAATATTAAACCTATAGATGCAAAGAAATTATGACATAGAAAGTTCTGGACCCCTTCTCTACACAATATACTCCTCCCCAGATGTTTTCCCTGAAAAATCCAAAATGTATGTTGGTTATAATTTTTTTTGTTTTTATAATCTCAAAGAAAATTACCATTTTATGCTTTTATTGGTGCACTGTAATTATACATCATTTTGAGATATAGAATGATAGGAATGTATGAGCACAGGATATTAATACACTTCTCTCCAATTCCCATCCCACTCTTTTTCCCTCCCAATACATGTCACTGAGTTTGACATTTTCAATTTCATATACTCGCACAGCATTATTTAAAGTACTAGCTTTATTACATCTCTATCCCCTCTCCTTCTTCCCCTAAACCACTTCCATTACTCCAATGAAAAATGTTCCATCAGAGGTCTCCTTTGTTTCCTCATTTCTATCTCAATTCCATATATGAAAGAAAAGATACAACTATTTCCTCTCTGAGACTGGCTAGCTCTCTTAACATTACATTCCTAAGTTCCATCCATTTTCCTACAAGAGGCATAATTTTGTTCTTCTTTATTGCTGAGTAAAATTCAATTGCAAAATATGCTACATTTTTGTTTTTCCGTTACTGGGGATGGAACCCTGGGGCATTCTATCTCTGAACTACATCCTCAGCCCTATTTTTTTTTAAATTTTGAAAGAGTATCTCACTGAGTTGCAAAGGTCCTCATTAAGTAGCTGAGGCTATCTACAAACCTTGAAACCCCATCTAAGCTTCCCAAATGGTTGGATTACAAGTGTTCCCCACCACGCCTGGCTTATACTACAGTTTTATGATCCATTCATCTGTTGATGGACACCTAGGCTAGTTCCATAATTTAGCTATTGTGCTGCCATAAACATGGATATGTGTGAATCACTATAATATTCTGACTCCAGTTTCTTTGGAAAGATGCCCAGGATATAGATGACTGGGTCATATGGTGGTTCCATTTTCAATCTTCTGAGAAACTTCTACACTGATCTACATAGCAGCTGTACTAGTCTGCAGTCCCACCAACAGTGAGTAAGAGTTTCTATTTCCCCATATTTTTGCCAGCATTTATTATTGCTTATATTCTTGATGATTGCCATTGTAACTGGAGTTACAAGGAATCTCAATATCATTTTGATTTGCATTTCCATAATTGCTATTATGTTGGTAAAGAACTTACCTAGCATGCAGGTAATGCTGGTTCTAATTCTTACTCTCCTTTCTACTGCCCAGCAAGCCCACACTCTGTTTGGTATTTATCTTTCTGTCACACCATTTGAATATTTCCCTGGCACAGGGCTCATACCAATGTGAAGCTCACCTCACATACTTTTCTTCACCTAAGAATTACATCTTTGGGTGGTTTGTTCAGTGCCTGAAAGCAAATTCTTTGTATGTTGCATACAATATCATATTTCCCTAGAGTAAGATGTTAGTCCTGATAACTCTCCATCATTCTCAGAAACAGAAGGTGATGTGCATAGGCTTTAATAGAAGAAAAAAAAAAAAAAAACGTATATACCACTCAGAGGGCCCGTTTCAATTTTGTTCATTATTTGTGGCACAATTTAATTTTTGTATCCAGTCTCCTGACATTCAGGTGACCAGGCACAGAGCGGCTTTTTGCACAGTTGTTAACATGCACACTTTCAGCTCATGTTTTTGTTAGGTAGAGCAATGACTCAGATGTATTCCAATTAGTGCTATTTGCTGTATCCCATAGAGGTTTGAGGTTGGGTAATTAAATATTTTTCTAATTGTAAAAGAGGGCTAGTCATGTCCTTTATTTCAGTCATAAAGCACATCTTATTTTAATTTTCTATCCCTGCTATAAGAAATTGCTCAAAGGTAATTGCTAACACTAAGACATTTATTCTCTTACAGTTTTGTAAACCAGAAGTCTGAGATGAGTTTTGGGTGATGAAATAAATGTGTTATCAGGAAGGAGTCTGTCCAGGGATTCAGAAGAACTCCTTTCTTACCCTTTTCAATTTCTACAGGCTGTGAGCATTACTTAGCGTATGGCTCCACCCTCACATTCCCTCATCCTTGCCCTTTCCTACTGTCTCTCCCTTATAAAAATCAGGCCCACTTAGATAATACATGATAATATGTCCATCTCAAGATTCTTAAATACATAAGTAAAGTCCCTTCAACCATGCATGCTATCATGCGCACAGGTTCCAATAACTAGATCATAGACATCTTTGGAGGGCCTTATTCAGCTTATCATACACACCAAGCAATCAATTTTCTAAAGTCTCAAATCTAACACTATGAAAGTGTTAGATATATTTCTAAATATATTTTAAATCCAGATTTTGCATTATTTTAAAACATAGTGACCAAAAGAAAGAAAGAAAAACAAACATTGGATTGGCTTTAAGCAAAGAAATTAACGATGCACTCCTTAGCCAATTCTCTTTAAATACTTCAGAAATGTAAAAGAACAAATCTTGTCACTGCAGAAAGATACTACTTACTGTGAGCTCTACCTGCAGTGCATCATGGATTAAATACAACATTCATTCAGTAAGACTTTGAAACTGACTCAAGCAAAACCCAACCCCTGTAGGTGAGACAGCTGTGCACTACTTAAAACTTTCTTTTCTAGAAGCTCATGGTTTCAAATTCTCTCCTTTGTGGTGAAGTGACTTCCAACAACCCTTCACAGGTTTCTTTTCCCTGAATACAAGTGACCTGCCCTGACAGGCTGAAATTGTTAAAACTCTTAACAATACTCCCTTAGAGGGGGTTTCCTCCCTTCTTTGTAATATGAAACAGATCTATGAAGTTCATGGAAAACACGGTGCACTTTAATAGATTAAATGTCATAACTTGAATAAATCAAAACAGTACGTAAAATGTTTCAGTCTAGATCTCCATATCTTTTTATATCTTTCTGAACTATTAAAAAATGAGATAAATCCAATAGTCTTCTTCATAAAATTTGGAGCTCAGGGTGTGTCTTTGTCAGCACTCTCACTGATATAATCCAAACTGACTGACACACAACTTAGAGAAAGGAAAATTTATTTGCTCACAGATTTTTGGAGATTCTAGGTTCAGTTCAAGTGAGGCCTGGGACTGGAGCTCAGGGCAAGGTGTTGCAAAGCAGGGAGAGGGAGAAGGTGAGGTTCTGCTCTCACATCATGGAGCTCAGAAGCAAGAGAACAAGCAGGCAGTGGGATTCGAAGACACAAGCACACGCCCTAAGTCACACCCCAAAGACCGCCTTCTTCAGCCACAGCCCAGTGGTCTGGCCTAGCTTATCGTTCTGATAAATCACTTACAATGGATTCATCTGCTGATGAGATTACAACCCTCACTGCCTTAACTATGTCAACTCTGAGCTCTTTTTACTGTACTTTCTCTTATCCAGTACCTCAGAATTATATTTGGTTTTATATTTATTCCTTTTAG
This sequence comes from Muscardinus avellanarius, assembly GCF_963383645.1. NCBI lineage: Eukaryota > Metazoa > Chordata > Mammalia > Rodentia > Gliridae > Muscardinus > Muscardinus avellanarius. Next base: position 141,200,318 of record NC_137789.1, read on the forward strand.
AAGTATTCTGCTTGACCCCTATCCTAGACTTCAACCCTTTTCTAAAGAGAAGATAATCTTTTCTTCTCAGGGTTACACACATCTTCTAGCACAGAACTGAAAATACTATTAGCCTGTGTTTAATACTCTCAAGAATGGCATTTTGCAATATTTCTGTAGTCAAAGATGCTGTTAAGAGAATGAAAAGTCAACAAAGAGAAGGCAAGAGAGAGAGAAAAAAAATAATTACATATTTATGTGTATACATAAATTTCTATCTAGCCCTGCAGGTCCCCATAAATAAAAAAGACACAGAACTCAGTGAAAAAAAGTGTAAGCCCTCTAAATAAATAGCAATGAAAGCAAAAAACAACCTGTGGACATATTTTACAAAAGAGCTAATAAATCTATAAAAATATTTTTCAGCCTCATTAGTAAAAAGTAAATGTAAAAAAATCGTGAATGTTAACAAAAGTATAATGAAAATTCTTTACATATCCCTAAAAGAAGGGGGATGTTAAGTCCAAACCACTGCAACTGCATGGTATCTGTGGCATGGCTAGCCTCATTTCTTTTTCTTTCCTTTTGCCAGTATGCATTGGTATCTAGAAGCAAAGTACAGTCTGCCTTTTAACTCTTATCTGACTTAATTTTGGCATGGTTTGCAAATATTGCTCCAGCAAAATCTTGTGATAAGCACTTGTACATTTCCACTTGTGCCCTACCTTTTTGCCTGAGTGATGAGAACAAGCTTGGATTAGGTTTCTCGAGAAGGAAGTAGACATAGAAGGATTTGAGTTACTCTTGTACCAACCAAGCCCAGTTGAGATTGGCCAACAATTCACCCATCCCCATACTTGGGAATCAGTTCATCCAGGAACTGTAGAATCATGGAGCTGGACCCCATCTGCCCATCAACACTCAACCAATGCATGCTGATTTTTATATGCCACTAAGATTTCACAGCTGTTTATTATATAAGTACATTGTGAAAATGAATAATGCAGATGAAAAATGCTTTTCAATTGCTACAATTTGTATCTTAAAGTCCCATGGGGGCCCTGTTTAAAAGGCTCAGCTTCCAAGACAGAACTGTTGAGATGTGTGAAATCTTTTCAAGGTGGAGCCTAGTGGGGTGCTTTCAGGTTATTTAGGCATGCCCTTGGAGAAATTGTGAGGCACTGTTCCCTTCCTCTTCCTATTTTTCACTTTCTGGTCATGAGGTGAGCAGCTTTTCTCTACCACACACTCTGCCATGATTTTCTTCTCCAGGCACACAGGCAATGGGAAAAATAAATCATGCCCTGAGACCTCCAAACCATGAGCCAAAAGAAATATTTCCTTTTTATCAGTTAATTATCTCAGGTATTTAATATGCCAATGGAAATTTGACTAATATTCCTGAATACTCTTGTAATGGTTTGGACTTAGCATGTCGCCCTACTCCTCATGGAAAGAAGGTCGCAATGTTGGAATTGGGGCTTGGTTTCTAGGGAGTGTGGCCTTGGGGATGATAAGAGGATCTCTCTTCCCCTTGTTCTCTTTCTCTGCTTCTGGTCTCCAAAATGATAAGGCAGAGCTTTGTACTCTCTTTCTCTCCACTTCCTGCCCTATGCCCTGAGCTCCAGACCCTGGTTTCATGTGAACTAAACCTGGAATCTCTTAAAAACTTAGAAAAAAATACATCTTCCTTCTTCTAAGTTCCGTGGCCAATAGTTTTGGATTATATCAGTGAGAATGTTGTCTAATACAACCCCTGAATCTAAATGTATATATCTCATGACCTGTCAATTTAATCTTGGAGATACATATATGAGAGAAAAATGTAAAATTAATATATCATATAAAATATAATATATATATATATATATATATATATATGTACACATCCCTATGTTTACCAAAGAACCTGGAGCAGAATGTTTAACATCACTATTCATAATATCAAACAAAACAATCCAAAAAAAACCACAGAAACTACTCAAATGCCTGTCAGCAATTGAATAGATAACTAATTCATAGTATATTATTCAACTAGGTTGTTATTCTACATTGCAAATGACACACTTATAACTCCATATTATTGAACAACTGAGGCCATACACAATAGGAGTCATCTATGCTCTTACAAGTAGGATATAAGATATCTTTGCAGAGAGGTAGAGGTTAGAAGATAGAAGAAAAATGAGAAAAGCTCCTGTGATGGGGTAATATTCTATTTCTTAAGTAAGTATAGTTTACATGTGGATTTTCAATTTCTGAAAAATATGTATTGGGTTAGACCTAAGTTTCCAAAAATATGTTTTTCAACTTTCAGAATGGCAAATATAAAGAGGCATTCTACAGTCAAAAGTATTTGAAAAATACTGTATACTTTATCCCCTCTTAGAACTTTACCTTTCATATATCTTAGCAATAAGAATTCTGACAGCAGTCATGTGCCTTCTGAATAACATCAATTAATAACAGGCCCACAGGAGCAATGCTTTTTGGATTCACTGTAGAAAACCTCAAACTGAGAAATCCACAAGCTCTCTTTTAGCTTGAATAGTTTATAAAAGAGAAAATGAAGAGTAAATGCTTTATGTGGATTGTGAATATGATGTAGTTTCTGGATGGTAACTTCCTATTTTATGAAAACCTTGACACACATAAGGTAGCATAGATGAAGTATAAAAGAAATATAAAAAATAAGAAAGAGAAGGGGGACGTTAGCTTTAAATCTAAAAACTCTATGATAGTCGGGTGTGGTGGCACACACTTGTAATCCCCGCGCTTTGGACGCGGAGACAGGAGGATCTCGCTGGTTCGGAGCCACCCTCGCTGGCTTAAGAGACCCTGTTTCCAAATTTAAAAAATATAAAATAGGTCTGGAATAGTAGCCCGGAGGTAGAAGGGCTTCCAGGAACCCCAGTACCAACAATAAATAAATTAATTAAGTAAGTAAGTAATAATAAAAACTCTATGATGGCCTTCCCCTTCTCTCTGAAGGTCTGTTTTCTTCCAAACATGAATTCTTAAAAGGTCTAGTAAACCTTACAGTGCTATAAATCCAAATGTTAATACATATCTACTTTGTTAGCTTACAGAATCTATTTTTAGATTAATCAAAGAAATCTAGAGAAAGATGTTGTTCAAAGCCCAGTGATATGGATAGTCCTAGAATACTCATACGCAACAATATGGGTATAGTCCATGTTTACCCATATTATCAGCTACATAATGTAAGCCTGAATATACTAAAAAGAACTAGACCACTGTTGCCATGAATTTTCTGCTCCTGACACTTTGTACACATGTGAGCAGAATTCTGCAGGGCTCATACTAAGAAGTGGAACTTTCTGAGCAGAGAATATGTACATCATTGACTTTACTAGGGATCTCTAGATAACTCTTCAAAGTAGTTTGCCAGTTCAGACTGCTGTGAGTCTTTATTTTATCTAACTTCAATTTTCCAATACCAGTTTTGACTCTTTGGAACTAACTCAAGAGATCATTCTTTGTTTAGCTTGCCGAAGCCTATGAAAATTCTGATGTCCATTTCAAGTGTGGGAACTCTGGTGGTCATGATCAAATCATTCTTCCATTGCTGTTTCCTGATATGAAGCCACCTTATTTCCACAAAATTCAAAGTATATCAGTATGTTCTGGGCATTCTTATCTGATAATAGCTGATAACAGTCACTGTATATATATAGTCCACCATAATCAAAATTTGCTTTTTACAACAAAGACCTGGTTTTACTTATCTAGGTGTGATCTGTGCTTACAGCATTTGGACTCAGTTCATATGATTCTCGTCTTCCTGTGTCCTGACAGCTTTAATATCCTGCTCCTTGTGTTGTGATGTGGAATAAGAATGTCTTCAGACAGCAACATGGTTGCTGAAGTACTAAGGTTTTGGAGAGTGGGGTTTCCAAATAAATATCTATAGAAAATCAATTAAATCCCATAATGCTTAATAACAGTTTATTAAAACCAATAAATCTGTGTTAGTAGCCAGGCTACGTTTCTTTTTTGGGGGAAGGTCAAGCCATATATGGAAGGAAACTATTTCCAAAGTAACTATTCAAATATAAATCTGCTAATCAGACTATACCTTGTTGGTCTATATTGAGCCCACTCATCACTGGCATATCTCACCTTTCTAATTGTTAATTTTTTGTAAGACTTGCTTGGAAATTGAAGATTTACGGGGAGATTCAAAAATGTTCTTTATAAGTTAATTTATATACTTATTTATTTTGATCTAAAGCTGCTGAGGTACAAATGTGCTTTTATCTGTGTTTATTTTATTTAGTGCAAATATTTTTGTTAAAGTATAACAGAGAAAAGGGGCACAATTTGCTTATTTTTCTCTAAATAAATACATTATAGATATTAATAGAAATTCTAGGTATAACAGAAATAAAAAAAATATATCATTACCAGAATCTCAGAGGCTGTATTTTTCTTTCTATTCACTAATCTCCACAACAACTAATAATTCTCTCTTGGCTCATGTTTTAAGTAGATGAATTTAATTATCTAAACCAAACTTCTCTTTTTATATATGTGTACAGAAAAGAGGAAATTTCTAAGAAGAAATTAATAATGTAGGTCAACATAAGAATTATGACTAAATTCAGAAGTCCTATGACCCATGAGAAATGCATTCTGTCATATGTTGCCACCTATCTCTTAACTTTACAAAAAATCATGGCAAGAAACTCACAGATCTACTGAATGATGTCTCATTATTTCCCCAGCACAAAAGTCAAGACTTTCAACTTTGCAGGTTTTCAGTCCATGCTAAATCCCTTTCTCCAAATTACCTTTCTTTTTCAGAATCATTTTGCCTCTCATATTATTTTAGATGATGGAGACATAGACACATAGATATTTAAGGTCATGTAGGTAAAGACAAAGAATGAACAAAAATCTCCTGTGATCATAACTTGTTCACTAGGAAATATTCAATTTGGGGGCATTTTTCATTGTGTAAGTTCCACATAGAACAAAAAATCCCTCTCCCCCAAAATTTATGCCATTCATGTACTCCAAATAATAAGATATTGTATACCACATGCTTAAATTTATATACATTCAACATTTACATATTTATTACCTCCAAATACAAATGTTCAGATCTATCCACCCTCTTATATCTCTATCACTTAGCACAAGGTCTACAAAAAATATTAAGTCAAGAGATATTTTCTCTATAAGTGAATCTTCATCAATGGCCCAAGTATTCTTGTGTGGACTACCAGACCCCAGTAACTTTTCTCTCAATCTAAACTTGTTCCAACTGAGCTCATTATCCCCATGAGAGATAAAAATTTGTTTAAAAGGCAAATCTGATGACATTGCCTTCTTTTCCTCAGCTTAAAAGCATCAAAATGCAAAACTGACCATTGCTATGGTCCCTTCTATGTACTGCTTCCCATCACCCCCTGGCTTTGTGTTTAGATGCTCCTTGGAATCATTCTTAGTGGAGTTTTTCAGGCAACTTCTATCAGTTGTATTTGTATAAGTAAGAATATTTGCATGCAGTCACAGTGACCCCATTTTCTAGGATTACTATCACTCCAAATGGCATGTGATTTTTTACTTTGAAGAATATGATTCTTTCTTCAGACGATATTTCAATGAGGTATAAGAAAGAGTGGGAAGTGGAGAAGGAAGTAAAATGAGAATGGGAAAACAGCAGAAGAATATTGTTCTATGATAAATGGAGAGAAATCTTTGGAGGTAGAAAGAAGGAGCTGAGATGAAGGATTCCAAGAAATGTTCATGGAGACTTCAAAGTCTTCTTTGGCTGACTCTGAATTAACAGAGATAACAGAGTTTCTGGGAGCTCGATCAGGGTTTGGTTTAAATAATCAGTCATTTTTGTTACCTTTTTATAATCTTCTAATCTCAAGTTTATATAATAAATAGATAATTTCATCAACTATAATATCTCAAAAAAGTGATTTCAAGTGATTATTTGTGTATTCTTTAATGAGAAAGTACAGAGCCATCTTCTGGTCAAGGTAGCTCAAAACTGAAAGTTGTTTATATGCAATATACCAAAGAAATAATGCTCGAATCATATCAATTTCCTTTCCTAGCTCTTAAAATTTAACCACAACTGGCCAAACGTTTTTGGAGGTTACAATATATTTACTGGGAAATTAAATGAAGGTTTATTTATTTATTTATTTATTTATTTATTTATTTTGTGGTACTGGGGGTGAAAGCCAGAGGCTTCCTACCTCTGGGCTATACTCCCAGATCTATTTTATATTTTTATTTGGAAACAGGGTCTCACTAAGTTGCTGAGAGCCTCACTAAGTAGTTGAGGCTGGCGTCAAACCTATGCAATCCTCCTGTTTCAGCCTCCCAAGTGTGGGGATTACAAGCGTGCGCCATCATGCCCAGCTAAGGTCTATTTTTAAAGTCTTGATAAAACTAATAAGTAGTACTTAATTTCTTGGTCTAATTTTCCATATTTAATCTATTAGTATATGCAAATACATAGGGTTCAGATTTCCACCTAGCCTTCAAACAGGAGCAGTTGTTTGAGACTTTCTGAATATGGAAAGAGTAGTAACAGAAAGTTCATGGCAGATTCATTATATGACACCTCGAGGCTCCCTTTGTTACTCTAACATTTCAGAAATATTAAGAAGAGAATATTTTGTCTATGTAGGAAAACAAAAGTACACAGTCTTCAGGATATAGCTATACTATTTTTTACCCACACACTTATTGACAAAGGTCACTGCATTATTGAAAATGTTAAAGAATTTGCTGATTCTACCAGTTAGCATCAAATTATTACCATGAGGGAATCCTACATTATCCTATTTTATCACTAGTGTAATCTCATATGTATTCTGTTTACTTCTATTTCTTCCAGATTGTCCTACTGCCAATGGCTGACTGATACACAGGAAAAAATCAATATTGTGGAGAAATGTGGCACTGCTATTTGTCATCTAGAATTCCTTGTAAAATTAAACAGGTCCTAGATTTTGTCTCAGTCCACAACTTAGCCTAGATTTTTTCCCTGCCCTGAACTTCTTTCATCATACATTTATGTGTTTCTCCTGGGTGCACACATCAGTAATCTCTTGCATAAAATTCTTGTCTCCTACTCTGTTCCTGGAAACCTGAATAAAGACACCAAGATATCTCTGAATCTCGAGTAATCACGATTTAATTATTCCCAGGTGAGTGGTTTGGGCTTGGGGCCAATGCTGTTAATTAAAATTAGAATTAAAGTTAGAAGTTCTTGGAAGATCAAAGCTCCCTATACTATATACTGTCTATAATACTAACATACAACATTCCTAATAAAAATTATATTGAATTAAACTGAAGAGCTCACCAATGCATCAGAAAAACAAAATTATACACATAAACATAGTACCGGATGCCTAACCCAGAGGCATTCTTTCTCTGAGTTAGATGCTACATCCATAACCTGATTTTAATTTCATTTCAAAAGAGGTTTTCACTAGGTTGCTAAGGCTGGCCCTAAACCTGTGATCCTCTTATCTCAGTCTTTCAAGTACTGAGATGACCAGTGTATGCCACTCTACCTGGAAGATCTTATATTTTCATCTGAGTATCAATAGAAGCTGGAATTTTCTTGATAACATAAAAGATCTACTCATGATTCCTTTGAATTGATAGATTCAAGAACTATGACCAGAAAGAAGCATAGATTTAAACCAAAAATTTAACCCTCCATAAGAAAAGGCAAGCTCTGTGTAAAGAGGACCTTCATCATTCCTGACTTTCTTTTTCAATCTGTCTCTACCAACAAAGTCAAGCTACCTTATGTTAGTGGCACAATTTAATAAAAATTGACTTTTAAAATTTGGGGAATAATAAGTAACAGAGGAAATAAAGCCAATAATTTAAGACAAAAATTCAATGTTGCTTATTTGTAAAATTGACATAATAGTAGTATATATACAGAACGATTGAGAGTAGTAAGTACAGAAATGTGTGCCTGGAATGGAAAGTACTCCATAAATATTGGATATTATTATTGCTATTTTTATTGACTTTTTCATCTAACAAGTTCTTTCTGATTTTTCAACACTGAGACTTAAATTCTCAAAGATCTTTTTCTGACTGTCCTTCCCCATGTCATTCACACCCCTCCTCTAATTTCCCTTTACACCCATGTATGTACTGGGCATAAATAATAATTACTAATAATACGATAATAATTTATCTCTCCATATACCCTCAGAGTACTGTGAACAGCTTGAGGGCAGGAACTAGTTGTTACTCACTTTTGAATCTCTAGTACCAGCATCTAGTCCACTTCAGATGTACAGTGAACACATTCTTTTTCTGAATTTTTGGCTACATCAGGATCCAGCTGTAGCAGAGACAAAAATGTATAACCATAGAGAAAAAGGTCATCAGAGATGAGATTTCCTGGATCAGTGAAGGTTATTCTCGCAGTTGGCTTACGCATCGGTGGCTGGAAGGAAAATTTTACCAGCCAGCTGAGCTCAGAGTAACACACAGAGCAGCTAATGCAGGCATCCTACCAGTTCCCTGGATCTAAACAACTGTAATCCAGCCAAGCCTTGGCTCAAAGCAAGAATAGCTGATTTGGATTCCAGCCTCTTTGTGTATTTGTAAGCTCATTCCTCCTCAAATAATACTACATAGAACTTTGCTTCAAATGTGCTAGCTAATTGCTTATTGCAAAAAAAATGCCACCTAAAAACCAGTAATTGGGGTGAATCTCAGGGCATTCCTTCATCAAAATCATCAAGGAAAGGTGAGGCCTTATCTTGATGAATCTAACAAATTTTATACAAATATGAGTGGGGAGTATGTTGTGATTTCTTGCATTTGAAATTTCAAAATAACAACTTATTAGCTTGGCCACATTTTCTTCTCAAGAAAGATGATTATAACCAGAAATAAAAGCATGATATTTGAGCTGGGCACAGTGACGCATGCTCCTATAGTTCCAGCTACCCAGGATGCTGAAACAGGAGGATCGCTTAAGTCCACGAGGTCAAGGAAAACCAGGGCAACATGGCAAAAACTAGACTCAAAAACAAAACAAAATGTGTTGTGTGCGTGTGTGTGTGTGTGCATGTGTGTGTGTGTGTGTGTGTGTGTGTGAGAGAGAGAGAGAGAGAGAGAGAGAGAGAGAGAGAGAGAGAGAGAGAGAGAGAGAGAGAAATATTTACCTGAGGCAGTTTTTTCAGTTTAAACTCAGTTTCCAATATAGAGATTTGTCCCTTTTCTTTATATTTTTCTTCAGAATATCCTGAAACTAACCTGAAGATATAAAATACACATGGGAAGTTTAACACACACACATTCAAATTATATATATACACATACATATATATATACACAGATATAGAAACATAACTTTCCCAGATTCTAAGCAAAGTTGCTTATTACACCAAGAACCATATTTTTAAATCCTTGCTCTTGCATGTAAACCATGACTTTTTGGGTTTCTCAAGATTCTCTGGCAATTACTAGTGCAATTTTTTTAACAGAAGCACTTGAGAAAAACCTAGATTTTGGCTGCCAGTTTGCAGTTGACGCTCACATCTTAGATATTACTCTCTCTTTACTTGATCTGATTTAAACGCCATTTCTTTAAAGAATGTGTGTGTGTGTGTGTGTGTGTGTGTGTGTGTGTGTGTGTGTAACATTCTTTAAAATTAATTTCCCTTGCTGTCTGTAGTTCGAAGATGCAGAAACTTTTCCCTTCATGTACAGGGATAATTGAGTTGTTTTTTATGCAAATGTATATCAGTGCCCCCAAGGAACTTTTGATTCTCATACACTAAATGCAATAAGATACTCAACAAATTACAAATTATTCTACTTTTTAAGTCAGGGATAAACTAGATGTTTTATTTATTGGGTTCCAAATATCATCTTAATATAAATTTTGAAACCATTTGAAAAGGAAATTTAGTTTTAATGTAGTAAAAACGAGCTTCCAGTAACTCTCCATTCTATTTATAAATGTTATCTTGTAACATGTTGTAATAAAATTTATTGGTAATAGAAAAGTCTGATTCCAATAAGGTATTTGAGGACATTGGGTCGGGTTAATACTATTATGTAAATATAAAAACTACTATGTAATGGGAATATAGAGTACCTGCTCAGAATTTGTTATAATTAAATTCAAGGTCATAAGAAACATGAGATAATGATAGTTGGCATGCATTGGCTAGTTAAATATAATACAGCCAGTTGCTGAGAAAATACTCCCAGATGTTCAACTTGAGTGGATATTCTCGGGCATGTTTGTATTTTACCTCTGGAAAAATAAACAGAACAACTGTCAAGGGCTCTTCTTTTGACCAGCAACCCTGACTAGCTTCAACTGATATAACTGTTTGCAGTCAAAAAAAAAAAAAGCACATTTCACTGAATCTTTGAAACTGACATTACATCCCATGACACATGGCATAACAAGCAGGATTCAAAACTAATTTCACGACGTGGTCTGATATGTACAAGAAATTAGATAACAGTTCAGAATAAGAACTAGAAAAAGAATGAATATAACCATTCCACTGTAGGTGCAGCATGGGACACCACGGAACAGAGTTTATCTAATTGTGAATGAAAAGCTATTAGTTAGGTATCAAAGAATGAGGTCTTTAATGTCATGGAACAGCAAGATTACTTTCTGATATAGTGCAATGTCCAATGGAATTAATACTATTTTACTTACACACCTAAAGAAATAAACTAACCAGGCACCTAAACTAGGGACATGATTTATAGGTGTGAATCCTCTTTCCTATGACTTGAAATTTTTCCCCTTCTTAAACTTTTTCTAGATGAAAGTCCAAGGATTAAGTCTATATATAAGGTTAACATGATTTACAATGAGGCCAACATATACTAACAAAATAAGATCAACTGTGTACCTACCTCACAATCCATGAAAGAGGCTGACCATAAGTCCAATTTTTGTTAGATTAAGGGGCTGAAAGATGTACCCCAAGTCATGCAGAGGGGCAGAAATAGACATGGCAACATTCATATATTTGTTACTGAGGTATGGTCATATTTTCAAGCTTCAAACTTTGAAGTAATTATTTAAGATACAATTTATTAGCTGTGTGTGGTAGTATACACAACATCAACAATGTAGTGAATCTCAGGATCCTAACACCGATGCTATTTCAAAACAAATAAATAAATTAATTAATAAAAAAGGCTGGAAGTGTAGCTTAAAAGTAGAATGTCCTAGGTTCAAGCCCCAACACCCCCAAAAGATAAAAATTATTCAAATAAAAATAAAACGGTGTCAAATTGTTGGCTATCACATGGATTTATTTGTTTCTATTTTCTTGTTAAAATTATTAAGGATTATGGGATAAAATGGACTTTAATAAATAATTCAAATACTTTATCTATCTCTATGTAAATCTACCCCTGGATAAAAATTTCTTAATCTATACATTTGGAAAATTTAAGACTTAATGTTTTTTAAGGAGGGGAGAACTATATTAGTAATAGAGGCAGGATAGGATAAAATGTTTTCACTCTGGTGACAGCATTTTTCACAGTCAAATTGTCATCTGGTTTTATGAGACTCATGTACAGTCTTCAGTCTGACTTCTGTTTCTTTTCTATAGCAACAAAAATAAAATCTTTATTCAACTTAGTTAATTGGGAAATAAGTTTTTATAAGCAATAATGGCCTTTGCTTAACTGAGATGACTCTGCTATTGTGGGTGTGAATCTCCTGTCTTTGTGCCTAAGTTCTAACTGAAAGGGCAAATATATATGTATACACATACTCTTTCCATGTGGAGATTGGCCTTTTGTTGCAATACTGACATCTCACAATTTGTCAGTGCTTACCTTTTTCATGTTTTTCTTAAATCAGTGTTTTTGCAGTATTTGCAACTGTTCACAAAGTCACACAGTCAAAACTTAAAACACCAGCTTTCTTGTTCTCCCACATCCCACCACTCCTGGATTCATTATTATCAATGTGTTGGCTTTAATGTAAAATCGACTGCAACTTTTTCTTTATTCATTGAGTTGACAAATTGAATTCAGTTTAGTAAATATTTATTGGAAGCTTACTATTGTCAGAGTATTGGGAGGGCAATCCCACTCCCCTTATAAAATTAGGAATATAAGAGTATTGAGAGGGCCATCCCACTCCCCATATAAAATTAAAATATTAGGATATAGAAGTAAGTTAAAGTGTCTGGAACTTGTTTGAAAATTGTTTTTCTGTTAAGAATGTTTCCAAAGTGTCAGAAACTTGTCTTTCTGTTAAGATGGCTACACTTGTTTACTTTGTAAACCTATTGGCTGTATCCCAATGTGAACGCCCCTTCCGGGACTATAAATGTAAGGTCTGTTTTGGGCTCAAGGTCAAGCTCCGACCACTTGCCTGCTGTCTAAGAGGCTGAACGTTAGCCTGGCCAGAAGGAAGCATTCCTCTGGTAGCTGCTAGACAATTCCTCTGAATGACAGTTAGGCTTGTGAAGGAGACTTGACCCTGGCTTGCCAGTAAGAGCTGCAGCACAATAAACTCTGCTTGTGATTTACATCCTTGGTGTGTTCTTCGTTATTTGGAGAAGGGGCGACTCTCGGACCCTAACGCTATGTGTTTTGCATGATGATAGGCAAAATTTCTACTATTGATTTGAGTTTCAAAAGTATATATCCCTTTGATATATGACTACTCCTGTATGGTAATAACTCCTAGTTAGTATCCCTATCTATGTTCTCCCTTCCTCTGTATATTACATTTATTTAAGTCAATCCATCTGGGAAGGGAACACCTATTTTTACAGCATAAAAAGAACATCAAGATAGCCCAAGATCATGATAAAGAAAGAAATATAATATTGTTTCTTAGAGGCCACTTAGATTCCTTGTTGATAATATCTTTGTAATGGTAGGAATCAAAACAATCAAGAATCAAGTAAGCAGATTGACCCATTGTTGTTTTCAGAAAGATCATTATCTCTAAATGTAATAGTTTGCTTACTCAAGTGCAGTATATTTACAGTGCCTTTAGCCGACATGATTGTGTGTGTGTATTGAACTTGTCTTGGCTATTTGCAATTCTGCAATGTATAATGCGCATTACCGGCCCTTTCTCAGAGACTCTCCAACCATTTCTGCTTAAGGAGCTAGAAGCAACAAAGACTGGACATTGATTTGTAGAGAATAAATAAAAAAGAGTCAAGGCTGAGCCAACTTTTAGAATCTGGAGACCATTTAAACTTAGTAAAATTTAGTTTTCTTGGATGAAGAGACATTCTTCTCATTTGCATTGTCCTTTCTGGAAGAAAAAAGTAAATAAAAGAAGTGAGAAAAACCTTGCTCTGTGGCTGTAGTGCTACTCAAATTAAAACCCTTAACACTGCAGACACTGTCTCACTTCCTTCTGAAAATGGCCATCTTGCTTGTGCTTGTATTACTGTATCTTTCTTCATATTTATGACAGAATTATTGTTATAGTGATAACATTCATTAAACATTGACAGGCAGCTGAGAGTATCAATCACTTGTATAATATTGTTTAGAAAATACTTTTGTTGTTACTATTGCCTTATTTCCACTTCCTATTGACTTATTTATTTACTCATTGATACCATTTCTGTGCTCAGGGGTACAGTGACAGCAAATTTTTCTTGCTCAACAGAAAGGACACTAGTGCTTGAAGACTTGGCATTGGCATTAAGACTCTTCCTAAGGGTATTACACTGCCTACGGCCTCGCTAGGTTCATGTCCCCAAGAGCACACTCGAAGGCACAGACAATGGACAGGAAGAGTATGGTAAGATGTTTAGATATTTATATTTCTCCTCTTAAGAAGTGTCTCTTCAACAATCAACCATTTTTTAAATTGGGTTGTTTTATTAGTGATAATTTTTTAGGTTCTTTATATGTTCTATATATTGGTACTTTATCAGAAGAATAGCTAAAAATACTTTTTTTTTTTAATCCTGTGGGCTCTTTTTTCAGACTTTTGATTGTTTTCTCGTTTGTACAGAAACTTTAAAATTCTCACTATGGTGTATAATTAAATTGCACTAACAAAAGCACTATAAAAGAGGGTTATGAACAAATTTCCAAATCAAAATTTTACCTCTCCAGTTACCAACATTTTCATGGTACTATTTATTTAACTTTTTATAGTCACCTTTTCATCATTTATAAAACAATCTGTGGGGAGTATAAAAGGAAATAAATACCACGCATGTTGCCAGTGCCTAGGGCAAAGCATTTGCTCACAGATGCTAATAATCACATTTGCTTTGCTTTTTTGACCATCCTTGAGAGAAGAGATTTATCAAAACCTATTCCAGTGTTTCTGCTGATCTGTAGACACATTAAAATCACTTGGAGAGTGCCGGGTGTGGTGGCACACGCTTGTAATCCCCGCGCTTAGAAGCCAGAGACAGGAGGATTGCGCAGGTTCGAAGCCAGCCGCGCGCGCTGGCTTAGGAGAACCTGTTTCCAAATAAAAATGTAAAAATAGGTCTGGGAGTGTAGCCCGGAGGTAGAAGGGCTTCCAGGAACCCCAGTACCACCAAAAAAAGAAAAAAATACTTGGAGATACATGAGAAGAAATACATATTTTTTTATTCTCTACCAGTACAAAATGGATTAGATAGTATGTTTATTACATGTCTAACAATCTTTCCATATGATTCAGATGGGCAAACTTGCAAATCACTATTTCTTCATAGACCTACATTTAATTGCTTAATCCCCTCTTGAAACTTGTTTGCAATTATTTCTATAATCTAAGTACAAATACTTATATAAGATTGACCTCAAAATGCTACTTCAAAACATTTTTTTGTGTGTGTGTGGTATTGTGGGTTGAACCCAGAGGCAGTCTACCTCCAAGCTACACCCAGCCCCATTTTTTATTCTTTATTTTGAAGCAGGCCTCACTAAGTTTAGGAGGACCTAAGTAGCTGAGACTGGCTGCCAGCCTGAGATCCTCCAGTCTCAGCTTCTCAATTCTAGGATTGCAAGCCTGGGTCACCAAGCTCAGCTTACTTTGAAACATTTCTGACTATATAACATCTTTGAGAAGTAATTTCTTCTTCCCAAACAAAATTTCTCTCCTATACCCCATTTACTGATACAAAAGAATGTTTCTGGAATCATGTAGAAAAAAGGTATTAATGCTTCATTGTATCTGACATTCTTCTATGGATTTTACATCACAATATTGTCCTCCAAGTCTTCTCTCTTCTAGGCTAATGTATTGCTTACCTGATTACCAGTTCCTAAATCCTAACCTCATGTGGCCTAATTTTAGTCAGACAATTCATACTGCTGTAGTTCTAGACTCCTGCACACTCTAGCTTTTGATTGCTGGACCACTAGTTGAAGTTTTGCAATGACCTAATCCCATCCCTTTAATTTGTATATGAGAGCTCATTTGAAATTACTTGTCATCTGCTACCAAAACCCTCATGTTTTCTTTTTAATCAAAATTTTTTTTTATTATCTCAGTCATGTTTACAAATGGCTCAGATTCAATACCATGGATTTTGTTCTGAGCATCTGAAATGTTTTACTTGGGACAGAAGTAGGTATAGAGGGCATTGGAGGAATAGTTTGGAGTTGAGGCAGTTGACACTCAAAAACTGTGATTATATCCTAATTTTTTTGTTTCATTTCTTGCTTCTATAATTATATTTTAACTACTAGACCATAGAAATAATTTGTATATTTCATTGTAATCTGCAAATGAATTTAGCTGTATATGCTAGTACTAGATATATGATTTTCTAAGTGACATATACATCTATAATGGTTCACCAAGAAGAAATTAAATAAACATAGTGTTTTGGTAAAGAAACAAAAACTGTAGATCATTAATTTTAGTAAAAAGGGGAGTATCATATATACTAATGAAACAACTGAAGTAACTAATTATATAGCAACATGTTAGTATTATTACTTCTAAATAAATCTCATAGCTGGAATTATACATTTGTGTGATATAACATTTATTATGTATGTTGATATTGATTTCTGAATTATACCTCTGATTGGGGCCTAGGAATCTGCCTTTGAAACAGGAATCCCAGGTGATACTGATATTTGGTACTGAACACTTGTGTTAAGGAATCAGTGGTGGGACATAGTTGAGAGCTAGGGAAATGCTTGTATTCATAAGAATGAAATTCAAGAAACAGGTTTCTTATATCACTGGATATCATGAGAGGTTCAGAGTAGTGTCTCTGGCTTCTTTGTGTGGACTATTGGCTAAAGTTATACATAAATAAAGAACAGAAAAGTGAAAAATATGTTTAAAATGATTAAATATTGATAAGAATAATTCATATGAAAAGAACTCACAGGTTTCAAAGACAGATAATAGTAGGACAGGATAAAATTTTCTGAAAAAATAATATAAGATAGGACTCAAAATACAGGGTGTATGGGCTGGGCGTGGTGGCGCATGCTTAGATTCCCAGCATTTGGGAGGCGGAGACCAGAGGATCACAGTTCATGGACAGCCTCAGCTACTTGGTGAGGCCCTTCATAATTCAGTGAGACCCTGTTTCAAAAATAAAATGACTAGCCGGGCGTGGTGGCGCACGCTTGTAATCCCCGCACTTGGAAGGCAGAGACAGGAGGATCACGCAGGTTTGAAGCCAGCCACCCTGGCTTAGGAAACCCTGTTTCCAAATTAAAATATAAAAAATAGGTCTGGGAGTGTAGCCTGGAGGTAGAAGGGTTTCCAGGAAGCCAAAATATAAAAATTAAAAAAAATAAAACAACTAAAAAAATGGGGCTGGGGTGTAGCTCAGAGGTATAATGCACTTGGGTTCTATTCCCAGTACCACACACACACACACACACACACACACACACACACACACACAATACAGGGTGTATAAAGAAAATGTTTCCAGCTAAAATGAGAGGAGACAATTTAGATTAAAGTGGGAATGTGGTAATGAATTTACTTTGTGGGAATAACAAATAATTGATGGATACATTGGAGATGATATTTCACAAAACTATGTTTCTACTCCTAAGAAGAGTTCCCTTCATCTTACCAGAGAATTTAGAATGGAAATGTGTGGATCAGTTTCTCAGAAGTGGATTATAACTGATACAAGGAAGAACATGCCACTTGAGACAGTAACCAAAATTCTTAGAAGTTTTGCAAAAAGCTTGAACAAAGTGAGAAAAAAGAGAAGTATGTTAAAAGTCAGATTTTCTAACACCTGCTTGTCTTTCTAGATGGGTCTAGTGGGGCTATAACTATACTCTGAAAACCCAAATGTATCTTCTGTGCTTACCTATGTGTATAATAAGATAAATCCAAAAACTTAGTCATGTAGTATTATAGCTAAAATGGGAACTGGCGGCCTCATTCATTTTATATTAGCAAAAAATATAGAATCACATTCTTTCTCAGGATTTGGATTGCATTTAATAACTCTTAAATTCTACTCACATTGCTTAGAATACCCACAAAAGATTAAACATTGTCCTAATTATTTTTATATTGTAATATAAAAATTTTTTAAATATTATTTTTCTTTCCAATAATAGGCAAAGTTGATAGCATCTTCCAACCAGGTTCTATGGTTTGTAGTAGGTGTTGAGACAGTGCATGAAAATGCAATGCAAGCTGCAAGTGATAGTGATAGTGATGTAAGGGAGGCCTTTCTGGATAGCCCAGTAGTGACTAGCACCTTCTGTAATGTGAGGAGAGACACATGGCAGGCCTCTGTGTCCTACCTACATCTTTCAGTAAGGCCCAAATCTCCTTCCATCTCTAGTGGATGGATACCACCTATGTTTCTTCTAGGTACTGCCCTGAGTATCACCTTATTTCATGACTGCTTATATTTTATAGCAAAGCTGGACATTGACATATGCTGATCATCATACACACTTATTGCAGTTGTTTCCCTAAGTGTCACCGTAAATTCTCAGATCACATCTTTTGGCCAGCTTCAGAGAGAGACACAGAACGTAACCCTAGGCCAGTTAGTATAATCTTTCCTTCTAGACACAAAACTATTTCAAAGCTTGCAATGAAAGTCATCTATAGGCAATCAGAGATAATTTCAGAACTTGGCTAGTGTACCACAAAAGTATAATTTTTCTTCCTTTTAGGCTTAACTCACAAGGATGTAGTAGCTTGGACCTACCACAGAAGCCACATGAACTGACATGGGAGGGGCTTCTTGATAATAAGACCAACACAGAGGTGGACCCTCGATACAAAAATGCAATGATGATCTCAGTTAACTCTAGGATTTAATTATTAGAATATAAAATAAGAATACAAATAAATGCTCATGATAATACCAGATTTCCACAAGTGGCTTGAGGTTATACTATGACATCAGGCATATAATTCAACTTCAAATATTGGATCAGTGTAGAATTAAGACTAACTTTCTAATTAAAAGTGGAGAAGGCCAATTTAAGACCTAAAATCTTTAACTAGCTGTTTACCAATATCATAGGTAGGTCAAAAGAATAACAGCTGGGTTATAAATGTAGTCTCTGAATACTTCTCCCGGAATCACCCTAGACTCACTGGCCCAAGATCTACACAATTTATTTACAACATGGGAGAAATTCTATGGAATTGGAATGAATCAATGAGAAATACTAGGTAGGTTGTCTGGCAAAAAGAAGGAAGCGTTTAACTCAGAGGTATAGAAATGAGATGATACTGGGTCTGAATTGCACGTCTATTACTACAAGATATGGAAGAGCTATGTAAATTGAGTCTGTTTCCACATCTAGCAATTAGGTAACATGGTTGGCAGAGAAAACGTAGAGAAAGTCCTCATCATCTCTTTCTGCAGATGTCTTCTGCCAAGAAAGATGTGCATGCCAAGAAAAAGGTCTCCTTCTGTAATTAATTCCATATTGCCATTTGTGTTCAAAATCTTCACAGTTGCTCCAACACTGAAGGTTATTCGTCTATATTCATGAATGCTTATTAACTTTCTAAACATCTTTTCTAACATTTCAAAGGATTTGGAGTCATTGAAGGAGGCTGTTTTTTATGCATCCTTCTCTGTACTGAATTATTTCCAAACTTACACTTCAAATGGGCACCTAGCCTCTATTCACATCCTCTTTTAAGATGCAGGTTTTATTTCTTCATAAGGATTGCTACCTAATTGTAAGGAAGCATTTCTTTGTAAAATTATTTAGCATATGTTATCTACAGCTGTCCCCTTCTTGGTGGTAAAGTTTCTCTCATTTTTATCCTAATTAACTAGCTCCTTCATAATGAGCTTCTTAAGAATTTTGAGTAAAATTTTAATCCTAATTTTTATATCTAAAATATGGGATAGACTGATATTATCACATGTTCATGACTTACTACCTCAAATTTGGTACCAGCAAAAGTTGTACATAATTAATAAACTTGAAAATAAGACCGAACTGACACAGGTATCACTGAACAAAGTGTGGTCTATGGAAACATGGAATCTTCTTTCCTCATGAACTGATTGGGGGTTGGCAACATCTTACTCATCGAGCTAAACTATCTTAGTCACCTGTCAGTAAAGCCGAGCTCTACCACACCTACTAGCAAGCCTGGTGACCCGCTCTCAGCTCAGTCAGGCTGTTAACTGTACAAACAAATACAGTAGCAACCAAGTATAAGAGCAGAATAAACTCCAAAACCTTCCAGCTCAGTAATTCTTGAGAAACCTCCAGGAAAAAAAAAATGCCAGGGCCAGGCTGTCACTCTCACTTTTTACTTGTTAAATAAAATATATACTGCCAAGTACAGTGGTGCATGCCTCTAACTCTGGTACTTGGAAGACTGAGATAGGTTTTCAGGTTGAAGGCCAGCTTCAACAACTCAGTAAGACACTGTTTCAAAATAAAATATAAAAATGTCTGAGGGTATACCTCAAAGGTATAATGCACCTGAGTTCAATCTCCAGGATAATTTTTAAAAATAAAAGTCTGGCTGTGTATCTCAGTAGTAGAATGCCACTGAGTTTGATTCTTGGATTGAATGTCTGGGGATGAGTTCCAGTACTACAACAACAAGAGTATAGAATATATACATATATAGATAGATAAATAGATATCTCTATATATTGATACATATTATATAACATTATATCTATATCTATATATCCCTATATACAATTTACCTACATGTGACATTATATGTAAATATATATACAGTGGGTGTATACTAACAAGTTTAGTTACTCCAAAAAGGAGAGTAGTTTGATTCAGAATCCAACTAAGAGCTCACTTTAGAGTAAGATAACTCAGAGTATGGATAATGTATTATGGGGTAGACTTAGAAAGGCCCACAGTATATTTCCCAAATTTTTTATGTTATTGTTGGTAAGAGACATGGCTAGAAATTCAAACCCTAAAGACTTGTGTAGAGTCTCTACTACAAACACAGAAGAAATGCGCAACACATGATGTTTGGGCTTGTGAAAAATAAAGCTCGAGATTATATTATTTCTTAAAATTCAGCATCTTAATTTTGGAATTTATGTGCTTTATCATTTCAAAGAGTCTATTGAGCCAAGTCATGCTTATAATGCTTTGAAATTCATTGTAAAAGGCTTCGATGAGACTGAGATTTATAGAATATTTATTTGTAATCTGCTGCATCACATGCCAAATCATGTTCTAAGTTTACAGCATCAAGGCAGTAGGTGGAGATCTGTTGTTTGGGAAGCAGCTGTTCTAGATATGCATGTGAGCATGCCCACTTTTAGAGGTTTCATTGCATACAAGGCATTCATTCACTAATAGACACCTTCATCCTTTAACCCAAATACCTACTAAGTAATGATCATGGGACATATCTATGCCTAAAGAAGTTGTGATTATAAAACAGATGCTTTGATTTAGGAAGTTATTTGGCTCTAATTACTTCTCACTAAACCTGTACATATACCAACATATATAGTGTTGGAATGAAGTAATTAGACCCAGATAGTTTCCCTAATCAAAGAGTGCTTCTCATTGCCCCTCCATAATTTCTTGTTGACAGAGTTTTGCAAATACCAATTATTTTTAAATTGTATAGAAGGTATTGATTATACAAATAAAGAGAATTACTTATATACCTGTGATAATACAAAAATGACCTTAAAAGGGTCAATGATGGACTTATACACTCTTAGCTGCTAGAGTGAATTTGTGTTCTGATTTTGTATTTATTTATTTGGCTTCAGCTAATTGAGATTTTAGAGTTTTGAAATAGGTTTTCAGTCAGCATAATAAAGAATACAACAGCTGGATCTGGTGGTGGATGCTGATAATCCCAGCATTTGGGAGGCTGATACAGGAGGATTGTGATTCGTGACCAGCCTCAGCTACTTAGCGAGGTCTTTTGCAACTTAGTGAGACCCTGTTTCAAAATAAAGAATTAAAAACAGGACTGGGGGTGTAGCTTGGAGGAAGAATGACCCTGGGTTCTATTCCCAGTACCACACACACACACACAAAAAAAAAAATCTCATGAGGTAGATATTATGTCATCAACAGCAGAGGAAAATTAGTCTCAGGGGTGTTACTTAATTTTCTTTGTGACACATGGACAATGATAAAGCTAGAAGTCCATTTCATTCTTAATGTATTGTCCTTCTCACTAAACCAGGCTGTGCATCTGGTCAACCAGTATAATTCTGAGTACTGACCATTTTCCTGATATGTATAAGCTACAGAGAGAAAATAAATTAAGAATAAGACAAAGTTATTTACCAATCTGAGATGGTGTCGCACATATGCCATTTGATTGGTTGCTTACAAAAATACCAATCTTTAGGTTTGGAAGACTCTTCCTCTGTATCACATGCTTCGCATCCCCATATATTTATAACAATTTGCTTAACTACCACTTCCTCTGGGAAGCTGCCTCATAGCACCATCCTATAATATTTATGGAGCCTATTTTAAGCTGATACAATAAGTAATGTTAATATAATAAGTAATGTAAATTATTTTCTTATATATTATATCTCCCAAATTACATAGAAGGGTATCTATTTCAAATATTCTTAATTTACGTCCTCCTAACATAGAAGATTAGAAAAATATTTATCATAAACTAAGATATGATAAATAACATATTTATCATAAAACTAAGAGAAGCATAGGCAATATTAGTGTAAATAGTAATAAATAAAGAACAATGACATGTATCAGTGATCTAGCTAATAGGTAGAAGCTTTGGTTAGGAGTCCAGGAAACTTGAGTTTTAATATTGAAACTGATTTAAGTTTCAGTGACCATAAGTTACACTGACTACAAAACCTAGACTTAAAACTATTTATAACATGCAAATAAAACCATTTTTTTAGCTTTGAGAGGAATTAAAGAATCTAAAATAATGCTGATGAACTCTAAAATAAGTATATCTTATTGCCACTGCATCATCTACTAGGTACATTGAAATTTTCCAACTTAAAACATGAGATATGTAATATCTCATAAGAAGAATTTACCTGTTGTATCAGAACCAGACTAATTTTAGAGAAGGAGGAAAATGGGTGATTAAAGAACCTCAGGATACAATATCTCTTAAAGATATGTTGCTGGCCTGGCAAGGTGGTGCACACTTGTAAACCCAGCATTTGAGAGGCGGAGACCAGAGGATCGTGGTTCACGGACAGCCTCAGCTACTTAGTAAGGCCCTTTGCAACTCAGTGAGATCCTGTTTCACAAAATAAAAAAGACTAAAAAATAGGACTAGGGGGATGTACCTTCGATGTAGAATTCCTCTGGGTTTCATCCCCAGTACCTCAAAAAAAAAAAAGGTACATTGCTAATTCAAGGATAAAAATTAACCTTCCTGTAATGGTGCTTTAAAGAATCCCCAATATTGTAGCTGTGAGATGCTATTGAAAAATAGCATGATTTGGGCTTCCTCAGTTCAAGCAGTGAATGTAGTTCATCACTGTTTGAGGCAGTTTATTACAGAATACATAAAGCCACAGGTATATAAGGTTCATTTTCTCAGGTGACCATGTCTGCTAATGAACTTGGAAAACATTTTTATAATAAAACATGAATGAATGAAAAATACACTAAAATTTTAATGGTGGATACATGCTTGAAAGGAATGTCTCATTCATATCTGATCATTTCACATTGATATCTAGGATCACCCAAGAGGCCCCTAGTGAGGACCACTGGTGTAAGGAATCCTCTGAGTACACCTGGGCTTTACCTCTTATTGATAAAATCCTCTCCATATGCTTTAAGAAACCAGATGCTCAGAGAGAGCCTCTGGAAGAAACCACAGCACTTATAAAACAGTCTTACCTTTCTCTTTTTGTCCTATCTCAAACCATCCAGATAAAGAAATACAATTCATTCTCTCAGATATTTACAAATTTTTTAAGCAAAATGTTCACAGGCTCCTTACCCAAGGGATGAGCAAAAGAATTACACAAAATATTTTCAATGAGAATAGCTAAAGCCAAACGTTCTCTGAATATTTAGCTAACCATCATAACAATGCTTGGCACTTTCTAAAATAATATATAGATTGATCATTCAACCAGTATGTATTTCTTATCCCCTCATCCCCTTAAAGTCATTTTTACTCACCCACTGTGTGGCAAACACTGGTAGAATATATTGAACAATTCTCTGTTCTCAAAAATGGTTGAATCTACTAAAGTAAAAGAGACAATGGAAAGAATGTGACCCATAACATGAAAAAAATAGAAGAGAATGATCTGTTAGTAGGGCGTTTCAGAAGAGAGAGAAATCATTTAAAGACAAAGCTCAGAGTGAACTAAAAACTGATCACTAAGACTAGGCTCCTTATCCTCATTTTTAGGAGCACTACCTAAGGTTTAGAGAAACTAGCTACTTTATTCTAGATCACATACTTAAAAGGTAATACAGCCAGGACTAGACCCAATAATTTTCCTTTCTTTTCACAACTTACCACCCTATCTCAAAAAACAAAAACCCTATTTCAAAACTAATTTTAGGGCTATTACAATATAAGAACAAGTTGTGCCTGATCCACCAAATTAAAAGATCCAATGCTGATCAGGTCTGATTTGTGAGTTTTGATACAGGAAAGTCTATTTATGGATTATTAAAGGATAATTTAGGTTTCAATATCACATATTCATATTCTAGAATTTACACCTTCTCCTGTTCTCCAGATTCTACATAATTGCACTTTGCTGCCAAAAGAAATGATTAGTCATTCCCAAAATAGACCAATATTTGCCTACACTGTAGATGATGAGATTCAATATCTAGGGTCCCATCTGCACATTGGCACCAAGCCAACCTCAAGAGACCAGTTGTAGGTATTTCCTTAGTTCTTCATTTCAAAGGTGAGGAAATAGTCTCAGCAGTGTTAATCAGTAGCTGTCTCACATTGCTGAGAAGTGGTAGGCATTGGGATTTGAGCAGGTCTTTCTGTGTCAAACCCTTGTTCCTTCCATTCTATATGGCTTATGATATCTTTATATTTTATTTAGAGTTACATTTACAGTTAGAAGATTTAGGTTCTTTCTGTCTGGGAACACAGATGTCCTTCTACTTTTTTATATAAAACCTGCCTGATTTCAAAAAGAAATACCTTTCAAAAATGGCTGCATTTTCTGCCCTCTCATGTGTTAGCCTTGAAATGCACTATCTTTTAGATGAAGCAGCAGCCCAGCCCAGGCTGAGCACACCCATGGGATTTAGACACACGCTTTTGCCTTTCCAAACAGGACTCATCTGAAGATGTGGGGGAGCAGCCAGCTATCGCTCATATTTTGGCTTTATTTCTGAGATATTCTAGCTATAATAATGTCTGAATTTGAAGATTTGTTTATATGACCTGAGCCTGCTGATGTGAACCATTGACCATCTGAATATGAGTTTTCATGGGATAGATTGAAAGTCGACATATAATTTTTCCACTAATGTCAGAATAAAGAAAGGAGTCTTCCAAAGCACAGTTTAATAAAACTAAATCAATGCAACCCATATTCTCTAGATAATATTTCTTTGGTGGGGAGACAAGTGACACCAGCCATTTATTTTAATATCCATGTACTATTTTTAGTTCTTAAAATAAGCTATCAATAAGGATAAATGAGATTCATAATGAAGTACAAATATGAATGAGTTCCATAAAATATTTATCTGCAATGATGGTTTTTATGTCATTTGAATGTGTAAAAACATAAACAGGACACATTCCATTGCACGCAGATTATTTATAATTCCCTCCTTCCCCCTTTTCTTTTTTGCATTTTTATTTAAGGGTCAGTAAATGGCACTGATAAAGGACCTGAACATTGCTATACTTGTTTTCTCCTTCTGCTATTTTCCAAAAGCTAACCTTCATACTTTAATGATGAAAAATACTTAACAATTCATATAACTTAGTGTTTATGTATCTAGCATTTCTTACTCTGCCAATTTACTAATGAGCCAAAGGTGGATTTTATGAATAATCAGTTTCTCCAGAGTGTTGTTAGCAAGAATAAGTAAGCTGGGAACCATAGATGACCTATCTAGTGATTGTTGTGAAGATCAAGAGGAAGTATCTGAAACTTAATAAATTGAAAACATAGAATTTCTTTCCTTCCCAGCCATTTGAAGCTGTTTGCATGTTTACAGAAGCACCTGCATGAATCTGGATATTTTATTACTTAATAACTTCATGACTGATGATTGGAAGAGGTCTTCAAAAATAACCCTGAAGTATGTTCCATGTGATTTAATCCTGGTATGTGAAATATACATGTAACTATCAGTCTCCAGTCTGTGCAACATTGGATTTCTATCACAGGTTTTGAAATATTGGGTGCACCTTTGTCTATTTTTAAGTATCTGTGTGTAAAATTCTATGGCTTGTATTCTGTCACACTTCTCCTCTGTGTCCATGATGGTCACCACTAATCAAACTAAGACATTTCTAGTTTAGTCTATACAGGGTCTCAGGAAAGCTTTTAACACAAATCATGGAGCAATTTATTAAATGATTTGAATCAGCATAAGAGAAGCAACACATCTGCCATTTCCTCCTAATGACAGAGTCCCATGATGTCATTCTAAGCTGCAGTTCCAGCAGAGAGTTAAGTTGTAGGAGAGGACTAAAGAGTCAGAAAGAAGACAAACAATGTTCCTGTTAGCATCTGCTGAGCCCGTTCTTTGTCATAAACACTTATTCTTCATTACCTCAGCATGGTGATTTACAAGAACATAAATTACCACGTTTTGGAAATTTGTCAATATGATACTTCAATAATAAAATATTCAGATTCATGCAGGTGCTTCTGTAAACATGACAACAGCATTTATCCTTCAAATGGCTGGGAAGGAAAGAAGATAGAGAATGACAGCTGACAGTTTCCTTTAACCTGCAGAGAAATATGACAGCACCTCTCCTTGCACTTATGGGAAAGTTAATTAACTTTCAGTGCAGAAATTATAGGAAGAAAGGAAAATGGATCAATGTAGAATTTATGTGGAAGTAGCAGGAAATCTGGGTACGATCCTTTCTATGAAGTGTATGTAAAAGGGAACATTCCGTCAGTGTACCCCTCTAATAAAATAAATAGCTCTGAATTAAAATATCATGTTTAAAGTACAGAAATGAAAGTCATGAATGAGTAGTGAAAGGGTATCTCTCATCTTCCTTCATGAAAGGCAGCATAGAACAGTCCAGGATTGTGCCTTCCCCAGGACTCTTTAGTGCAACACTCACTCTGGCAGCTCAGGCACCTTGCCCCATGAGAATTAACAAAGCTGAACAGTGGGAAAGGTTACAGGCAGATCAGTAACAGTCCTATGACTGGTACTAGGGATGGAAACCAGGGGCATTCTACCTCAAAGCTACATCCCAAGCCCTATTTTTTATTCTTTATTTTGAAATAGGGTCTCAATGAGTTGCAAAGGGCCTCACTAAGTAGTAGCTGAGGCTGTTGGTGAACCGTAATCCTCCTGTCTCAGCCACCCAAATGCTGGGATTACTAGTGTGCACCACTATGCTCAGCTTTTAGTCTATTTTTAACAGCTTACCAAGATTAATTGTTGTTGTTGTTGTTGTTGTTGTTGTTGTTGTTGTTGTTGCTGTTGCTATTTTACCATCTCTAGCCTTTGAACCTTAATCCTGCTTCTCAGAGAGAGAGCGAGAAAATGATATTCTTCAAATCTCAATTAGCAAAAAAGCCCAAGCACAAGACTGACATGGTGTGGTAGCCAGTGCCTTCTCGGGCCACCAGCCCAGACCACAGTTTCCGGTTCTGGTGCTGCAGCCCCAAGAAATCCCGATCCATAATCCATGAACTTGAAGTGCAGAAAGTGGCGGCAGAGCTCCAACATCTCAAGTGACCAGCACCATGCTTAAGGGATGCAGGAAAGATCCAAAAGCCTCCGTGCTCACGAAATGCAGCAACTGCAGAGGTACACTGTGCCCTCCAGAGACCCAGCCCACAGGACAGCAAGGTAACCATGTTGCAGTACTCTTTACTCAGCAGAAGACTGCGCAGAGCAGCCATGGAACTCCAGTGAGCTAAGACCTGGTGGCCTATCACAGAGGTAGTCCAGTTGGAACCATCAGAAAAACAAGGAAGGCCCATAGTATTCAAGGCATGGTGCCTGCACAGGGTCACAGGGGGTCACACCAAGACTACACTGGATGCCCTCTGCTGTTGTGGGTAGGGATGCACAAGTCCAGGGTGGGGAGGCACAGAGAACAGAGCTTGAGATCTCAGAGCCAGAAACAGAGAGTGTGGAGACCAGGGCAAGAGGGCCTGGAGCACAGGGCTGGAAAGCACAGAGCCCAAGGTGGGGAAACAGAACCCTGAGCTTGTGGGGAACTCATTTACAGTGACACGCGATGCCCTAACATCTAAACACAAAGCTGTCAGAGGGGAGAGAGGGGCACAAATACTCATTAGGTTTTTCCAAAAGCTGAAAAAAAGTTATGGAGCATATGAGAGACATTGGAATATACTCCAGAATCTACCACAGTGAACAGACATACGAATATAAGGGCTCGGGCTCAATATATATGTAAATAAGCCGGACTGCTTTGGGACTGCTTTTTTATTTTTTCTTATTTATTTTTTTCTTGGTTTGTTTTTAGTCATTTATTTATAGTTATTAGTTTTTATAACCTGTTTTGTTACTTTATGCATTTGTTTGCACCTTCCCCTGTTTCTTTTACAAATATCATCAAGTCTAGCCTATCTACTGTCTCCTCTCAAAACTTTATTTTCCCTTACTGTATCTCCTTGTTTTAAATTCAAGCTATTTCATATCTCTATACCAAAATACTCTACTAAATACAAGAATCCTACTATCTAATTGTCTCTCATTCTCTACCAGATACTACCTTATTATACTTAAATTCTTACTCAGCTTAATCATATCCTCTACTTTACCCAACTTCTGTATCCATCACCCCAGATCCCCTTACCCAAACCTCAACATTGAAAAAAGCACTGCTTACCCATGCATGAATCTGCTCTCACCTCTAAATTCCTATTGCTAAGATTGGATCTGACCGATTAACCACAGAATCACATACAAAAAAGAAGATCCCAAGACATCAGAAAAACAAGCCAGAGAATCCTGAAAATATGAGAACTAGGAACAGTGAGGAAATATAGGAAATCACGAATACTGATCTACAAAAAATGCCAAAGAAGAATTCTGAATCCTGATATTCAATATAATTAAAGGCCTCACAGAAAATGTACAGGAAATGAAAGAGAAATGGAGACATTAAGAAAATATCAGAAAGATGTCTGGAATGAAGTGAAAAAGTCAATAAATAAAATGAAGACAGCAATAGAAAGAAATTCTGGAGGATTAGATGAAATGGAAAATAGAATATCAGTGTTAGGAGACAATTCATTCAAAATTGAAAGCACAGTCAACAGCATTCAGAAGTCATTACAGCAACAAAACCTAAACATCCAACAACTATCAGACAGCATGAAATGTCCTAACTTATGGATAAAAGGCATTGAAGAAGGGATAGAGGTATATACCAAGGGATAGAGGTACAGAATCATAATCTCTTCAGAGAAATAACTTTAGAGAGTTTTCAAGATATGGAAAGAATTGGACATACACATACAGGCAACATACAGAACACCATTAAGACAAGATCAAAGAAGGACATCACCATGCTATGTAAAAATCAAAATGACAAACATAGAAGCTAAGGAAAGAATTTTAAAAGCAGTAAGAACAAAATAATGGGTGACATACAGGAGCAATACAATAACAATCATCCCAGACTTTACAAATCATGCCAAGAATGTCAGGGGAGACTGGTATGATGTAATCCAGACCCTTGCAGAAAAGAAATTCCAACCAAAACTGCTATATCCAGCAAGATTATTATTCAAAACTGATGAAGGCACAAAAGTGTTTCAAGATAAGCAGAATCTCAAAAATTCATGAATATAAAGCCAACACTAGAGAAAATACTTAAGGAAATAAACCATAAAGAAGAAAAAAGAAGCAAATTTCAGAACCAGAGAAGAGATGAAGCTGATCAGCGGGACAACTAAGCAAAGAAGAAATAACATATCAAACAAGATAGAACCCAAAGTTTTAGAAAACAAAAATTATAATTCACTAATAACCCTGAATATCAAAGGACTTAACTCACCAATTAAAAGACATAGAATGGAAATGTAAATTAAAAACATAATCCAAAAATATTCTGCTTGCAAAACAGTCACCTTATAGCTGGGCTAGGTGGTGCACACTTGTAATCCCTGTGCTTGGGAGGTTGAGATAGGAGGATAGCACAGGTTTGAAGCCAGCCTCAGCTACTTAGTTGAAGCCAGTCTCAGCAACTTCATGAGACCCTGTTTCCAAATAAAATATAAAATAGGTCTGGGAGTATAGCCTGGAGGTAGAAAGCTTCTGGGTTCCACCCCCAGTATCACCAAAATAAATAAATAAATAAATAAATAAATAAATATCACCTTACAGTAAGGATATTCATAGGCTGAAAGTAAAAGGATGGAAAAAGAAATATCATGCTAATGGAGATCAAAAAGAAGCAGGGGTAGCAACACTGATATCCAACAAAACAGACTTTCAAATTATACTACAGAGCAATAGTACTAAAAACAGCATGGTATTGGCACAACAACAGGCATACTGACCAGGGGAACAGAAGGTACAGAAGCAAACTCACACACCTATAGTAAATTGATCTTTGCAAAGGGGCCAAACTCATACACTGGAGAAAAGATAGCCTTTTCAACAAATGGTGCTGGGAGAACTGGCTATCCATTTGTAGAAAGATAAAACTAAATCCTAACCTCTCACTGTGCACAGGAACCAACTTGAGTAGATCAAAGACTTCAAAATTAGACTAGAGACTGTGAAGCTATTAGAGGACGGCCTAGGCTCAACACTCCAACATACAGGCACAGGCAGTAACTTTCTCAAAAAGGCCTCTAAAGTGCAGGAAATTAAAGCAAGAATTAACAAGTGGGATGACATCAAACTAAAAAGCTTCTGCTCATCAAAAGAAAGCATCAAGAACCTAAATTGAAAGCCTACAGAATCAGTAAAGATCTTTGCCAGCCCCTACTCTTATAGATGACCACTATCCAGAATATAAAAAGAACTCAAAAGACTCTATACTAACAAAACGAATAACCCAATCAAGAAATGGGCAACTTAATTGAATAGACACTTCACAAAAGAGATAAAAATGGCCAATAGATACATGAAAACATGTTCAACATCATTATCTATCAGGAAGATGCAAATCGAAACTACCCTGAGATTCCATCTAACCCCAGTCAGAGCGGCAAGCATAAAGAAATCAAAGAACAAATGCCAGTGAGGATGTGGGGAAAGAGGAACTCTTTTACACTGTTGGTGGGAGTGCAAACTAGTTCAGCTGCAATGGAGATCACTGTGGAGATTCCTTAGAAAACTGGGAATGGATCCACTATATGATCCAGCTCTACCACTCCTGACTATCTTCCCAAAGAAGTTGAAATCAGAGAACTACAGTAACATATACATACCCATGTTCATAGCAGCACAATTCTTAGTAGCCAAACTATGGAACCAACCTAGATCTCCATCAACAGATGAATGGATTGCAAAATTATGAGAAATACAATGGAATTCTACTCATCCATATAGAAGAGCAAAATTATGTCATTCACAAGAAGATGGAAAGACCTGGAAAACATTATGTTAAGTGAGATCAGTCAAGCACAGAAAGAGAAGGGGCATGTTTTCTCTAATATGCCCAAACTAGGGAGTATTAGGGATACCAGAGGGACTCCAAATAATGGAGGTGAAAGCTCAGCAAAGCTAAAAAGGAAGGGTAGGAGAGGAAGAAGTTTGATGTTGATTAATGGAGGAGATATATACAAATATGTGTATAAGTGTGAATGTAGCACGGTCAACCTGGACACTCATTGTTGGGAGTGAGAGAAAGTAGAAGTGGGGGGGGGTTGGGGGCACCAAGCACTGTGTGAATGTTTACCATTTTCAATATGATCCACCTAAAATTAAAATTAAAACATAAAAATTTGCCAGCCAAAAAAAAGAAAAGAACATATCTCAAATAGCATGTCTGTACTGTTTCCACAGCTTCTGATTCGGAGCATTAGGACACAAGTTAACATTTTTTCCCGTTGTCACTATCAGTTCAATCTCTCTTTCCAAGGTAAGAATTAGCCTAAGACAAGTAGAGATGCTTTCCACGGAGACATAGTCTTTTAAGCCTCCACTTCTTGATCATGACTACTTGTTGGAAGCATCATAGACGGCACCTTGGACTGACTCATCTGAGTTACACAGTACCGGCTGAGTAGATAAATTGCAAGGAACTTGATGGTATCACTAAGAGTGTAGACATTGATTTCTTTTCCATCTACCAGTAATATTTAACCCTTTTTTACTCTAAGCTTGTGCCATGACTCCCCTGCTGCTTTTCCTTACATTGAGTGACAATTTGTTGGCTCATATGTTCAATTGTTTTATGATGATTTGTTTAAACCTTCAATAAAAGAAAAGTGCTGGCTGTAGGAGGACAGGAGAATTACCTGCCTCCTCTCTAACTGCCCTAAATATTAAAAAGAATAATTTTGGGCTTAGAGTCGATCATGTAAGGAGCTTCTAATCAGCAAGCAGCATCCACAGCAATCAGTCTGACACACCTACTCTTATTGACATAATGATTAATACTTACAATGGCTGTAATACATGCATTATATGTTTCTATTTTATGAGTGAGAAAATCTCACAGTGGTTATATAAAAAAGCAAATACTAAGTAGCTGGTAAGGGGAAAAAGTGAAACTTTAAATCAAGTTTGTCTTTCTCAGAGTCAAAAATTCTTTTCAGCACATCAAAGTGCCTTGTCTTCCCACTAAACAGAACCTGCTATCCTCAGATCCCTTGCTTAATTTTCACCAGTGAGATAAGTAATTGAATAAAGTTATTATTTCTTCCTAAGCCAATGTAAGTCTCACACTCCCTTCTCTGATATATAATAATATGTAAGTCTTTCTGTTGGGTAGGAAGTTTAAGATTAAAGAATGTCTTGGATGTCAAATAAACATATATTTGACATAGAATATTGCCTTTATAACAGTTTTTCAACCTGTTGTTTATTATTTCCATCTCAAGTTGGCTACTCAACTTCACCCAGTTTTATTCCATTGAGTAACCTCCAGTGCAAAATTCACAATATTTTATAAAAACGTCAAGGTGAATTTAGAGAATGAGATGACCTGGGGCCTGAGAACAGAATCTTAAACAGTGCTATAATAGAAATTTGTTGATAAATTGATCATTAAGTTCTTACCCATAGACTTTCATGTCACTACCAATTCAACTAATAATCACAATCAGAGTGAGTACTTTCCCTATTATAAATCCTGCACTAACCACTGTTCATGCATTATTTAATGTAATACCTACGTAAGTCTAAATGTGGGATAATCACATTTTAAAGATGAGAAAACTAAAACTCATAGAGGAAAAGAAGTTTAACATCACAAATTTTGCAGGTACCAAACTGGATACTCTACCAAAGACTGCAAAGCCATTATTCTAATCCCATTTTTCCTCCAGGAATCATAGTTCCCATAAATTAATCCAGCAATTATTGTTCTCTTTCCTGTCTTAACCCAAGACATCACTAGGGTATGGCAAACCAGCTGTCTTATTTTGGTCTTGCGATTCTTTGGGAAATAATGGGCTGTAAGAAATGAGAAGGGAGGGGAATGAAGTTGTTCTCTCAGTTGTTGCCAGACTCATTTAACTAGTAGCAATTTCCAGGTTCTCAGCCATCTCCTCACTTGAAGGTGTATGACAGACAGACCTTTAATAAATACTGACTCTCAACTTCTGTATATTACTAAACAGGAACTGCAAGTTTCTATTTTGTAGTATATTTTAATTTTTCTTCTTCAAATGTATTGATACTGATTTTAAGTTTTATTTCTCCTGACTATTGCTTTGGTAAGTATGGTTCTCAAACCAGCAGCATTGGTATCACCCAGAGGTCTGATATAAATGAAGAACATTAGCACAAATCAGGGATACTAAATAAGGATGTGATACTTAATAAGGTCCCCTTGGGATTCAGTGTCCATTGGAGTTTGGGGGCACTGCTCATAGGCTTATGCACCATTAGGATTTCCTGTTTACCATGTATCCTCCCTTATTTGTTAATAGGTGTCTTTTCTAACCATCTTCTTTTCTCTCCTCTTTTCCTTCTGTGCAGCAGAACGAGAGGCAAGAGGAGCAAATGACTTATTTTCATATATGATTTCATAACAAACATCTGTCTCAAACCTTGGTACTTATAATAAGAAGAAATCAATGTAACATTATAGAATTTCTCATTTCAGGTCAAAATATTGCTTTTTCTGATCTTGAAAAATGAAGTCTCAGTATCTGTCTTCTACCACACATCTTAAAGCTTTCATGTTAATCTGCAGAGATTCTTCCAATGCTTAATCTAACTTATTTCGGGCGCATGGCTGGGACATCTGAGCTCACTCCAGTCTCAGCTGTTATGAAGGACTGCTGTCTACCATTTATTCCCTGTAAGCTTCTTTCAATTAAGTTATTTCCTCATTTTTAGTTCCCTCTAGACTGTGAACTGTTTTAAATAATCAATTGTCTATAGCCTCTCTTGAGATCCACATTGCTACCGTTTAGTGCATGTAGTGGCTCCTTCTAACATATCACTTTGGAAACACATGAAGACAAATTGGCCCAGCAATAGGAACCTTCCATCCATGTTCCCATCTTTAGTTCTATTATACAAATTCCTGTTGTGACTTCCAAATAGCTACCTACAATAAGGTCAGGCAAAACTCAGCCCCAAACTTGTCATAATAAAAGTGTTTACAGCTAGCCGGGCATGGTGGTGCACACCTATAATCCCTGTACTTGGGAAGCTGAAACAGTAAGATCACAGATTCTAAAACAGCCTTCAAGACCTCATTTCAAAATAAAAATAGAAAATAAAATAGGGCTGATGTTTTATCTCAGAGGAAGCATGCCCTGGGCTCAATCTCTAATACCACCAAAAATAAAGAAGTAAATGATAATGTTAACTAGAAAGCTTATTTGTGCATTTGTGACACATGCACAGCTTATTTTGTTCCTCCCTACACATAACTTGGCTGAGAATAATAAGGGATTTTTCTCATTATAAATTTCAGTTTACTTCCTTTCACTGTATTTCCTTAAACCCTTAAACATAATGATTTATTTATTTATTTTATTTCCTTAAACATAATGATCATCAGAAACCAGAGGCAAAGAAGAAAAGCTTCCTCCTGTGTAAGGTGTGAAGCAGGAAATGCCCTCTTTGACTATGGAATTAGGAATTTAGAGTACCATTCAGATATATGTATATACATCTATCTTCTATCTATCTATCATCTCCCTATCATCTATATATCTGTGTGTTATATCTCTGAATATATGCATGATTCATTAATAAGATAATTGGCAGAATTACCTATCCCTTGATCATCTTCCCAATTCAAAAGATCCTCTCTCCAAAGGCTTATTTTTTGAAATAAAAAATAATGGAGCTAGAATTATACAAAACTGCTTAGATGAATAATTAATAAAGAATAGAGGAAAATAAAAAAAAGGAATGTAGCATTTGTGCCCTTGAAAGCATCCACTGCAAATATGTGATATTTAAGTATCACTTTCCAGCTTCCATTACTTTAATCTCTAAATTGGTCAAAGTGGAATAGCATTCATTTTAGATGTTTCTACATAAATAGAAGTCTTTTCTTGCTTTACCTTTTACTTAGTTTATTTAATAATTTGAAAGTTACCCTTTATAACACAGAAAAAGAAAACTAATATATTGATTTGAAATTAATTTGACAAAACAATTCTTACCAAATGAAGAAAGAAATAAGTACACCCATGAAATTTTTCCAGATCCTCAATTAGAAGAGCCCTGACTTGTACTTTAACTTTGTCTCTCTCATTTATTTAAATTTTAAAATCAAGATTGTCTTGATTACAGTGATATAAAACTAACTTCAAACAAGTTCCTAGGACCTTAAGTTAAAACAAACAAACAAATAAGCTTGGAAATGCCTTTTGGAAAGGATAAATTTGGGGATTAAAGAAAACCATTAAGATTCTCCCTTTTCTAATACTTTTCCCCTACTAATGAAATATATATCTAGAAACTGTAAACTTAAGGACTATGTGCTTTTATACCTATACTATTGCCTGGTCACCTGTAAAATCAGGATACTATCAACCACATAGTGTTTTTAGGAGATAGTTACAAAACAGTCTCCAACACACATAAAACTTAAATATGTCATAAATAAAGAACATATCTTCCCAGATTAATCCCTTTACTTTTAACTCCATCTTCCTAGTATCAAAATATGATATACAGATATAATTGAAAAATGCACAATGTGGATCATTTCTCACCTTAATGTCATTTCCAGATACTGTCCTTTCCTAATCCTACTATGCCTCCTTTCATCAATTCATAACTCTTCTTTACCCTCTAAATGACTGAGATTTATGAATAATAAATGATAGGTGTCCATGTGTTATTGAACTTTTTTTTATTAGACAACCACTGGAGGGCAGACACCTGCAGGGAAGATACCTCACCAAATTCAAGGACCCATCCTGCACTCACCTTCTACAAGCTATGCCTGTTAAGTGTTGGAATCGGATACTTGAGGTTTGCATGAATAGTACCTATTATCTTTGATATAGTAAAAAAATAGTAAAAATAAAAATAACCTCATATGACTGCTATGACAAAAACTTAAGGTCAGGTAGAAAATATTTATATAAATTTTTCTCATAATGACAGAGACCAATTTTATTTTCTTTTGTTGTTGATGTATTTGGGATCAAACCCAGGGGCATTCTACCTCTAAGGTACACTCCCAGTCCTATTTTATTTTTTTTATTTTAAAACATTGTCTCACTAAGTTGCAGAGGGTCTTGTTAAATGGCCAAGGCAGCCCTTCAGTCTTCGATCTTCCTGTCTCTGAGTCCCAAGTACTGGGATTATTGGTGTATAATACCACACCTGGCTCCAAAGTTTCATGTTATTGCTATTGTTTTGGTTTCCACCACCATGGTCTTATAATGTTTGACATTGAATACAAGAGGGCAATAATCTCTTCATACGGTACTATGGTGCTATGGTTAGTCCACCCTACATTTATGCTCTATTTCTTTTGCCATTTTCCTTATGATTGCATATTAAAATACTATCATAAATACTTGTGAAATGTCCTCCCTCAGAGAATAGAATGTTAAGGTTTGAGGCTTAATTTTTTTAATTTTTGGTTTTGTACTGGAGGGTTGAAGTTAGTGGTGTTCTACCCCTGAAGTACACCTCCAGGCCTATTTTTTATTATTTTGGGGGGTACTAGGGATGGAATCCAGGAGTATTCTACCTCCAAGCTATACTCCCAGCCCTATTTTTTATTCTTTATTTTGAAATAGGGTTTCACTGAGTTGCAAAGAGCCTTACTAAGTATCTGGGACCATCCATGAATCACAATCCTCCTGTCCAAGCTTACTCCCAAATGCTTGGATTACAAGTGTGTGTTACCATACCCTGTTTATTTTTTATTTTGAAATAGGGTCTTGATAAGTTTCTGAAAGTCTATTAACTATCTGAGACTGGCCTCAAACCTACCATCCTCTTGCCTGAGACTCACAGATTCAATATGGACTGTAATGTCTGGCTGAGATTTACCTTATAAATATATAACTCAAGATCACTTGAAAATATATTAAATAAACATACACAAGTAGTATACATTATGAAAATTATTCCTAGAAGCCTTCCTTCTGCTTCTGGTCTCTGACAGTTCAAAGTGCAGGGTGGAGTAGAAAAGGGAAATGAAGAAAAGTCCAAAATCATTGAACAAATATAGAAAATGTTGCTTTTCTCTGCATGGTTCTTTGGAGAAATAGCAAACTCCACCATTTGGTAAGAAAATAAAACTCAGAAATAAAAATAACTTTGTTGTCAAAAGTTTGGTGGGAGAAAAAATAAAGTAAATATTCCTTGCATCAAATATTCTTTTCTAATTAAGGGCATCCGCACAGAGGTGCTTCTATATCCTGGACCATTTATTTGCCTATTACTGTGAGCAAATATTTCTAAAATGTAATGAGTCAGTGGAATTTCAATCCTGGAAACATGGGAATAATTGGAAAAAATCGAACAGAGAAATAGAAGACAGAGCAACAATGGTTCTTAATAAGGAAGGTTTAAAACAAAAGAACATTCAAGAAAAGCATTTTGAAATTTGAAGCCCTGATTTTAGCAACCTTATTATGAACAAATCCTGGAAAGATTTCTATTGAATAGAAGTAAAATATAAGGGAGGCTACAAATGTGCACAGGGATATATATGGATGCAGGGAAAACATAAAATGAAAAAGGATATCCTTGCTCTGCTGCTCAATTTGATAATACACCTCATAAAGTCTCCTTCATGACGTTCATAAAGGAATGGAAACAGTGCAGTTGGTAAAAGACATATACTTTATATCAGACCCAACTGATTTTAAGAACTAGATTCTATCATTTCCTAGTTGTGCATCCTTCTTCATTTAATTTTCCTCATTTGTAAGATTGAGATAGTATTGGTACCTTTAATTTTATAGTTATATGAGAAACTGTATCCAATTAGCATAGTACCAAATTAGCATCATGTAAGATACATAAAATGCCCTGAATGTTAGTAATGATGTTGACGATGCCTAACTTTGCACTTATAAGAGTCCTCTGTCTCTAAGGCAAAATATTTGGATGCATGGAAACATTAAAGAGGCTCTTTAAGGCCAGGCATGGTGGCACATGCTTCTAATCCCAGTGCTTGTGAGGCAGAGACAGGAGTATCACTGGTTTTCAGCCAGCCTTGACTACTTAGTGAAGCTATACACAATTTAGTGAGACTATGTTTCAAAAAATAAAAAATAATACAAAGTAGGGCTAAGGGTATAGCTTAGAGGAAGAGTGTCCCCGAGTTCAACCCCAATTATTGCAAAAAAGGGTCTTTAATATCTTAAAATAGTTAAGACTTTATTGAGTAGTCATCTGTAATCTATCAGAAAACATTCACAGCAAGATGTAGGAACACAGAGTTTCAAGATTAACTAATGTTAAAATTTAAATAAAAGAAATCACAGCCAAGCACCTTCCTTTTGTAAGTGTGGAAATTGGGGATCACAATCTAGTTAGCAGCATCTTAGTGTGACTCTAGAATTTTGGTCCAGGACCCCTTGAACTGTAACACATTGGAAACTGTACAATTGCCTACCATAGACCTAATTCATGGTGACACGCTCTCCAAGAGAATGATAATAGAGTTAGCACCATAAAGACCCAAGTGGAGCCAATACTGATAAACAGAAGAGGAAAAATGACCAATGTGTGAATAAGCAATAAGGATTCTAATGTGTTCTTTTCCTGCTCCAAAGAATGAAGAGCACAGAGCTGGACACACCACTGCCCCAGAGAGCACATGATTCTCCCTAGTTATTCATTAAACATGACAAATATCTCACAGTGTGTCCACAATATACTATTTCATAATGTGTACTTTTAACTCTTCCAAGATAAAGTTCCCTGCTGTGGAATGGAGCACTAGCTAATAACCATAGGCAAAATGATAGTATTAGAAAATTAACAGTCTACATGATCACCAGTTTAATAGACACATTAAGCAAGGATCACACCAGGACCATGAAAGGAACTGATGCAAGTTTGAGGGGAAAAAGATGCTGGCTCTTTTGGGTCTTGTCACCTGTACTTTTTTGTACCATCTGCAGTGTGATCAAGAGACAACACTTACACGGTGAACACCCAGGATCTGAGCCACAGCCTGGGGCTACTCAGAAATTTAAACTCACCACTGCGGTTAAGAACTGTGTGGCAGCCAAGACAACTTTATCTTTAATAGCAGCTTTGACAAAGAATTTTGCCATTTCTATGATATGAATCTGGGCAGAAATGCCTGGACCAGTCAAGGTTATCTAAGAGTATTTGCAATAAGCAGCTGAGTAACTGGAATGCATCCTGAATTCTACCCTTCCCTGGGACCCAACTAGAGGTGTAGCAGTAGTGTTTTGGCCTCGGACAAAATATAGTTGAGATTTTATGCTCTTCTTCCCTGATAAAATATAAGTACCTAACCTGCATATATTCAACAGCTTGTCCCTCCCTTCTCAAGCTCTACTCTGTCAGTTTTGTCCGAATAGCCCCACGATGAAAGCAGCAGCCTTCCAGTCCAAGCCTGATTCTCTGTTTACTGTGTATTTTCTCTGTACCTGACAAAACATGGCAGGGAGATTCTGCTCACCTCTGTGGGCCTCCCATCCTGCCTTAATCCACACCCACAAATCCAAACAGAGTGAAAGGATATTGATGAAGTGAATGACTTTCCAAGAATGACAGCCCCGGAGGAAAACAGAAATAAGGCATAGTAAGCAATCAGGAAATGTCAGCCGACCTTAGAGAAACCCTTCAAACACGCCCGAGCACCGAGACAAACATCAAAACTAATGGAGTGTTTGTAAAGAGATGTGTGCTTGCCTGGAAACGGGGAGTAGGAAATGAAGTGAGAAGCCAAGCAGAGGGCTGTGCATGTTATTTAGAGGCTGACAGCATGGTAGGGGAAGAAGACAACTCATGAGCTCCAGTCTGTATAAAGGCTCGCAGGCGAAGCAGAGATGGAGTGGACTGCATTCGTCTCCCTGCTGGTTACTGTCCCACATCCTCGCCATTATTTTCTTAGCAAATTTTTAAGGTGGAGAGTTATAGTTCCCACCTGATTATAAGGCATTCCGGTGTCAATCAGAAATGACCATTGAGAATGTCACAAACTCTGGGCACAGTACCCGACCCAGGCTTAGTCACAGGACCCAAGCCAGAACAACCTGAGTCATTGAGGCACGATTCTAGATCTTTTATTGAAACTCTCAGAGAATTGAAGACCTGTTTTTGCTGACCTTAAGAAGTGGTCCTCTGCTAGGCAGAGGCTAAATATGCATAAAAGGATGGATGGACAGATAGATGTTAGATAGATGATTTACAGATGATAGATGTTAGATAGATGATAGACAGATGATAGATAGATGATAGAGAGATGATAGATAGATGATGGACAGATGATAGATAGAGTTAGGAAGGCTTAAAGATAATATATTCTCTGTGCCAAGCTGCTGGGGAATAATGCTAAGTGAAAGGATATACTAGGGGAACAACTTAAACTTTTCCAAGATTGAAAGGAAGAGTTTTATACCTAATCCTTTGATTTGATTTCTGGCCCAAGCCATGTTTCACTTGACATTGTTTTTCTTTCTAGGAACAGTAAAAACAGACAGTTTTCTAATCAGTCATGCCCTATTCCTTGTATAGATTTTAGACATTGCTTGCAAACTCAACAGTTTCTTTCTTCTTTATTTCACTTCTCTCCTCCAACTTTTTAGAAGCAGCAAAATGAATCCAAGTGGAACTCATAACATTCTGTCCGGAAATCATCTTTCCAGGGCTCACAAATTCATTATGTAAATTTTCATCTTCCAGGTACCACAAGTGATAGTTCCACTTACATAATTTGAGTTGTCATTTTCGTCTTGCTCAGAATTACCTTTTCCTCACCATCTTCCTAATTTTATTAGACCAATTTTTCATCCTCTTTTACAGGCTTAGTTAATATTTTTACTGGATTTAGTTCAAATCTGGATTTAATTTCTAAACATAGTGGGTCATCCCTCTAGCTGAGGACACAGGCTACAAAGAGGGCCATTTCAATGAATTAAATTTAATTTACAACATGCTAATCGAGTAGAAGAATTTTAACATTGCTTCAAACAGCTATTATTCTGACCCATATTTATTCTTTTTCCTTGTTTCCCACAAGGATCATACCAACAGTAATGAAGCAGAAAAATTATTCATGTTAAGTTATTAATGTGTTCCATAATGGGTTATAAACTTGTACTTCTTCATTGCTCATGCACTTTTGATAACCTTGACAAATTTTAGACCTCTTTAATTTAAAATAGAGCAGTTTGGGTCCTTCAAGTAACGGTGGGAATAATTACCCTATCTATCATTACAATGGTACAATACATTCATTAATCTAAAAAACATTGCACAAAAAGTGATTTTTTAAATCTCCTCTAAGCAGTTTTAAAAAAGAAAAGGGATATCTTCAGAGGGTTCCAAATCTAGACTTAAGGGAATTATTTCTATAAGCTGTCACAATTATAGTAGCAAGATTTAGCGACAGAGATGCTATGGCCAGTATGTCTTCCTTGGCATGATTAAGGCTGGCTTAAGACAGAGACTGCATGTAAGTAAATCAAAGACATTGCCATTGGGGTAGGACATGTGTTGCTGCCTATGGGGCACAGGATTCCTTTTCTCATCAACTCAATGCAGTTCTGTAGAGTTGTTCATTCTTTTATTATCATTGGCACCATCAGCTATTTGCTAAGCAGCTGGGTCATTTTTTGTACCTCTTCCTATAAGAAATAGCAGAGAAAATTGTATCTACTGTTTCCTGATAAGTTCCACCCATGGTCCTGTTTTTGCTTTGTTAGGTAGAATAGCAATTTATGAAGATTGTTTACTTCTCCAAATGCATTTTGGATCGATATTCAAATATACCAGAGCAAAGTGAAACACTTTTGCAATGAGAATATTAAATTTATCAATCAGAATTTACCCTAATTAGGCTATTTATTTGTTGAGCTCATGTTTCTATACGTAAAAAATAGTTTAAAATTCAAGAATAGCATCTTAGATGGAGTTATCTGTGGCGGGAAAGATGAGGCATTTCAAAGTTTGTGTGTAATTGTTTTTGTGGAATAGATAATCCGTGCAGTAAAATCAACAAGAACTAGGGAGGCTGAGACAGGAGAACTGCAGGTTTGAAGTCAGCCTCAGCAATTTTGCAAGACCCTTTTTCAAAATAAAAAGGGGGGGGGAATGGGGGGTTTAACTCAGAGGCAGGATGTCTTTAGGTTTAATCTCAGGTAGGAAGAAAGGAAGGAGAAAGAGAAGAAAGGAGGGAGAAAGAATAAAGGAAAGGAAGGAGAGAAAAAATCAAATGAGAGTAATTAACTATGATGGGAATAGAAATGCATATCAATGTTATCTCCCACTTGTAGCTAGTGACCATCACTCATTGTAATAATTCTCTATTTTTGTGTAATGAATCATTACAATGATTGAATGAATGAATGAATGAATAGCCTCTGACTGAGTAGAAGATGGCTCAGCTAAAAAAACTGGTTTTTTCCCCCCAGCCTGGTTTCTTATTCTTCATAAAGATAGGGTGTACTTGTTCAAAGGATGGTAGTGGTGAAGTTTATATGAAGAAATAGGATCTACAAGCCTCTTAAGTTCAGAACTTAAAACAAGATTGTTTTCACCACAACCCATCAGCCAAGTTAAGTACATGCCAACACATATTTAAATAATGGAAAAGATACAATAGCCCTTTATGCAAACTCTAATATAGCTAAAAGCTATATTAGAAATGAGGAAGCCACCTGTGAGCCCAGTCCTCTGAACAGTAACTCCTAATTTCTCCACAAAAACCAAATTGTTTGTTGATGATATGCAACAATATCAATGTTAACCTCTTCAGTTATGAATAGGACAACTAGTCTAACATAGGCTTATAAAACGATATATCCTACTTTAATAAATCCCAATCATTTGGTAAGTTAAAACTAAATAGAAATTATTTTATAAAAACTATCTAGAATGTTTTCTTCTAATTTCTAAAAAATGTATTGTCTAAGTCTTCTGTCGCCATATTCTTCCATAGTATTTATCTTCTGATATCACAA
Organism: Muscardinus avellanarius; assembly: GCF_963383645.1. NCBI lineage: Eukaryota > Metazoa > Chordata > Mammalia > Rodentia > Gliridae > Muscardinus > Muscardinus avellanarius. The sequence continues at coordinate 141,243,646 of NC_137789.1, forward strand.
AATCAATATATGTGTGTATATGACATATACACTTCATCAATTGTAATGTATGCTTTATATAAATTAATTTCTTTTGTCTATGAAATGTACAAAGAAGGAGTTATCATTCTTATTTTAAAATGCAAACATATGCAAGGCCGGGATCAGAGCCTGCTGTGAGGCAAGGCTGGTGCTGGGGCCTCTGAGGCTGGGATCAGAGCCTGCTGAGGGGTGAGGCCGGTGCCGGGGCCAGCAAGGCCGGGATGGGGGCCTGTCATGAGGCAAGGCTGGTGCTGGAGCCAGCGAGGCCTGGATCAGAGTTTTCCGGGTGGCCAGGCCAGTGCTGGGGCCTACAGGAGTGGGATCAGAACTTGCAATGCGGCATACACAGAGAAATATCACAGAAAATAAAAAAAACAGATGCTTTCCCTAATATGCAAAAACTAAGAAAAAATAGGTAATAGGAGGAGATCTAGTTGGAGAAAGGGCCCTATAAAGAGCAATTAAAGTGACCAATCAGAGGGGATGGGATAGGGGAGGATGTAATCTCTTTAAAACTCATGATGTACATAAATAAATATATCAAAGTTAATCACCAAATCAAGCATGGGATCAAGGGAGGGAGAGGGAATGGGATGGGGATTGGATAAAGGCTAATTGGATGATGTGTGCTTGTATATCCTCACAAGTCTTATAATTCATTGTGTTGTATGACTACAATGCACCAATAAATTATATATAAATATAAAAAATAAAAATAAAAACATATTTCAGAAAGCATTCATACCACAAAAAATGCAAACATATAACAACCACAAAAATTTAGCGACTTGATTTTCACATATAGTAAGTTGGGTTGGGGCTAAGATAAAAATCCAAATCTTAACCCAAACAAGTTGAGTTTATCCTTATCCTATGGCTAAGGCTAGAGACTCTTTTCTCATTTTCCCTGAGGTATTAGTAGTGACCTATTTAGAATCAAAATCCAACTCACCAAATCTGAAAATACTGCCTGTAGCATTTACAATATTTCAAAAATTTTAGAGTAACCAGGAAATAACACAGTAATGTACCATGGGAAGGAAATTATTTTCTGGTCTTCCAGGCACTTATTACTGAAACAATAGCACTTGAAGACTCTCTTAGCTTTCTTAGATTGAGAATGTACAGATATTATTAAGAACCAGGAAATTATCTTGCCTTACTAAAGCTGCAGGAATAATGATCCACTTCTTTACATTTATGGTCATATATCAATGAAATTGGCCACACCATTAGTGGTCACAGTGCCATTTTGCAACTGTATGAAAAAATAGGGTTAAAGTTAATGAGTTGTGCCCTATAACTACAGCCAACAGAGTAGAAGACAAGCTAAGATGAAATCTCAAAAACAAGTAAAAATGAATTTAGAAATTACAAAGAGAAAGTTCCTAAAGTTTAAGTAAATTTACAGAAATGAAATACAAATAAAAAGTGAGGTACTCATGTTTGGGAACAATTTAAAGAGAAGACCTGAGTCTTCATGAGTCAAGGTTATTAAAAGATAATAGTCTAACCAGAAAAATCATGTAGTCAATTTGTTTCAAATTCCTCACCAGCTATATTGCATAATGTGTGCTATTACCTAGGTAACACTTCTATGTAAGATACTATGTTAGGTTTCAGAAACATCAACATATTTTTGTTGTTAATCTTTGAGATGAATTCAGCATCCCAAATTTAAGAAAATTAGAAAGTATACAGATAGGATTTCATTCAGGTTTCAGGAAGGAAACTCTGATTCCAAAGCCTATTTTCATACTGGCCACATCTTACTTTTCTTACAGCACTTTCCTTCAGTATATCACAAGTCAGGCAATATCAGGAGTGCTGCATTCATGACTCATCACCATATTTTAAACGTGATAATGCACAAACCAATTAAAATAGTCTACATAAAAATATAAAATGGGTATCAGATGCTTTCCCTAATATGTGAAAGCTAAGGAGAAATGGGTCATAGGAGGAACTCAGATGAAAAAGGAAATCCTATAGAGGAGCAAACAAGACAACCTAAAGGAGGAGAAAAGAGGGTGGAAGAGAAAAATCTCTAAAACATACAATGTACTTAAACATATCGAAGTCAACCACTAAGCCAAGCAAGGGAGGGAGGGATGGGGAGGGAATGGAGTGGGAATTGGGTAGGGGTTAAATCAGTGATGTGTACATGTAGGTGCACACAAGTTTTTTACCCAAATATGATGTATGAATATAATGCACCAATAAATTTTTTTTAATAAATAAATAAAATAAAGGGAAGACTGAAAAATTCTGACAGGAAAATGAGTAATAATAATGATAGTAAAATAAAGTGAAATGCCTTTTAAAAGGAGCAATTTTGACCAGAGTAGAGAATTTACAGAGAATATATTCATCAGCCATTAACCGGGCATTAGTTATTAGTCATGTGCTTTTAGTCTACATTTTACTGGGATGTAATGTAAGGGCAAATAGGTGGTACCCTAAGGAGGCGAACATTTACTCACTCTAAGGAAAAGTATAATGTAGATAGTATAGATAAATCTATATGAATCTCTAGATATATCTAGTATGTTAGATTTGCCTACATATTTATTCTTTCTTTACTATAGGAATTAGTGTTTCAAAGTAAAGTCACTTTTTAAATTGTCCACTAGAGGTTAACAACATGATTCCAATGAATGAAAATGCTTGGTGATTAAAAGTACCTGTTCATATCTCTAACTCTATATATTGTTTTATGTGTGTATAAAATAAAACAGAAAGGTCAGAAGTAGATGGAGCCTTGTAAAACAAATACTTCTATTACTGAGAATGTTTAAATCAAAGCAAGAAAACTGTATGCCTACACCAAATATCAGGAATGATTTCAGAGAGCAAATAAAGGTATCTAAAATAAACAGTCATATATCCATCCATTCATTTATCTAAACAGACTAAGTTGTTACACCAAGAATCAGCAAATATTTTCTACAAAGAAGAGAGTTTTCTCAAGTTTGAAGACCATACATGGTCTGCATCATCTTTGGGGATTTATTGGAAGCCCTGAAGTTATTCTTAGCTCACGGGGCTGCGGTTGGGCAACTTCTTTTCATTTATTTTTATTTTTTGGTATTGGGGATGGAACCCAAGAGAGCATTCTACCTCCAAGCTACTCCCCAAGCCCTATTTTTTATTCTTTAGTTTGAAACAGAGTCTCACTAAGTTGCAGAGGACTTCACTAAGTAGCTGAGGCTATCCATGAAGCTGCGATTCTCCTATCTCAGCCTCCCAAGTACTAGGATTACACATGTGTGACACCACAGCTGGCTGGCCAAATTCTTCCTAAACAGTGTTACTCTTCTTGATCCAGGCACACAGGGACAGCCTGCCATCATCCCATCCAGAACTATGGATTCTTAACTTAGTCACTTTTTTTTGTAATCAGTTTTATACATTTCACTTTAGATCATTTATAAATAAATTTCTTCCTTAACTATTAGAGAAGTGGGGCTGTTTCACATAGTTAAGCCTCATTGTGCTATGTATACAGAATAACTTTCAAAATATGGGCAGGAGCTGGGCTCAGGTCCCCATACCTGTTATTCGAGTACTTGGGAGTCTGAGAGAGGAAGATGGCAGGTTTGAGGTCAGCTTCAGCAACTTAGCAAGGTCTTATTTCAAAGTAAAAAATAAAATAGGGCTGAAGGTGTACCACAGATGTAGAATTCCCCTAGTTCAGTCCCTGGTATCCCCCAATATATATAATAGGTCATCTCAAATCTAATATATCTACTGGAGAAAGAATATCAGCCCCACATTTACATTTTCATAATTGTCTTGTGTCTTTTTGTCCAAGTATTGATCATGTCTCACAGGCTGACCCGTCTCATTAAAAACCATGCAATGGACCTTGTTCCGCCTTTTTCTTCAGAGATCAACATTAAATGCATTAAATGTTGGTTTAACCTCGAGATATTGCTAGATTCAAGCATTCTTTGCTAAGGTCCTGTGATAATACCCAAGCAACTTCTGGCCTCTTCACTCCCCAGTACTACCCATTGTCCTTCCATTTTTTAGTAACTCTCTGTTGTAATCAGTCTAACCAATATAGGTGAAACCTACAGAAAAAGCTTCATCAAAATTCAAAAGTAGATTTGTCATTCCCAACAGAGAAGGCATTTTAGTTTCTTCACTCCTGACTAGTTAAAGTCAGACATTTTGACCCATAATTCAAAGCCACAGATGTCTTTCCTATTCCCATCTCTCAAGGTGCCCCTCCCAGGAAGAGACACTGATGTACCAACTGAGTAGCTTCTAGAACACCAGCATAATTTAGGAGCACTACAATCTATTTCAAATGAAAAGAAAGGGTACCCACCTGTGGTTCAAAAAAGTATTTTGCTAATCTATTTTACTAAGCTATTTGGGGAAGAGATAAGACTTCCAGAAAGCAAACAAAGTTATAAAGCATAATGGCTAAACTCCTTCTAATTATTTTATTGTTCTAAGACAGTATTATACATTTAAGGTTGAAGCAAACTACTAAAAATAATATGGACCAATCATTCTCACAGTAGTCCTCTCTCAGTAAAGATTACCATTAAAGGCACTTTAAATAGACTATTACCTGAGTTGAAAGGAACATTCAGATACTTACCTTTCCCAACACTTCCTTCCCTGTCTGGCCCTGGTCCTATAACATTGAAAATCTCACTTGGCCTAAATAAGCTGGGTCTTATTATTACCCTGTGCCTCTGCCAGGCTATTCCCTTTTCCCGGAAGTATTTAAATTCCTACATTCTCCACCCTCCACCCCCACCCCATAAGCACCCACAACAACATTATCTGTTTCATGCCCATAACATCTTTTCAAAAGAAAAGCATTCTCTAATGGCCCTGGGCAAGTTCTGCTCCTTTCTCTATAATCTGCACTCAGTTCATACCTTAATGATGTCACTTACCAAGTTGACATTAATGTAATTGTTTACAAGCCTATTTCCTCTAATAATCCATGAATGACTTAAGGGCAAGTAGAATTTCTTATTTATCTTGAATCCCCGTTTGCTAGCTCACTACCCATCACTGGGGATTTGCTCAGTAAATGTTTGTTGATTTAATTGAATGCATTCTTTGAGAGAGAGCCTGAATTGCATTACCTCTCAAATTGTATGAAATGGGTTCCAGTCCCAGCTGAGTCACTAGTCAGATGTTTAACCTTAGGCAATCACTCTACTTTTGAGGCTTGATGTTTTTGAAACAAATAAGAATACCAAGTTTTCTACTTAGTCCAGACAATTGTTTTAAGAAAAATAAAAAAGAATCATGTGTAGGAGAATACTATAAAAGTAGAAAACATTTTCTGTACTACATTTTTCTCTCCTATTTTCAGTGAGTATAATAACAAAAATTCATATAACCGTAGTTTAGTGCATGAGCATGTTCTGAGAAACTCTGTAAGATAAATAAAATTTGGGGGTTGAATTTGAAAGGAATATTCAAATTGGGTAATATGGTAAAGAAAGAATTAAAGAGAAAAATAAGTTACTAAATACTGAGATCATTTGTTGTGAAAAATAGATCACTGAAACAAATAATGTTTTTGTCTCTATACGTGCATACAAGTGACACAATTAGGCGTTACTAAATCTAGTCATCTGAATATGATTTATCACCTCGTATCTTCTAAGACTTGTAATAAACATTCATTTATTTGATCATGTTTCACATCCTAAAGATCATTCCTTCAACACATTAAGGATCTGCTGTGTCAAAACCCAGAGAAAAGCATTAGAGTTCCATCAATAGAGGAATGCAGTCCTTGCCCTTATAGACCTCAGAGTCTAGAAGAACAAAAAAAGATTAAACAATAACTATTGGTCACTGGAAAGTATTTTAATGAGTTAAGAATGTGTGAAGTTCTTTGAGAGCATTAATAAAAATTGCTTTCAAAGCAATCCAAATTCTGTGGGCTAGCCAAGGATTGTCTTGATGTCAGGAAAATAATCCACTAACAGTTTTTTCCAAACTATGTCTGAGCCCCATACATTTCTTATTAAGATTACAGATTGTAGGATTCTAATTTCTTGATTGCCTACATTAGAACTTCTGATTTTAGAGTCCTAATATATGAAGTTGAACAAAGGTTCTAGGTAATCTTACTATTAGAGAAATTTGAGAAAAGCTATATTCAATAATTAACATCTATGCTAAGACCATCATGACAAGTAGAAGTTACTTCAACTTATATTTCTCTTTATTATATTTATGATAAGTATATCTCTTCTATTTCTCTTTATTATATTTGTAATTATTATATCTGTATTGAAATATAAACCAATGAATGTAGTATTTAGAGATATCTTTGAAGTAAATATAATTATTGACTATCTTTTAAAATGATAATTAGAACAACTTACATCCAACTCCTCACATATCTAATCACAACCTAGAAGGTAAATAGTCCAAATTTTGCCATCAGATCTTAACCTTGAAACTTTTCAGTTGTGTGGATTAAAGAAAGTCTTAAAACATCTCTTACATCAATGTCATTATTTATTAAATGGGTTTAAAAAATACTAGTACTTACCGTGCAAGTAGAATAAAATAAATGGCATAAATACTGACAATATCATCCAGCAAGAAGGTGCTGTGTAAGGGTTTGGTGTCATTAATTATCTCACTCTGTTCATTTGTTCCCTCTCTGGGCCTACCCTCACCTTAACTTTCATTCGAGGTCAATCTCCATTAATTAACATGTATTTTCCTTTTGTTTTTAATTCTCATAGAAAATGAACATTCAAAAATGCCCCATTGAAATATAAGAGACCGCCGGGTGTGGTGGCGCATGCTTGTAATCCCCGCGCTTGGGAGGCAGAGACAGGAGGATCGCGCAGGTTCGAAGCCAGCCACGCGTGCTGGCTTTGGAGACCCTGTTTCCAAATAAAAATGTAAAAATAGGTCTGAAAGTGTAACCCGGAGGTAGAAGGGATTCCTGGAACCCCAGTACCACCAAAAAAAAAAAAAAAAGAAATATAAGAGACCAACCTGATCTTCATCCAATAAACGTCCAAATGAAACGACTTGTTTTCTTTATAGTGTCGATCTCTTGTTTAGCATATTTTGGGGGAGAAGGCTATGGATTATTTATATCACCCAAATTCATATGTTGGAATGCAAACACCCAATGTGAGGAGATTAGAAGGTGGGGTTTTAGCAGGTGATGAGGTCATGAAGGCGGAGTTCTCATAGATGGAAGGCCTCAGTCTCAAAGATGCTCCAGAGAGCTCCCTTGTTCATTCCACTGTGTCTGAACACAGCAAGAAGACTACCACCTATGAGCTCTGAAGCAGGCCCTCTCTAGAACCAGATCAGTTGGTGTCTTGGACGTGGTCTTCTCAACCTCCAAAACTGCAAGAAATAAATTTCTGTTGTTTATAAACTGCCTAGACTATAGTACTTTGTTAACGTATAGACCTTTTTTAATGGCACATAATACAAATAGAATCAGACAAGAAACTAATCTCACTTAGCATAATGTTCTACAGTTCCATTCATTTCCCTGTACATGACATAATTTTGTTCTTTATGGCGGAGTAAAATTTCATTGTGTACATATCCCATAGTTTTGTAATGTATTTATGTGTTGATGAACAATTTGGCTGGTTCCATAGTTTGACAGTTGTGAATTGTGAATTGTGTCACACAATTGACAATTGGTTTCCATTCTTTGGGTAGATACCCAGAAGCGGTATTGCTGGATCATATGGTAGGTTCTTTCCCATTCTTCTGAGGATCCTCTGTACTGTTTTCCAAAGTGGTCGCACTAATTTGCAATCCCACCAACAATGCGTTAGAGTTCCTACTTCTCCATATCTTCAGGTGAAAGAGGGAAATCCCCTAATGTTATGATGTACATTCACAAACATATCAAAGTCAATCACTAAGCCAAACATAAGAAGGAGGGAGGGAAAAGATATGGGGGTGGGAATTGGGTAAGGGCTAATTGAGTAGTGTGTGCACGTATGCCTCTACCATCTTGTACGCCCATTAAGATGTATGACTACAATGTACCAGTGAAAAGAAAAAAAGAATACAATGTGGAATACTCAAATATTTTCTTTAACCTTATATCTATTGAGTGCCTATTTTATAACTTTTTTGGGTATGGGGATAAAGTGATACATGAAACCAACATCATAATAAAAAACTAGCATTTTTGAAAAAAACAAGAGACAATCACTCAATTTTGTTTTGAGAAAACAATACATATGCAGAGATCTGAAGATTCATTTCATTCTCTCATAACTAGAAAAATGTTACCTCTCCCTTTCAGTGGCACACTAAACATCCTCCAAAAATAGTTACTGCAAGGTACAATTTTCTAAGGATATACATATTTGAAAATTGATATTTTATCTCAGCAGAAATCCTCCAATGTAGTGGGTACAAATTAACACGTCCTCCTTATTCATCCCACACCCCCAATTGCTTATATTTGATTAAATAAACATCTATCCTTTTTTTGCCCTCAGCAGCTTGTATTTCCTGGCTCTTAATTACGTAGCCTTACTGAAGTTCTCTACATTTTGTAATTTCCTTTTACTTACACAAATCTTTTGATAAAGGGCTTGAAAATGAGACCTGGACAATTTGCAATCACATCATGTTCCTCACTATTCCAAAGCTCCATAAAATTAAAGTGCAATTAAATGAATTTAAAATTATATAAGTAGAACATTTAATGACCCTTTCCAAGAGCACTTTGGGTGCATTTTTATAATATACATTACTTTAAAAATTAAAGCATTTTAGTTACTTAGTGGAAGATATAAAACTATGCTTAAAAGTACATACATTTATTTTAAAATGTATTTAAAAATTAGAATGGAATCACTTACAAAGTCTCATCTTACAAAGTCCAGTGGAAATAAGTGTCTTCTGTCCACTTCGGTATGTTTGGTCACATCCATATTGCACAGAAGAAACAGTAACAGAGATGCATCTCAATGAGAACATAAAAACTAAATGAAGATTTATTTTTTACTGGAGTTAAATGTATTCTAATCAACATGAGCAACAAGAAGCATAATTTTATGTGTTCTTTAAAATAATTCACAAGGAACAAGTCCTTAGTTTTGAATGGTTACAAATATTCCCTGGGAAAAGCTATTTTTATTCTGGAGAAGAAACTGCCACTGAGAATGTCAGTTTAAGGTACAATGACGAATATTACTTTATTTGTGAAATTAAAATTCAAAGTTAAAGTTCTAAAACATTCTGATTGCTATAAATAGCAAAATAATTCACATAATTTCACATGGTCCTGTTTAAGTAGTTTGAAATACTTTTTTGTAACAAGGTTAAGTTGATAGGAAAATGAGATAGAGATAGAAATGAGAGAGAATGAATCGAGGATTTTCTCATGTTCAAATTATGTTAGCATCATGCAAGATACTAAGGGGATAAAGGGGAACCAAAGAATTCATAATTCAGTTGGGAAGACAAAACTAACAAGTCTGAAGAAACACATGCCAATATAGTAAAGTCTTTGCAGAGCAGCTGTTAGAAAAGAAAGATCAGGAAAATAAAATTAAAGATTCAGAGCATTGTAAACTATTCACACAGCTTTCTATAGTATTCAAACAATGGTACTTAGACCACACCACATTATGGAAAACTCAAAAGAGCTCAGTGCAAAGCACATTAGTGCACATCTCCTAATGTGATTTTCATTGTCCTCTTTTGACTTATTTTCCCCACAGTTTCAGAGGTTTCAGTCCTTAGTCAAAGGCTCTGTTGCTTTTGGTCCGAAGTAAGGCAGAACAGCATGACAGAAAACTATGGGGGAGAAAGTTGCTCAGCTCATGACACCCAGGAATCAGAGAGAGGAAGGGAGAAAGCAGGGAAGGAGGGAGAGGAGAGGAGAGAAGAGAACCCATAGAGTTAAAGGGAGGGAAGGAGGGAGGGCTAGGGAAATAATTTAGTCCTCATACTTTAACCATGCCCTACCTACCATTCAATTTATTAATTTTTCATATAGATAGGGGAATTCCAAATCTGAATCATAACAACTTATTTCTTTGTTATTGTGAAATACTTAACATTTTAATATATTTCTACTGAGAAGCACCAATCAGAAACTGCTTACTTCCATGAATAGAGGAGAGATAAATATTAATTATTAACTTGAAGTATTTAAAAAAGAAAAGAGAGAAAACAATAGAGATAAATATTAGGAATTTTTCCCAAGGACATAAAAGTTAAGAGGGAACTTGCTGATTAATAAGATTTGGGTCAAGCCAAATAAGGTAGTGCGTGCTTGTAATCCCACCATTCAGGAGGCAGAGACCAGAGGATCCCAGTTCCCGGACAGCCTCATCTGTTTAGTGAGTCCCTTTGCAACTCAGTGAGACACTGTTTCAAAAAATTAAAAGAGCTGGGAGCTGTGGCACACACTTGTAATCCCAACGTTTGGAAGGCTGAGACTGGAGGACTGTGGTTCATGGACAGTCTCAGCTACTTAGTGAAGCCCTTTGCAACTCAGTGAGACCATGTTTCAAAAATAAAAAGACTAGTGCTGGGTGCCCACTTGTAATCTCCGCACTTGGGAGGCAGAGACAGGAGGATCATGTAAGTTTGAAGCCAGCCACGCTGGCTTAAGAGAACCTGTTTCCAAATAAAAAGTATAAAATAGGTCTGGGAGTATAGCCCAGAGAGGTAGAAGGGGTTCCGGGAACCCCAGTACAACAACAACAAAAAGAAGACTAAAATATAGAGTTGGGGGTGTATCTCAGAAGTACAATGCCTTGGGGTTCCACTCCCAGTACTTCAAAAAAGTTAACATAAATTAAAATAAAAATAAAAGGACTTAAAAATAGGGCTTGGGGTGTAGCTCAGAGGTACACTGTCCCTGGGTTCCATCCCTGGTACTGTAAAAAAAAAAAAAAATGGGTCAAGGAAAGGGGAAAACTTGAGAGAAGTAAGCCCAAACATAAAGAGGACAATGAGTTTGACATGGAATGTTGTCTATTTGGCTATAATTATAGTCCTGCCAAATATCATCTGCAAAAGATCAAACAAGAAAGAATGGACTTGAACAATATTCTTTTTCAAACTGATAGAATGGAATGAAAAAATTAATATATGCATTTTTAATTTGAAATGGGATACTATATGACTTGACAAAATAACAACTTTAAAAAAAAAACTATTATTTTGCTATAGCCCATTCATACAGTGGACCCATTCCCAGTTTTCTAAGGAATCTTCACACTGATCTCCATAGTAATTGAACTAGTTTGTACTCCCTCTAACAGTGTAAACGAGTTCCTGTTTTCCCAAATTTTCAACAGCATTTTTTGTTACTTGACTTCTTTATGCTTGCCACTCTAATTGAGGTTAAATGAAATCTCAATGTAGTTTTGATTTGCATCTCCCTGATGGTTAATGTGTTGAACATTTTTTCATGTATCTATTAGCCATTTGTATCCCTTCTTTAGCAAAGTGTCTATTCAATTTATTTGCCCATTTCTTAATTGGTATCTTTCCAAAGGGGTTGAGATCAGAGAACTATATAACATATGCATACCCATGCTCATAGATGCATAATTTGTAATAGCCAAAATATGGAACCAATATAGGTGTTCATCAATAGATGAATAGATTGCAAAAATATGGGAAATATACACAATGGAATTCTACTCAGCAATAAAGAACAAAAGTATGTCATTTGCAAGGAGATGGAAAGATGGAAAGTGAGATTTGCCAAGCACAGAAATATGTTTTCTCTAATATGCTCAAGCTAGGGAGTGTTAGGAATACTAGAGGGACTCCAGTTAATGGAGGGGAAACCTCAGCAAAGCCAGAAAGGAGGGGTAGGGGAGGAAGAAGGCTGAGGTTAATCAATGAAAAAGCTAGGTTCAAATATGTGTATACATGTAAATATAACATTGTTAACCTGAACACTCAGTATTGGGAGGGAGGAAAAAGAGAAACGGGGGGGAGGGCACTAAGTACCGTGTGAATACATGTCATTGTCAACATGATTCACATTATAATGTGAGACTACAGTGCACCAATAAAATAAAATTAAAAAAAAACTATTATCCTGTTTTCTTTAGAAATATACAGTTAAATAGCTATAGAAACAACAGCAAGAAACAAAAAAATGGTTGCCTCTACAGAGAGAAACTGAAAAGTAAAAAATAGTAAAGGACTTCCTGTATTCTGTGATGTGTATTTCATTTTTAACACACACACACACACACACACACACACACACACACACAGAAATGAGGAACACATAAACTTTATGCTCTGTTTCTCTATTCTAGGCTTTGAAAATTCAGAAATTCAGAGGCATATTTGAAAATAATTAAACAGTGAAGAGCAGAATGTTATAATTAAAAATAATTATCTCAGGTCAGGCATGGTGGTGTAGGCTTATAATCCCAGCATGCAGTAGACAGAGACCAGAGAATCACAGCTCGCAGACAGTCTTAACTACTTAGAGAGGCCCTTCGCAACTCAGTGAGATCCTGTTTCAAAATTAAAAGGATTAAAAAATAGGACTGGGGGTACAGCTCGGAGGAACAATGCCCTGGGTTCCATCCCCCAGTCACACACACACACACACACATTATCTCATAGATGACTCCATGAGTTGCCAGCCCAAACTGTGCTGGATTAGAGTGTGTTTACATCTATCCCAGCTAAAAAGGACAGACGCCTGAGGCAAAGCAAGGGCAGAAAGGTGGGGGGGCTTTAGGGGATTTGGGTGCATTTTACATCAGATTGAAGAAACAGCCACAAGTCTTAAGATCAGTTACTATTTTGAAATGATGTAAAGGTTTGGATCTAAAAGTTCAAATATACATTTTCAGTGTAGCATGTTCTTTAAATGTCAATGCTATCTTAAAAATTATTAGTGATATTTCACATGCTTAGCTTTGGTACCATTCAAATCACACCTGGAACAAATATTTCAGAGCCATTTTTTAAGAGCAAGGGAGATTTATATAAGTCCTTCAGAACAGAGCAGGAGGTCTCTATAATGACCTAAGACAGAAGAGCCACATAAGCTATGCCCCACTAGATAATGAAATGGATTTGGTTATCTGAAAGCTGTCCTGTGATCAAAGACCTGACCCAATTTTATGTTTCTGGAAGAGGCAGAGGTAGGACAAGTGACAGAAAGTTATATCTCTTCCTAAAGAAAACTGTTCTATAATTTGAACTATAGTTATAGGTAGAGAACTCTCTAGGTTTGGAGTAGTGGAAGAAATACCAATGAGTTTTGATCTTCTATGACTGTACGATGCTACCTAAATGTAATCCCCATCACAAATATGAAGTGCCATGAGAATCAAGATCCTTGGTTTATCTTATTCCTCATTACATTCTCTCTTCCAGAAATATGCTACTCTCTTACACTAAGCCAGACCGAGATGATGCTCTGCAGAGAGTGTAGGTTGTATTCATGAAACGGTACAGAAAGGGTACAATGGATAGTAAAGTGTCTCCTACAAGGAAGACAGACACATGCCACCACTCCTTCTCATACCTATGTTAGACATTGTACACTCACAAGGCCCTGACCTACTGCTGAGGTAGAAGCTTTGACTCCACTGAGCACAACGTCCAGCCACTATGACTTGTGGCTGGAACACTCTATGAACCCTGCTTGTCATAGCTACTGTCAAACTTGGACTCTTACTATAACTTTCATAAACAGAAGGATCACCCATTCTTCTAACATTTATTTTTTTCTCTCTCTTATGCACATTGGTGCCTATTCTGTAATGCTGCTAATCTTTCATTAGATGTTAAATGATAAATATAATTTTCTGTATCCACTACCTATAACTGTGCAAGTTGCAGACCAAAATATGAGGGAGGGAAGCATCCAAATTTTCAATAAACATAGGTATATATTTATTACATTACCTTCAGCAGGTAATGTGAAAGATTTTTTCCTATTTTCCCAAAGGTTCACAGTTAGATAGTTTGAACCTATAAATGATTAAGGTATCATAGAATTTTTTTTTCTGGAAGTACTTCCACAATGTTAGAGCTGTACAGACTTTCAGTGGTATTCAGTCTAGCTCCTACAGATACAGAAACTAAGACCCAAGGCTGGTCAACCTAACCAACATGGGACAGTGAATTGAACTTAATTGCCAACGAGGAAACAGTGAATAGGAGTTAGAACAGGAAATCAAAGATTCTTGAATGGAGCTTCACGGTCTTTTTTTTATGCAGTGCTCATCTGAGAGGTATCAGATACAGTTGATTTTTAAATTCATGCTGAGAAAAAATTTTATCTGATATGAAACACAGAGCTACTCTCTGGGGAAATAACCCCACCCTATAAAACATCACCAAACAACGTTAGCCCCACTTTTGCTGCAAACAGTAATAAATGATGAGTTTAGGACATCATAGGAGAGAGAAGGTTGTGTCTAGGAAATCAAACTTCATAAGATGGAGATATTTTGCCCTTCTGAGATAACAGAGCTGATGGAAATTAAATCATTTTAAATGTCTACCCAAGCCAAGCACATAGTAGAATTGGTGACTTAGAAATGCCCAAATGAAACTGGTGTGATATACGCTTGCAATCCCAGTACTTGGGAGACTGAGACAGGAGGATTGCAGGTTTGGTGAGACCCTGTTTCAAGGAAGGAAGAAAGGAGAGAAGGAAGGAATAAAAGAAGAACAGAAGGAAGGAAGAACAGAAGGAAGGATGGAAGGAAGGAAGGAGGGAGGGAAGGAAGGAAGGAAGGAAGGTGTTAAAGTAAGCTTTGGGCTATGTGTATTCATTTATAAATTGATTAATTTTATGCTGAATAATAGTTAATGACTCAATAGGATATAATTAATGCCAAAAATACAGTAATTATAACATGATTATAATTAAACCCAACAATTAAATTTGTGTTCCAAAAATGATAGAAAGGAAATAAATGCATAATTCATCAATGAAAATATCACTTAATGAATAATTAATTAAATACTTCAAAACTGATAGCATTCATTGAAAATCTTTTGACTGTTATTTTTCACAGTAGGAATAAGGATGAGTCTCCAGCAGACATTCAACAAGTAACCCATTTCCTTCTCCATGCAGAGAAATCTTCATGTACAGCAAGGAAACACAGAAATTAAAAATTGCACATGTCTACAAAGCTCATAAGGCAGTCAATACATTCAAATCATGAACTTGTTTCATAATCTGGTTGTTGTGATAATGGCTGCCATTTGATGACCATGCATATTTGTATACATTTTCTTGAACTATTAAATCCTTCTTAAAATTCTTTCGTCATTAATCACTTGGCCCATATTATTGCAACAGAGAGTTGAAGAAACTGAGACCCAGAGCCTTTCGATTACTTATCGAAGGTCCCATGACAGGCAGTAATGAAGGCAGACTTTTTGGTTGTTGTTATTCGTTTCGGGTAAAGGGTTTTGTTTTGTTTTGTGGACTTTTGGTTAACGGCTCTTATATTTGTCGTTAATTTCCAGAATGTATTTTCCCACTGTATCATGGACACAAGAGAAATTTGAGACCATCTAGCCAGTAAAATCATTGAAAAAACCTTGCTGATGCTGTCTGTTCAGCGTCCTGATGGTCATTGTTATTCAAGTCCAAGAGAGGAGAAAGCCAAACATGAAAATTCACTTAATCAAAGCCCACCTACACATGCAGAAAACAGAGATGCTGAAGGGAGGATAATGAGGAGGTAGAAATAGGCTTTCTGCAGCAAATACACACAAAGAGTGGGAGGACACTTTGGTTACAATAGGGATAGATTGACTCTACACTACAGAGAAGATTTCACTGTAATATGTCACATCTTCACTGTTGAGAAAGCCGCACAGGAAGAGGGTGTACGAGCATGGGAGAGGTCTTCTCTTAATAATTTAGACTTTTGAAGTCAATAAATGTTTTCTACCCAGGCTGAGCATGCAGAGGAACTGAAAACTTAGAAATGTCCAAATGAAGCCGGATGTGGTGCACCCTTGAAATCCCAGTACTTGGTGAGAGGGCCAGTCTCCACAACTTAATGAGACCCTGTTTCAAAATAAAGAATAAAAAACATGATTGGGGGTACAGCATGGAGGTAGAATGTTCCAGGGTTCATCCCCAGTACCTCATAAAAAAAGAAATGCCCAAATAAGAACCAGCAGCAAAGATAGCAAAGTTTATCAGAGTCTAAATAGAGCAAAAAACAGCAAACAACTCATTCTGATGACTTTTTTTTTTTTTTTTTTTGGTGGTACTGGGGTTCCTGGAAGCCCTTCTACCTCCGGGATACACTCCCAGACCTATTTTATATTTTTATTTAGAAACAGGGTCTCCTAAGCCAGCGCGCGTGCGGCTGGCTTAGAACCTGTGTGATCCTCCTATCTCCGCCTCCCAAGCTCGGGGATCACAAGCGTGCGCCACCACGCTCAGCCATTCTGATGACTTTTAACAAACACACTGAATTGGCTTTTGGATGACGCTATAGTTTGAAAATAGTTCGCCCCCATAAAAACTGTGTTGAGATTTGGACCCTGACATAACAATATTGAGAGGTGTGGGTGTCTTTAAAATTTATTTTGGATCACAAGGTTACCACCCTTGAAAGGAATTAATGCTTGGTCTCCCAGGACTGAATTGTTACTATAAAGGTGTATTGTAAAGCTGGTCCACCCCCTGCTGGCTCTCTTCTGCACACCCTGCCTCCCTTTGTACTTAGCCTTCCTGCTGCACCTCAGTCAGGGCCACCTTGCTTGGACTTTCAAGCCATCAGGAATGTAAATCAGATAAGCCTCTTTTCTTTATACATTACTGATTATCAGGAATTTTGTAAGAGTAACAAAAAATGAACAAAGATCATAAAAACCACATAGAAAAAAGGATAGTGACAATACAAGGTCTTTGGTATCTTTTTCACAATACATATTTTAAGGGAATTTGAATACTGAATATTCTTTGGAGAGGATTTAAGATTCTTCTTTTCTCCCAGTGTGGTGGCACACACTTGTAATCCCAGTACTTAGGAGGCTGAGACAGGGAGATTGCAGGTTCAAAGATAGAATCAATAATTTAGCGAAGCTCTCAGCAACTTAGTGAGACCGTGTTTTTAAATAAAAACTAAAAAGTCCTGGAAGTATAGCTCAGAGGTAGAAAAAGCTCTCAATTCAATCCTCAGTACCTCACACACAAAATATGTGTATGTGTGTGTATACATATATGTATGCGCATATATATATATATATGGTTATGGTTATAATCATATATATGTATATATTTACAATTTTAAAATGTTATATATACACAAATTTATGTTCTTCTGTACAGCAAAGGAAACTGTCAAGAATCTCAACTAAGAGCCAACAGAATGGGAGAAGAATTTTGCAAGCTAATCCTCTGATATAGGACCAATATCTAGAATATACAGAGAACTCAAGAAACTCAGCACTAAGAAAATAAATAACCCAATCAAAAATGGGCAAATGAATTAAATAGACATTTCACAAAAGACGAAATTCAAGTGGCCAATAAATGCATGAAAAAATGCTCAACATCATTGGCAATTAGAGAGATGCAAATCAAAACTACCCTGAGATTTCACCTAACTTTAGAATCGCAATCATTCAAAATACAAACAACAAATGCTGGAGAGGATATGCAGAAGTGGGAATGCTAATACATTTTTGGTGGGATTGCAACTCTAATACATTGTTAGTGGGATTGAAAATTAGTGCAACCACTCTGAAAAACAGTATGGAGGATCTTCAAAAGAATGGGAATGAGCTTACCATATGATCCAGCAATACCACTTCTGGGTGTCTACCCAAAAGAAAGAAAACCAAACTACCAAATAATCCATCATATCTATGTTCATAGCTGCACAATTCACCATTGCAAAACTATGGAACCAGCCAAGATGTCCATCAACAGATGAATGGATTACAAAACTATGGGATATGTACACAATGAAACTTTTACTCAGCCATAAAGAAAAACACAATTACATCATTTACAGGGAAATGGATGGAACTGGAGGAGATTATTCTAAGTGAGATTAGTCAGTCACAAAAAATAAGAAATCAAATGCTTTCCCTAATATGCAAAAGTTAGAGAGAGTAACAGGAGGAATTCTAGATGAAGAAGGAGATTCTATAGAGGAGCAAATAAGGCAACCTAACTGAGGGGATGAGAGGGGGGGGAAAGGGAAACTCTCTAAAGCACATGATGTACTTAAACATATCAAAGTCAATCACTAAGCCAAGCATGAAAAGGAGGGATGAGGAGGGAATGGGGTTGGGGATTGGGTAAGGGTTAATTGGGTGATGTATACATGAATGTCTCCACCATCTTTTATTCCATAAGGTGTATGACTAAAATGCACCAATAAAAAAATTTAAAAAATTTATAATTTTCTTTCCATTCCAAAAGAAAAACATTATTTTTTTAAAGTAAGAAGAAACTTTCTGCCAGAAATGGTGGTATATGCCTGTAATTCCAGTACTTGGGAGGCTGAGACAGGAGGATCACAGGTTCAAGGCCATCCTCAGCAACTCAGTAAAGTTCTCAGCGACTTAGTAAGACCTTCTTTCAAAATAAAAATAAAATAGCATTGGGGGAATGTTGCAACACAGGCTAATGCAAACATCTTATGAAGGAACACGTTGAGTCTCATGAGAAAACTCCAAGAAGAAGGACAAAGGTCTTGCACTCGCTGTGCCTTGGACCAAGATGTGGCCTTGGCTGTGTCTCCATACTTCCTGCCAAATCAGTATATTTTAATCAAACAGCCATAAACATGTATTCCTTATAACCAGGCAGACTTTGTTCCAGAAGACCTTAACTTGGATTTTTTTGAAAATGTAATCCGTTGTGCTATGTGCTTAGTGCCCTCACATAGTCTACAATCTCTAATAACCTCCTGGATCCCACTGGGGTATATAACCCTGAAATCCTGGAATAAATTGACTATTGCTTTAAAACTAGCCTGTTTCATCTACCCGGCTCTGCAGTCCAGATTCAAGACCAACCTAGAGAGTGGTGGTTTATAGTGGTATAGATTACATGTAGAATTCCCCTGGGTACATCCTCCAATACCGCAAAAATGAAAAGAAGAGGAAGGAGGAGGAGGGGAAGGAGGAGAAGGAGGAGAAGTAGGAGGAGGAGAAAAAGGAGAATACTTTTATTTATTCTTACTTAAATTACCTTATTTTATCTTTATTTTCCTGTAAGTTGACTTATCTGTTAGTGTTCTTTTATCTCTAAAAGAAACCTAAAAGTGAAAGGACTATGGTACTTATTACAATATAATCAAACTCCAATTTTGAAGGCTGGGAGAATTCTCATCTTGTGGCAAATATGAGGAGATGGATATTTCTCAAAACTAGGACAATCTGTGTAGAGTGTGCACAGGAGCTTTAAATATTTAAGCCATCAGTTCAGTTCAATCTGACTAGAGGTCTCTCAGTCACAGGTCTTGTGGATCTAGGTTTAAGTTGACAGGGTATGTGGGTGGGCTTCCTTACACAAGTCTTATAGAGGTCTCAGAAGCAAAAATGTAAACTCATGATTGAGTAAAAGCCAAGACAATAATTTTATTAGTGGGGGGGGGTTCTGGGGATGAAACCCAGGGGCATTGGACCTCCGAGCTACACCCCCTACACTATTTTTTATTCTTTATCTTGAAACAGGGTCTCACTAATTTGCGGAGGGCCTCACTAATTAGCTGAGGCCGTCCACGAACCGTGATCCTCTGGTCTAAGTCTCCGGAATGCTGGGATTACAAGCATGTGCCACCATGCCCAGCTGAACCAACACATTTATATAAATTTATAAGAGGGATTAAAAACAACATACTCAAGAATAAGGGACAAAAATTTTAATAATCAAGCACAAAAAAGAAGCTCCATCTTTCCAGAGCAGAGAGCAGAGCAGACCAATAGGCAAATATTCCAGTTTATAAGGCTTTGCCATCAGCAGGCAGATGCCCTATGAAGACAAGTTTTCCATTCCTAATTCTCCACCACAATTCACAATTTCTCTTCCTCCCTCCCTCTCTCTCTCTCTCTCTCTCTCTCTCTCTCTCTCTCTCTCTCTCTCTCTCTCTCTCTCTCTATTGGTGCACTGTAAGCATATACCTTGATGACCTTTAGAGTGATAGAGGACCTTGATGACCTGATGACCTTTAGAGTGAGAGAGGAATACATGTACACAGCACTCACTAGGCCCTCTCCCAGTTCCCATCCCACCCATCCCACTCCCTCTCCATCCCATTTTTGTGTTTTTCTTCAATTGTTTTGAGGGGTTTTTTTGTTTGTTTTTTACACTGTGGATTGAAACCAGAGGCATTCTATCTCCACCTCTGACCTATATATACCCCTAGCCCACCTGCTTCTTTTTAAAGGAGTCTTACTAAATTGCAAAGGTAGGCCTTCAACCTGAAATCCTCCCATTTCAGCCTCCCGAGTACTGTGATTACAGCTGTGCACCATCCTGCCAGGCTACACACAATTATTTAGTATGGTTTACATTCAAGAAACAGTTGTTATTGAAGATGCAAAAGGGATAAAATATTGCCTTATTTCATTTATTTTGGTTCACCTAGCAAGAAAAATTGATATCTTGGTAATTTTAAAAGAAAAAAAATAAATATTGGGATTTTAAAAAACATTTTTCACATGTCTCATATTTTTAAAAGTCTTAAAATGAAAGATAAATGTTTCATGTACATGACCAGCAGCTTAATGCAAATAACTGCATTCTAAAGCAAGATAAATTTATTCTTTAACAACACTGCTGAATAGAGAAATTGCAAATATTAACTTTCTGTAACAAATATTAACAATTTTATAGAGGCCATAGATTAATATTTTGTCAAATATGACCTGACTATTTTCTATTTTTTCAGCTAAGCGAAAACCACTGTTTGAGTTAAGAATCAGTCTAAAATAGATGTTTCATGATGTGCTTCTCATTTTCCAAAATATCACTAATGTTATTTATTCTATCATAGCTACTGGGTAGTCAATACTGAAATAAGATGGATTTTTAATTTCTCTCAAAAAATCTCCACATTTATTTTGCCCATATTAATAAAACTACAGTGCCTCAAATAATTCAATTTCCAAATACTTTCCACTTGGAGATTTTTGGAAACGTTAAGAATGCACAAGTTTCAGAAAACATAAGCATTGTTCCATTGGGCAGGTTTTCTTATTGTAGTTTGTAAAATAAATATCCTAAAAGAGGACTGAAGGACAAGAAGGTATTCTGGTGTCCTCAAACAAATCCTTTTTGAAGAACAGAAATCAATGACTTTTCTTAAAGAATGTTACAGTGAGTTTTGTGTGAAACTTGCATCTAAAGTTTAACACGTCTCAGAATAATTCTAGCTTCTATGAAAAATTAGAGAATACAAGATCATTTTTATGGATCAAGTTCCTATATAAAAATCTTTAAAAACTCTCAAACTCAGGAATAAATCCAAGTATTCAATTTCCTGTCCAAAACAAAATATGTTTCTATCTAAGACAGATGCTTTTAAGAATATAATCAAATAAAATATCTGATCTTCCTGAAGAAGAGACTCAAAGTGCAAAACAATTTAGCCTTTTGGGCTTTTTCTCCACAATCTCTTAATGAGATTTAAGAATGTATCATTTGGGGAGGGGATTCCATCAGAAAGAAGAGTAACAGCATGAAAACCAGTTTCAAGTCTTTCTCTAACATGTTTACAAAGACATACACTTATCCAATGACATTAAACATTGTTGTTATAAAAAGTGTTTAAGATAAAGATTCTCTAGTTTTCACTTGTCTTAAGAGTTAAGAGAAATTAGTTCTTCATTAATTATGAAAGAAGACATTTTGAAACAAAATTTGTTTATTTCTCAGCTGGAGTGTGATGTGCCAATTAACATAACTAAGTGACAATAGTTAGACCCAAAACAGCAGCACAGACAGGGATAGGAAATTATGCACAGGCTGCATATATTCCACTAAAATCAGCAATCAGTTAAGTCCAAAGGTTATTATTTTGATGTGATACAATATGGTGTCTGAAACTGTTTGACTCCAATTGGACCTAGAGGATGGTGTGCATATGAGGTAAATTCTGAAAATAAGATATCATGCCAAGAACACATTAAAAAGTTTTTAGATAATCAGTGAAATTCTGTACCATTTACAAATACCAGATACCCCAAACAGAAACTGCTACAATTTGTAAACTTATTTGGAGGCAGCTATTGTTTACATGACACACCATTTGATTGATGTAATAAGGACCAGAGGGAAATTCAAATGAAAACTCCTATCAAGGACTTTCTAATCAACAATTATAATTTTAAACATCATCCCTTAGAAATAAAGATAATTTATCTTGGGGTGATGTTTTTGTAATAGTTTAAGGCTACAAGCTTCACTGTGATGCTAATATTCCATAAATCAGTTTCCTCTAATTTAAAATAAAATGCAATTCTTCCAAAATTGAGTCATATCTACCTTACGCCCTGCCTGACTTAAATAGCAGGGACCAATGAGATCTGCATGTCCCTAACCTCTGTCTGGACACAGTCTTATGAGATAAGAAATTCTTTGTTCCCTAAATTAGAATGGGACAGTAGAGTTTCCTATCTCATGTCTCCACCCCCCAGTACTCAATTATTTTCTTGTCTGAGAGGTTTTTTTAAATCTCATTTAAAAGAATAATTTTAAAAAGAGTTACAGAAAAAAATAAAGCACTGACATATTTTCACATTTCCATTGAACATTTTATATACTTTTGACAGTTCCATCTCAAACTTGAATTCCCTTACCTCATCATTAATTATGAAGCATATATTGCCATCTGCTACCCTTCTGAAATGACACTTCTGCCAAAACATATTTAAAACATGATAAATCAAAGGGGATATAAAACTTTTGTGAGTAGGTATTTTGAATTTCTATAAACTATCAAAAAGCTTTTAGCTGAAACTCACTGAATGATCAATTAAAGGCATCTTAAGATTAGTACTTTTATTATGTCGATGAAAAGATAGAGTTCCAAATCTGATTACTTCAGAAGCCCAACAATATCATCTGTGACCCAGTGCACCTCTCATCCCATGCAGCGTCTTCACCACACTGGTGAATCTTGACTCTTATGCTCTCCTGAGCACAAAGTTGCACCACTGATACATTGTCATAATATTGGCCTAACCATGTCTGAAGAAAGTGGAAAATCTGCATAGGTATCTTTGTACCAGAGATCCTCCTAACTCTTACCATTGTACATTTTCCCAGGGTCCCATTGCTTGGATGAGATCACATGTTTATATACAAAATACAAAAAATTTCAAATAAAAAAAGAATACTATCTCGAATTTTCAGCCTTTATACCATCCTCTTAACAAAAGTGAACACAAGCGTCAATCAATCATGCTGGAAACAGAATGTTGAGAAAGAAAAAAAAAAGTTAAAGGTATTGTTTTAAATAGTCTAAGACATGAGCATTACTTTTCAGATTCCAACAATCTGGGCATATTTCTGAGATCTGTGTATGGAGAAAGTGGGATATTGGGGAAGAAAAGTGTAAAATGAGGTAGACATAGAAAGACCCAAGAAAATCCCTTTTGGTATGTGGTACAGGGAATTGAACCCATAGGTTCAATACTTCTGAGTGACACCTCCAGTCCTCTTTAATATTTTATTGGGAAACAAGGTCTCACTAAGTTACCAAGGCTGATGTCAAACCTGCAATCCTTCTGTCTCAGCCTTCTAAGTACTGAGATCACAGGCGAGTTCCACTACACCAGACTCAGAAAAAGGTTTTCTATGACACAGTATTGCATTTGGCTGGGGATGGGGAATGACCTTAGGACATTTGAAGTGGGATTCTGCAAAAGGCCAAGAGAACAGCAACAGTATGAACCACTTACTCCCCATGTCTTGATGTGCCCTAACAAAGAAAGGGAGCTCAGCATTGAAAAAAGTCTTGAGCACAGTCCAGCATGGAGCTTGCCACAACAAATTCTTAATGCCTATCATTGTAAACTGTGTTTGTCAAGCCTAGGGTAGCTATCAAAGTCACTGTAACACTGACCTTCAGATAGCCAGAGTGTGAATATGAAAATTGAAGCCTGATGAAAGAAATCAACACAGTTCCTATTGTAGTTTGTCATTATTTTCTAAAAGTAGGTGATCACTGGGCATGGTGCAACATGCTTGAAATCCCAGTACTTGGGAAGCTGACACAGTAGGATCACAGGTTTGTGGCCAGCCTCAGATACTTAGCGAGCCCTTTTCAACATAGTGAGACCCTGTTTCAAAATAAAGAATAAAAATAGGGCTGGGGTGTAGCTTAGAGGTAGACTGTCCCTGGGTTCCATTCCCTGTGCTGCAAAAAAAGTAGGTTTTCTATGTTTAAGCTTTTATCTCAATGACTAAAAGTAGTATTTAACTAAATTTCTTCTCCTTTTTTCATTAAGTTCTTGACATATATCTTGGAATCATTTAGAATTCAAGAAGGTATTCATGCATATTTTGATATAAAATGATAACAGACTTACAATATCTTTCTGAATGGAGACAAATAATTAAGAATGATTTTCTCATTTGCTATAGGAGGGAACTTTGGCCTAAGAAAGGCATTGACTCATCCACTGAGTTATGGTGATGGAATAAAACAGCTGGGTCTCAAATATAGGCATTTATATTCTTATACAGTGTTGTTCTCATTATTTTACCTCAGAAATTATATAGGATATTTGTTAAGATTTGAGTTTGGGTAATAAATTTGAGCCCGAATGCCCACTGTCAGGTAGTAGCTATTTGATCTTTAAGTACTATCTTAATATCTCAGAGCCCTGGGTCTATCATCTGCGAATATAAATAGGAACTAACTAGCCAGAAATGTGATAACTTGAATTTCAGAAAAGCTAGCATGGTATTGGAATCCAAGTTATATGATGCTCCCAAATGTTGGTCATCAGATGTACCCCAATCCTACTTTCAGGAGATATGTGTGGCCCTTAGAGATCTCGTGAGACTCTAAGTGTTCCTGTCTGCATTCTTGCTGTATTGATCTAAAAGACTTATCGTGTAACTCATAGGGAAGGTTTATGTTCTTATGGTTTCAGGTTCAGTTCATGTGAGGCCAGGGATCTAGGAGCTCAGGGATGGCAGCAGGAGATGGAGAGAGGGGAGAGCACATGGCTATGTCCCTTATATCACAGAGAGAGAAGCAAAAGGGAGAGGGAACGAGAGGAGGAAATATATAATCCCAAGGTTGCACCCCCAGGATCCACTTTCTCCAACCACACCCTAAGGGACTACCAGGTACCACCCAGGTAAATACATCACAATGGGCTTATCCATTGCTGGGATTACAACCCTCCTGACTCCTTGACTTTATCAATCATGAATATTAATAAATACGCTTTTTAGGGGATATTTCTTATCTAACTATAACATTCCAACCCTGGCCCCTAAAAAGCTCATGTCTAGCTCAGAATGCAGAATGCATTTAGTCCTCTCCAAGAGTTCCCATGGTCTTGACAGTTCCAGCATTGCTGAAAACTCTCAAAGTCCAAAGTCTCCTCTGAGACTCAAGGTGAACTCTTGTGAGTCCCTGTAAAAGACAATGAAGATCAAAATAAAAAGCAAATGATATACTTCCAATATGCAATGGCAAATTGTAAACAGTTTCATTTACAAAGGGAGAAACAGAGCCATATAAAGGGAATGAGACCAAAACAATAATAAAATCTGGCAGGGCAAGGATTTAATTAACAGCTCCACTTCTGGCATCCAGGACACATGGTGGTGAGAAGCAATTCCCAAGGAGTCTTGCCTGATCCACCCCTGCAGCCTGGCCAGTTGCAATGGGTGGTTTATTGCTTATTCCAGCTAAGCTTCATTAATCACAACTAGCAGCCTACCTTGCAGTTCTTGTATGTTTCTGGCATTTCTAAATTTCATGGATTTTTCCTGTAGCTTTGACATTTTTATGCCTCTATCATGGCCATTGCTGGTCCCAACTCCATCATGGCCAGACCTTCTTCCTTCCTTCCAACCATCTTACTTCCCTTCATGATAGTATCTCTCTGAGCCCCAGCTTTTCATATGCCTTTCCAAACTACAAATTATACTATAAAGTCTCCTTGCTTTACTTTCTGCTCCCAAAATTCAGTGTATATTTCTCTGAAGACAAACATCAATGTCCATAAGATGGTTTGGGTATTTTGCTATTTTGATGTTTCCTCTGCCAGTTTATATAGCCCTTCATCTTTAAATTTGGCCTCACACAAAGTTTCAGGTCATGGGCAAAATGTGAATAAGTTCTTTGCCAAAGTGAAACACACGTAGGCTTTATTCTATTCCCCTATGGAGTCATCTTTGCTATCCAAAATCTCCTGAAAGCTGTCTTTATCATTTACCTTTCTAACCACATCCTGGCCCTTCCAATTTCCTCTCACAAACCAGTTCCAAAGAGTGACAATCCACACAGTCAGACTTAGATATAGCAGCAATACTCCATTCCTGGTACCATTTTTTCTGCTCATATCAGTATTCTCACTGCTGTAATCTAAAAGACTGACCATATAACTTAGAGGACAGAATTTTTATGGTTTATGGTTTAGTACATATGAAGCCAGGGATCTAGAATCTCAGGGCATGGCAGTGGGAGATTAAGAGAGGAAGAGCACATGGGTTGTGCTTCTCATATCACAGAGAATGAAAGTAAAAGGGAGGGCAGGGAAAGAGGAAATATATAATTTCCAAGGCTCCATCCCCAAGGATCCATCTTATCTAGCTACACCCTACTGGCCTACTGGTACTACAAAGTTAAATCTATTACAATGTATTTATCCATTGCTGTGATTATAACCTTCCTGACTATACTATATAAAACCTGATTATTAATAAATGAGATTTTTTAGGAGATATTTTATGTGTAACTATAACACTAGAGTTGGTCTAATTGAATCTTAAATCATTTTATAAGGTCTTACTTGTTAGCTGGATATGCTGATGCATGCAGGTAATCCTAGTACTTGGCAGGCTGAGACTGGAGGCTTATGATTTGAGACTAGCCTCAGGAATTCAGTGAAATCCTGTTTCAAAATAAAAAAATAAAAGGTCTGGAGATATAGCATGGAAATAGAATGTTCCTAGTAGCACCAAAATAATAAATAAATAAATAAATAAATAAATAAATAAATAAATAATATGGGTCAATATAAGAGTAGACTCTATAGCTAGACCACATGGATATAAGTAACAGGGGTCAGAGCTGCCCTTTGAATAAAGACTATGAATATAACTATGAGCAAATCACTTAATCTCTCTTTGCCTCAGGTTCTACAACTTTCAAATGATTTTTATAAAAACCTCTATCCCACAATCTTGAGGATTGAATTTGTTAATATATATAAAATATTCAGGATAGTACTATATAGTAGGTTCTGTATAAGTATTGTCTCTGCCTCTTTAGTGGTTAATATTACATTTAACCATGAAACCATCTCATTGACATTTTTCAGCCTACTGGTCATTCTGAATGTACCCTCCATAAAAAGGAAAAGCTGGCTGTGGTGGCACATGCCTGGAGTCCCAGCACTTTAAGGCTAACACAGGAGAATCCCAGGTTTGGGGCCAGTCTCAGCAACTTAGAATCCATTTCAAAATAAAAAACAAAAAAGGGCTGGGGGTATAGATCAGATATAAAATGTCTCTAGGTATTACCTCAAGGAAGGAAGGAAGGGGGAGAAGAGGAGAGGGAAGGGGAAGAAAGGAAGAAAATCTTTATAGAAGAGCAGTTCCTTCTTGATGTAGGAGGTTCTAGCCCTCTTCAGGACAACACACACTGTGATAGAGGAATGTTAACACAATACTGGTGGTCCTCTGACCAGTGGTCCTGGAAAGCCCCTTTCTAAATAACCTCTGGCCCCCAGTCCACAAGCACTATCAGTCTGGGCTAGATCAGACATGTGGCTGTTTTGTTTGTCCTGCAAATCCAACAGCCCTAAATCAGAAAGGACCCCCAACTATGCCCTGTCATAAAGCTTAGATGTCAGCTGAAAAATGCAAACCATTCTGAGATAAGAAGCAGGTAATCACTGAGTGGAGCATTTAAAATATACAAGGAGCATCAAGGTGTATTTTTAGAGGAACTTAACCTTACACAAACTAGAAACTTTAATCCCCACCATGCTAGAAAATTCTAAAAATGCCACCTGCCTTTTGTTAGAAAGCCACACGTCTCATATACTCCTTTATTCCACTTTATAATGATAAATAAAATCTACCATCGGCTGGGTGCTCTTCTACTTTAGGAAGTGAAGCACTACAACAATCTTTCTCCTGCCTGAGCCTGAGGTCAATTAGTCAAGAATGATATTGGAGACTGAATCTCAGAGGACAAGAGTCATGCCTGGAAGTCAGAGACACAACTGCTGGATGGGAGCAAACAGACTCTGACATTTCCCTATCACCCTATGGGATTCCCATATCCAGATTATCACAAAATGAAAATGGATTTTTTCTGGTTTTCAATATTGTGAAAAAATAATCAAGTATCCCTTTGTGCTTTTTTATTTTTAGTAATGAGCAAATATAGCACACTCCCTATTTTTTAAATAAAGTGAGATTGAAAAATAACAGAGAAGAGTAATTATTACAGAGATTAAATGACATGAAAAGTCTAAAGTATCTGCCCCCTCCCCCATACTGGAAAACTTTGCTACTCATTGTTTTAACTATACTGGCATGTTTTTCATCCCAAAATTTCATATTTAGGAACTCATCCTAAGAGAATGAATGAAGAAATATAGAAAAAGGGAGATGTTGGTTCAATACTGCACCCAACAGCAACAACTTTGAAAACAATATCAAATATATTAAAAATTTTTATGAATAAAAATGCATATAATCAAGCTACATAGATAGAAGTTATACCAAGACAATTAAATATTACAAAACTTGATAAAGGTAAGGTAGATCAATTCAGAAGTACTTGAACAACAATGACACTTTTATTGAGCAATTAACATGGGCCAGATACTATACTAGTCGCTAACATCTTTTACATAGAGAAGGAAATACTGAGCTTTGGAAAGATTGTGTTCTTAATGAAGCTCATATAACTTAAAAATGACACAGAAGAGATCCGAATCATACTTATTTTTTGTACTACTCAAAAGAGAAGGAGAGGAGAGAAATGGGATTGAGGGTGGGGGAGAGGAGAGAGAGAGGGGGGGGGAGGGAGGGAGGGAGGGAGGGAGGGAGAGAGAGAGAGAGAGAGAGAGAGAGAGAGAGAGAGAGAGCAAGCATTCAACATAAGATCTTATTGACATCTCATTGTTACCAGGCCTTCCCAACAGGAAAACAACAAATTATAACAAACATCATGTACATGGACTCACACACACACACACACACACACACACACACACACTCACACACACTTCCCATGAAGGTATACTTTTACTTCAAATTCTGGTCTAACAAAGTGCAAACAGTTCCTTTCAGTTTTATCCTTTTTAATATTCTCTCTCTCTTATCTGACAGCAAGAAACCAGGCTCTCGTTATTTCAGTTCTTTTTATTTCCATGGATTCCTGATATATAACCACTCTCTCACCTCTGCTGATGCCCGTCTTACCCCACTTAGGTTCCAACCTGAAAGGACCACCCTCAGCCCTCACACCATTTGATACTAACATTCCAAGCTGGGTTTCTGTTAACTCCATTGCAGGCACATGTACCCAACAGCCTGTTGGTCCCTGACAATCCATCCTAAGACACTCATGGACATCTTTCAGACTACAGAGCTTATGACTCCCTGCCCTAGAACTGGGATTCTTATTTCTTCAAGCCCAACTCTTTATTCAGTCCAATATAATGGTTTTAAGACTGAATTGTTCAAGAATAAAATGGTGCGGAAAGGAATAAATAAGACAAAATGAAATTTATTACTCTCCAGTGTAATTTAAACTGTGGGGCAATGTGCCAATGGTATAGGAGTTTTCCAGGGACAAAAACAGTAAGAACAATTTGGAATTTGCTTTGATGTATATTCTTGCTAGGTTGATGGGAATCTCACTATTTACCGAGACTGCCTACAATCTGAAATCCTCCTGTTTCAGTTTCCTGAGTACTAGGATTACAGGTGTGTGCCACCATGCAAGGCTTAATGATAATCCTTGATAACGATAACTCATTCTTAATAATGACAGATTAAAAAATCCTAATGCATAGAACTGATAAGGCCAACCAATGCTCAGATATACCAAGAGCATCTCCTATGTGTCAGCTGTTTTCAACTGGAAAAGACCAAGCGATCCCTTGTTTTCAGTGAACACAGTCTCAGTTGTTCTTTAGTACACTTCATGCCATGAGTATAAAAAATGAAGATATGGCATCTGGTCTCTTGCATACAGAGAGACATACAAATCACACATGACATGGCCATTGATTTAACGATAAACTACATAACAAGCTTTGTTCTAGAGCTGGATCAAAGCCCAAGGCTGAGATGCTGTTTGCTCTGGTTAAGCTCCTTGAAAGGAAAATATACATGTGTCAACTCTGCAAAAGAGAAGCAATGATTGGGCTATGTTGGTATTAAATTTTGTGTTATTATGAAATAATTTTGGAGCTAATATTGTGGGATTATGAATACAAACAGTAAACATCTGTACTCATACTTTGCAGTTTAAGAAATAAAATTTCATTGATCAGATCAATAGAGACTGTGAATTCCTCACAGTTTCCGAATAGCACAAATCACTTACAACAATGTTTTTTATGAAAGCAAAATGTCTTTGAATGCACTAAAACAGGTGGCTGATTATCTGTCTTTTAGATAATCCTAAAGTTCAGAGTCAAGCAAAGACCATTCCTCTCATACCAGGCGATTTCAAGTTTACCAAAGTCTTATAATTATTATCTTTCGATAGGTCACACACACACACACACACACACACACACACACACCCTGTAAGAGTTCACCCTTGGGCATATGAGTGAGTGGGATAGATGCTGTCTATACCCTACCCTCCAAACCACAAGACATTATGTCTCCCCTCTATCACCTACCCACTCATGGGTACATTGAAAGCTCCGGCTCCATGGGCATTATGAATGGAATTCCAGGGTTGGTGATATCAGTTTCTGCCTTAAAGCTTTATTTCTTCATCTGCAAAATATGGATGTTTAAAATATTAAATAAAATTAATTCCTCAATAGTGCTTAACCTGATGCCCAATGTACTCATAAAGAGATGCTCAATAAAACGAGGTTGTTTTGTTCTTTCTCATAGGAAAAATAAAAAGTTAAGCTGAGTGTGGTGACACACACCCATAATCCAAATACTGAAAAGCTGACACAGGATCACAGATATAAAGCCAGCCTCAGAAATCTGGTGAGATTCTCAGAAACTTAGCAATGACCTTTTTCAAAATAAAAAGTAGAAAGGGCTGGGTGTGTAGCTCAGAAGTAGAATACTTGGTGAGCAAGGGAATGCATTTTCCTAGGACGGGAAGGGCATCCACAGCGTGTGAGAGAGATGTCCATGAGTCCTGGCTTTCAGGAAGAACTTGTCTGGGATATGTTTCATATGTTCAATCCACAGAAGACGACTCTGGGATTACAGAGAAAAAGCCTTGGACACCCAGCTGCTCTCTGCAGTTCACCACTACAGAGCAGCACATAATCCCCTTTTCCTATGGTGTAGATGGCATTAGACTTCAAATGAGTTTGGCTGGAGCAATGGAGGAAGCTTAGACCTTGCCGGAAGAGTTTTATAGAGACCCAAACGTTTCCTTACCTGTACTCTGCCCAGTTACAGACTGAGTTACAGACATTGGAAGGTTTCTTTATCACTTGCCAAAGAAGCAGTACATTTTGCATTGTGAAGAGGAATCAGTCTGAGTTCTTGTTATTTTCTAAGAGAAAACCTTTTAATGTCTCAGTTCAGAAAATTTTTGACAAGTAGATTAGTTCAGGGGGCAGGATGGTGATGCTTTTTTACTTCAGAGCAAAAATGGTTCTAAGGTAAAACTCACAAACTTTTTGAGCTGGTATTTTTAAAATATTTTAATTGGTGCATTGTAGTCATACATCTTAATGGGGTACAGGATGGTAGAGGCATACAAGCACACATCACTCATGTAGCCATTCCCTCCCCCTCCCTCCTTCTCAGGTTTGGCTTAGTGATAGAATTTGATATGTTTGTGAATGTACATCGTGTACAGGAGGGCATTTCCTTTCTCCCCCTCTTATCCTCCTCCGTTAGGTCCTCTTATTTGCTCATCTATGCTTTATTCCCCTTCATATAGAGAAAGCAAACAAGACAGAAGAAAAAGAACATAAGGAGGAGGAGGAGGAGGAGGAGGAGGAGGAGGAGGAGGAGGAGGAGGAGGAGGAGAAAGAGAAAGAAGAGGGAGAGAGGGAGAAAGAGATGATGGAGAAAGAAAGAAAATGGACTGTCTCCTGGCATACCAGGGCAAATGTAGTTGTCTCAGGTTTGCAATAAATAAAAAAAATGTATTTTTGAAGAGCTTAGAGAGGAAAGTTCCTGGATTCAGATTCCGATCTGAGGGTCTTTTCCCGGAGAGGGTTTAATGTGTTCTAAAGAATGAGCTTGTATAGAACTTTTGCAGACTCCTCAATTCAGTTGCCAATAAAATATTTTTGAATCAACTCAGGGACATTTTTACAAGAGTCATGAAAAATTCTGCAGTGGAAGAACTAACTTCCATAAGCCCCGCAGGCCTTTCCTGTAGCCAAGAACAACACTGAAGTGAAGGAGAGCATCTGACAGGAGAGTCTGCAGTGTCCTTTCATGTGAGAAGTGAGGGAAGATTCACCAGTACATCCTGACCTTTTCCTCAGACCTGTTTTGATATCATCTCTTTCATATTCTGACTTTGCTGGAGACTTCTTTGAATTTTCCATCGGGATGGGTAAACTAGAACTCCTTTGCTGATGAAATATGCTGAGACCAAAGGTCACTGCTGGACTCTGAGTTTCTTCAAGAGAAAGCAACTACACCCAACTCAATGAGGGTCAGCTGAGCTCCTACACTCTGGGGCACCAAGGGGATCTGCAAGCAAGGGTGTCAAAGCTCAGAGCCGACTCCATCCAAGAGCACTGCACTCCCAATCTCTTTGCTCTGTGCACCCACCAGCTACGCAGCTCTTCTCTTAGCACCCGGACTGCAGACATCATCTTTCTTCCCTTAGTTCAACACCTACCCCTTCTGCACTTTTATAAAGCTGCCTCTTAGCCTCCAACAAAAATTCTAATTCAGTGAGAATAATTTTATATATTTTCTTTTTGATACTGGGGATTGGAATCAAAGGCATTTTAGCTCACAACTATACCTCCAGGGTTTTTTTTTTTTAATCTTATATTCTAAAGCAGGGTCTCACTAAGTTTCTGAGGATCTTGTTAAGTTTCTGATGCTGGCCTCAAAGCTGTAATCCTTTCATCTCAGCCTTCCAAATGCTGGGATTATGGGCATGTGCCACTGCACCCTGACTCATATTTTAATATATGTATTTTATCCCTTTTTTATTCTGTATCAATACCAATCTCACTAACATGTATAGGGAGGGTAGAAGGAAGAAGCAGGAGGGAATTAGAGAAACACATCAAGTGTACATATATAAATTATTACTTTGAATCTCAGTATGTTGCATAAATATGATGTGCTGATAAAATTATAAAAATAAATATATGAAATATTGCAAAATTAAATTTTAAAATAAAATACACACTGTATCCAGGCATAGTGCCACACACTTGTAATCCTAGTTCTTAGGAGGCTAAGACAGGAGGATCACACATTCAAAGGCAGTATGTAGTAACTTAGCAAGACCTTATTACAAATATAAAAAGGGGGTGAGGTGTACCTCAAAAATAGAATGTTCCTGGGTTCAGGCTCTAGTACCATAAAAAATAAAAATAGAATAAAGTACACATAGAAATATACTACAATTGAATTATAATACACAGAATTCAGTACATAGAAAAAATGAATATAAAATACTAATGTCCACATAATGACAAGTCCATTTGAAATATGTATGATGATATATTAAATCTATTATAGACAGACAAGAAAAATCCCTGGGAGCAGAGGTGGTTGACGGTATCACCATGGAGGAGGTGTGGCAGATCAGGTAGGATTCAGATGGAGTGAGAGAAGGCTGCTTGGGATTGCTTGAGGGGCTCCTGGAACAGCACAATCTGAAGTTGTAGAATGATGTTTCAGTCAGCATTCTCACTGCTTTGACCCCAAATTCCTGACAACCATAACCTAGAGGAAGGAAAAATTTTGTTCTCACAGTTTTGGAGATTTCAGTCCATGTTAGGCTGGGTCATATCAATAGAGATAAGAGTATGAGGGTAGGAAGCAGAAAGCAAGAAGAGGAAACAAGGGACTTATATAATGCCTCAGGTCCTACACTCCCAAGGACCTACTTCCTCCAGGCACACCCTACCTGCCTATATTTCCACCCAATAAATCAATTGACCATCAATGGATTTAGCTACTGATTAGAATAATACTCTTCTGATTTGATTATATGACTTCTGAACATTTTTGTCCAACCATAATCTCTCCCTGGAGATATCCTATATCCAAATCATAATATAACAAGTTTCCATATATATTCTCAAGGGAAGTCTGTGGTTCCTATTTTTGCACAATGATAGGGAGAGAAGGATTGCAACAGTTGAACAATGACAAAAGTATACTTTGAACAATGCTGTTATGAAAACCGATATAGAATTTAAAATAGTTTGGGGAAAAAAGAACAACACAAAGAACTCATGCTGTTGGTAGCTAATAAATAGTGACTTGAACTGCATCCACACTTGCCTATTGTTTCTGAGTTTTTCCACAGCCTCCCCTGAGCACTTCTGTCCGCCTGCCCTTTCACTTACAGGCAGTTTGAGATGCTTTCGATGACGCTGACTTGCAGGATGGACTGCAGAGATTCTCTTTTTCCTATCCAACTTGGGGTTGGTCATACTCCTGAACAGCAATGAGTTTTCTGAAAAACCTAGCTAGTCATTTGCATACACTTGGCATGTCAAACAGCTACAATGGGACAGCCAATTGTTGAATTGTGACTCTCTGAAAGGGTCAACAGTGTCACAGGGACCTGAGTCTGACCTCATTATCAGAATCTGAGTGAGAATTGGTTAGTAGTTTTAATGAACATGTGGGTTTTCCCTAAATCCCCTTCTCTAGCCTGTGACTCATAATTAAGACCATTTTGAAACACCTCTAGCTTCCTGCTCTCCAATTACAGAGATCACAGTTCCTTTTCTGTTGCTGTTGGGAGGAAGTGGCATTCCAATCCTTCATAGGATGTCTGTACCCATAATAACAAAGCATGTAACACTGCAGGGGTTTTCTTCTGCTTATAGCACTGTTTGTTCCTGCCACCAATGCACTTGTCAAACACCCACCCTGAAACCTTGAGATCTGAGAAAAACAAATACATATGGATTTTAGGGGAAAAAAAAAAAAGAAATGACCAGAAGGGAAAAAACTTAAAACACTATTTGGGAAAGAAAATAAGAGAACTTATTGGCAGCATACCTAGCAAAGAATGTCAAATGGAAGCTCTTGAAACACAAAAAAGAAATGAAATGAAGGACCTTGAAGTATTCAGAGATAAAAAATAAAAAGTGAAAAAATATAGGTATGTATAATCATCTTGAGTCTTCTAAACTATGTGAAGAAGCAAAATTAATAACATTCTGGTGTGGTTTTCAATGCACATTGAGAAAATATTTAAGATAATAATATAAATGGGAGAAATTGAAAGGACTTAAAAGAAAATAATCAGCATATAATATGTTCCCCAATATAAGTTAATGACACATAAAAACCATCTATTTAGAAGAGAAAAATAATCCTTCTACACTCAAACTGGTAAAATTCCACTGCAATGAACTAGGGTAAGTTATGTGCACATAATACCTAGAGGAACCACAATAGATATAAAAACTATACATAATTAAGATGAATTTAGGTTTTTTTAAAGTTCAAATAACCTATAGTAAGCCTGGAAGTAGAAAAAAAGAAAAACAGATCACAGAAAGAAAAAAGTAAAAATAAACAGAAAACAAAACAAAAACCAAGATGACAAAGTGAAACTCCAACATATCAATAACTGAATTAAGTATATATTGTCAAAATATACCATTTAAAAAACCAAAGCTGGGTACGGTGGTACATGCCTGTAAGCTAAAACAGGAGTTGATGTTTATATACAAGTTAAATAAGGACAGCCTCAACAATATAGCAAGACTCTTATTCAACCTAGAAAGATCCCATTACCAAAAAAAAAAAAAATCTTAAAAAAGGGCTGTGTGCCAAGCACAGAAGGAGAAGGTATATATGTTTCCTCTAATATGCCCAAACTAGGGAACGTAGAGGATACCAGTGGTACTCCAGATAATGGAGGGGAAATACCAGCAAAGCTAGAATGGAAAGACAGAGGAGGAGGAAGGCTGAACTTGATTAAGGAGGGTCCACATCCGAATATGTGTAAAATTATGAATATGGCATGGTTACCCGGGACAATCATTGTTGGGAGGGGGGAAGGGAAAACAGAGGCGGGAGGGGGGAGCGGGCATCAAGTATAGTTTAAATGTATACCATTTATGTTCAATGAAAATTTTTAAAAAAAGAAACAGAAGGGACTTTTCATAATCTAATAGGAGAAGCTACAAGATACTTTCATAGAAGTCATTCTTAATGGGGGGATATTGGAAACTTTAGCTTCACATGGTGATAGAAAGGCTGCTAGTCCCACTTCTATTAACATAGTATTGAAGATCCTAGCAAGAAAAAAAAGGAAGAGTGATTGGAGAGGAAATAGTTAAACTGTCCTTATTCACAGAGGATGCAACTGTCTACACAGAAAATTCAAAGACAAGAGATAATATTTAAGAATTAATAAGTAAACTTCAAAGACTCTGGATACACTCAATAAATAGTTAAGTTAATCATATCTCAATAACACCTTTTAAATACTTTATTTTATTTATTTTAAAAATAAACTTTTATAGCTTCTATGTTAAAAAAAAAAAGGGCTGTGTGTGTAACTTGGAGATAGAATATCCCTGGGTTCATTCCCCAGTACAAACAAACTAGACTGGCTTGACAGAAAAAAAAATACATAACTCAACTCTGTGCTGCCTTTAAAATTCACTATAAGTATACCTGTAATATATAGTCCAGTTAAAGGATAGAAAGGATGAACCATGTCAACAAGGAAGCAGGAACACCTGTGTTAATATCAGGTAAGACTTTGAATAGTGCAAATTACAAGGGACAGAGAAGAACATTACAAATTGATGAAAAAGGGTTGATATAACAATAAAACCTAAATGTGTATGAACCTGAAAATAGAGCAGCAAAACATGCAAAGTAAACACTTCCAAAACTAAAAAAAGGAGACAAGTTCACAATTATACTTCAATATTTATGTCTCAACACTTGATGGAACAACTAAGAGAAAAATCAACAATTTTATAGAAAAAGGGGTTTGTTTTGATCTTTAAGTAGAAATAATATTGATAATTCTTAACCTTGCTGGGTTTCTTAAATATTAAATTTATACTTGTAAACAGCGTAAAAATTTAGCCAACATAGAATTAGCCTAAAAATGTCATAATCTGTTGACACAAAGAAATCATCTACTTAAAAGAAAGTAGAAACACAAACATCCCAAATGGAAAATAGCAAAGATAAAAAAATCATAATAGAAAAAAAAAGATTACTAAAATATGCAGCCTCCATAGTCATTTTTGTGAGAAAAAGGTGACAAAGATAAAGAAAATAACAGTTTGAAACAGTTCTAACCACGTATCTCCAGTTTGAATATTTTTCTTTTGTATAAATTAGATTAAAATAGGATAATATGAGCTATGTTTTCAATGAACCAGAGAAGTTGTGTGATGATGTTTAGAAAAATCATTTTGTCATTTAAAAACAAGTGATATATCTTATTTCTCAATTTGTCTCTTCCCTGCACAGAGTTGACTAGAAAGTCACAAGTAATTCTTCTGCCTTGTAATGTTAAAGAATTAATGCATTTTCAGTCCCAGAATGGGCCAGGGGCTGTGCAGCACCATGCCCCACCATGAAGGTACCCTGCTGAAACTATCTTAAGCTCAACCCACCTTGCTGCTGCAAGATCCCTGTAATTGGAAATGAGACTTAATCTCAAGCCAAAATAGGAGTGAAATGAGTAAAAATTATAATTGTCACAGTTTAGTTTTGTGATTAATACTGCACCTTAATACACCTTCCATTCCCATTACATCTGTACAAACACACTGCCTGCTTCACAGATTAGACTTCACATTCACTCCCTGAACTGTAACTACATTGGATTCCTTTATTTATTTGTGGAAAATACTAAGTGAAAGTGTTTTCTGAATTTTCAGTGGATTCATAGTTGGTGGACAGAAACGCTTCTGAGTTTTTAAGATTGATTTTGTATCCAGACACTTAGCTGAATTTGTTTATCAGTTATATATGCCCTTTGGTTGAGTTTGTTGGGTCTTCTAAGTATAGGATCATATCATCTGCAAAGAGTGAAAGTTTGAGCTCTTCTTTTCCTATTTGTACTCCTTTGATTTTCTTTTCTTGCCTTATTGCTCTGGCTAGCGTCTCAAGTACTATATTGAAGAGAAGGTGATAATGGACATCCCTGTCTTGTTCCTGTTTTTAGAGGGAATTCTCAAAGTTTTCCCCCATTTAATATGATGTTGGCTGTGGGATTATTGTAGATTGCCTTTGTGATGTTGAGGTATGTTCCTTCTATTCTGATTCTCTGCAGTGCTTTTATCATAAATAGATTTTGGATTTAACAAAGGCTTTTTCAGCATCCAATGAAATGATCGTGTGATTTTTATCTTTGGCTCTATTTATATGATGAATTACATAAATTATTTTTTGTCTGTTGAGCCCGCCTTACATCCCTGGGATGAAACCTACTTGGTCATGGTGTATGATTTTCTTGATTTGGCTTTGAATGCATGTTGCTAGAATTTTGCTCAGCAGTTTTGAATCCAAGTACATCAAAGATATAGGCCTGTAGTTTTCCTTCCTTGAACTGTCTTTATTTGGTTTTGGTATTAATGTGATGTTGGCTTCATAGAATGTATTTGGGAGGGTCCTTTTTTCTATTTAATGAAATAGATTAAGAAGTATTGGTATTAGCTCTTCTGTAAAGGTTTTATAAAATTCACTTGGGAAACAATCTGGTCCTGGGCTTTTCTTTGGTGGTAAGCTTTTTATAGCTATTTCAATCTCTTTGATTGTTATTGGTTGATTAAAATTTCTATATCTTCTTGACTCTGTTTAGGAAGGTTGTATTTGTCTAAAAAGTTGTCAATTTCCTCCAGATTTTCCATTTTATTGTAGTATAGTTTTTCAAAGTAATTTCTGATAATATTCTGGATTTTTACACTGTTAGTAGTGATATCTCCATTTTTATCTCTTCATAATTTGGGTTGATTCTTTCTCTCTTTTATTGGCTATTAGTTTATTATTTTGTTAATTTTTTTGAGAAACCAGAGTTTGATTTTGCTAATTTTCTGTATTTTTTATTCTCTATTTCATTGATTTCTGCTCTGATTTCAATAATTTCCTTTCTACTGGCTTTGGGGTTAGATTGTTCCTGTTTTTCAAGGGCTTTGAGGTGTGTCATTAGGTTATTTATTTGATGATTTTCTGTTTTTCTTGCGTAAACACTCAATGCCATAATTTTTTATCTTAATATTGCCTTCAGAGTGTCCCAGAGGTTTTGATATGTTGTATCACTATTCTCATTTGTTTCTAGAAATTTCTTGATTTCACCTCTTATGTCTTCTATGAACCATTCTTTATTTAGAAGTGTGGTGTTCAGGCTCCACACGTTTATGTGGTTTCTTTGAATCACATATCTTTTTTGTCCCCTTAAATATGCTGCTCCTTATGACTAGTTTTCCCCACTCTGCAATCCCACTTTCTCTAATACTCAGCTCATTCTTTGTTTCCTTTGAAATATTAGAAAATGGAGCCCAATAAGTTTACACATCCATGAGGATGTAAACCTCCCTTTGAAGCTTTAGTGACTGCTGTACTGACTGTGTTGAACTGTCTTTCTTGAGAAGACCACAGATTCTAGGAGGAAAAGGATCACATTGATCTTCTCAACTTTTCTTCTTCTGCAGCAGCTGTCAAAGTTTGGAAGAGCCTCCTTCCCACCACAGGCACACTGATCCATTCTCACAGCTATGGACTTTGGACATGTGTATCTAAAGGACTATTGTCTATTTTCAGTACATTCTTTAAATGAATGGAATGTAAGGCACACACATTTTTAAATATTTTGTGACCTGACAGTGTTGCACATTAGGCTCAAAAATCAAGGGGTTCTTTCAGTTCTCTGAGTTTGAAACCAGTTTAAGCCATTTAAGTTCCTTTTAAGATTCTTTGTTAAACACATACTGCTTCATCTTGGGTCACTCCACTTGAAAAGATCACTGCCCAGTTTAATAATATATTTCTTAATCCTGAATTACCAAAATTTAATTTCCTACATAATAATACATTCCTTAATCCTAAATTTTTCAGTGATGATCCTTCCTTGATTTTTCTTTTATCATTATTACTTGATTCTTGCTTTTTTTTACTCTATTTTTTGGGCTGAACCCCTTTCTTAAAAATAATTTATTGGTGCATTATTTAATCTCACTGGGTCAACAGTGATAAGAGTTCGAGTTGCTTTATATCCTCCCCAATAATATTTATTTTCAGTCTCAGACTTTTTTAATTTTTTACTTTTTTAAATTCTGGAGGCTATATAATACAACTTTTAAATTTATGTATTATCTCCTTGATGACCAATGAAGCTGTGGCAATATTCATACATTTGTTGACCATATGTTATCTTCTTTTATCAAGTGTGTTCTTAACTCTTACATCTATTTTCCACTGGGTTGTCTGGCTTATTTTTATTGATTAGTATGTATTTTATAGGAACTAAACATAATAGATATGCATTTCATAAATATATTCTCTTACTCCGTGGGTTTCCTTTTAAGAAATAGTTTACATAATTTTAGGTTCACAAAAAAGTTATAAAGATAACACAGGCAGTTTCCATGTACCCCAACCACAGTTTCCTTTATTATTTACTATTTTATATAATTATGTTTGATCTGGAATGAACCAGAATTCACAAATTAAAGTCCATAGTTTACTGTGATTTATTTAATATTTACAAAATATATTCATTTTTCCATTTTAGGAAAAGGTACAGAATGGCAAACTATATTCATTAGTCTGGGCTCCTTATGTTCCTCTTTCCTGTGGTGATTTCTCAGACTTCTATTGCATTTTGATATTTTGAGAAATTCTGGCCAATTTTTTATTTTTTTTTATTTTTATTTTTTTTGGTGGTACTGAGGGTGGAACCCAGAGGCTTTCTACCTCCGGGCTATACTCCCAGACCTAAATTTTTTAATATTTTATTTGGAAACAGGGTCTCAATAAAGTGCTGAAAGCCTCACTAAGTAGCTGAGGCTGGCTTCGAACCTGCGTGATCCTCCTGTCTCAGCCTCCCAAGCCTGGGGATTACAAGCGTGCACCACCACGCCCAGCGTTGGCCAAATATTTTAAGAGTGTACTTTTATTGAGGATATCTGATGCTTTTCATATCTGATACATGATTGCAGAAGTGGTTATGTGCTGGGGGGTGGAAGGCCACAGAGACAAGCTGCCACCTTCATTTCATGATGTGGTGGGTGTGATGTCAGCATTATTTACTACTATGAGGGTCATCTTGATCACCTGGATGAAGTATTGTTTCTCAAGTTTCTCTACTCTAGACTCTTTTTTCTCCCTTTTTACACTGTATTCCTTAAAAATAAGTCACTTAGCTTTCTCCACATGTAAGGAATAGGAGCTTCACTTAGTCCAAACTTTAAAAACAGGTGCTTTGTTCCACCTCCTTGAGGGATCAGTATCTGCATAAATGTTCAGAATTTTAGCATGGAGCATTTGCTTTTTCTCCCTCTTTAATTATTTATTCAAATGCACACACATTTACGTGCTTTAGGTTGTAATTCAATAGGATTTTATTTTGTTGCTTAAATTATTCCCATTTTAGCTACTGGGAGCTCTTTCAGTTGGCTCTGTATCCCTGTGGCATTTTCTCACTATATAGTTGTTTTTCTCTTATCTGTACTTCCTTAGTATTATGGTATAATTTGGGCTGATATAATATATTAGACCAGAATGGGTAATTTATAATGAACAGAAATTTATTGTCTTATAGTTCTGGGGGCTTAGAAATCCAAGATAGAGATTGCAGTCTCTGGTGAAGGGATTCTTGCTCCATCCAAAGCAGAAGTTCAAAGGGCAGTGGCACAAGAAAGGTTGCCAGTCCTACAAGGTCTGTTATCACGACATTAATCCTTATGTCCATCAGGCCTCACCCGCAATATTGTCACATTGGAGATTAAATTTCACAAACATGAATTCTGAGGAACACATTTTAACCATAGCACTTACTTTCTGTTGCTACAAGATGCTACAGACTCATCTTGGATATTTCCTGCCTCACTCCTAGAATTGTTCCATTTCTCCAACAAACTGACCCCATTTCATGGAGAACAGTACTAGTGGGTGGTAGGTAGGCTTGCAACTACAGTGTAGGTACTTCTAGGCCTTCTCAGTTGACAGAGCTGAAAGATACATGATGATATAAATTCATATGTACACACATAAATATTCATCTCTATGTTGAGCTATACCTGAATTCATACTAATACTCCCAATACCCATCCATGACCATATATATCATTTCAGTCTACTATTCCTCTCGCTTATCAAAAACCTCCATTCCAACAGTGAGAAACCTTGCTTAATTTCAATATATAATTAATAATAGCCTCTATTAGCATGATAAGTATACTTTATTTAAAAATAATGTTTGCCATTCAGTTGATAATATACATTTTTAACTAATCTGAGTTACCCGTAAATAAGGCCACTTCACATACAGTGTTAATTGTCCAGTTCCCCACATGGCAATCCAATCACTGATTTAACATGTCCAGTCAGTATTACCCATTCTATAATTAGTATCATTGCTTTAAACAGAGAGCTATACTTGTAGATTAATTAGTAATGAGAAAAACAAAGCATTTAATTTTACCTAAAACTTATTACTTCTTTAATGCCTTTCCATTCTCTATGTATATCTAACTTTCTGGTCTATATAATTCTCCTTCTGACTGAGCAATTTCTTTTAACATTTCTTATAGAGTCTATCTGCTGGCTATGAATCCCCTCTATTTTTGTTTGTTTTATAAAGTATTTATAATGTATTTAATTTCAAATAGCTTTGTTGGATATAAAAGTCAAAGTTAACATGCTCTCCCAAATCCTCCAAATATTCTACTTCAAACTCTTCTTTCTTGCAGTTTTCTGACGATTATACTATCACTTTCACATTTGTTCTTTTAGCAGTGGAGTGTTTTTTTTTTATTTATGGCTTCTTTCAAGAGTTTATTTTTGGTTTTCTGTAGTTTCACTATGAGATGTGTACATGTCAAATTTTTAATGTGTTTAGCTTGGTATTCTTTGAGCTTCCTAGATATGTAGTCTGATGCCTGCCATTAATCTGAGAAAGGTCCTTGGCCATTATTATTTAAAATATTTTATATTCTCATTTTATATTTTATATTTAATTTAATATTTATTAAATATCAAATATATTTAATATATAAATTAATTTAAATAAATTAAATATAAAATATAAAATATAATATAAATAAATATAAATAAATATAATATAAAAATAATATATAAATATATAAATATAAATATATATAAATATAATATATAATATATAATATATAAATATATAATAATAAATATATATGATATAAATATAAATATATATAAATATATAAATAATAAATATAAAATATAAATATAAATAAAATATTTAAAAATAAATTAAATAAATTAATTTAAATAAATTAAATTATAAATTGAATATATAATATTAAATATATATTTAATATTTTATATTTAATTGCTTAATTTCCCAAAGTTAGTGAATGTTTTGTTCTGATTTTATTTTCATTTTATTTTTTCTTACATTTTAGTCTGGGAAGTTCTACAGACTTAACCTCAAGCTCATTGATTCTTGGCTCAGCCATGTCCAGGCCTCCAATGATCCATTCTTCTGTCTTAATTACGACATTTTGGTTTCCAGCGTTTTCCTTTGGGTTCTTTTGTTGAGTATCTAAATCTTTCCTTACATTGTTCACTTGTTTTTGCGCACTGCTTGTTTCTTCCCATTAGAG
Organism: Muscardinus avellanarius; assembly: GCF_963383645.1. Classification (NCBI taxonomy): domain Eukaryota; kingdom Metazoa; phylum Chordata; class Mammalia; order Rodentia; family Gliridae; genus Muscardinus; species Muscardinus avellanarius. The sequence continues at coordinate 141,288,028 of NC_137789.1, forward strand.
TCCTGGTACATCAATCATAGTTATTTTTTTTTATCCTCTCTCTTATAATTCCAACATCTGTTTCACATCTTGTCTGCTTCTTACTCTTCAGGGTTTTTCTTGCTCTTTGAAATGGCTTGTATTTTTCCTAACAACCAGATGTGTTGTATCAGTTAATAACAAAAGTAAATATGCCTTCAGTGTGAAGACTTGTGTGAATCTGGCTAGAAGTTCTGGTGCTTTTAATATTTGCTATGGCTTTAAATTCCTTTAGTGTTCTTATTGATATCACTCCTGACCTTGGGATTTCCTTATATGCTTCAGACGGATATTACATCCTGCAAATCGTTCTCCTATAACCCATTGCTATGTTACTAGGGCTCTATTTGTGTGGTGATTGGTGTGGGTGTTGGGCAGAGTTCTCTAATCTTTTGATTACATCTCATATTTTCATTTAGCTCGCATCTAAGGGCTGTCACATTCACAAGTATTTTTCTAATCATAAAAGCTTTCTCCTTGGTTGTTGTTCCTTTTTAATTTAATTTAATTTAATTTTTTTTTTTTTTTACGGTCTGGGGATGGAACCCAGGGGCATTCAGCCTCCAAGCTATACCCCCTGCCCTATTTTTTATTCTTTATTTTGAAACCGGGTCTCACTGAGTTTCAGAGGGCCTCACTAAGTAGCTGAGGCTGTCCGCGAACCACGATCCTCAGTTCTCAGCCTCCTGAATGCTGGGATTACAAGCGTGTGCCACCATGCCTGGCTCCTTTTTCAAACCCTTCCATGTTTTCAGGGTTTCTTTGAAGATATGATCCCTGATATTTTATTTTTCTTGTCTTTTATTTATAGGTGAGTCAAAAGCCCAGAGGAAACTTGGTTGGAAAGAATTTCTTTCTCCAAGCTGGCATTAAGCTCTTTCAAAATCCTTTTCCTTGGAGATTAGGCTCTATTTGTGGTTTTGGTCTTATATAATGAATCATATGGCCCTCCTATATAATAGACATTAAGTTACTGATGATTACAAATAAAATATTTCATCATTTATTTAATACTCTTTTTGCACCGGGCGTGGTGGCGCACGCTTGTAATCCCCGCGCTTGGGAGGCAGAGACAGGAGGATCGCGCAGGTTCGAAGCCAGCCGCGCATGCTGGCTTAGGAGACCCTGTTTCCAAATAAAAATGTAAAAATAGGTCTAGGAGTGCATCCCAGAGGTAGAAGGGCTTCCAGGAACCCCAGTACCACAAAAAAATACTCTTCTTGCTAATATACTTTTGTTGGCACATTGTAACTTCACATCATAATAGAGTTCAGAGTGATAGGGACAAACATAAATACACATAGCACTTGGTGTGCTTCCTATCAATACTCTTGGATAGACAGAGGAAGAAGAAAAAGGCCAAGTTGTTCTTACTTGATGGCTTTGCCATATTAACTTACTAGATTACAGTTATACAACTTAAATAATTCTTGATTCAAGTCCAGATAGACTTTTCTGGTCAGGTGACTATGTTAGGATCTTAACCCGGCACAATGGTGCATATTATAGTCCCCAAAACTGGGGAGGCTGAGGCAGGAGAATCTCAAGTTCCAGGTCAATATGGGCAATGTTGTGAGACCCTGTCTCAAAATAAAATTTAAAAAAAAGGCTAATGATGTAGCTTGGTTGTCTAGCATGTGCAAAATCCCAGGTTCCATCTTTAGTACCAACACATGCATACACACACAAAAAAGAATCCCATCTTTATCACTTTCTGTGAGGCTCTTGCCAAGTTATTAACCTCTCTGAGTAGTACTTGCACATCTGTAAAAGATGATGGCAATACCTGTATGTAAACATTTATTTAATAAACATTCATTCAATTCTGATTATGTGCATGGTAATTTGCAATATGCAATTTCATATGGGCTAATTTAAAATCTCTGATAAGCCCTCTGAGTTGATATTTTACTAATTGGGAGAAACCAATAAGGATCATAACTCTTCTTTCTCTAAAATGTTCAGTCATATATTTGTCCTGTAATTTCCACAGATTTTATTATTTACTTATAGATATGGTTTTTAATGTACATTTGTTTCTGAAAGATGCACACAAACTTCTGTGACTCTATTATCAGAAAAATTTATCTGGTAAGAAAATTTACCAACTGATAATAACCCCTACCCAAATTACAATGTAACCTTTGGTGTGACCATATCTTCCTTTATCCCCACATCTCAGCTCCACTTGCCTAGGTAAATATTCTCTCCTCTCAGTTCTTTGAAAGCTGAAGTGACATGTATAAACATGAGAGTTTTTTATTGTTAACAAAATTTTCTGTCACTTCCCTAATGAGATAATATATTTATTTTAATAATAAGCATGACTCAAATGACTCATAAACAGATGAAAGGACTTATACATTTTTCTACCAATATTTCATTTGTAACCAACAAGAAATCTTTCTGCTTCTCATAATGTAACTTTCTGTTTCCTTCAGTGTCCATGGCATTTAATAGCAGTCCTCATAATTCATACTACTATGTAATAATAAAACTGCAAATAGAAATTGATTCATTTCTTAAATTCTACCATATTGTGTGTTCTTTCCAGTCTACTCACACATATGAGTATGATCAACTCTTAATAAATAGTTTTCACTTTATCATACCAGTAATACCGAGCTTTCTTTGTATCTTACAGACAATGCAAAAAATTATATACAATCCATTTTCCTGGTCATAAAAGAAAGAATAAGAAATTGGTGTTGCAATAAATAGCACAAGATTAAATCTTCCTCATAACATTATTCAAGAGTGAAGGTGGAAATAGCCATCAGCCCTTGGAAGCAATTAAGTTTAATACAATGGCTTCTGTTTCTGCTCGTGATGATCAAAGTAGTACTGAACTAAGTTTCCTACCACAAATACCTATAAAACTGGACAAAATATATGTGAGAATTGTTTTGGGACAATGGGCTACAGGTAGCACAAAACTGCTCTTTTTGACAAAGGATAAACACATGAGGTAAGTTCCTCAATCCCAAGCTTTCTGCCTATAGGTAGTTACAATAGCAAACTATGTTATGTGTGTGTGTTTTTATGTAACAATGAATCCCATTATACACATAATTATGATGTACCAATAAAAATATTAGTTTGGAAAAGGAAAAAATTAACAACCAAAAAGATTTGGAATGAGTTAGAGAGTTTAAAGTTTATACCAAACACGTCAATTTGTTGAAATGAGAAAATTGGGTTACTGATGTGACTCAAATTTTGGGGACAGAGTACCAGAGAAGTTACAATCCAGTTCCCCAGTTTCCCCCAAATGGAATTCAAGATATCTAATGTCCAAATCTTTTGAGCATGTAAAGCTGTGCATATGGAGAGTGAGGGCTTGAAGTTCAGCAAAGATCAGGTCCCAGGAGCTATAAGATAAATGAAGTTGGAGGAGGACACAGAATTGTGAAATATACAGTGGTTTTGAGTGGCCAGAGTTACAGGACCTGATGAACTCCCAGAACAGTCAACAGAATTCACCAAAAAGGGAACACCTTAGATGTGACAGATCTCTAGAACTCAGAATAAGAGTTCTCAATTGCCTAAACAAGGCTCAGAACCAAGCCATATAAGCATTAGCCCACCCATCAGTGGTTGTTATAGGATTTACAAAATATATTTAAACTCTTCACCCACTGTTTGGGGTTATGTTCATGTTCTAAAACTCACTATGATGATGGTTGTATATATCTATAAATATACTAAAAATCATTGAAGTATACACTTTGAATGGGTGATCTATAAATGAATTATTATCTATAAATAAAGTTAAAAATTTAAAGCATTTATTTAATTATATTAATTTTAGATGTGAATTCTCTCTATGGCTTTTTTTTTTTTTTGCAGTACTGGGGATGGAACCCAGGGGCATTTTACCTCTTAGCTATACCCCCAGCCCTATTTTTTATTCTTTATTTTGAAACAGGGTGTCACTGAATTGCAAAGAGTCTCGCTAAGTAGCTGAGGCTGTTCGCAAACCTGGATCCTCCTGTCTCAGCCTCCCAAATGCTGGGATTACAAGCGTGCACCACCACGCCCGGCTTCTAAATGGCTTTTAAATGTATTCTAAAGTTAGACTGTTTTCAGGCCTGGTAGCACACACTTGTAATCTCTATTCTTGAGCAGCTGAGACAGGAAGATCTCAGATTTGAAAACAGCCTTAACAAATTAGCTAGACTCTGCTTCAAAATAAAATCAGGCTAGGGTTATAGCTCAGAGGTAGAATACCCCTGAGTTCAATCCCTAGTACCACACACACACACACACACACACACACACACACACACACACACAAGTCAAACTGTGTATATGTGTGTATACATATACTTTCTCACATATATATGTATGCAAATATACATATGTATATAGATATATGCATAAATACTTTTTCATATGTATGTAAATGTATAAATACACACATACACAGATAATACAAAGGATACATAAGTTTCGCAGCTTATATAGCTAGAAACCCTGCCTTCTTATGTATAGGCATCAATTTTATACTTCCATCCCATAATGAGCTTTAAACCTGGCAGCTACTTGATATCTCCAAAACTTAGGTCCTATACTATTTTTGAAAGTCCAACCTTATGCTAAAATCTTTCTGAAGTATCTCTCCCAAGATAAAAATAACCTGTCTTCTTACTCCCCTTTCTTTATGTCAACATGAATCTGCACACGCCTCTTATCTCCTGCTAAGCTGCTGCCTTTAGATTAAATGTTCCTTATTGGCTTTTCCATTCAGAATAAAATGCTTTTTTCCATTTATCTTGATGTAGCTTTATCCACTTATACAAAGGGTAAAACCTAAGTATGACCTCACAGTTTTAGTTCTGAAATACAAAAGGTTACTGACTTCTTTACCATGGGATTTTGGTGGAAGTTTATCACACACACACACACACACACACACACTCACTCGCACACACACACACACACACACACTCACTCACACACACACACACAATTTTTATAAGCATTGTGCATACTAGTCTAAAGGGAAATTCAAACCATAAACCTTAATTTAGTATTCAGTTAAGAGCAAAGGTCAAGACTTGCCAGTTGAACCATTTCTACATTTTCTGAAAGCAAATCTCTCAGTTGAATTCATAAGAATGTAGAAATAGCTGTCACTTCTATGAAATAGATTGTTTCCAGCCCTGTATTTTCAGGTCAGAAGTGTTCCTAATCTGTGCTTACTACTTGTCCTTTATTTATATCTGGATATATGATCCTATCTGGAATTCTCTAGTATACATCCATAATAGCATATTTTATTTGGCTTCCTTCTCTTCACTATATTACTTCCCCAAATCCTTTCCCCCCAGGACCATTTACCAAATTAACTGCTAGATATGTGCCCACATCAAGTTGTTTAGTCTCTGTATCCTTCCATTCACTCACCTATTTTACAAAGAGAATAACAATCAACTCACAAAGTGACGGTGACAATTATAAAATAGAACTTAGAATAGTTATCCATTATTTAGTATATATTCAATAAATATTAACTACTACATAAATATCACTATCCTCAATTACCAACCCAGCTCAATCTCCTACCTTGGAGATGTTTATTGGGGGGACTAATAGCTATTTATAATCACTGTTTCTCTTGAAGTCTCTCTTCACCCCACCCCCAGTTTTTTCTCTTTTTTCTTCTGTTCTTATTTATTTTTTTACTTGTGCATTGTAATCACATACCATGTTAAAGTTCAGGATGATAGAGGCACACACAGTACTCACTGAGCCCTCCCCCAGTTCCTGCCCTTTTGCCACCCTCTCCCCTCCTCATACTGGGCACAGTAATTGCCTTGGATAAGTTTGTGTAGGCACATGATGACCACTGAAGTTTTTCCCTTTTCCCTCCTCACTTATCCCTCAGGTCCCCATTCTTCACTCAACTAAAGTTTCTCCTCCTTCGTTTGAAGTCCTTCCCATGTCCCACTTTCTCCCTAGCTTCTGAGCTATATAAAGGAGACCATCTGATTTTTTGCTTTTTGTGACTGACTAATCTCACTCAGCATAATGTTCTCCAGTTCCATATTCTTCCCTTAATTTCTTTCTTCTTTATGGCTGAGGAGAATTAATATATATATATATATATATATATATATATATATATATATATATATAGTTTTGTAATCTATTTATCTGTTGATGGGCTTATCAGCTGGTTCCATAGCTTGGTAATTGTGAATTGTGCAGCTATAAACATAGATATGCATCCATTAATCTGGTAGTTTGGTTTCCATTCTTTAGGGTATATATCCAAAAGTGATGTAGCTGGGCCATACAGTAGGTTCATTCCCATGCTTCTGAGGATCTTCCACACTGTGTGCCAAAGTGATTTGATTAATTTGCAATCCCAATAGTGTATCAGAGTTTCTACTTCTCTAACAACCCTGCCAGCATTTATGGTTTGTGTATTAATGATTGCCATTCTAATTGAGGTTAGATAAAATCTCAGGGTAGTTTTGATTTGCAGCTCTCAGATTGCTAATGATATCGAACAGTTTTTCACTTACCAGTCATTTGTACTTTTTCTTTCATGAAGTGTCTCTTTAATTCACTTGCCCACTTTTCCAGTGGAATAGCCATTAACATCCAAGGTCATTCTTCATTGATGTAGAAAAATCAGTCATTAAATTCATTTGGAGCAACAAAAAAAATCTAGAATAGACAAAATTCTCAGCAATAAGAACCATGCAGGAGGTATCACAATGCCTGACTTCAAACTATAGTACAGAGCCATAATAATAAAATCAGCCTGCTATTGGCAAAAAGTAGACACAAAGACCAATGGAGCAAAATAGAAGACCCAGAAACAAATCCACACACTTAAAACCAATTGATTTATTTTTACAAAGGGACCAGAAAACACACATTGGAAAAGAAAAAACTCAACAAATGGTAGTACAAAACTGGTTATCCATAAGCAGAATAATTAAACCCCACTTTCTCTCCTTGTACAAGAGTCAATTCAAGATGCATCAAAGATCTGAAATTTTTAACAGAGACCTTACAGTTACTTGAAGACGTCATAAAACCAACACTCTAACATATAGACATGGGTGATAACTTTCTCAACAAAAGCTCATAGGCACAAAAAATTAAAATGAAGATTAATATGTGAGATTGCATTAAACTGATGAGCTTCTATGTAGAAAATGAAACTACTAATACTCAAGGGAGAGCTGGCAGAACAGGAAAAAAACTTGCCAGATACTCCTCTGATAGAGGATTAATATCTAGAATATACATAAAACTCAATAAACTCACCGCCAAAAAAACCACAGTTCTCTCTTCTATTTGTTTTTATCATATATTTTTAAGAAAATATACTTAATTCTTCCTAGTAATAGTAAGATCCTTAAGAAGAAACATAAGCCCTTTTTTTAAACCAAATTTAATTCTTAGTATCTAGTACATATTTAATAAATATTTCATGGATTATTTAATTTTTACCATAAAATAAGATAATCTACTGAGTGTCAGCTTATAAAATCTTTAGCCAATTCAATTCAGAAGAGCAATAGAAGATCTCCAATTAGACGTACATTTTACCCCTAGGAAATAAATTCTATGGTAAAACAGTGGAAGTTAAGTAACAGTTCAGTACCATCTGTTCATCTCTACTAGTTATCAGGATTAATTTACTATGGCAATTCATTTATGTTACAAGAAAAATAATTTGACAAATGAAGAAAGAAGAGCTAGTTTTTGTTGTTGTTGTTGTTGTAGTTGTTGTTGTCAATGGTACACAAACCCCCAGGCTAAAATATCATTTCCAGTTATTCATTATTATGTTTATGAATCACAAGGAAACTCTAATGAGGCCAAACATTCACAGAGAAAGGAAACATTATTTTCATTCAAGGATATGTTCCTCCCCAGCCTTTCATCTGCTTTCTGACTTAAGAATCTGTCCAATTAACATAAACAAATAATTACCATGTTGGAGAGCAATTACATGGACCAGCATTTGCTCTATAATTAAAGAGATGCTTTCTATGTATCTATCACATGAGATAGATACATAGAAACCCAAGTTTAAACCCAAGTCCCACCAGTTTCTCAGATCAGGCATCACAATATTTCAGAGAAAAATCTAGAGGATATTTCTATCAAAGAAATAGAGCAAAAATCTGTTTTCAATTTCCTTAATTTTGCAGTTGAGATATAATTATTTTAGAAACACAATAATGTGGAAATTTAATTCAGAAAGACTTTATAAATGATCTCCTGAGTAGGAGTCCTCGTGCTGGTTGCCACAAGGGATTTAATATGAATGGGAGAGTTTCTGACCTTCTAAAGCTTTAAAAAAGTTAAGACAAGTGCACAAACGCATCTAAGATTATAATACAATCCTTGTAACAAACATAGGTCGATTTGGATTAATTTAGGAAAATAGCTAATTTAACTAAAATAACGGGGATGTGAGTAAAAATATTGAACTGGAACTTCAGACAGAACTTAAAGAAAAGGTCATCCCAATGGATGGAGATGGTGAAGAGAGAATTTCTGCAGAAAATAAATGTCATGTGTGTTATTTTTTCCTGAGTCTCATACCATCACCCTCTTTCTGGGAAAATGGCCTTGATCTTACTTAGAGGAAGCACCAAACCGCAAGTTTGCTTTCTTTTAATGGATTTGATGTCATTAGTGGCATATAACCTAGGCTCATCATTCCATTTTGTCATCTGCAGTGATTACTTTGGAAATCTGCAAAGCAGAAATATTCACAATTCTTCTAGGACTTCTGTTTCAGTGATTAAAGGTAAAGATCTCAAACATGTGAACATATGAGTCTGAGGCTGCTGATAGCCATCATCCCTCCACGTGGACCCTAAAGTCAGCAAAGTAAAAAATCAGGAAGTGGAAATACTTGGTTCCCATGAAATGATTATTTGAGCCTGAATATCAAGTCCACATTGAACTACCCACCTCTGGACACTGCAGTTACCTGGACCAATGGAATTCTTCTACCCAGGGTAATTGAAATAAGGGGATTTTTCTTCTAAAATAAGGGATACCAAACTGATTTAGTTAATAAATTCCTGGCTCTAGGAAAACACATATAGAGCCATACAACACAACTCACAATAAGGATAATGACTTTTAGCAAAACTCTCTTGAAATAGTTGAAGTCCAGAGGAAGCAAAATGAAAACTATTTAAGGTGAAGTCTAGGTATCTGATAACATATGATGTTAAGATAACATTAAGATACCCAAGGATGCATGAAATTATGGGCTGCATGACGGGGTTGCCATGTTTCACTTTCCTGTGGAATTTGAAAACTAAATTTTTATGTTCATTTCCATTGTGATGTTACGTTGACTTAATTCATGTCAAAGAGCTTGCCAACAGATCTTCCAGTTGGCAATAGACACCAACAGTGCGATAAGAGCTGTGTTAAAATATGAACTATGTGCTAGGAGAAGTGGCACATGCCTGCAGTACCAGTATTTAGGTGGCCAAGACAGAAGGATTCCAAGTTCAAGGCCAGCCTCAGCAACTTAGCAAGATACTATTTTAAATTTTAAAAATAAAATTAAAATTAAAATTAAAGGTTAGATGTATATCTTGAAGGTAGAATGCCCCTGGGTTCATTTCTCATCTCCCTTAATCTCCTATCTTACACACACACACACACACACACACACACACACACACACACAGTATGTATGCTGGGGGCAAATAGCTGGTGCTTTTCAGATAACTTCATAGTATTTAGGGAAACTTTCCTTGATGATATTAAACACTGCTTAGGGATTAAATTAGAAAAAAGAAATTATGGAAAAGGTTTTTTTAATTTGGAGGCCTTCCTCTACATTCCGCCTTCTCTGTTTTTGCCTCTGGAGATTTAAATTCAACTGATATTTTCAAAATACTTTCTTCCAGGAAATAGTGATTTGGACTCACAAGTGTAGGAAGTAGAGCTGAAGAAAAAAGATGTTTTATTAGCCCCAGGTAAAACCAAGCACATATGAATCTCTTCCATAACCTAAGTGGTCTTCATTTATTCTAGGCAACAGAAGTTTTATTTTATTTCTTGTCTATAAATTATGCTTTCCACTTTAACATTTCAGAGTAAATACAGAGTTGACCTTGAAAAGTCTAAGAATTGTGAAGATATAAGATAGTATGAAAGCAAGAAAAGAAACTGCAAAGATTTTGCTTGGAAAATTTTAAAATTCAACTTTACCTAACTGAACACAAAAGTGTTTCTATGAAGTAATCAAAGGGCCAAAATGATTGTAAGAACTATTAACAGATAAAAATGCTTTAAACCAATAAATATATGTTTTAAATAGGAAAAATAAATAAGGAAATAAATATATTAGAAAACTAAATATATAGAAAAGTATCCAACCTTTTAAAAATCAAATTAAAACAACTATAAGATATTGTTTCCCTTAGCACAGTAGCCAAAATTTTTTAAATGAAAATAACTAATAACTAGAAAACTTCATTTAGTCACCAAAAATTTGTGTTTACAGTGCATTGTGCTATAAGGAAGCCATTAGAATATATGTGACCAAGCTTTAAAAACATCAAAGACTAACTTCATAATGTTAATTATAAGGTTCTACTCTCTGAAAATAGTGCAAAGTTCAGAATAAGATTTCTATAAAATTATAAAATTTTAAGCAAAATTTTTAACTGAGGTATTTGCATTTTACTTTTTGAGCAGAGTGGTTTTGTAATTGGAAAACAGTAAACACATCCTACCTGCCTATAGATGCTACCCAGAAAATCCATTCAAATTGTTAATCTTTCAATGAATTTACACCTGATGAAATTAGAGACGTGATTCAATTATTTCACCTCTGAACATTTTTTCTTTGATAATACATGAGGTTTCTCAGAAAACATTTCTATATTCAAACTGTAACACTAATTAAAGAAGATGAAGTGAGCATTAAGACAATTTTGAGGATAATAATAAAAGACTTATGAAATAAGGCAAAATGAAATAAAATATTTGTGAATCTTTCTCTTTTATTCCTATTTTGCAATAACAAAAGTAACACTAATTTACAGCAGAAAATTCAAATCATACAGGAGAAAGTGAAAACTATAAAATTATTTCTATTCTCTCAGATAATGATTAATATTTGCTTAGTTTCTTTTTTTTCTTCTTTATATATTAATGGAATAACAAAAAGAGGGTTTTTCCAATGTACTTGTGATTACATGAGCATCGCTAGCTTGGATTCTCAAAATTAGGATGCCAGGAGGCCTGGGGACTGGAATGATCAAGGGGACTGTGGAAGTAGCCAGGGAAGCTCTGATATTTTTTTCTGAAAAGGGATGGTTAGCTAATAAGTTTGAAAATCTATGAAAGACACTAACCAGTGCTACTTAACTTTCTAGATGATATTTGAAAGAAAAAATATAAATATGCATTTACCGGGCAGCTTATATAGACATCATCTAGTCTAGTCATACTTTTTATTTTTTCTTATTTATTTATTGGTGCATTGTAATCATACATCTTAATGAAGTACAGGATGGTAGAGGCATAGATGCACATGTCATTAATTTAGTCCTTCCCTAATTTCCACCCTACCCCCCCATTCAGCTTAGTAGTTGATTTTGATAAGCTTGTATATGTACATCAATCATGTACATTAGAGTGTATCCCTCTTCCCCCCTTCTATCTCCTTTAGTTAGGTCATCACCTTCTTTACTCATCTTAAGTTTCTCCTTCTTTGACTTGTCTGGAGTTCTTCCTATACCCATTTTCTCCCTGGTTTCTACATATTAAGGAAAACATCTGACTTTTCACTTTTTGTGACTAATTTCACTCAGCATAATGTTCTCCCATTCCATTTATTTCCTTGCAAATGACACCATTTTATTCTTCTTTATGGCTGAGTAAAATTTTGTTGTATAGATTTCACTTAACCTCAATTAGAATATCAATCATTAACAACAAAAAAAACAACAACAAATGCTGGAGAGGGTGTAGAGAAATAGGAACTCTAATACATTGTTGGTGGGATTGTAAATTAGTGAAACCACTTTGGAAAATAGTATGGAGGATCCTCAGAAGAATGGGAATGAACCTACCATATGACCCAGCAATACCACTTTTGGGTATCTATCCCAAAGAATGAAAACCAAGCTCCCAGACTAATGCATCAGTATCAATGTTTATAGCTGCACAATTCACAATTGTCAAAATATGAAACTAGCCAAGATGTCCATCAACAGATGAATGGATTATGAAACTAATCACATTCTTTGTATTCACAGGTTTTTTTTTTTTAAAGACAAGTGAGTTTGTTTAGACTAAGTCTCTAAACCTGAGTCCCTGATGGTACTAGCACAAGAGGTGAGACCCCTCAACTCCTTCCAAGAGTGACATCAAGACAGGATTAAAAGCCTTGGAGTAAAGCTGCTTGGGTTCAAATCCTAAGCTCTCTGACTTCAAACATACTATTTAGGTTCCAAGTTCTTCATATCCTTATTAGTATGAATGAGTTAAATGAGGATGACAATGATGAAATTTCTTTATAAGATTACTATGATACTTAAATTACAACTTGTGAAGTCACTTATTTTATTTTTTATTTTTTTAATGGAACTATTTTATTTATTTATTTATTTTGGTGGTACTGGGGTTCCTGGAAGCCCTTCTACCTCCGGGCTACACTCCCAGACCTATTTTATATTTTTGAAACAGGGTCTCTTACGCCAGCGCGGCTGGCTTCGAACCTGCGCGATCCTCCTGTCTCCGCCTCCCAAGCGCCGGGATTACAAGCATGCGCCACCACGCCCGGCGAAGTCACTTATTTTAGTGTCCATATTCTAGTAAAACATCAGTCAGTGATTGTTGTGTTATTTTTACTTAGTCCTGTGTTTTTCTCCTACATGACATTTTATAGCACTTAAAAACTATTCATTTGAATTCTGAAAAATAACTATTGTTCTGTGATTCACTCTGATATCCCTTTGCTAGAAAGGAGGACTTAAGCCATCATAAACTTCTCTGGGCTTCAGAAGTCTCAGAAAACATTAGACCACATCCTGTCTCAGATGATCCTCGGGGCGCTGAGCAAGTTACACCGAAGGTAGGCAGTGCATCGCCTACTCTGCAATGAGCTTTCAGGAAGCTTTCATTACCCTGGACCAACGCATGGAGGGAATGCTGATAACTCATGTCCTGCTAGGCTTTGGCTACAGCGACCCTCATCTGAATGTTCATCACTCTCTCTCTCTCTTTTCTCCAGAATTTAAAACCCCATTTAAAGGATTTTGTGATGTATGAGCAGTGCTAGTGATGCTTGGCAATTGATTCACCCTCCCCTGTAATTAGTTGAAGTGATTACAGAAAGCTTTCCTATCACCATGAAGTTTGATTTGTAACAACCCATTAAACCCAGAGGGAGGAAACCCCAAGAAATGTGTCCTCTCCATTAACAAACACACCTCCCACCCTCCACCCTCAGGGCAGGGCAGAGCACATTTTCTCCAGGAGCTGCTTGAAATTTAGAGCTCATTGGCTGGTGACTCTTTTCCAGCCGGAGTGTAAACTTCAAATAAAAAGAGCCAAAATCTCTACTAGTATTTCCCCAAACATATTATGCCCATTGGGTGATTATTTACCCCCTGAAACACAGATTAGAAAATAGGTGGTGGCTATTATGTTCCAATAAAAAATCTTGCATGCAGTAGTCCCTCCTTGAGGATTCACAAGATTGATAACGTCCATGACAGCTACTCTATGTATTCTTATCTTTTGATTTTGGGGGTATTTGGATGTCAATTCTTTAGGGCTTTAGAATTTTCTCCTTTTTTATAGCCAGGCGTGGTGGTGCACGCTTGTAATCCCTGCGCTTGGGAGGCGGAGACAGGAGGATCGTGTAGGTTCAAAATCAGCCTCCCTGGCTTAAGAGACCCTGTTTCCAAATAAAAAAATAATATAAAATAGGTCTGGGAGTGTAACCCAGAGGTAGCAGGCTTTCCAGGAACCCCAGTACCAGGAACCTCCTTTTTTTCTCCTGTCAATTATTACTTCTTTGTGTTCTCAAAAGCTAACATATGCCAAAAATTTCTTAGCAATTTATATCTGTATTAAGATATGCACTAAAAATTTCAGATCAAACAGAATGAAACTGTGCATGGTTATGATAAATGATTTAAGAAGGTCTAGATAATGGAGAAATCATACTTGAAGTAAAAAAGGAAATTATTTTGCACACTTTAACTGATTCCTACTTTTAATAAAGGAAGTGGAGCCCTTATTAACCAGAATGTTTGAGAATATCAATGATAATATGAAGTTTCATCCATTCTATAGAAAAATATAATTGATTTTCCAAACTAAATCCCTCTCAGTAAGCCAGGTTAAATAAATGAATTAAAGCCTTGCTTTTTCCTCAACTTAAATATAAATAGTAGAGTTACCAGTTAATTTTCTAGGCCCAGAAATTTATAACTATACTTTGTTGTGAAGCTCAAGATATTAATGGTTTGGGGCTTAGGTATAGGTTCTCTCCTTTCCTTTCTGTTCTCCTTCCCTGCTTCCCCATCCCTTCCCCCTTCCCTTCCTCCCTTCTTCCTTTTTTTTTTTCTTATTCATTGTTTTTCTTTCTTTCCAGCAGCAGTCAAATGTCAGCTTTAACCATGTGGTATATAATAGGCACAAACTGATTTATTTGTGTGTGTGTGTGTGTGTGTGTGTGTGTGTGTGTGTGTGGTGCTGGGGATTGAACACAAGGGCACTCTACCTCTAAGCTACTCCCCCAGCCCAATTTTTTATTCTTTATTTTGAAATAGGGTCTCACTAAGTTGTGGAGTGCCTCACTATGTAGCTGAGAATAGCCATGAACCCAGATCCTCCTGTCTTATCCTCCTAAATACTATAATCGCAATACAATGTGCACCCCCACGATTGGCCAGCACAAACTGATTTTGAAGAGCATTTTTGATGAGTCCCCCATATTGTGATTAAGTTGTACACAGGCTCAAACTAGAAGGCCTCTAATCCTATAGCACTTGAGTCCTTACATGGTCATTATGTTTGCTGGGTTTGAATGATTTTCTTGTGTCACTAGTGAATGTGCTAAGACATTTATTTATTCTCTGCTTTGGCTGATAAAAGAAAAATTTATTTGTGGAAGAAAGAAAAACATTAATTATTCTTAATCATAAGCAGAAAGCTTGAAAACACACTGATAGCTGTGTCTCCCACACCACCAAATTATTTTCATTCTAGATAAAGCCCTTCTCTCTCCCTTAAATGAGATAAATGCCTTTTAATCTTATGGATGGAAGCATCCTGACATTAAAAAGCCAATTAAGTAATTGCCTGCAGCTAATTTACAGTTGAGTTGAGGAGTACTGGGTTCTGAAATTCCACATTTAAAATTATCCACAAGATGGAGATGAAGGATGAGGGCTTGCCTGTCACCATCCAGAATCTGTATCCTGTGTCACAGCACATGCTCAGGGAGGATCCAAGCTGTCCTCACTAGCAGTGGCTCCTGGGCTGACTTGGGCAGAGGCCGTGTCCTCGGGTAATAGGAGGCCACTGACCAAGGCATAATAGAGCACTTGCAGCAGGAAAATCATTTCATGTCAGCGCCTTGGGCACTAATGGATTCATGAAATCATCCCTCTTTTAGTGAACAAATAATACTGACCCCCATCAACTTTTCATGTGTTGAAAAAGCAACAAGGAGTAAGAGGGATCAGATTGATGATTTCAAAACTAACACTCTGGAAGGGAAAACACACACTCACACACACACACACACACACACATGGATAAATTTGAGGAAGTCAGATAAAAGACATTCTAATAGACTCAAATTTCTTAATACTTTTCCACACACTCTCTTCTAGATAAAGAAGGCATGTGGTGTGTGTGTGTGTGTGTGTGTGTGTGTGTGTGTGTGTGTTGCTTTACTGGGGATTCAATCCAGGGGCATTCTACCCAGTCCTATTTTTATTATTTTTATTTTGAAACAGGTTCTTACTATGTTGCTGAAGGCCTTGCTACAATTGCTGGGGCTGTCTTCAAACCTGTGATCCTACTGTTTCGGCGTTCCAAGTACTGGAATGGCAGGCATGTGCCACCATGCCTGGTCACATACTAAATATTTATAATAAAGTCTCCAAAAACCAAAAAACAGCAAGAATCACTGATCTGGGCTCAGAGAGCAGTTTTCATTGTTATCTTATCCAAGTTATTTGACTACACTAACCTCAGCTTTTCCTCCTGTCAAATCATGGTAACATATTTTTCTGATGAGATTTCAAAAGGGCAAAGAGTAAATGGTTTAAAGTATTACAAACACATTAAGTATTATTATCTTATTATCTCTTCATTTTTGCACCTTTCCTTCATGAAAGATTTTGGGAAATTTAGTAACCAAGATTGTTTGGGGAAAGTTCCAAAATTTCAGATGGGTATTGCTTTACACATTTTTTTAAAGATATTTTAGCATTCTCTACTCATCATTGTCTGCAAATTGTTATTCCAATTTGTCCTAGCAGCCAAAACATTTTTAAATGAATGAAAAAAATAAAAATTGTAAAAATGTATTTTGCCTATGAACTTAGAAATGGAAGACAAAGTGAGCAAGTAAACACCAAAATGACAGGCCATCATTCCAGGCTAATTTTAAAGCTTCAGCAGGTGCTATTTTAAAAACAGAGGCACTTACTAAGGAAAAGACAATGTTGTGTACTGTATCAGAACTACCTTCCAATGATAGAACATTTCCACCATAAAACAAACTCCAATTGAAGGCAATTGGCCTTCAAAAAAGACAGTACCAGAAACATAAGAGTGCCCATAAGAGGAAGTGTTCATGTGAGCACACACACACACACACACACACACACACACACACACACGGCAACAGGTAACTTTCAGATCTTAAGGACAATATTTGAAGAACAACTGACAGTATAAGTTCTAATGACTACTGAATTACCCAAATTCTCTGCAGGAGCTTAATAATCAGCCAATATTTAGGGGAAAGTTTTATTAGGTTAACACTGAGCTTCTGAAATTCTGTAAGAGGAAGAGCTTTAATAAAGAACAAATTGGCAAAGAATAAAAGAGGGGGCACTAGACATTTGATTTCTTCAACATATACATGTACATCCCATTATACACCGATATATGCAATTATTACATATTGATTCAAAGTTTAAAAGATTAGGGCATTAAAAAAAATGTTGTACAAAACTTCCTTTTCCGTAGCTCCAAGGGGAAGCACCCAGCTTTCTTTCCTCTCTGTGGATGAAGAAATTATAGCTTCTTCCTTGTAGAATACATTAGTTAAAGGAAGAATACCTATCTTTAAAATTATGGGGGGGATGTTACATATAGGTAAAAAATGCCTTATTCAACTTAATTCTATTTAAGTGAATCTTAGAAGTGTTTCTTTCAGAGTTTCTAGTTTAGAATGAGTGTTATGTGTCACCTAATTTTCCTACCACATGACTCTTTAACCAGTACTATAAGACTCACAAAGTATAGTTCAATGGGCAATGTCAGAAGACCATAATAACGGGGACGTCACTACTTTAATGTGAAAAGCTCTAGTTATCATTCATTTATGCATTCACATTCAAATTTATTAAATTTCTACTATTTGGAAACTGCTGTGCCAGAAGATGGGACATGCCAATTGACAAGAGATACCTGCCACGGGGAACATGAAATATAGTGGAAGATACAAATAAAACAGAAATGACATTTTAGCACTTCCCATATTTGATTGAACCTACTTCTATGTAAATCTCAATTTTCTGGAATAAGCCTTGAGTGATATGTAAAAGTCTAATTCATATTCCATATGGGACTTGATGGAGCAAACCCATCAAGTGTTGAAAGACAGTGATCACCCTTCGCAAGTTAAAAGTCTCTACTCCATTCATCAATACTTTGTGGGTTTTTTTTTAGCATTGATTATGTGCCATGTTATGAAGATACAGCAGATTAAATTCCAACACAGCCTTTGCCTTTAAGAACTAGATGTCTGTACTTGTATCTACAAGTCTTTTTTATATAAATAGAAGAACTCCAGCCCAAATATCTTTCCATTAACCACCTTAGAGACTAACCAAAGCATTGTACAACTATGTGAATAACTACGTGAGCTGGTCCCTGTCATCATGGAGCGTATGGGCTAATTTTAGAGCCAAGCACAGTTACTTCATTCAAGTCATTTATCACGAATTCTCTCTCTTAACTAGGTATATGAATCTCCTTTTCCAACATTACTGAGGATATCTACTTATATGTGAAAGCAAGAATGTGATTAAGTTTACACTACTCAAGGACATGTAAAATGAATGTCAAATGCTGAGTTTTGAGTGGCCACATGTAGCGATGAAGACGTCAAGATCCATAAAGCTCACTGGCCTAAAACTGAGTAAGTGATGCCTTATTCTTTTTTTTCTGGGATGTTTTCTAAGATCTAGGCAGCATTTTATTCATTGCATGTGAGGTTACCCAACATTCTGATGTGCTACGAAAATGCCAAAGCTTGAAGTTTGCTGGGAAAGCCCTCTCAGCAAGAGCTCCAGTGTCTTCTCTTTTTCCTCATAGACTGCAACATCATGTTGCTCTGCCTTCAATCTCCAGCTCTTGCCTTTGGGGAGGTCAAGTAATATGATACTGTGTTATTTCCAGTGAGGGACCAACAACTACATAATCTGCCTCCAATATTCTCAGGAGAAAAGAAAGCATTTTGATAGTAGTAGTCATCGTTCCTTTTTTCTTCTGCTTCTTTGGCCTTTGACTTTCAGCACTGAGTTCCCTAAAGGCTTTTCCCACGCATTTATTCAATATTCCAAACTCAGTTTCTGTCACAATTTACTTTGGTAAGACCATTTTAATGCCTATTTATTTCATTATACTTTAATACATTTATTAAGCATGCAATTTTGTTAAATATAAAAATTCACTAAATTATTTGATGGATCACAAGCAATGGCATTTATGAAATCATCATACCTATACATTTTATTATTAGGTATGATACTGATGACATGGTGATTTTATGAGATATATTGATATGGCATAACAATGAGGCATTTATTTTCCAGCTTTTAATCTCAGTACTTCATGAATGTTAAAAACATCCTTACCTATCCTTAAGTCTCCCACTCTGTACTCCCACTGTCATTGGTGACTCTTGGTGCCTAGATAGGGTTTGCTAATATAGGAAATTTAGTATCATTTAGCAGACAACGCCCAGATATCCTACCATCTTTTCAGCAAAAGTCCTCCTGGCTCACCCTATGACAGTAGAAACAACATATTTTCATACCACCTTATTTTGTTTACTTGAGAGAAATTTTCACAATCTTAAATTACTTATTCATGTACATTTATTCATTTTAACATGTTTATAATCTGAGTGCCATCCACCTTAATGCCACCCAACTTGACATAAACTATTTGAAATGGGAGACTTTAATCATTTTCCTTACCATGTTCTAGGGCTTGGATAATATAATATCCTCTGAATACCTCATTTATGAATATTTAGAGGTGATATAATTGAATTGTGAGGGTTCCCATCTCATCACTGGATGAATCTACAGTAATGTATATATTGGGTGGTAACCTAGGCATGTGACATGTAGCTGGAGAAGGTGAGTTACTGGGGTGTGGTTTTGGAAAAGGCAGATGTGCCCATGAGCCCCATTCATTACCTCTCTTGCTTCTAGCCTCTGTGATATGGGTGATATGTGAGCAGAGCCCATGCATACACCATCCTCCTCCTCCTCCTCCTCCTCCTCCTCCTCCTCCTCCTTCTTCTTCTTCTTTTCTCTCTCTCTCTCCCTCTCTCTCTCTCTCCCTTCCTCTCTCTCTCTCTCTCTCTCTCTCTCTCTCTCTCTCTCTCTCTCTCTCTCTCTCTCTCTTTTCTCTCTCTCCTCCTAACATCATGCCTACAGCTTTGCAATCTTTACCTGACCTAACATGGACTGAACTCCTGAAATTGCCAGAACTATGACAAATAAATTTTCTTACCTCTAATTGTTGTCAAGTTTTTTTGGTCACAGTAATGAGAATGTTGACTAAAACAACATGGCATCTCCATGTGGTACAAATGAGCAGATAGAAATGTTTAATTACAGCTGAACCAAAAGATGTGTCTTTCACAATGACTCAGCATAAGAAAAAGACAATCGGTATAGACCAAGTGTTTGTTATAAGACTTGTACTTTGTGGAGATGTATCACAACTTGTCTGATTTCTCTCTGAAAATGACTATTGAGACGTTTAATTTTTATCAATTTAGTAATAGATATGGCTATTAAATCACTGAACTTATTCTTTTTTCTCTTTGATTCTATAGGAATCCTAATATTTCTTTAGGTTAGATGTGCATTGGGATAGAGAGGGCAAAGATATTTGAAATCAAAGATACCTGGTCACCTTATTCACAGTTCTAAACTTCAGGACAGAATCCTCAATTTACTTTCTAAGATTTAACATCAAATATTGAATAAGAGAATAATATCACTTTTTTATAGTAGAACTGCCCTTAATGTCTTCAGGATGCATTCCTCCTTCAATGGCTATTTCTTAGTTTTCTTGGTTGGTTCTTCCTCTTTCTGACCTGGATTCTCTTATTTTCTTTATAAACTCATTCTACTTAGATGATCTCAACTGAGTTCATAATAACTATATCATTCATCTAGATTTTTTATTGTAGCATCAAATTAATATACTTAACTACTTCACATATCTCCTTGTATATCTCTTAGGCAGTTCAAACCTAACATCTAAAATATAATCTTTTATTTTTTCCCCTAAATGTATTTCTCCAGTTCAAGCTATCCACATGAACGCTATCCTCATTTTCTCCTCTTCACTCATCATTAGTCTACAACTCAATAACCCAAGTGGTTTTTGAAAAATTAAAGTGATTACTTATATTACAGGCATTCATAAGTAGTCAGCTTTCTAAGAAAAAAATACTATTTGTATTTATATACTATATGTGAAGTCCGAGACTTGTATAGCCAATGAATTCCTAGGAAAAATTGGTTTATTGCTATCTGAACAACCAACCCTCCCAAGCCATGGGCTTGGACCTCATGCTAATTTATATCTTCTTCATATATATATATATATATATATATATATATATATATATTGTATATATATATACAAATATATTTATTAGATTCCAAAAATGTACCAGTGGAAAATAATGCATTTTAGATGTTTCTGTTGGTTTCTATTCACATTCTGCATTACCTTCAGCTTCAGCTATGGAACTATGAAGTCTATTTTTGCTTATGGGTCAGTGACTCACAGCACAAAGCAAACATTCTTATCTAGTAGCACAAGACAGTACCCAATAATAACAGGGAAAGAACAGTCAGTGACCTGCTAGATTTTTGTGGCTACCCCTGTGCATGCAAATGTTTACCATCTTCAGCATCATTTCAAATGTCAAAGGACAGTGACAGATGCATGAAGTCTGTGTGTCACAGCCAGTTACCAATGATTATCTGATGTAGTAGTGTAGAACACTTCTATCAGCTGAAGCCAATTGTTGTTTTACCAATGGTGGGGCTAGCCTTACCAAAGCCATTAGTGCTCCTTAGGAAAAATATGCTTACACTTTGCTACTTTTTAAAAATTTCATATTGTTCTATTTCACATCAAGAATTTACTTTGAGTAACCCTAAAAGTTTAAAAATGAAATTCACAATAGAATCTATAGACTCCAATTCATTAATTTGCAAAATATATCATATTTTGTTAAATTATAAAATAATTGAATAACGTCTTTGTGCATATATCAGCTAAATCTTTATTAATGATGTTTTGTGAGCCCCTTAATAATGAACTGAATAATTTGTCCCTGAATTGAGGCTTTTGCAAATATATGAAATTTCCTTATCCTAGAATATAAAATAAAATATATCATGTAGAAAAGAGCTGGCATTTTTTATATCTTTAGTAAGTATTCACTTAACATTTTTTAGCATTCCAGGCAACTTCTATGACTAAACATATTTTATTGCCATTATTTATATTTCTTCAGAAGCAAAGCATCCTAAAATAACTGTTGACTGATTTATTTTAGGTACATTCATTATCTTCCATATAGTCTTAATTCTCATTCTCTCTCTCCCCACTACAGATTTTGCTGTAACTCTAATCATGAATGCAGTATATTGTGGCACATAATAGAGAAAGAAGAAAGAGAAGAAAAGCAGTAGTTATAAATTTCTTCAGTTTACTATAGCAGCAGACCAAGTTCAACACTCTCAGAGGTTAAGAGTGTTGCTGAAATCTTGGTTAGTAAAAATCTTCTTTCAGTCTGTCCCTCAGGTGTACACACACACACACACACACACACACACACACACACACACACACCTGCACTTGTCTTCACCAAGCTTTCCTCAATGGCATAGTTTGTCTGTTTCCTTGAGAGCAAAAGTTCTTATCTCCTTTCATTACCACTGTGATAATTCTGTCTAAATGGATTTGAAATTAATTGGATTCTAACTTCTATGCAAGTACAACGAATCATCCACCAGTGAAGCTATATCATAGGGTAAAATCAATCATCAGTCAGACATACGATGTTTGCCTGTAGTCCTAACTACTTGGGAGGCTGAGGCAGGAGAATGACTTGAGCCCAGGGATTTGACGCCAGCCTGGGAAATGGTGAGACCTCATCTCAGAAAACAAGAAAAGAAAATCCACCATCAGGGTGGAGGCTCCTCTACTCCATCTTTCGTTAAGCAGGACCCTCTTTCTTTGCACATGAGTATTGAATCTAAACATCCTTGGGATGCAGAAATTCTAGAAAGATCTTAACAAGAAATTTCCTTATGAAAAAATGTTTGGTTTTTCTAGCATTTCCAAGTATATAAGCCTGGTCAGAAAGAAAATGAAAATAAATGAATATGGAGCTTTACCCTTGGCCCTACCCTTTTCTTCTTCCTTTATCAGCATAGCATACATCACACTAGAACCCATTATAACTCTGCTCCCTTGCTCTCGGTGCCCCCATGAATCTTGCAGCCTTTAAACTTCTGTTTAATATAGTAAGATAGATAGCACTATCCCTTCAGAGATACTAATCTGTCCCTTGATAGCCTAGTCAGTGACATATGTAATTTCTCCTCTTGTTTTCACTTATACTTAATGTTTATTTCACTGCTCATATATTAGCAGTCAGTTTCAAGTTCTCTAAGCTTCCAATAGCTTATTTGCTAGGTAACAATAGTTCGCTACTTTCCCAGATGACTTTTTTAGGGTACAATTTGGAGCCAAACTTGCAGCAGCCCAATCAACAAGGGTTCTCAGGTTTTGCTTCCTGTTTAAGACCCTCGTGCCTTTTCATCATTAGTTAAGAAAGACCACAGACAAGGGGAACAAAAACTAGTAAGAGAAAAAATAATAAATAAATGGAGAGAAAGGAATAATTAGAAAGATGGAAGTCCTCTTGGCCACCCCAAAGCCACTGATTTCTGCAAGCTGACACTTTATTTTTATCGAAACAAGTCAGTCCAATGGGGGGAAAGGGCCACCTAAAATATAAAACCCAGCACAGATCGTAAATTATTTACCTAAAATTCAGTTGTGTGAACAACAAAGCAGACCTCAGTGAAATGATACAGGAGCAGTGAGACTCAAGAAAGAAATGAGTTCTTTATACAACCTGCTAACTTCTGAGCCGGAGAAGACATAGGGAATCTCTGGAATACACTGTTTAAGGAGGTATACAAGAGAAAGATATGTCTGGAGAGGTGATCTCTGAATATCTGAATATCAATGATGGCTATTTACCAGTGAATAAATATAGTGAGTAACACTGGCAATGACCTCCTACTAGAAAATTCCCAAGTGGCAGGCAGGTACTGTGCTAAGCAATTTACCTTTACTAACCTTCCCAAACAACCCATTGAGACTAGTACTATTGATAATCCCTATTCTACCGATAAGGAAATTGAGACCTAAGAAAATTGAGGAAATTGAGAGTTAAAATGTGAACTTAAAGTGAAAACAGTCTAGAGCCTGAATTAAAAATTAGGCAATAGGAGTCTTCACCTAGGTGCATTCAGCAGCAGCTTTGCACTTAGGGGAGTTTGCAACTTACTGCACTTATATAAAGGAGAGATGAAGGTTTGTGAGAGACAAAACTAGTGCGTGGGATGGTCTGATTAGCCAATCAGCAAGAGGCAAGGACTCCTGCTATGGTCTGAATAGCCAATCAGCAAGAGGAACTACCACCTACTGTGTTGGGCACTTGCTTGTGTTTCCTAGAAGGTCAAGAACAAGAGAACTGACTGCCATTTCCTTCCCCAGACTCAGTTCCTTAGGGACTCTCACAGTGGGATTTTGTGAGATGCTTAGGGGTCTTTCAAGTATCTGAAACGCAAGACATTTCCAAAAGGCATGGCCCTATGTGTAAGGCAACTATTTCCCTGATGCTTAATCACAGTTTCATCTGGCCCATGCCAGAGGGAAGTTAATTCAGGCTCAGTAAGAAGTAGTATTTCTATCTTATGGGATATTTGGAAGTAACATCACTTTACCTCATGCATCACCTTTAAAATGTAAATTCAGAGTGAAGGCAGCTACTTCCTGCTTCCAGGTGGAACAAATGGTGCTCTCTCAGAAGACTCAGGCTCAGCTTGGGGGAACTTATTTTGTTCCAATTATTTGTAATATAGTCCTCCACATTGCTGGGTAGTGTGAAATAATGTGCAACTATTTTTGATCCCTTTAGACAGAAATTAAAACAACCCCAGAAGAACAGATGCATTTTTTTTTCAAAACCAGGTTGGCTACAGAAATCATTTTGAAAGGTCCAATATAGTGTCTTCACTTGACCTAGGACAATCTCTATTGGTGGTAAACGAGTAAGAGAGCATATTTCCAAATTAGGTAGTAAAGATAAAGATTGATGGAGAGTGAGAGATGGTACATGAAGGGCTGAACATCAATATGGATAGATGCCTACCATCACCCCTGTTTTTGTGTAAGGATGATGGAAAAACTTTAGTAAAGGACAAATGTTATGTTTGAATTCCTTCTGTATCACATATTAGCAATATGTTCATTATTTAAAATATCTGAGTCCTTTATATTTGTATCCAAGTTGTAGTAAAAACTACTTTAGAGGTTTATTGGGAAGATAAAGTTTCTAGAGTAGTGATACTTCTTTAACACTGCTGCCTCCATAACTTCCTCCTCTATCTTATTTTACAAAATAAATAACAGGTAGCTTGAGGCATGTAATCAATGTGTGACTCTCCAGGAACCCATTCTGATGATGGCAGGGAAGATGTCACACCCTTCTGTGCCTACCTATGGGTGGCCAGGGTCATTTCCTCACATGGTCTATTTCCATTTCCAGAACTTTCTTTTCATGTTTCCTTCTGTCAGCAATATATTTTGAGTTTGTTGTCTGTATAAAAACACCATGCTGTGCTTGGAGGATGTGTTTGTTGAAAGAAAGCACATGCCTGTTTCACAGCAGTTACTTGTCATGAGTCAGAATAAGATGCAGGTATAAAGCAGTGCCATTTTCACTGTAAACATCACAAGAAACTTTGTGCTGATGCCACACTGCTCCCCACCCCCCTCAGTAAGATTCTACAATCACTGCAACTTTTATTCTACTTAATCTCAAAGTGCTCATCTGCCTAGTACTGTCTTTTATTTGGATGGTTTGTTTGCTTGTTTCCTGTTTATTTGTTTTCTTTTACTAAATTTTAGTATTTGCCTCAAAAGGAGAGAAATGTATTTTTGACAAAGACAACAAAGCTAGTTTAATTAAACTTCTTTAATGTTTAATTGCCTGTGTCTACATTTTGAAATACTGCAGTGTTTTGTCCTCAAGAGATGGGGGCACTCTCACTCACTGGCCCTACATCCTGTAAGAGAAAAACCTCAGCCTCATGTTTACATGACAGAAATTGGCAAGAAAGCAAGGATAAATATTAGCCATACCCTCTCACTTTGTTTTGAACCATCATATTTATAGCATATTTTCTTTTACATTCCTTCCTGTCTTCCTCTTTCCTTCTTTCTCTTCCACCCTTTCTTTTTTCATCTCTCCCTCCCTCTTCCTTTCCTTCCTTCTTCCTTCCTTCCTCCTTCCTTTTCTTTCTTTCTCTTTTCTTTCTACTGGGGATTGAATCCAGAAACATTCTACCACTTAACTATCTCAGCCCTATGTTTTATTTTTAAATAGTGTCTTCTAATGTGAAACAACTTCTAATTTTCAAAGCACTCTGTTGTACTGAAACAGAGCAAGAAGAGCCTGAATGATGTTTGGTGGCTAAAGGGACCACACTGACACATTTTGCAGAGAATAAAGTTTGGTGCACTAGTCACAGGTTGATACCTGCTCTGTGCCAGGAACCAGCTTGCCCTAGTGATGAATCTCTGTGGCCAGCACTTTCTGGGAGCTCACTCAGGTCACAGTGCACCATCCCCACATCACTTTCCCAGCTTAGGAGGCAAGAACCGAAACCAATCCCCTCTGACTGTGCTTCTTATCTATGTTTAAGTGTCTGTGAGTTTCTTTTAGAAACTACATAATAGTGTTTAATGTATGTACTAAAATAATACTTAAAAGCAACAAAGCATACTGATTAACTTATGAATGAACGAAAGATCACTGACTGTGTTTTACACCAATGCTTCTACTTTTCCAAATTTGGCTCCTAGATACATTTCTTTTTACTTGATCATTCACATACATAGTTAAAATAAAAACTACTCTTTGATAATCTTCCTGTCAATCCTCAGCTCAAGAACTGGGCTATAGCAGGCAACATCAACTTCAATGAAGACGAATTCAAACTTAAGCTACTGAATGAAGAGAGAAAGAATGGACAGAGAAGTATAGGAAATAGTTCCATCCTGTCATTACCTGACTTCTCTGAAGTCATAGCTGTATGCAGTATTAGGATGAAAAAAAGAAAATATACTCTGAGAAGACCTTTCTAGATTTACATCCCAAACCCTTGTATTTTCTCCCATGCTTGACTCCAGACTTCCTTCAGATATTTATTATATTCCTTTCTTCCTCTGAAGCCATATCTTGTCTCTTCTTTAATCTTCACATTAAGGACTGTATGAACAACACCAACTGTGCCAGAGAGACCATATTGTTTAGAAAGTAAGCACATGGTCTTTAGAATCCCAAACTCGCCAGGGCGGGAATCCCAACTTTATCAAACAATGGCTTTGAGTAAGTCAGGAGCATGTTATACAACCTCCAAAATAATGGCAACGGCACCTGCTTTTCAGGATTGCTGCGATAAAAACGTAAGATGCAAAAAGCATCCAGAATATAATAGTTGTGAAAAATGTTTAAATTTCCTATATGAAAGCATTGTTGCTGAGAAGAAGTCATAAAAGGAGTCATTGGAAGGTAGCAATAAATTCTGATTATGACAGACATTTTAGTAATTAACATCCTGTGTTTTCCTCCCAACTCTGACATTGATTTGTTAGTCTTGATTTAAAAAAAAAACCCTCTGTCCATCATCCATCAATTGATTACTTCTGTTTTGTGTTGTGCTACGATCTCTCATAGGCAGAATAAGAAATTAAAAGGACTGTGGCACTTACTGAGACATTTGCTTTAAGGATGGTTTTAGATGATAGGTCAGGGAAAAATGTTTATAGAATCAGACTGTAACTCCAGGAAGACAGAGAATGTGACTCTGGAACCTACGACCTGGGACATCTTGGGTAAGTTACTTAACTTCAATAAGTCCCTCTGCAAAATAAAAAAAAATGCATGTAAAGAAAGTACTTTAATACGTTGAGCAAAACTTCATTTTTTTCCCATGACTACTAAGGCAACAGTAATAAACATGAAGACAATGATGTCATAAAGTCTCAAGAAATACCAAGATTTCGAGGCTGGAGAAGGCCTTTCTTAGTGGAATCTTATAAACTCTATTTTAATTAGGGAGCATACTTTTGCTGCTGCCATGGATAACTAATCAATCTACTCATAGTGATATATAGTGACTTTATTTCTCTACTGGAGGATAATTGGATCTGCCACCTGTTAATTACAACATTAGTTAAATATTTTGGAAGGTCAATAGGGGTAAACCACTCAGAGAAATTCCTACTGCATTTCTTCAACGTATTTCTGTGGCTTGCAGATGGTGATAGCCTCTGAATAAAATTAGTCATCTGTAATTTCAAATAGATACTCTGATCCCCTGAGGCTCCACCTAAAATAAAATTTGAGGGAAGTGACAGTACAAAGGACAAAGAAGATGGATGTTTGCACAGCTTTTAAAATAACAATTCATCTTCAGGTTACACACAAGGGATGTTATCAAACCAGCCTTATAATTAGAGCAGATAAACATAAATTCCAAATATGCACTAGAGCTCCTTTCTGTTTATCTCTATGTTCCTATTCCTGTCCTTAATGATGCTGTAGAGACTGTGAGGCATGAGCAGTCACTTGCTCCCAGAACCCCACATCCTCCGGGAACTTAGTGGGTGCAGAGAGTGCCCCATAAATCACAGCTCAGCAACAGAGAGCAACACTATTTTCCGGGTAGCCAAATAACATCTAGCTAATTCATCACACCACTTCTAATAGCTATTTACAAAACCTCCTAAAGCCCTCGACCCTAATTACCAGGTAATAGAACCAGTGCTACAGAGATCGGGAGATATTTGGCCTATCTTCATATTTATGAATAACGGAATTGAATAAAATAACAAATGCCCACATAAATAATTGCAAAATGAGATTACAGATTATCACGTAGTTTAAATATTTAGACCTTAGACATTAAAGCTTTAATTTAGGCCTAAAATAAAGCTATTCACAAGATAGGTATAGGGTTAATTTAAAATAATTGGTAGTAAAATTTAAATAGTATGGCAATTTGTATGTTCTCTTTAGAGAGATGTCTATGAAATCATTTGGCAATTCTTAAATTGAGTTATGTGTCTTTTAATTATTGAGTTATTTAAATTACGTATTCAGGGTAAAGTGTCTTAACAGGTCATGATTTGGAAATATCTCCTTCATTTTTGAGTGTGGTCTCTTCATTTTCTTGATTATATTGAGAAGAATATTTGCTATTTTTTATTTTTTTCGTGCATTGTAGTCATACATCTTAATGGGGTACAAGTTGGTAGAGCATACATGCACATAAAACTCATTTAGTACTTCCCCAGTTCCCATCCCATTCTCTCCCCTTACCTCCTTCTCATGTGTGGCTTAATGATTGACTCTGATATGTCTATAAATGTACAACATGTACATTAGAGAATTTCCTCTCCCCTCTCCCATCCCCCTTAGTAGATCACCTTATTTGCTCATCTATGGTTTCTCCTTCCTCACCTAGAGTTCCTCCTATGAGCCATTTTTCTCCCTAGCTTCCACATAGTAGGAAGTGCAACTGATTTCTTACTTTTTGTGACTAATCTCATTTAGCATAATGTTCTCCAGTTCCATCCATTTCCCTGCAAATGACATGATTTTGTACTTCTTTATGACTGAACAAAATTCCTTTTTGTACATATCCTATAGTTTTATAATCCATTCATTTGTCTATAGACATGTTGGCTGGTTCCGCAGTTTGGCAATTGTGAATTGTGTACCTATGAACATAGGTAAACATGCATTAGTTTGGTAGTTTTGTTTCCATTCTTTTGGGTAGATACCCCGAAGTGGTATTACTGGGTCCTATGTTGGTTCTTTTACATTATTCTGAGGATGCTCCATACTATTTTCCAAAGTGGTTGAGTTAATTTGCAATCCCATCAATAATGTTTTAGAGTTTCCTCTTCTCCACATTCTTGCCAGCATTTGTTGTTTGTGTTTTTAATGATTGGCATTCTAATTGAAGTTAGGTAAAATCTCAGAGTAGTTTTGATTTGCATCTCTTTGCAAATTTTTGAACATTTTTCATATATTTATTGGCTATTTGAATTTCTTCTTTTGTGAAGTATCTATTTAGTTTACACTTGCCCATTTTCTTGATTGGTTTATTTGTTTTCTTAGCACTGAGTTTCCAACTTCTCTAGTCTCTTTTTATTTATTTATTTATTTATTTATTTATTTATTTATTTATTTATTTATTTTTAGTGGTATTGGGGAATGAACCAAGGGGAACTCTATCCCTGAGCTACATCCCCAGGCCTATATTTTAATTTTAAAACAGGATCCAGTTAGTTTAGTTTTGAAATAGTCTCACTAAGTTACTGATGCTGGCTTCTAACCCTTGATCCTCCTGTCTCAGCCTACCAAGTACTGGGATTACAGGTATGTACCACCATGCCTGGCTAGTTTCATGCATGCCTCTCTAGTTTCTTTTTGTGTTTTATCTAAGAACCCATTATATAACCCAAAATATGGATGACATACCTCTTTGATTTCTTCTAAGTATTGTTTAGTTTGAACACTTATATGCAGGTATATAATCTTGTTTGAGACAAAATTTATATAGTTGTTCTTCTGTATCTATGGTTTCTTCAAATACGGATTCAGAACCAGCCACAGCCAAAAGATAAAAGTTATTCAGAAAAACATTCCAGCTGAATAGTTACAGACCTGTTCTATTCTCATTATTATTGCCAAAATCGCACATTATAACAACTATATGCACAGCATTTTGTTAAGCTTTGAATATGTCAAAGACTTAGTCCCTAGAGTGGCAATATTGGAAGGTACTATGGACAATATATATGTATGTATGTATATATATATATATATATATATATATATATATATATTTTATTGGTGCATCGTATTATACATCATAATGATATTCAAAGTGGCATAATCATACATGCACACAGCACTTGCTGTGTTTCCCTTCAATCCCACCCTGCTCTCCCAGTATTTCCCCATATATATTAGTGAGATTGATAGTGATACCTTCATATATGAACTTTCATCAATTGTCTTTTTCCCCTCCCCTCTCCTTCCCTATCTCCTCCCATTATTCAACTTGTCTCACCTGATTTATCTAGAGTACCTCTTGTCTCCTATCTTCTGTCTTTCACATATAAGAGAAAATAGACAACCATTGGCTTACTTAGACTGGCTGACATCACTTAGCATAATAGTCTCTAGTTTTATCTATTTTCCTACAAATGACAAACTTTTGTTTTTCTTCATGGTTGAATAAAATTCCACTGTCTGTTTATATCATTTTAAAATCTAGCCATCTGTTGATGGACATCTGGGCTTGTTCCGTAATTTGGTATTACAAACTGAGCTGCTATCGACATGCTATGGACTTTTGAAGAGATGGGGCTAAGTAGGAGATCCATAGTCATAGAGGGCGTGTCTTCAAAAGGGATTGTAGAACCACAGTCCTCTCTGTCTCGACTACTTCTTGGCTCTAGAGGTAAGTGGTTTGCTTAACCGCATGCTCCCACTGTGACGTATCACCATTACCAGAGGCCCGAACACATAGAGCTTCCTGACCCTGGAATTGAACCAAAATAAACTTCTCTTTACTTCATGTGCATCCTGTGCCAGGTATTTTATTAAAGTGATACAAAGATTATTAATATATATTCACATTGTTTTAGTCATTATAAGTTATATAGAGATGATTTAAAGATTATGCTTTAGCAGAGTACATGTAAATCCTGTGCCATGTTATATAAGGGTCATGAGCATTCGTTGACTTTGATTTGCATGGGGGGGCTTGGATTCAATTTCTGAAGATACAAAGAATAACTATATATGGTTTAAGCTAGGGTACAAATTTATTTGTTTTGCTAGTGAATATCCTGTTGTCCCAGCATGGTTTGTTCAAAGACTTTTTCCCCCACTTAATTATCTTGAAACCTTTGTCAAATAACAATTGACAAGAATTGTAACAATTTATTTCCAAAATCTCAATTCTTTTTTCATAATTTACATGTTTACTCTTTTATCAGTAGCACACTGTCTTTTTTTTTTTTACTGATCTGGGTAATAAATTTGAAATTGGGAAGTATGAGGTATCCAACATTTTCCTTTTGTCAAAGTTTTTTTGTTTTGTTTTGTTTTGTTTTTGGTCGTTCCAGATTTCTTGAAAGACTTCACTTTGTTTTGATTAATTCAGAACACAGAATGAAAAAGAAAAAACTTTGGTGGAAGGCAAACCCACAAAATGCAGCTACTTACAGCAAACCACTACAGTTGTTGTAAGCAAGAGAGTACCTGAAGGAAAAACTGAGAAAGTTCCTGACCGGTCAGTCTCTTTTATCGGTTTTATCAGTCTTGTTTTCTTTATATATTTATCAGTCTTGTTTTCTTTATATATTCTTGTTTTCTTTATATATTCTTTATATATATATACACTTGTTATTAGGTACTTACTTGATTTCTTTCTGCCAGGTATAAGTTTAGTCATCTATTTAGTTTCAATTAGTTTATGTCTTTAAGGTATGTGTTTTATGTAGTCCTTATTGTGTTGTTTTTTCATGCTTCCAATCTTTGATTTTAATTTCACTGTTTCACCTATTTGCAGGAAATATAGAGTTTCTACCTGTCACCTCCTATTAGTTTCTTTTGTCTTATCAGATGTTTTGTCCTTAATTCTTCCAGCACTATTTCTTTTAATATTTCCTTATCTATCATTTTTTATTTATTTCATTTATTTTACTGTATTTTAGTCACTTTATTAATGATTGCCTTGGGATAAGAAGAATTTTACTAGGTTGATTTGTATCAAATTTTATTTCTAGATTTTCTGCATTTTTATGTACTTTCCATTTGTTCACTTTAGGATACTGGATTTTTAAATCAGATTCCAAGTTTAAATGGTGCATCTTTTTTACCTAATGTCTGAAATAAGTTAAATTGTCCCTTACATAGGCATATATAATATTATTGTTGAGTTTTATAAAATTTTTCTTGAATATGTTCAGTAAAGTTGAAGGTTAAATTTTTATATAATTATGACAGAACTTCATGAGGTGAGTAAAGCTACTTTTCTGGGCAAAATAATGAGGTTAACAGGTATTTTGTGACTTGTCTAGGGACAGACAATTTCAGGCAATGAATATAGAAATTTGTAGAATTAAATCCTTTCTAATAGCTCATATAAACACTGACCAAAATTCTCTAAGACAGCGAAGCCTGAGTAAAGGAGACTCTTAGTGGTGCACGGTGGCATACACTTGTTGTTCCTATACCTGGGAAGCTGAGACAGGAGGATCACAGGTTCGAGATCAGCCTCATTTACTTAGTGAGGCACTCTGCAATTTAGTTAGTGCCTGTTTCAAAATAAAAAATAAAAAATAGGTCTGGGGTGTAGCTCGGAGGTAGAAAGCCCCTAGGTTCAACCCCAGGACTGGAAAAAAAAAAAAAAGTAAAAAGGAGACATTTTTTCTTTAAAAGATAGATATATGTCTATTTGACAAAAATATTTGTTTTTAGTTCTTAATGTTTTTAGAAATGGTATAAAAATGTTGAGAAGTAGGAGAGGGGAAATAAACTTCTCAGATTTGGGCTTGGCCGGACTATATTATGGTATTTATTATTTATTTGTTGGCCTGTTCCAACTTTAGAACAATAATAAATATTAAAATAAATTAATTACATTTTTTGCATCTACCCATCAAGAGCAGATATTTGGATCCTGGAAGATTTTTTTAAGTTAAACTGAGCATCCTACCTCCATGCTTTTCTGTCTATACTACTCATCTACAGAAATGTTTATGGAGGAAATTTTGATTTGCTCTTTGCATAAACCAATATATTTTTTTTCTGGTAGCTATGCAAGTCCAATTAACTGCTCTGACAATATGGTGAGATGACAATATTGGATTATGTTTGCAGCCAATTATAAATGTCATGGTTGAACACACACTCTTTGTAACATTATGTGAATTTATGAAATCCTAGTACCCAAAAATATATCACAGGCCTCTTTTATGGTGTATAGGAGTAAATTGAGTGCTTTTTTCTGTAAGAATCAGAACTATGTATGACATAGGAAGAATCTACTTAATATTATTACAAATATTACTACCATATTATAAAAATGGCATTATTAATGAAAGAAAATGTGGTAAAATAAATGGAATATTGGGTTGGAAAATAAAAAGACCCAAGTTGCAATTTTATTTCTGCATTGTAAATCACAATCTCTCTTTTGTTTGAAAAGTAGAAATAATACTAAGATAATATACATTATGTGCTTTGAAATATATCAGTAAAAAGTTATAAATTATAAAAGAAAGTTGGAATTCAACATGTTTCTTTTGAAATTATTTTAAATTCTAGTACAATCAATTTTTACATTAAATATTAGAAATATACTAGAGAAGTACATATTTATAAAAAGAATATTTGAGAACCAAAACCTCACTTGAACTGTTATCAAGACAGACAAGTATTTCTCTCACTCCCCGGATAGAAATATTTTATGAGTGAGAATAGAGTTTCTTGTAAGATAATATGAAATGTTAAAAACTTGGGCCAGAAAAGCAAATAGTCACATCAGTGGGCATATCAGCAAAAACAGATGGGGCTTTCAAGGAATTCAAAATTGGGTGCAAATCCACACGTGAGTAATTCTGAGCTCCGGGACCAAACAAGAAACCTCAGTTCTTGTTCCCCATTATCAGTTTGGACTCATCACAGTTCAGCCCTAACTCAGCCATGGTAAGAGCTAGTACTTCTAACAATATTCCTTGGCTGGCACTGGATGCCACTACAATGCACCAATATAAATAATCAATCAATCAATCAATCAATCAATCTCAGGCAGAGCAAGGTTATGTCATTTCCTCAATGTATCACAGTAAGTGAAAGCTGTATTTGATATAATTTTTTTCCTGAGATTATTAAATCAGCATTGCCTTTTACTCTCACACTCTAACCAAAAAAGTCAGACATTTCTTTTGAAGTGACTAGTCTGCTTTCAACTTTGTAACCCATCTCTACCTAGCCCAACTCTCTTCAGTAATATTCCATCATAGATTAATACCCACAAGTTCTCAATTACACAGTTCAAAAAGGAGGACATTTCTGGAGAAATCACATCAGGGTAAAAACAAGTTACAAATGAGCCTCTTCCAATGCCAAACTGAGTGAGAGGTTAGAGTGAGGTTTTAGGGTCAGTGATCTGCCTATAATATGTGTATGGCCGCTGTGAGACGGAGTCAACTAGGGGCAGAGACACTGTGTGAATAATATTCCTACCTCACCACTGGCTGAAGATACACTGACCAGCCCTCCAGGGCAACAGGTGTTTGTTTTCCCCTAGTCTAGTAAAAACAACAATAACAAAATTCATGATTAGTCAAAAGCCCATTTGTCCAAGATCCATGAAGTCTACCTTTAACTAAGAACAGCCTTTGTCATAAGTTGAACAGTCTCCATGTTGGTGATGCTGTGGGAGTCTTTAAAGCCAAACTTGTGCTAATTTGTCTGAAATTCCAGATTTTGCCCTTCCTGCCTGCCACTTGACATCACATCACTCAGAGTAAAAGGGATTTTATAGGTGTAATTAAGATGACAAATCAGTTAATGAGGAGATAGAGTATCTGCAGTGAGCATGACCTAATCACATATGCCCTTTAAAGACATGAAAGAAAAGAGAGAAAAAGAAAGAAGGGAAGGATTGAGGGAAGAAAGAAAGGAGAGAGGGAGGGAAAAAGGAAAGGAGGAAAATCTTAGTCACCTTGTTATAGAAGTTAGCCAAATCAGCATGAGAGGGACTAGAAATGAAGGATATTCTCCATTACTAGCTGGAGAGGATCATGAGATATGAAAGGCTCCAGGGCCAGGTGTGGTAATGCATGCTTATGATCCCAGGGGAGTCTGAGACAGGAAGATCTTGGTTCATGGACAGCCACAGCTACTTAGTGAGGACCTTTGCAACTCAGTGAGACCTTTTTTTCAAAATAGAAAATAAAAAATAGAACTGGGGGTAGGTCTTCCATCCCCAGTACCAAACACACACACACACACACACACACACACACACACACACACACACACACACTCACACGGCTCTAGGATCTGAGAGTGATGATTCTCTGTCAATAGCCACAAAAATAAGGGACCATGAAAACAGGAATGTCAGTCTTACAACCACAAGTAATTGAATTCTGCTAATACTTTAATGAGCCTAGGAGTGGACTCTTACCCCAGAACTTCCAGATAAGAGCCCAGGAAAGTCAACACATTTCAGCTTTGTTATACTTTAATCAGAGAAACTAACTAGACTGCCCTAGGTGAATTGTGAATAATGAATGAGTCCTAAGAGGCTGCTCATAGTTATTAGTTGTGCATCAATAGGAAACTAATACTACAATGAGAATCTTAGAATCAGACTCATTCTATGACTCAAAAGGTTGTAGATAAGCAAAGCTACCCTCTCAAGAGAAACCAGATTGCACTGTAAAGCTCTAGTTTAAACACTCCAAATTTGAAAGGACCAGAAAATCACATATAGATAAAACTGAAAAAGGTAGAAGCTTTACTATCTCAAGGGCTTTAAGCACACACAAAATCTGAATACTCACTGGCTAACCACTAAGCAATAGTATCCTAAGGGTGATTTTAAGAAAACATGGTTCAAAAATAATAACAAGGAAAAAAGCTGAGAAATAAAAACAGAGGCTGAACAATAAGGAAGAAAAATACACCATGGGATTATTCCAGGCAAATAATTAAGAAACAAACAAACAAACAAACAAAAACATAAGAAGGAATCCCTAGGTAGAATCTGAATAGAGAACTACTACAATATATTATTCAAAAATGAAGTTTTTATTGAAAAAATTACAAGATATGCAAAGAAAACAGAAAATATAACTCATAAAAAAAGAAAAAAACCAAGCAATAGGAACAGATTTGGAGGGGGCCCACATGTTAAAACTAGGAAAAAAAGATTCAAAGCAGATATTATAAAAATGGTCAAAGTGAAAAAGAAAAATAAAGAACTAAAGGAAAGTATTATGATAATGACATACCTAATATAAAATATCAATAGGGGTAGAAATTTTGTTTTTAAAAAGACAAATTGAAATCCTAGAGTTAAAAATGCAATAAATGAAATAAGAACTCAGAGAATCCCAATAAGAGAATTGTGCTAGTGAAAGAATTAGTTAAAGATAAAGTAGCAGAGATTCAATCTAAAAAAAACAGAATAAAAAGCAAAATAAATACAGTCTCAGAAACAAGTAGAACATAAATAAATAAATATTCATTTTAACTCTTTTTTATGGTACTGGGGGATGGAACCCAGGAGCTTTCTACCTCCAGGCTACACCCCAGCCCTATTTTATAATTTATTTGGAAACAGGATCTCACTAAGTTGCTGAGAGCCTCGCTAAGTAGCTGAGGCTGGCTTTGAACCTGTGAGATCCTCCTGTTTCAGACTCCCAAGAACTGGGATTACAAGCATGCGGCACCCTGCCTGGCTCGTTTTGACTGTTTTAAGGGTAATAGTATGCAACGTTTCACTTATCAAGGTCTCCTAATGACAGGCTCAATAGTGCATCCCAATGATGCCCACATCATAATCTCAGAATTTGTGAATATGTTACCTTAAATGGTAAGAAGAACTTTGCAGATGTGACTAAATTAAAGATCTCAGCTGGTCTTTGTGGTGCACACCTGGGAGGCTGAGACAGAAGGATTGCAGGTTGGAAAATAGCCTCACCAACTGGTGAGATTCTCATTAACAGAGTAAGACCCTGTTTCAAAATAAAAATTAATAAAAACATAGGACTGGGGTATAGCTCAAAGGTAAAATGTCCCTAGCTTCAATCCTCACTACCACAAAAATAATTAATAAAATTAAGTATCTTAAGATGGGGAGATAATCTTGAGTTATCCAGGTGAGACAAAAGTAATCAAGAGTGTCCTTAAGATGGAAGCAGAGGGTCAGAGGTAGAAGGAAAGGAAATGTTTTGACAAAGCAAAGGGCAAGGACAGAAGAAAGAGAGGAAGAGTCTTGAAGGTGTTTTATTCCTGGCCTTTGAGGTAGAGGGACAGAGCCACAACCAAGCAATGAATGCCTCTCTCAGCTAAAAAAAGACAAGGAAAGGATTCTTCCCTGGAGCTTCCAGGGGGAAGAATACAGCTCTGTTTGCTGACACCTTAATTTTATCCCAGTAAGAATATTTTTTGGAATTTGAGCTCCAGAATTACAGAATAATAAAAGTGCATCATTTCAAATCACTCTTTGTAAAAATATTAACATATTTTATATAAAATATAATAAATAAAAAAATAATAATATATCATATTAAATTCATATTGTACTTCTTCATGTATAGCTCTTAACTGGAGATTATTTTGCCTACTATGGGACAAGTGAAAGGAGACATCTTTTACTGGCAGAAATGGAAACAGTGGAGGAAGGGAAGATGCTGCCAGTATCAACTATAGAGAAAGTAAAGGCTAGAGATACTGCTAAACGATGCAGAGTATAGATCAAAAAATAAGTAAAATAGAGTTACTCAATTCCGAGTGGCAATAATGCTAAAATTGAGTGTCCTAATATTTAGTTTAGAAACATGTTAATTTCTCTACTCCCACACTTCATAATATCTGCATGCATTTTATTTATCCCAAAGTTTTACAATATAGAATACATTGCTAGCATTTGTACTTAAACGTTTGATGAGAATTTTAAGAGCTTTATTTAGCTATAACTCACCCACCATACAATTTACTCATTTGAAGTATAAAATTCAATGAATTTTAATATCCTCACAAAGCTCTGTAGTCATCTTTACAATCAACCTTAACATTTTTTCTCACCCTACTAAAGATACTCCTATTATCAGTCACTTTCCAGTTGCTTCACCATGCCTCCCTCCCAAGATCTGGGTACGATGGATCTACTGTCTGCCTTAAGTATTCTCTCCTTTGACCATTTTATATTAAAAAATCTAAATATGTGGGTTATTTGGTGATTGGTTCCCACTTGGCATAACATATTCCTAGTTGACTCATATTTGTGTAGAACTTATTTACTTTTAATGGCCAAACTGTAATCCATTGAATGGGTAATCACATTTGATTCATCACTTCATCAGTTGGTAGATATTTAGGTTATTGCCACTATTTGGCTACTATAAATGCTATGAAAATTCTCTTATATGATTCTGTATAAATAGAAGTTCTTATTTTATATTGGTATATACAGAGGAGTGGGTTCACTGAGTTTTATGATAACTCTGTGCTTAATATTTTGAGGAATTGCCAAGCTGTTTCCAAATTAATTGTATCATTTTATATTTTCCTCATCCTAACACTTGCTAACACCAGATTTTGTGATTATACTTACATTAGTGGGTGTGAAGTGGCAGCTAGTTGTAGTTTTGATTTGCATTTCCCAAGTGGCTACTGAGTTGGAGATGTTTTTGATGTGCTTATTGGCTATTCCTATATCTTCTTCAGATAAAAGCATTATTATAATCCTTGTCCATTTTCAACTGAATAATATTTCTTTTTATATTGAATTTAAGATTTCTTTATACATTATGGACACAGTTGTCTTATCTAGTATATTATTTGTAAACAGCTTCTCACATATGGTTTTTGTGTTCAGATTCTTGATGGTTTCCTTTAAAACAGATATTTTAAGAAAATTTTTTATGAAGTAGACATTATTTTTTCTTTTGCTACTTTTGCTTTTGTTTCATATATAAGAAATCAATGCCTGGCCCAAGGTCACAAAGATTTACTCCTGGGCTCCCTTTTAGAATTTTGGAGCTTTAGCTATTAATCTATGATTCCTTATGAGTGATATCTGGTGTATGTATGAAGTAGAGGTCCAATGTCATTGTGTGTCATAGATATCCAGGTGCCTGAACACATCCCTTTGTTCAAAGACTATTCTTTCCCCAAGTGAAGTCTATATATGGCCTTATAATTTCCTTTCATACAGGGAGAAAAATTCTAAGTAAATATCTTCAACCTTTCCTCCTCTCAAGTTGGTGCTTTAAAGACATACAAATGTATGCTGGGTGAGAATTTGTTGTTAATTATCTTTTTTCATTTCAATTTTAATTTCTTTCATTTTTTTCTATAGTACTGTCCCTTTGAACTGATGATCTTAATCAAATTGAGCAAAAGAAAAAGCAAAAATTCTACTGTGTCATTGACAGAAAGAACTAAGGCGTGATTTATTCAGGCAATGCTGCCTCTATTTCTAAAGGCCACAGATGTCGACAAAATCTCATTTTGGACCTGATGCTAGAATCTGAACAGCTCAGAATTCCTTCACCTTAGAATCTGAGTCTGTGATACTCTTCTATGTGGGAGATTGCATAAAGTATTCCCCCAACTCCGTCCACATTGCAGTAAGAATACGGGTGGTCATGCTTCAAAACTAAGGAAAACTTTGTGCTACAGAAATGTTCACTCCCTAGGAGTGACCAAATTTTTCTCTCCTCCTACTCAACTTTTGGGAATTAATGACACAGTGAATATGCAGTGTGAAGAGGAAAAGAATGTTTATAGAATTAATCAGCAGAAAGGATGACTCACCTCGAAAAAATTTACATAATGGTGTTAAAAAGACAACCAGAGTATAAGACACTACAGTGAGCTCTTTTGGTCCAGAAGAGCTGGGTTTGGACCTTAACTGGGTTTGTATCTAGTGGATGGTTACACTTGAACAAGTCTTTCTGAGTCTCGGTTTCTTTGGCTGTAAACTTTGTAATAATACCCAGCTTTACAATATTGGGAAGCTGTATTGAAATATAAAATAAAAATGACTAGCTCATAAAAATGACTAGCTCAGCAGTTCCTATCACACTGATAGCAGAAAATCAATAAATCACTTTTTTTTTTCATGAGTAGTCCACGCTCTGCCAGCAGTGAAGGTAGGCTGGTGTTCATACCTCCACGTATGTGAGCCCAAGGTTCCCCAGTGACAACTGCTCTTGATTAAGTTTGCATTTGTACTATGCCATTGAAATGAAAGCATTTTCTAGGAGAAGCTTCCAACATAGAGATTTCCTCTTCCAAACTTGCTGTAAATATGAGCCATATTCAGCTCACTGAACCAGACCTCCCAACGCTTTGTGATGTGCTGGCTTTGAAAGCAGGAGTTACATTTTGCTGATAGTGTCTCCCACAATTCATGCTACTGTGTTCCAAGTGCTCTCTGTAAAGAGGCCAAGAAATCCAATGGCCCAGAACTAGGAAGCATGAATTGAACTTCTAGAATCTCTAACAACCAGAAAGGAGAGACAGAGCAAGAATCCTGAACCAAGTCTGGACCCACTCCAGATGTTTAAAGAAAGCCAATTGCTTATGGCACAGGTCACATCTGCTTAACTAGCTGTAATCAGAGCCTGCTGAGATTCAGAGAGAAATTAAACCAGTAAAGATAAATAACCTAAAAGAGCTTAACAGAAAAGAACAGAATGTTATGTAATAACAATATGGCAAATGAGATTGGAGGTTAACAATCTTGTACTTTACAATATAATGAGGCGCATATAGCACCAGGCTGGAGAAAGATATATTATAGGATATAAATGCATGTAATAACAGTTTATA
Organism: Muscardinus avellanarius; assembly: GCF_963383645.1. Classification (NCBI taxonomy): domain Eukaryota; kingdom Metazoa; phylum Chordata; class Mammalia; order Rodentia; family Gliridae; genus Muscardinus; species Muscardinus avellanarius. The sequence goes on from NC_137789.1 coordinate 141,329,552, forward strand.
AATAAATTATATTAACACTGATTGCAGTTAAATTGCCCTATTTTAATATGATGTTGTAATTAAGATATGAGTGGCTTGCTGCCTGGTATTTGCCTGACTTGGCACCAAACTAAAATATTTTTCTCAGTTACAGTAGTTATAGATGAACACCCAAGCTCTCTGTACTGATATTCCTTTTTTTGTATAAACATCTGTGAAATAAAATAGATCATAGTTGATAAACCTATGTTTTGGATTACAAATCTGCCAGTTTTGGCTCAGAATTCAACCCTCTAAAGTTGTTTTCAATTATTTCCAAAGTATGGAAAATTTTAAAGCTTCTCAATCATTACCAGGGGAAAAAAAGTACTTTAATACTTTAGCTGCACTTGCCTTAGTGACTTAAAAATCACTAATTTTTGAGTTAAAATAAAACTGGGCATTATTAGTCTCCCATTAACTTTGCTGTAGATCACACTTCTGTTAGGTAGGTTATGGTGATAATGGTTGCCTAACTTGCTCACTGGGGACCTGAAACCATTTAAAAGAAAAAAAAAAAAAAAAAAAACCACCGGTTCCACTTGGCCTGCAAATGTCTGATGGATGAATACAATAGGATGAAAGGTTTGACATCTCTGTCTTTTTATTGTGTCTGTCTCCTTTGTTACATTAGCCTTGAGGTCAGTCAACATGTGGATCATTTGGGAAATGCAAAACTATAATATAGGGTCAATTCCATCAAGACTAGACTATTCTCTCTCTTTTTTCCCATCCTTCCCCTTTCCTCAAGAGTAAAGACCCTTACCAGCTATGGTGATGGGAAATACCAAACTATAAATGGAGTGAAAAGAGGAAGCACCTGAGAACTTTAAAGCCCTCTGCCTGTTCCCAGAAAAGACGTGACCATTCCTCTCTTTACTAGCCCATCCCCCTGCCTCACCATTTCTAACCCATAACAGTAACTCCTCAATTCCATGGAGTTAAGAAACTAGTTTGTGAGCAAAGCTATCTCTCCTCTATTCTTGGGTCATGGAATGCAGCCTTTCTTTTTCTCTTGTCTCTCTAACACTGGTTTTTCTGTGTGATAAGCAGGCTTGGAAATGAAATTTACCTTCTATCTATTTTCTAACACTGAGTAGATGTCTCTCTGATCAGAAAATACTGTGTCATTTATAGAATGGCTCTACCTATGCAATGCCCTATACACCCTGCTCAGCATGGACAGGTGCCCTTCCCCAGACTGTTGTCTGCAGTTCTATCCTAGCTACTATGCACATGCATTCTAAGGATCTGTGCATGAACCTGTTTACCTTGGTCCTAAGGACTCAAACATCACTCTCTTGGTGTTTCCAGGTCTCAAACTCTGTCTTAAATTAGATTAGAACCTAGATGTTTTTCACAAAGAAAGTGAAAAACTCAAAATGTTTGTCTTTAAAGGGTATCAATTTAGAGCAAGAAATAGCACATGAACCACTTCTAAGTAGCAAAATGATATTAGATTTCAGTAATACTAAAAGAAGAAGTTCCTAGAGAGTGAATCGAAGGAACGACTAATTGGTTGACAAATGATATTAACAAAAAGGTCATGGAGGTGCATTTCTCTACCTGGGAACTAAAGGAACAGTCTCCTTCTGCTGGGAAGCTGTCTTATGTGTTTCTTTAGACATAAATTAAGAGACATCATTTCAAGGAATAATTCCATGAAGAAAGCAAAAATATAATTCTTTAAGAAAAAACAGCCTTATTTCTTCAAAGCAAAACAAAATTTAACAAAAGAAATAAATTCTGTATTGAGGAGAGAGGAAGGATGTGGGGAGAGAATTGACGGAGAAAGGAAGAATGGCAAGATAAAACAGGATTTAACACTCATAGTGATTGTGACTAAAAAAAAAAATCACTATAAAATAAAATCATTGCTTGTTCGGAGAGAGTAAAAGAGCTGGGCAGAAATGGATCAAAAAAAGTACCCAGGTGTCCATACACTGCTTTATACAAGTAAGTGATGAGTAGGCAGGCTTCACTGCAGAAAGCCCAGAAAAAATGATTATGTTTGAGAAAGCCTAATAAGTAATATCTCTCTGTCCCATGCTGAACAAAAGAGTAAAGCCCATGGAATTCCAAATACTCTTTCCTATGATAAAGTCAAAACTGGGGGACATAACTTAGTATGAAAATACATAGCTCTAAACAAAACATAGCTCTTCCAAATGAATTCCAGAATCAGAAAGATTTATTATAGTATTCAAAGGAACTGAGCGAGGGCAGGGCAACTTTGGACAAAAGGTAGGGGAAAGAGCCAACCCTGAAAGGACAACAGAGAACATCATCTCCCTGTCGGTGGTTACCCCATGTCTCAGTCAATATTCTCACAGCTATAATTCAAGAAAACCGAACGCAACAACTTAGAGAAATAAAAATGTATTTGCTCATAGTTTCTTCAGACTGTCAGTCCATGTTAGGCCAGGTTATATCTGTGGAGCTTAAAGCATAGAAGCAGGACACAGAAAGAAGGAACTATAACATCATGGGGGCCACAAACAGAGAGCAAGTAAGCAAGAGGATTCAGAGGAAAAACAGCCTCTATGGCTACACCTCCAGGACCCACCTTTTCCAGTCACACTGCACCTGCCTAGGTTACTACCCAATAAACTTACTACAATGGATTCACACACTGATGAGATCACAACTCTCTTGACTTGATTATATCAACTCTGAACTTTGATACATAAGCACTTGAGGGAACTTTCTCTATCTAACCATACCATTCCATCGTTGGAGGAAAAGCCAAGAAGCCCAACATATTATTTGCAAATTTACTAATCAAATAAATTAGGACTGATATATCTCTTTCTCTCTCTTTTGTGCAGTACTAGGACTTGAACCCAGGGGTATTATACCTCTGAGCTATACTTCTAGTCCTATTTGTTTTAAAACAGGGTCTTTCTAACTTACAGAGGGCCTCATTAAGTAGCTGAGGCTGGCTTTGAACCTGAGATCCTCCTGTCTCAGCCTTCCAAGTACTGGGATTACAAGCATGCACCACCACACCTAGTTTATAAATCTTCAAAATTGACAAGTAGCCTCCAATGCATCCAATTCTCTATCACCTCATTCTATTCCCATCCCCATCTCAAGTGACTTTCTTGCACTTGATGTGCTAGCAAGGTAGTGGAAGTGAACTATGTCAAGTTTTATATGATACTTTATCACTACTAACCCTATGCAATTATCTATCAAGTTGTTTTTCTGCCTCTCATTTTACTTTCCCAATTGAATATATATCTTTGAAAAAACCCTCTTGATGCAATGGGTCCAAAGAAAGCAAGAAGTTCTTTGGTGAAGCAGGTACTTACTGACTTCTCAAGTGTGCTGAAGAGTACTTTGTTAAATAGTTCTTCAAACACCAGCTGTGAGAAACAGACACCCACCTCTGCTGATGACCTTTTCTAAGAACTCTCCACCTTAGCAGAAACAGCACAGCAAGGCCTGAAGACCCTGGCATTCACACAAACCTCTTCTCAGGTTTCTTGGCTAAGTGCCAATTGAAACAGTTACATCTATATCCAAGATTTTTCAAGTACTCTTTCAAATAAAGGACTAACATCAGGTAGTTAAACTTTAGCTTCCCTTTTCTATTCTAAGTGGCAGACCCTAAGTCTGCAAGAAAAACCGAGGATATGGGTTCAAGCAAGTAGCAGCACTTTTTATTCTCTTTCAAAGGTTTCACAAAGAATATTTTCTTGGTTTGCATGCACTAAAAGGCTGATATCTGGCTTCTCTAATTGTGGCAACATACTCGGTCCATGAGAAAAGCTCTTAAGTCAATAGATGTTTCGGGCATGATTGTCTTAGTTAACAAGATATTTTATTAAACCAGGGTAGTGGAGGATGGAACTGTCCTTAGACTTTATCAATTATAAATGACTTACTGCTTAAAGAAAATTTGAAATTTTAATTTTCTGTTCCTTGCTAGATATTAGCCAGGCTGTCACCTTGCAGGGACAGCCTTCATAAGGTGGGGTCTTTTGTGATCCAGGCTCTTGTCTAAAGTAATCACAGTTTTCTCAGCTCATCCTGACTCATTGAAAAGGATAGCTCTCTTAGAATAGGACCTAACTTTGAGAAGCTTCTAAGAAAATTCCTTCTGGTTTGGTAGCTCTACTTAGGTATAGAGACCTGGGAACAACTAGAGCAGAGCAACAGACATGTGTAGCTGACTAGGAGATGGGAGCTAGCCAGGACAGTGGCTCACTCTTGTAATCCCAGTACTTGGGAAGCTGAGACATAGGGGTCACAGGGTTGAGGACAGCCTCAAGCAACCTAGTGAGGTCCTGAGCAACTAATCAAAATCCTGTTTCAAAAAAATAAATGAATAAAATAAAGCTAAAGGTGTAGCTCAGAGGTAGAATACAACTAGGTTCAAACCCTAGTAACACACATGTCCACACACACAGCACACAAAGTGATGAAATAATAACTACAATTTTTGAGAACATACTGTGCACGAGACAATGTACTAGGTACTAGACATCCTTCAACACTCAGAGCCACCTTGTGAACTAATTTTTATTACTAACACCATGTTTTAGGAAGGTAAAGGAGACAATCCCCCCAAATTTAAAATAATTTACCGAATGCTACCTGGCTAATGATTGGTGATATGAGAATTAATGTCCAGATGCGTATGATAGTGAAACCCATGGCTTATATACTATGCTATAGCCTAAAGAGTACTCTCATTAATCAACTCAGATTAGTGGAGGACATGGAAATATAATGACCTGAGTTCTTTGTTAAGCACAAGTAAAATGAGCCTCTATCTACTGAAAAGATTTGGGGGCATTAAATTTCACTTGTTACGCATATGTTTGTCCTGGGCCAAAGATTCTTTTCTATCATCAGTGAAGGCATCTTTTAAATTAAAATTATTTTGTATATGGAGGTATAGGAGTAGAAAGAGAACTCAATCAACAGAGTCAAGTCAAATCAATTCTTTGGACTATTTTCAGGCAACTTGTTTGGCCTAGAGGGATGTAAATAGAATTAAAAATTGCATAGTAGGAAAGAAAGTCCAGACTTTATGATCTTGAAGGAAATGTCAAAATAATAATGGTGGGAAAACTTCATTATCTTCTTTTGTGTTCTAGGAGAAAAATAGTTTCTTTAGAAAATAAAAAGTCGAGACATATCAAAGATGAATAGAAAAAGAGGCACTTCTGCATTCCTAGGTCACTTAGTAGTCAGCAGAGTATAGTGGAATAATAAAATGTTAATAATATTGGAGTTCCAGACTCTGGGGTGTCTAACAAACTAGGTCTGGCTACTATCCCCAAACCCCAGCAGAAAAATGTTTAAAAAGAAAAATCAGGAAAGGAACTTTAATCAATTTGGACATTTAGGAAAGTCAAACAAGATCAAATGAACCCACTTTGTCTTCAGAGATACTGACATGAGCTCCTAGATTGTACAGATAAGGAGATCAAAGGCATGGATATTCCAGAAGTTTTGGTCAAAAGGTGGTCTGGTTGGTCATTATCTCAGGATTGGTTATGTGGAATTTGTCAGCAGGACCTGGTCTCAACAATAAGAAAGCAAGGAAGTTGCTATGTCCTAGAAAGATAGTTTCCATTCATCTCCAGACATTTATCCAGCAGATAAACTTTTCTGAAATCCAAGGTAACACAGAGAAAATTAGACAAATACAAGATGGAGGCAGAGATTCCATGTTTTTCATCCTGCTTTTAGTGACCCTTTGAACATTTTGCAGGTGAAGTAAAAAGAAAGCATATTTAGTAAAAGCAGCCTCTAAATTCTTGCTACAGTAGTACTCATCGGGAGTGTGTGTGTGTTTGTGTGTGGGGGGGGGGGGTAGTAGGGATGGAACCCAGGAGCCTTCCACCTCAGTTCTACACTCACAGGCCTATTGTGGGCCTCACTAAATTGCTGAGAGCCTCACTAAGTAGTTGAGGCTGGCTTCTTCTTCTTTCTTTTCTTTTCTTTTCTTTTTTTTTTTTTTTTTTTTTTGGTGGTACTGGGGGTGGAACCCAGGGGCTTTTCTACCTCCGGACTATACTCCCAGACCTGTTTTATACTTTATATGAAAATGGGGTCTCACTAAGTTGCTGAGAGCCTCACTAAGTAGCTGAGGCTGGCTTCGAACCTGTGCGATCCTTCTGTCTCAGCCTCCTAAGTACTGAGATTACAAGTGTGCAATACCAGGCTCGGCATCATTGGAAATTTTTAGTTTTTATAAAGTGCCTTAATATTTATTATCCTGCTTATAATAGCCATGTGGTAAACTGGTGGTTGGTATGGCCATCCTACCAATGAGAAAACTAATATTTTTAAATTAATATTAAAAACTAAATAATTAGCCTATGTTACTAGATTAGAAGAGATTAAAAGAGCCAGCCAATCCTTGGTCTTCAGTTCCAAATGTCTTTTGTACTGAAATTCAGGGACTAATTCGGATGTCAAGTAAAGCTTTCAGAAGTTAAGTGGCCTAAGTTATATAATCACATATCTTGCTTCAGTTATTATCAGTTCAGAATAAATGTGTCGGACAGATGGAAATGTATTACCATTGGGAATTCATCTTCAGGGGTCTAGAATTCAGGAGGATAACTCTTAACTTTCCTTGTTTTTTTAAAAGCCAAACTGAAATTGAGGAGAAGAAACAAATGTAGTACAAATATACTTTGATGGTAATGAGTTTAAAAGATGTAAGTATTATATGTACTTATGTTACATATAGTAAATATATATGAATGTTGTGTTTCTAAGATGTGTAATAGAAGATACCAAAACCATGTTCTATGTTTCTTGCTCACAGAATATTCATAGTCTAGTTGAAGAGACACAGTTAGATACATTACACCTGGAGAAATTAAAAGGTGGTTTCTGCCGAGCAGAACATTCAGTCAGCATGGACTACCAACGAATTAGTGTTTATTCATTTACACCTGTAACAGTGCTTGAGATACTTTACTAACACCGAGTGCACATTGTGCTATCTTGCATAACATAGCTGATCTCACTGACATGTTATATTATTATCTATAAATTAAAAATGATGATATTAATGATCACATAATATGTCTATAAAGATTAAATGGGATAATTCAGAAAAAGAATAGTGCCTCATGTCCATAAACATTAATAATAATGTCCATAAACATTAGCTATAGGAGTATCTGCAACAACCATAGCAGGAGTAGTAATAAATGAAAATCATATCAGAAAAAGGTCCCAAATGGGCAAAGATGGAACTCCAAAATGTATATGAGAGAGAGCATCTCAAGAAGCACCATGTCAGATCTGAGGTCACTTGAAATGATCTTTTCTATTGCACAGGCTCATCAGAAGAACGTGTGACATCTAAGGAATCTATCACCAAGGGGAGAAGAGAGTGAAAGGGTCCCAAGCCAAAGAATAAGAACTAGAGCATGGTATAAATTAAGAGTGTATGTGTATTAAGACTCCTCAATCATCTAGATCCCCAGCCACTGTAACTTAAAGACAGGGTGGCATATACCACAAGACTACATTGCTATCCACACTCTCCTGACTCATCCCCAGGTAACTGGTCCTAGGGGAGCATCTGTAGGGGTTGCCTAAGTATGGACCTGCTGCCTGCTTCAAAATCCAAAACCTTTGCCTTCTACTTGGAGTTTGAACAGAGTAATATCCCAAGTGGTAGACTTGACAGATTTATGGAATAGAGGATAACATCACATGTGCACAATATAATTAAGAGTAAATAAAGTCTTCTGCAGGAATGTAGAGAAGAAAAAATTAAAGTACAAATAAACAAAGAAACCTAGAGAGATCATGAAAAAGAATTAATGTTGACAATGTTATCACATCTCAGCACCATCCTTCTAGAAGTACAGGTCTTGATGTTCCTAAGCCTTAGCACTCACCTCTTTCTGGTTCTCATGAAAACTCTCATGCCTCCCCTCTGCACCCCTTTCACTTGTTTTGCACTTGTTGTTTTTTTTTTTTTCTTTGACAAATAGAATAGAAACCATACATTCATTTTAAGGCAAATATTTGAAGATACCAACTAAACACAGCTTTAGTTCCCTAAAATTTCTTTTTTTGTGTGGAGCCATCAGGAAAATGCAAATCAAAACTACGCTGAGATTCCATCTAACCCCAGTCAGAGTGGCAAGCATAAAGAAATCAAAGAACAACGAATGTTGGCAAGAATGTGGGAAAAGAGGAACTCTTACACTGTTGGTGGGAATGCAAACTAGTTCAGTTGCTATGGAGATCAGTGTGAAAATTCCTTAGAAAACTTGGAATGGATACACTATATGATCCCGCTTTACCACTCCTGTGTATCTTTCCAAAGGGATTGAAATCAGAAAACTACAGTAACATATGCATACCCATGTTCATAGCAGCATAATTCATAATAGCCGAAATATGGAACCAACCTAGGTCTCCATCAACAGATGAATGGATTGCAAAATTATGGGAAATACCCACAGTGGATTTCTACTCAGCTATAAAGAAGAACAAAATCATGTCATTTGCAAGAATATGGAAAGACCTGGAGAACATTATGTTGTGAGATCAGGTAAGCACAGAAAAATAAGGGACTTATGTTTTCTCTAATATGCTCAAACTAGGGAATATTAGGGATATCAGAGGGACTCCAGATAGTGGAGGAGAAACCACACCAAAGCTAAAATGGAAGAATAAGAGAGGAAGAAGGCTGAGGTTGATAAATAAAGGAGCCACATCGATTCTGTGTAAAAATATAAATATAGTATGATTAAGCTGGGCACTCATTGCTGGGAGGGGGAGAAGGGGAAGTGGGAGGGGGAGGGTACCAAGCATAGTCTGAATGCATGCCATTTTCAATATGTTCCACATAAAAATAAAAAATAAATTCATTTATGCAAACTAGTGCATAGAAATGCATCTCTGTGAACCACTGCAGCACCCACAGCTGATCCAGGACTCTGCAGTATCACAGGGAAGGATTTAAAAAGAATCTTCCATTTATCTAATCTTAAATATGAATTTTTCTGCATCTGCAAACTAGAGGTAACAATATTTAATTTGTATAAGTTTTTTCCAAATGAAATGGGAAGGTGCATGTGGGCACAGAGTGGCAGGTCTTCTGCAAGCCCATTTTGCCATTATAGAAATTTAAAAATGTGCTTTTCCTTCTGGAAAAACACCTGGCAAATAGAAGGATGTTTGAAGAATAATGCATACCAACCCTTCTCAATAGTCATTAAATATTAATAACTACATTTTTGGCAATAATTTATGTCCAAGATCACTTCTTTACGAAAAGGAGACTACCTCCATATAACATCTTGAAGTTATTTTTTTTTTCCTTAGAGATGGTTCATAACTGGTCCAGAAGTTGGAATGAAAGAAAAGTGTCATTAAGATTTCAACTTGATAGGAAAATCAATGCAGCTCCAAGTGCTGTCAATAGCACCAATTATATCTCATTGGTCATGATGGAAAGCAGTTTGCATTTACTTAATATCAGTTTTTTTAAAACTTGATGCTTGATTGTATATCACCCTAAACACTGAATCAGAGCAGGTTGACAGGAAAATAAAACATATCCCTGTCTTCCAGTGGCTCAGTTAGCTGCCTAGGAACAGGCTGATCTATCTATAACACAAGAATGCATAACTCAAAATGACAATAAAGAAAAAAGAAGCTTGCATAATTTCATACACATGGAAGGTAAAGACTGCTGACAGATTTATGGGTTGTAACCTGCCAAAGACTGTGCAGAAATGTTTCACTCATTCCCCTTTGCAGACAAGCAAATTCTTTCATATTCAGACCCTTTGGATAAATTTTCCCCAGTAGTTGATAGACTTTAAATCTGTCAAAGAGGGCACTATTAAATCTGATCCGATGCTATAAATGGCAGCAGCCTGAGGCTCTGAGTTGTAGCAGCACTAAAGATGACACACATGTCCCCATCTCCTCTACCCCTATTTTCTGGAAGAGAATGGCAAAGCTATTCAGAGTTTTAGCTTTCAAGTTAGAAATGGGAAGGAATATTTACACTTCTTGCTCCTCTTGGACACCAACCATGTGAAACTGTAATAACTGCCCAACTGGACAGTTCTTTATTTTTACTTTTCAGTGCTCAGGGAAGAGTGGATGAAAGCATTTAGAATCATGAGATTCTTTCCAGAGCAAGAGTAAGAATCTCAACAGAGTAATAACAATTTGCTAAAGAATGCCACCCACTACTGGGAAGAGGTAATATCTTTACTCCCAGATATGGGTGTTGAAACATCTTATTGGTGTCATGTCTATGAATAATTTGATATACCATACTTTCTTGTGCAATTAAGCTATTAAAATTCTAAGAATAAGCTGGGTGTGATGGTTTATTTCTGTAATCCCACTGCTTAGGAGGCTGACATAGGACGATCACAGGTTTGAAGCCAGCTTCAACAACTTAAAGAGGCTCTCAGCAACTTAACAAGATTCTGTTTCAAAATAAAAAATAAAATAGGGTTGTGGTGTGTCTCAGATGTATAATACCCCTGGAGTCAATCCTTAGCACTGTTACAGTGAAATATGTTCAGTGTGTGAGGAGAGAAATAATTCCCCCAACACTACCACACAAACAGAAAAACTGCAGGTTCTTGTCCTGAGCTAAGGATAGGTATACATAGCTTGGGCAGTTGCTAAAGATTTAAAGAAGTTTATTAAAAAGATAGAAATACAGAAGACAGATAAAGCCCCATGCCATTCAGACAATGGCATGGGGGGGGCGACTTGAGTGAATACACCCAAAGACCCCTGCATGCTGAGTGTGTTCTTATCCTGACCAAGTCTGTGGCAGGTCCTTTGATATGTAGATATGTTGCCCTATCACTAGCCCAGCCAGATACCCTCCCTTTGAAGCAGGGGGGGAGGTCAGCTCTGTCACAGACCCCTTTTGTTACCCTCCCAAGATGTGTTAAATTGCTTCTCCAGATCTGAGATTTCCTCCCATCTTTGAGGCAGTTTGTCTCTCTTTAGAAATGTAAAGAGGCCCCTTCACTGGCTCCTGGCTTTCTTTACTACAAATGATGTTTTCAAAATTGGAAATCTTTCCCAATACTGGTACATAAATACATTTTTAAACCTCTTCCCAATACTAGTACAAGCACCACACACACACACCAAAAAAAAAAAAAATTCCAAAAATAATAATGTTTGAACAAGCCAAGTTTCCTACAGTTGACTTTCCACCCATCTGTTAGGCACTAGAAGCTAATAGTGGAAATGAAGGACACTGCTTGTGGGTGGCAGGATGGACAATGGCTAGCAACAGGCCTACCTCACAATCAGTGTTTAGTGGAAAGGTCTCCCTGTCTGGCTTACTCAGGATTCTGAGTTTCTGGTTGAGAGGTTTCTTAGCAGGTGGAAAGAAGACAGTTAACTCTAGCCAAAGGAGTGCTGAGCCTGAGGATTCTCAGAGTCTGTTGGAAATTAATTAACCAGGAGCAGATAATAAAATGCGATTTGGCATTCTAGATATGTATCAGAGCAAGACCTGTGGGAGTGTTGGAGGAAGCAGAATTTGTCATCAAGGGAATCTAAATGCTAAGTAGGTTCTACAAAGTCTATATTAACTCCACCCAAGGTGCAAGAGTGTGTAAGGCCTATCTGCATTCCCCACTTGGGACTCTTGTAGCTCTGTTTTAATTGGTCCCTGAATATGAGCCACCCCAGGAAAAGCACTGCCCTCAAGGGAGGTGGCTGGCTTTCTACAGGTAAGTCATTCCTGAAGTTGCCAACAGCTGAAGAATGTTGCTGTAAGCAGGTCAGACCAGCTCCCCTGAAAGGATCCCATTGTTCCCTTTTAGAACTCAGCAAGACAGACCTCCCTTCTGTGGCTTCTACTCTACTTTGAGGCTTAGCCACTTTGACTCAGAGTCTGATCCTCAGCTTTCTGTGCCCTCCTGCTGCCAGAGAAGAGCCTCTTTATCAAATACAAAGGATGTCTTACCCACTAGCCTTCACTCTTTTCTTCTAATTGCCTAGTAATATCCTGGAACTTTACAGTAACAACTCCTCCCTTAAATCTTGACCCACAGGCTACCATTTGGGCTCTACTAAGTATTCTCTGATCTCATTGCTATCAGTGAGCCACTTTCTCTCCTACTTTGAGCCATAGCTTTGACCATTACTAGTGATGTGAGAGGTTCTTTGGTCCTAATGACTTAGGTAATCAGCATATGCTCCAGGTTTACTCATGGAACATGTTTATCTGTTGGATGTTCTGGCCCTACATTGTGCATAGTTCAGTACGCCCCTTTTGCCAAACTCTTTGGTCTCTCCCTCCATTGTCTTCCATGCAAACATAATTATTTCAACATCTGTGAGCCATTGCTCTTTCCACGCTTTTCAGAGCTATCTGAGTAGTGCTTCTGCATCATCTTCCAGGGACCTTGCCAAGTTGGTGTACTTTGGGAGAGCTTCCCAAATCAATGATCTCTTCCATAGTTGATCTCTGGGTAGAAATCCTATGAACATCCACACTCATACACTCTTCCTTTGGTAGGCTCCATATAAACCTAAAATCAGGAGTTTGAAAGAGGGCTCTGCTGTTACATGGGCACAGGGTGGGGAGAATCTAAGTCTACTTAAGAACATTGAAAAGTCATGGCAACAAAAAGTGAACTCATAGTTACAATGAAAGATTTTCTGATGGAGATGCTCCTCCAAACAAAGGTCCTTTAGATGGACCAACACATCATTAAGATCTCCACTACCTGATGCATATTATTCTAGAATTAGTTATCTCAAAGAGCTCACACTGATTTTTTTTGAAGATGTAAAGAAGTTTATTAGAAAGATAGAAATACAGAAAATAGAAATACAGCCCCATGCCAAAATGGCATGAGGGAGTGACTCGAAATGAATATACCCTCACTCTGATTTTTGATGGTGGGGGAGGTTTGAATTTCGGATCTTCAGCAGGAGATGCAAGAATTTTATGAATCAATGAATCAACCAATTACACAGTATAGCCATCAGTAGGGTTTCATGAACATTCATTGTGCTTAATATAAAAATATTTCAGTGCTCCAAATATAAGCAAGAGAAATACAAGAGCAAAAATGAAACCACTGTGGTTACAATATATGTATATGAATAAGCAATTATATTGAGCACTCCAAATAAAGCACTATATAAATGCTAAGTACTTCACCATTTACTACCAATAATAATGTTTCATCAGAACAAGGCGATTCCTTAAGTGCTTTGTATTTTCTGCTGTTATCAAGTTATTAATCTCACTTATTATATACTTAATGAGGAAATTCAAGGTTCAAATTAGGAACAAGAGGAAATATATCAGAATTAAAGACAAAAAAGGCTGTATAATTTTGCAGTTGTAATGATGCTTTGCTAAATGAACTATCTCCAACTCCCTGTCTTGACCTTGAATGTAGAGGAATCCAACCTAGACCAAAATAGTTACAGCTTATCAAAGGTTTCCAGTTAGATGACCCACACATTAACAGGATTAGGTAATAACTGTGGTCCAAGCCAGTCTTTGGTAAAGCATTTATATTTCAATCAGCTGATTGAAACTGGGTAATATTTTTGTAATCATATCTGGGCAGAGAGGAAGACTGACCAATGAGTCCTCACTCCAAATTCTGTAGGTTGTTAAGTAGTAGAACAGTGTGGTTAACAGGGTGGACCTCAAAGTCACACATAATTTTAGAAAAATTATTTAGTATCTTTGAGCCTAGGACCCCTTATCTATGCAGAGGGATACTGGTGATGTCTATTACTAGGGTTATGAGGAATAAAAGAGAAGGAAAGACAGAAGATATAAAAGAAAAGAGAAAAAATAGGAAGAGAAACCAAAAGAAAATTCCTTGAAGTCTACTATTTGCACAAATGATTTTCTATAAAAAGAGACTGGAACTTCCCAGAGCATTCTCACCACAGTCTGTTCTTGTTTTCCAAATTTCACTGATGATTAATGAGCAAAAATACTTGAGCACAGAAGTAGCCTCAGACTTCTAGAAGGACTAGAGACCATCCATGCATTAAGCATACTTACCAATGATAATGGTGGGGAGAGAAGATGCTGAGTCTTCTTATGGCCAAGTGGCCCAGAAGAAAATATCAGTAGAAGGATGGCTTTGCCCTAACTCTTCAACTGCATTAACAGGCAAGTTGAAGAAAAAGAGGCTGCAGCACATTAAATGCCTGTCATCAGCCACTCTGCTTTCATACATCCTCAGACCCATTAGGATAGATACTTGAACTTCAGCCCCAATCACTGAGATCCTCTCTCATCATCATTTGCAAGACACATTTAGAAGCATCTTTCTTTTCCCAACTTGCACCAGTTTTACCCTTGGGAGACTCTTTGGTCCAGTGAGTGTGATTCTCAGAAACCTAAAACAGCCTGACTCTGTGGACATATGCTGTAGCATATAGATAGTGACTAGATACTTTTTTGTTGTTGTTGGCACTGGAGATGGAACCCACAGGCTATTCTACCTCTGAGCTACACCCCCGATCCTATTCTTATTCTTTATTTTGAAGCAGGGTCTCACTAAGTCATGGAGTGTCCTCCCTAAGTAGCTGAGGATGTCCGCACACCTGCGATCCTTCTGTCTTTGCCTCCCAAATACCGGAATTACCAGCATGCACCATCACACCCAGCTGTGACTAGATGCTTTTTTCACAGAAATGGAGACACTATTGAAAGTAAAGAAAGTATATTATTAGCACTATAGGCAATGGGTATGAAGTAGGACTATCTTAGTCTAAATAATGATGAATGCAGCTGATGCTGGGTATGAAATTAGAGCCCCACACTATAGTAATTCAGGTAATATGCAAGTATGGGCTCTTTATTTGGTGTTCTCTTATTGGAACTACTTGTAGTAACTAAATATTAATACTCAAAAATATTGGGTCTTAATTCCTGTAACCTTGAAATACTACCTAGTTAGTAGGGCAAAGACTAAAAGATGTGATTAAAATTCTTGAGGTAAGAAAATAATCTTGGATTATCTGGGTCAGCTTTAAATATGATAACTTGTATCTTTATAAGAAGGAGGCAAAGGAAAATTGGACCATATGCAGAGGATAAGGCAATGTGAAGATAGAGAAATTTAAAAAATACTGGCCTGGAAGACTGGATGATGGAGCCATAAAAAGAAATGCAGGATGCCATTAGAGCTGAAAGAGGTAGGAACAAATTCTCCAGAGGGAGTATGGCCCTGGTGATTTGGGTTCAGTGATACTAAGTTTTTACTTCAGATTATCAGAACTGTAGGAAAATGCATTTTATTTAAAACCACTAAGTGCCTGGTAATTTGTTGCAGCAGATACAGGTAAAATAATACACTACTTTAATTTTTTTCTTTAATAATTATTTTTAAAATTAAAATACTTTTAATTTTTCTTCTATTAATAAGTAAATGAAAATAAACATAGCTATAGTAATCCAATTCAACCCAACCCTAACATATGTAATATTTTAAATTAATATGTAATATTTTACATATTACATGTAATATGTAATATTTTAAATTAAAATGTTTAATTCAGAATGACAAAGGAAATAAGAATAACATAAGAAAAGAATAAATGAGGGAAACACTGCCTCTTAAGATATGTACCTATGTGAAATTACCAATGTCAATCTAAAAATCACACGTGGGGAAAGAGATGGAGTGGGGATAGAGGTGGGGAGAAAGCTCACCAAGTGCTATGTGCATGTTTGTCCTAATCACTCTGAACAATACAATGATGTGAGATTACAATGCATGAATAAAAGATTTTTAAAAAGAAATGCTGAACTTCAAAGAAATGAATCTTTGCAACAACAAGCAAATTGAGTTTCTATTCCCAGACTCTCCTGGTTTCCACAAAACTGCACACCATAATACCCTTCTGCCATAAACCATGTTCAATGGCTATTTAATTTGAGTTAAAAAGAAGGCAATAAAGGACCATGTAATCATTACCTTCAGATACTGGTTTGGAGAAAGTCCCCTGATAAAATCCAGAACGTGGCTTAAAAAGTTGGTGTGCTTAGGCCGGGCATGGATGCACACGCTTGTAATCCCCGCGCTTGGGAGGCAGAGACAGGAGGATCATGCAGGTTCGAAGCCAGCCGCACACACTGGCTTAGGAAACCGTTTCCAAATAAAAATGTAAAAATAGGTCTGGGAGTGTAGCCCAGAGGTAGAAGGGCTTCCAGGAACCCCAGTACCACCAAAAAAAAAAAAAAAAAAAAATGTTGGTGTGCTATAGTGAGAAGAATGACCCAGCCCTTTTTGTCCAGTCTTGCTAGTTACTATCTAATTATTACATTTGACTTTTTCTCTTAGTTAATCTGCTTTCTTTTAGCAATGCTGTGAAGATCAAATGGGAGACTTTATCTGAAATATTTAAAACTTGAAGCTCTCGTCTGTCTGGCCATTCTAGATGTAGAAGCCAGAAGCAAAGAATAAATATAAGGACATGGTCAACTGAGTCACCTTTATTTTTCCTTGATCCAGTTTCTTGGATTTTTGCAGTTCCATTTTTCATCTTTATAATAGAAATAATAAAATAGAATGAGATAAAAATGATCTCCCAAGGTACTGCAAGAGTTAAATTACATATTCCTATAAATGATTCCAAGCCACCAGGAATATGTCATAAATGGCTGTTAAAAATATTAAAACAAATTTTCACGAAGAGAGTTACTTGGAGACACCATAAGAAGGCACTTTTTAGAACCAATAGGCCTAAATAAGGTATTACAAAGGGGAGCCGGGACCACACACAGCCCTAGAATAGCATGTAGAAAACCTAGGAAGAGAACAGGCAGACAAAGCCACTCCATGGCATATTTTCACTTTATCCAACTATGCTGACCATGATTCTTAATATCTGCAATGAGAAAATTCTCCTCAAAACAGTGTATCTAATATAGAAGAAATACTGTGGTAAAGAATGATGGTCATAGAGTCAATCATTGGCTTTTCCATGAAGAGATGCGATCTTGTGAATATTTTTTTCTGCTTCTTTAGTTGTCAAATAAACTTTATTAAAATGGGTGTAGGATTGTGTCTGTGATGTGTCCCATAGGAACTGTTATCAGAAATAGATACTTTAGAAATTGCAGTGACTTTCATGGCTAATTTTATCAAAACCTGCCTTTGAAACGATTATAACGTTGCTGGAGGAAGAAGAGTTAATCACAATGAAATAAATGAGGCAATAAAAATATGGGGGAATATTAAGAACTAAAGTTAGGAATTCCCTTCATCAGTATACACTAATTAGTCATTGTAGTAGTATTTGTGTATTTTATGTGCCAGTTACTGTTCTAACCACTGCAACATAGTACTCAATAAGACAGTGACATTCCCATGGAACTGAGAATCCATGGATGTCGAAGACTCAGCAATTCCCAGTTCCTTCTATGATCCCCAGATAGAAAATAAGCAAGCAGAAATGTTTCTCTATGTGTGCACCAGATCTAAATTTTCAAAGTCAAAGGCTGTAGCCCTCGAGCCTTATTAGCATTCATAAATATGTAGTAGGATGTTAGTTTACAAATGTGACAGTATCTAAGAGACAATATAAATAGAAGTTGTTAGAAAGCAAGTTATTTCATGTTAGACTGAACCTGAGAGATGAGTTTTGAACCAAAACGGAGGTTGTATGGGGAAGGAAGCTATCACTCACAAGGACCTAACCCAAGGCAGGCCAGACGCTTTAAAATACTATTGGTCATTTTAAAAACTGGCCCTTGGGGATTGTGCATTGTACTCCTTTCACCAATGAAAAGGATGATGTTCATAATTGTTAAGTGATTTTCCAAGGTCATCAAGACAGAGGGGTCAAAAAAATGCCAAAGTCTAGTCTCCTTGATTCCCATTCATTGTACATTATCAAGAGACAGACATCCTGGCATTGGCTAACACAAGTTTATAGACAAGATGAAAAGATCACCCATCCATTGCCTCTAGGACTCTAAGCTTGTGAATAAATGATTGGTTTAGAGGATTTCTGAGTTATCCCATGTTTTCTTTATTATCTTCTGGCTTGGACTTGAACAAGAACATCAGTTTCAGCTGGGATCATCAAAACCAGAATGTGTACCTTGCAGAAGAGCTGCACTAGGTAAAGTCTCGTAGTCAGCCTGATACGCAGAGTGACTTTAGATGACACCTTCCTTTATCCAAGACATTTTAGATGTTCTTTGGCCTGAGAGTGAATGAGTGGCTCTTCAGAAATCTATTCCTAAGAAAGTTGTGTACTGTGGCATAAACCGAACCAAGATCATTAGTCACAAAAATAATTTAGATCTTTTAGCTTTGCTTAGTCTCAGTTTTCTCAGCTGTAAAATGAAGTGATAGCTATCTTTCTGATTGAGAACTCATAAATTTCAAATCATAAAAAGTTGTAAAAATCTTTTTAGAAAAATAAAATGATCACAGCAGGCAATTTGTGTGTCTATAATTAGAAAGTGCATGTGTTGAGTATCAGAAAAGAAATATATGTAAACTTATATGTATTAACATTTATATTAAATTTAATAATTCATATCTCTACAAATAAGCATTCAGTCTATTTTAATACATCTCTAATCTAAGGTCAGAGACCATATTTTCTATGTATACCAAACTATATGTACCAATATTTATCATTGTGATCCAAAAACATATATCAAAAACAATGAGGACACTTTCCTTTAAAAATCAGATGTCTATGGCATCCACAATATAGTTATTTCAGAATTTTCAGGAATGTGACCTAAAGATTTTTGTTTTAACCAGTTATTTTATTCCCCAAGTGATTTACATATAGCTAATCTGCAGGATTCTGGGGTTAGAGAGCACACTGAATGTTTTTTATAGTAAAGGGTAACAAAGAAATATCTAATTTTGCCTGGGCTCAACTAAGAATATTATGGGGGGAGGATGTCAAGGGCTGGCGGCAGGTATAGATGGATCAGTTTTACATTTCAAGAGAAAGTTGTCATGATCAGAGTGCCCCAAGTCTTTATGAGAAAAGCATTTCCATTGCTTTGTATCTATAGAAATGGGAGTTCCCCTATAGGTAAAAGTATATATAGATACTAGAGTCAATAATTCTGTTGCCCAAGAACCACCCATCAGACCACCTGAAGAATACAGTGGTTAGAATGTGGCTTTGGAATAAGGATAGCTGGACCTCAACCTCAGCTCCAATAGTTAATTATTAGCTTTATGACCAGGAAAATTAGCCTCATTCACTTCATTGGTAAAACAGAGGTTATAATAGTATCTATATTGCATATTTATGTAAATGCTTGAAATAAAGCATTATTGACGTAGTACTGAGCACAGAGTAAGGGCTCAATAAACACCATTCACCTAAGAAAATAAATTACATGACTTATGTACTTGGTTTTCAGACACATTGGGAAACTTTCCAAGTAAACATTTATAATTCATTGTATGAATATTAAGCATACACTATATATATACATACATACACACATGCATATTTAAGTTGAGATAATATCTGGAAATGGATTTTGTAAGCATCACCCCTAAGATTATTTGGACAATCCAGGAAAAAACTAAGAGCCTCTAATAAACTCATATAATATCCCTCCATCTTTTTACCATAACTGATCCAATATCTCAATTGGGATGTCCAATTACTTTCTTATTAGGAGCATGCAGATTATTTTATATCTCTTGACTTACAATGATATAGTCAGAATCTTTATCATAACTACATGCTTGTTGAGAACTCATCATGCTCCGAGACTGTTTCATACTACAAAATATTTCAGCATTTAATTTTTACAAGATTCCCTGTCAGGCAAATATTGTTATACCCAGTGGATGGATGAAGCACTTAAGACTGGTCAGTCTCCTTCCAAATTTCAAGGTCTCCTAAAACAGGAGCCATGCTTACTTCTTTAACTTCTTCTCAGAGATAGCAAGTTGCTTGTACATATAAATCTCAGTGATATATCTCAGCCACTGCTCCCACAAGAAGACATTCCTCACTTGTTTCCTCAATGGCTAAGTCTAGTCTGTTCTGTAAAGTACTGAATGTTTTTTATCCTAATGCAATACCTTCCAAAAACAATTATGTCCCTCTAAATCCAGACAACTAGTGTACTTACTTCCTAAAAGTAGATTTAGCAAGACCATAGTGCGAATTCCCTAGTAATGAATATCCTTCTGTGACTGTCTCTTGAATTCACAGGTGCTCTTTCTCCATCAACAGATACTTTCTGTCCCCAAGGCAGACAGATGCCCATGAATTCACATCGATGTAGGTGAACTCCCATGCCACCAAACACAGTTTCCATATTTATGTTTTAGAAGAGAATAATTACACACATATTAGACATAATATGTAGACACATATAATGTGTCTACATAATATGTAGACACATAATATTAGACACATATTAGACATAGACAGCTATCTGTGTTTCCAAACTCAGATAATAGACTTTCATCAATCAAAGTCTTTCTCAAAGTCCAAGTATTATTCACAGAAGATTCTATGTGAATCAAATTTCAGAATTCACTCTATTACACCTACAGTTTCATATACTATTAGCTGTGTGACCAGGAAAATTATCCTCATTCACCTCATTGGTAAAACAAATAATAATATTATCTATACCACATATACCTATATATGTTTTATTAGATAAACAAACCTATCATCTAACAGTGGCTCTGATGATATTCTGAGAGTAGGGTGGGACAGAGCATTAAGTAAAAACAAAACTACATTTGTATTTCATTACCCTCTGAAGTTGGTCCAAGGACACTCACATTAAGTACATGAGTGATTCTGATTAAATCTAAATTGAAAACTACTCACTAATTGTTTAGTGTGATTGGTGATCACATCCTTTCAAAGAAAAAAGACTTGGGAGTTCATAAATTTCACTCTCCCCCAACAAGCACATAGACGATTCACAAAGAAGATACATAATTTAAGCAAATGTCAGAAAACCCATCTCAAATCAACAAATTTGTAAAATGAGTGCATTTTCTTCCATAACCAATAAATTTGTTTCATAAAGGAATGGCTTCAGTGGTTGATGTAAGATCTGAGGATTCCTGACATTTTTAAGTCTCAGGGCAGCTATCTCCATGTACAAGTCCTATAACCTGTTTCAGATGATATTTCTGGTTTAGTTCAGCAAAAGAGAGGGTTGCCTTCCTAAAATCATTAGGTTGGTCCATTTAAATAAAAGCACTCTTCTCTGAACCAATCACTGAGACCACAACAGAGGAGTATTCTGTACCTGCCCTCCCCAATCACAAGGACAGAGTAGGGAAAGAATGTTCCTCAAAAGGAAAGTCTACATGCTGTTACTAGCATGGAATTATAAGTACAAACAAAAATGGGATATTTGTCATAAGAATATTTTTCTCTTGAAAAGAGCATCCATAAATTTTATCAGACTATCAATGTGGTAAAAAAAAGTTAAAATTGATAACAGTCTATGGCTCTTCATATAAATGAACACAGTTGTGAAATGGAAGAGTTCTAAACCAGAAATGGCAAAGCGGAGGTTCAAATAAACTTCAAGATTTTAGTTCACTTTTGTTTTTGTTTTTATTTTATGCACGTGGTGTTGGGACTGAACCTATGGCCTCCTACATGCTAGACAAGAGCTCTTACACTGAGCTACATCCCTAGTTTGTAATTGTTTTTTAATATCTGCTTTCTTATTAGATCAATGATATGAATAAGAATTAAATGTTAGATACATACATACACCATTTTAAAATTTCTTTCTTTTTTTTTTCTGGTACTGGGGTTCCTGGAAGCCCTTCTATCTCTGGGCTACACTCCCAGACCCTATATATATATATATATATATATATATATATATATATATATATATATTTTTTTTTTTTCTGGTACTGGGGTTCCTGGAAGCCCTTCTACCTCCGGGCTACACTCCCAGACCTATTTTTTACATTTTTTTATTTGGAAACAGGGTCTCCTAAGCCAGCGCGGGCGGCTGGCTTCGAACCTGCGCGATCCTCCTGTCTCTGCTCCCAAGCGCGGGGATTACAAGCGTGCGCCACCACGCCCGGCTATATTTTTTTATTTGGAAACAGGGTCTCTTAAGCCAACGAGACTGGCTCCAAACCAGCACGATCCTCCACCACGCTCAGAAAAATTTCTAATAGTCAAATTAATAAAATAAAAAACTAATTTTATTATAAATGTATTTAGCTGATTAGAGATTTAAGATTGCAGAATAGAGGGAGAAAACGTGTTTCATCAGCTCTGAGGCTAAGAACTCAAATAGTAGAAAGATTGTATCTTGGCATGAGAAGAAAAGCAGTCAGAACTTAAAAGAAGAAAAATAGTCAAAATGTGGTGGAATTGGACAGCACAGAGAGGATCGACCCTACTGAGTCTATGACCCTACTGAGTTTGAGCCTGGAAAGCATGGTGACTTAGAGTCAATCAGAGATTTCTATATTTATGTGCTAACTAAGAACTATATCTTGTTAAAGAGGTAGTGAGGATAAAATCAAAAGTTTGATTATCATCCAGACATGGTGGTACACACTTGTAATCCCAGCATTTGGGAGGCTGAGACACAGACAGTTCATGGACAGCCTCTGCTACTTTGTGAGGCCCTCTGCAACAAGGTGAGACCCTGTTCCAAAATAAAGAATAAAAAAAGAGGGCTGAGGTTGTGGCTCAGAGGTAAAATGTCCCTGGGTTCCATCCCCAGTACCTCAGGAAAAAAAAGTTTGATTATATGAGACAGGCTTGTAGAGATAAATATATAATAAGCCCAACATAGGCTTAATATAAAGGGATATTAAATAGACAAAAGACTCTCACTCACACAGAGGAAGAGGATGCAACGAAAACAGAAATGCGAACCTGAGAATACAAGATTGAATATTAGCAAGGAAACAATAAACTCCCACAGTTCAACAAGGTAGATCATCAATACTGAGCTGCAGGAAAGGCCAGAAGGAAAATTCATAATTTGATTTTCAATATGATCAAAGACTTCAGAAATGAAAACAGAAAGCTTACAGAAATGAAATAGCACATAAATAAAGAAATTTAAGCCCTAAGTAAGAACGAAAAAGAGGCATTGACTTAAATGAAGTAGTCAATAAGTGAATTTAAGGCCTCCATAGAAACCACCTCTGACAGGCTACACCACATGGCAAATAGAGTTCCACACTTGGAAGTCAGCTTAATCAAAACTGACCACACAGACAATAATATAGAGAAGACAAAACAACATGACCAGAACATCCAAGAAACATGAAATAATTTATAATGATCTAACTTATGGATAGTAGGCATTGAAGAAGATTTAGAAGCACAAAACAAGGGTATCAGAAAACTCTTCAGAGAAATAATATCAGAGAAGTACTCAAACAGAAAAAGACCTGGACATTCATGTACAGGAGACATTGAGAACACCAAGACAAGATCAAATAAAACTGCACACCACATAATAATCAAAATGACTACCATAGAGGCCAAGGAAAAGACCTTAAAAGCATCAAGAACAAAATAACAGGTAATAATTGTGGGCAAAACAATAAAAATCACTCTAGACTTCTCATCCCAAGTATGAAAGCCTGGGAAAACTGGCATGATGTACTTCAGACCCTGAAAGAAAACAACTTCCAACCAAGATTGTTATAGCCATCAAAGATATAATTCCAAATTGATAGAGAAATAAAACCTTTCCATGACAAGCAAAAACAAATCAACTGTGATTACAAAGCACCAGAGAATGAATATATATATATATATATATATATATATATATGTATATATATATTTATTTATATATGTATATATACTTAAATAAGTAAAACACAAAGAAGAAAAATTAAACATATACCAGAACCAGAGAAAGAGTGAATTCTACCACATAGGCAACTAAGTGAAGGAGAAATAACACTATATCAAACACAAATTATAACTCAGAATGACAGGAAACAAAAATCATGTCAGGCATAGACTGGCAAAGTGGATTAAGAAACGTACTACAACTATATTCCACTTTGAAGCAAATCACCTTACAGGCAAATATATCCATAGATTAAAGATGAAAGGACAGAAAAAACTATACCATGCAAATGGGGAATGAAAACGAGCAAGGGTAGCAGTGCTCAGATGTGACCAAGCTGACATTAAGCTAAAACTTATAAGAAAACACAAAGCAGGTCACTTACTAATAAATGTAATAATCCAACAAGATATAGTAATAG
Source organism: Muscardinus avellanarius (assembly GCF_963383645.1). Taxonomy (NCBI): domain Eukaryota; kingdom Metazoa; phylum Chordata; class Mammalia; order Rodentia; family Gliridae; genus Muscardinus; species Muscardinus avellanarius. The sequence continues at coordinate 141,353,791 of NC_137789.1, forward strand.
TAAATATTTATGTCCCTTATATCGGTATACCTACTTTTATAAAACAAACTCTACAGGACATTAGGTCTCAAATAGACCCAAGTGCAATAATATTGGGGACTTCAACACACTGCTCACACCACTAGATCAATCTTCTAACCAAAAAATTAGTAAAGACTCTTCAGAGCTAAAGAATACTATAAACCAAATGGATCTATTAGATATATACAGAATATTCCAACCAATAATAGCTCAGTTGTGCATGAAAATTTCTCCAAAATAGACCATATCTTGGGCCACAAAGCAAGTACCAGCAAATTCAAAAACTGCAATATAGCCAGGCGTGGTGGCGCATGCTTGTAATCCCCGCACTTGGGAGGCAGAGACAGGAGGATCGCGCAGGTTCGAAGCCAGCCACATGCGCTGGTTTAAGAGACCCTGTTTCCAAATAAAAATGTAAAAATAGGTCTGGGAGTGTGGCCCGGAGATAGAAGGGCTTCCAGGAACCCCAGTACCACCAAAAAAAAAAAAAAAAAAAAAAAACTGCAATATAATTCCTTGCATCTTTTCTGATCATAATGGAATGAAAGTACAAAATAAGAACACGAAGATTAAAATAAAATTCATAATTACATAGAGACTGAATGATACACTTTTAAAGAAAGACAGGATCAAAGAAGAAATAAGGTGAGAAATAAAAAAAAACTCAAATTAAATGAAAATAGAGAAACCGCATAACAAAATACATGGGATACTTTAAATGTGGTTTTAAGAAAAAAAAAACACCAAGTGCCCACATAACAAAAAAAGAAATTCATCAAATAAACAACATAATACAACTCGAAGACTTGGAAAAATAGAAACAGTCTAATCTCAAAGCAAGTAGAAGGCAGAAGATAGTTTAAAACACAGCAAAAAAAAAAAAATCAATGAAATGGAGAAAAATGCAAAAGAGCAACAAAGCAAAAGAGTGGTTCTTTTTTTTTTTTTTGCGGGTCTGGGGATGGAACCCAGGGGCATTCAACCTCCGAGCTACACCCCCTGCCCTATTTTTTATTCTTTATTTTGAAACCGGGTCTTACTGAGTTGCAGAGGGCCTCACTAAATAGTTGAGGCTGTCCGCGAACCGCAATCCTCCAGTCTCAGCCTCCCGAATGCTGGGATTACAAGCGTGCGCCACCATGCCCGGCAAAAGTGGTTCTTTGAAAAGATTGTCAATATTGATAAATCCTTAGCCAATCTAACCAAAAGATAGAATCAACCCAAATTATTACAATAAGAAATTTAAAAGGAGCCATCATCACAGACAGTGAAGGAATCCAGAAGATAATGTACATGATGTACATTTATAAACATATTAGAGGCAATCACTAAGCGAAACATGAGAAAGAGGGAGGAAAAGAACTGGGAGGTGGGGAAGGGCTAAATGAGTGATTGTGCATTTTTGTCTCTACCATTTTGTACCCCATTAAGATGTATGACTACAATACATCAATAAAAAAGATAAAAATAAAAAATAATTTATATTCTAATAAAATAGAAAACATAGAAGTTGATCATTTCTAGACACATACAACTTACCTAAATTGAACAAAGAAGATATAAAAATCTAAACTGACCAACAGCAAGCAGAGACAGAAACAGCAATAATTCCCTCCATCAAAAGAAAAGTCCAGGTCCTGATAGATTCCCAGCTACAACTACTAAAAGCCTTTGTCTTTCCTGACTTGGGTGATCTTTGTTACATTTTGTGTCTAGCTTCTTTCACTTAGCACAACGTTTCCAAGTTTCATAAAGTGCCTCAGTACTTCACTCTTTGTTAGGATCAATGGTATTCCATCATAGGGATAGAACACATTTCATTTTTCCTTTCTACAGTGCATGAACCTGAGAACATTTGCTAGATGTACTTTTTTGCTACTAAAAGTAATGTTTCAGTGAACATTTACATATAAGTTTTTGTGTGAAGAGATTTTTTTTTACTCTTGAAATCTGGAGCACATTTGCTGGGTTATAGAAACACTTTATGTTTAACATTTTAAAGAACCAACATACTGTTTTCAAAAATGTTGTACAATTTCATCAACAATGTATGAGGATGCTAATATTTCAATATTTTGCCTATACTTTTTATTATCTGATATTTAAAAATGTTGACCATCCTAGTTAGGTATAAAGTAGTATTTCACTTTGATTTTTATTTGCATTTTTTCTAATGACTGATATTGAGCAATGTGTCATTGTTTTTGTGGCCATATGTGTCACCTATATGGAAGCACATTTATTCAAATACACACTGTCCATAATCAAGTTGAATCATGTCTTTCCATTATTAAATTTTAAGTATCTTTCATGCATTTGACCTGCATGTTCTTTATCAAGTATATGATAAGCAAATATTTTCTTTCAGTTTGTGAATTGTATTTTCAAATTATCAATAAAATTATAGAAAAATACGTGTAAAAAGTAAACTACACTATGTTCTCTTTTCATTATTCTCTACCTGTGCACTCAAATTACTGGGAACTGGGTCTATGTTCTGAAAGGAATGTTAGAAAATCTATAGTCCAAACAAAGATCTTTTATTATTTTTCCCCTGTGGTACTAGGAATTGAACCCAGGGGATCATTCTACCTCTGAGCTCCACCTCCAGACCTATTTTATTTTATTTTTTATTTTTAAAATAGAGTTTCACTAAATTGCGGGGGGGGTCTCACTAAGTTGCTGAGACTGGCTTTGAACCTGTGATCTTCCTATCTCAGCCTCCCCGATACTAGGATTAAAAGCATGCACCACCATGTCTCGCAATTTTTAAAGAAAAAATCTTACATGGTTTTTAACTTCTCTAAGCATCTGATATCTATCTGCTGAATGGATATGCCAAAGTGGATGATCCTCAAATTCCACTCAGATATAAATTATGATATATGATATACTGTAGAGTGATATACAGTAAAATGAAGCATGGATCCTGAGGTACACCTATTTCCTATACTAAAATTCTGATGTAAATAAAAAATGCTGTAGGGTCATAGGCCATGCAGGTAAGTTCTGATTCCTGGCACACTTCCCCCCGTGTATGTGTTCTCATCTTCACTCCCTAGTTATGGAACACTTGCTCTGTATGGTCATCTCTGTAGGTGGTAAAAAATCCAATCATATTTCTCCGCACCTCTGCCTTCAGTAAAGGAGCCCATTCTGGTACGATAGAAGTTTCAAAGCTTAACCATTATAAAGTTAATAAAACAAGTCTTTCCTGGTCTTGAATGCCACCTAATAACACATCATCTGAAGGAAAGAGACTAGCCTATGCTACTCTGCCCATAGCATAGCCTCTGAAAATAGAACTTTGGACATAATAATAATAATAATAACACATTAGAGAAGAGCTCTCCTGCCTTGTGAATTTCTTCTTTCTGTATAGATTGATCTGGCTGCTTGCTTTCCTGAGAAATTTCCCACCTTTCAACTATCTATTAATGTCACCCTGTTAAATTGACTTCCGTGATGTATTATACCTGGATGGAGAGAGGGAGGAACAGCCATTCTTCAGACCATATACTTTATACCACAGGTATTGCAGCTTTTACCAGCTTGTACATTGGTTCAAGTCCATTAATAAAACAATGATAGAATAAAAAGGCCTCAGGCATAAACACAAGAGAAAAGATCTACATGATGGTTTGCAGTCATTTGTAATCTTATATTTTTTTTCAGCCTGTTTTTTTTTTACCTTAAGCAAGAAGAAGTTGATGATTTTGTAATAGTTTTCTTTGTAAATCTTTTTTTCTGCTTAAACACTGCTGAATTTTCCCACAGGCCCTCAGGCAATTGGCTGTCAACCCACATCTCTACATTTCAAAGCTCACTTGTTTGACTCTAGGGCCCTTGGTAATCAGCAGAAGGCTTAAGTTATTAACTGAATACAATAAAATATTCAAATGCCTATCACTCTTATAAAAATTATTTCAAAGTATAAATCAAAGCCAGACATAGTGGTTAATGTGTGTAATCGTAGTACTTGGGAGGCTAAAACAGGAGGATGACAGGTTATTGTCTTGCCTCAGCAACTTAGTGAGGCCCTTCACTACTTAATGAGACAGATTAAAAAAAGGAATGGTCATATAACTAAAAAGTAGAATTTCCCTGGGTTCAATCTCTGGAAACAACAATAAAAAAGGAAGGAAGAAAGGAAGGAAGGAAGGAAGGAAGAAAAAGAGTGAGAGAGTGAGGAAGGAAGGAAGGAAGGAAGGAAGGAAGGAAGGAAGGGAAGGAAGGAAGAAAAAAGGGAGGAAGGGAGGAAGGAAGGAAGGGAGGCAGATAGGAAGAGAAAGACAGGCATGATGGTGCATGCCTATAATCCTCAAGAGGCTGAGATAGGAGGAGTGCAGGTTCAAAGCCAGCCTCTGCAACTTAGGGAGGCTGTCAGCAACCTAGTAAGACTCTCTTTCCAAATAAAAAGTAAAAAAATTAGGGCTGTCAGTGTAGCTTTGAAGTATAATGCCCCTGTGTTCAATTTCCAGCACCATAAATAATAATAATAATAATAATAATAATAATAATAATAATAATAAAGTAAAATATAAATAATACTTATTCTGATTATTTAAGAAATTTGTCTCATACCTATACCAATAGTCTCCTAGCTATTCAAAACCATAATCAAGAGCATACAGGTCTAATAGAAATAGATTCAATCCCTACCACTATCACTTGTAATAATGAAGCTTTGTATATGTTCCCTCATATTTAAAATATACTGGTACAGCGAGGCCGGCATCGGAGCCTGCCGTGAGGCAAGGCCGGTACTGGGGCCTCTGAGGCCAGGATAAGAGCTTGCCGAGGGGTTAGGCCGCTGCTGGGACCAACGAGGCCGGCAGCGGAGCCTGCCATGAGGCATGACCAGTGCTGGGGCCTCCGAGGCCGGGATCGGAGCATGCCGCGGGGTTAGGCCGGTGCTGGGGCCAGCGAGGCCGGCATCGGAGCCTGCCGTGAGGCAAGGCCGGTACTGGGGCCTCCGAGGCCAGGATAAGAGTTTGCCAAGGGGTTAGGCCGGTGCTGGGGCCAGCGAGGCCGGCATCGGAGCCTGCCTTGAGGCATGACCAGTGCTGGGGCCGCTGAGGCCGGGATCGGAGCCTGCCGAGGGGTTAGGCCGCTGCTGGGGCCAGCGAGGCCGGCATCGGAGCCTGCCGTGAGGCAAGGCCGGTACTGGGGCCTCTGAGGCCGGGATCGGAGCCTGCAAAGGGATTAGGCCGCTGCTGGGGCCAGTGAGGCCGGCATCGGAGCCTGCCGTGAGGCAAGGCCGGTACTGGGGCCTCCGAGGCCAGGATAAGAGCCTGCTGAGGGGTTAGGCCGCTGCTGGGGCCAGCGAGGCCGGCATCGGAGCCTGCCTTGAGGCAAAGCCGGTACTGGGGCCTCCGAGGCCAGGATAAGAGCCTGCCGAGGGATTAGGCCGGTGCTGGGGCCAGCGAGGCCGGCATCGGAGCCTGCCGTGAGGCAAGGCCGGTACTGGGACCTCCGAGGCCAGGATAAGAGCTTGCCGAGGGGTTAGGCCGCTGCTGGGGCCAACGAGGCCGGCAGCGGAGCCTGCCATGAGGCATGACCAGTGCTGGGGCCTCCGAGGCCGGGATCGGAGCATGCCGCGGGGTTAGGCCGGTGCTGGGGCCAGCGAGGCCGGCATCGGAGCCTGCCGTGAGGCAAGGCCGGTACTGGGGCCTCCGAGGCCAGGATAAGAGTCTGCCAAGGGGTTAGGCCGGTTCTGGGGCCAGTGAGGCCGGCATCGGAGCCTGCCTTGAGGCATGACCAGTGCTGGGGCCTCCGAGGCTGGGATCGGAGCCTGCCGAGGGGTTAGGCCGCTGCTGGGGCCAGCGAGGCCGGCATCGGAGCCTGCCGTGAGGCAAGGCCGGTACTGGGGCCTCTGAGGCCGGGATCGGAGCCTGCCGAGGGGTTAGGCCGTTGCTGGGGCCAGTGAGGCCGGCATCGGAGCCTGCCGTGAGGCAAGGCCGGTACTGGGACCTCTAGGCCAGGATAAGAGCCTGCCGAGGGGTTAGGCCGGTGCTGGGGCCAGCGAGGCCGGCATCGGAGCCTGCTGTGAGGCAAGGCCGGTACTGGGGCCTCCGAGGCCAGGATAAGAGCTTGCCGAGGGGTTAGGCCGGTGCTGGGGCCAACAAGGCCGGCAGCGGAGCCTGCCGTGAGGCATGACCAGTGCTAGGGCCTCCGAGGCCGGGATCGGAGCATGCCGAGGGGTTAGGCTGGTGCTGGGGCCAGCGAGGCCGGCATCGGAGCCTGCCGTGAGGTAAGGCCGGTACTGGGGCCTCCGAGGCCAGGATAAGAGCCTGCCAAGGGGTTAGGCCGGTGCTGGGGCCAGCGAGGCCGGCATCGGAGCCTGCCTTGAGGCATGACCAGTGCTGGGGCCTCTGAGGCCGGGATCAGAGCCTGCCGAGGGGTTAGGCCGCTGCTGCGTCCAGCGAGGCCAGCATCGGAGCCTGCCGTGAGGCAAGGCCGGTACTGGGGCCTCCGAGGCCAGGATAAGAGCCTGCTGAGGGGTCAGGCCAGTGCTGGGGCCAGTGAGGCCGGCATCGGAGCCTGCCTTGAGGCAAGGCCGGTACTGGGGCCTCGAGGCCAGGATAAGAGCCTGCCGAGGGATTAGGCCGGTGCTGGGGCCAGCGAGGCCGGCATCGGAGCCTGCCATGAGGCAAGGCCGGTACTGGGGCCTCCGAGGCCAGGATAAGAGCTTGCCGAGGGGTTAGGCCGGTGCTGGGGCCAACGAGGCCGGCAGCGGAGCCTGCCGTGAGGCATGACCAGTGCTGGGGCCTCCGAGGCCAGGATAAGAGCCTGCTGAGGGGTTAGGCCGGTGCTGGGGCCAGCGAGGCCGGCATCGGAGCCTGCCGTGAGGCAAGGCCGGTACTGGGGCCTCGAGGCCAGGATAAGAGTCTGCCAAGGGGTTAGGCCGGTGCTGGGGCCAGCGAGGCCGGCATCGGAGCCTGCCTTGAGGCATGACCAGTGCTGGGGCCTCCGAGGCCGGGATCGGAGCCGGCCGAGGGGTTAGGCCGCTGCTGGGGCCAGCGAGGCCGGCATCGGAGCCTGCCGTGAGGCAAGGCCGGTACTGGGGCCTCCGAGGCCAGGACAAGAGCCTGCCGAGGGGTTAGGCCGGTGCTGGGGCCAGCGAGGCCGGCATCGGAGCCTGCCTTGAGGCATGACCAGTGCTGGGGCCTCTGAGGCCGGGATTGGAGCCTGCCGAGGGGTTAGGCCGCTGCTGGGGCCAGCGAGGCCGGCATCGGAGCCTGCCTTGAGGCAAGGCCGGTACTGGGGCCTCTGAGGCCGGGATCGGAGCCTGCCGAGGGGTTAGGCCACTGCTGGGGCCAGTGAGGCCGGCATCGGAGCCTGCCGTGAGGCAAGGCCGGTACTGGGGCCTCCGAGGCCAGGATAAGAGCCTGCTGAGGGGTTAGGCTGGTGCTGGGGCCAGCGAGGCCGGCATCGGAGCCTGCCTTGAGGCAAGGCCGGTACTGGGGCCTCGAGGCCAGGATAAGAGCCTGCCGAGGGGTTAGGCCGGTGCTGGGGCCAGCGAGGCCGGCATCGGAGCCTGCCGTGAGGCATTAGCAGTGTTGGGGCCTCCGAGGCCGGGACTGGAATCCTGCCAAGGGGTTAGACTGGTGCAGGGGCCAATGGCCAGCATCGGAGCCTGGCGTGAGGCAAGTTCACTCCTGCGGCCTCCAAGGTCGGGACAAAAGCCAGCTTAGGGGTTTGACCGGTTCAGGGGCCAGCGAGACCAGAACTGGGTCCTCCCATGAGGCAAGGCCGCTGCGTGAGCCAGCGAGGTCTGGATCAGTCCACTGAGTAGCCAGGGCACTACTGGGACCATCAAGAGTGGGATTGGTACTTGCAACGCAGCATGCACAGAGAAATATCGCAGAAAATATAAATCAGACGCTTCCCTTAATCAGCAATAACTAGGAGGAAACGGGCAACAGGAAGAGGTTGAGCTATAGAAAGGGCCCTATAGTGAAGCAACTAATGTGACCAATCAGAGGGTATGTAATACTGGAGGACGGAGCCTCTTTAAAATGCAGGAGGTACATAAACAAATGTATCAAAGTAAATCACCAAAGAAGTGTGGGATGGAGGGAGGGGGAGGGAATGGGACGGGGGCTGCAGGAGGGCTAATTGGATGATGTGTGCTTGTATATCCTCTCAAGTCTTGTACTCCAATGTGATTGATATATGACTACAATGCACCAATTTAAAAAATAAATTAATTAAAAAAAAATAAATAAATAAAAAGATTCTTGTACTAAAAAAAAAAATAAATAAAATAAAATAAAATAAAATACACTGGTAATAGGAACCACCTAACAGGGTTGTGGTCAAGTTTCATGAGCTATAACTTGAGATTCTGTACAAACTGAATTTAATAAAAACTTCATAAATGCTTTAGAGCACTTAAGGATAGTACTGTTGTATGTCATGTTGTTAAAAAGTATGGCCAGATATGTTTTTTCTCTACCCTTTATAACTACCTTTTGTTGATGTCAATGCAATGGGATTACATTTGGTTCTAGAAGTAATTAAATTAAAAGACTGGAGGAATCCTTTGTTTTAGATATGATATGATCAGTTACCTCTCTAGAGCCTTCCCCTGATCAGTCAACAGGGCGAGGCATTGCTCTCTACCACAACCTCCTCTAATTCTTTTTCTTGTCTCATCTACTCCTTGCTTGTATTATAATAAAATGCAGCCCTTGTCAATTTATGTCAGGCATTTTTCTAAGTCCCAGACGATATGATTTTTAAAGTCCTTAGCCTCACCAAAACTATAAATACTAGACTACAGAATGAAGCATCGGAGCCATGGCATCATAAATATTAGTCTATTTTTCACCTGAAGTTAGAGATTCATACCCTGCTGCTAAAGTGGTCATTGCATCATTCTTACAATCAAAATGCAGAACAGGCAGGCTTTAATGTTCCAAAGAGAAATAATAGTTTCAATATACAAGAGGAAGATCTTTGTTGGCGTGGTATTAGTTGCAGCACAGGTGGACTAGGGGAAAGAGTGAAACAAGACTTTTTTAATAAGTTTTATGGATCAAAACATATAATATTTACGTTAATATTTTGTGATGAAAAATGAAGTGATTAAACATTAGACAAGCATTACTGATTTTCATTTACATAGAAATGTATGCATTTTTTCTGAGTATAATATAGTACTCTACCATAATGTAGAATCCATTCTTTTTTTTTCTTGAAGAAAACTTCTGATTCTATTTGGAGAAAGATCCATTAATTCTTTATAATACTAATCATATATTAAGTTTACAAACATCGGACATAATAGTTTAATCTGAAATTCATAGAAAAATTCCCCTGAGAGAACAATTCAATCTCCTAAATTTGGCCCCCAAATTACTCCACCAAGATCCTCCTTTTAGAATAAATCAGTGTGTTTGAGAGTAACCAGGACATTTGAAAAACTATGTAAACCTTAAACTTAGATAATCTAATTCAAGAGGTTTAGCAACTCCCAGTTTCTATGCTTCTGTGGCTTGATGTTGACCTAAACTCTATCTGCCTATGTAATTATAACCACTGCAGAGATAAAGTCAACTTTTTTAGGCAGATGCACACGGCACCACCAGTATTCACCTTTTTCTCCATGCAGAGACTCTTCACCCTACCTACCTGAAGCTATTTGTCATTTTTTATCTCCTTTCACCCCCCCTCCCTCCACACACACACACCACAGGAGAAGGCTAGAATTTACAAATACCCAGATATTTCTGGAATTTTATTTCTTAAATTTTAAAAATACCTAGCCCTAATGAAAGATTTAAATCTAGAATTATTTAAAACTAACTGCTTCCTCTTCCAGGGTTATTATCAGGATGGATATAGCTATCCATTTATTTATGTGATTTTATGTGTGAAGTGTTTCTCATTGACTGTATAGAAGTGAGAACCCTGGTTACTTTACTGCAAAGGCAGTACTAATGCTGTCTATTACTTAGAGAGCCTTGTTAACACATGCCCCATTCTTCTAGTGAAGCTATTCTAATGAAATAATATAAAAAGGAATAAATAGAGATGCCCAGGTGCTATATTAAAATGTCAACTCTGACCTCTGATGAGCAGAACATGCAATGACAGCCATGATTAATAGCATCCCCAGCCACTGTGGGGAAGGAGGCACATTTATAAACGGCAGCTTACAGGATGAAGAGTAGAAGGTGTGTGGTCACTAGACAGCATGTGAAAAGCATTCTAACCCAATGCTCCACCCTCCTGTCTATTACACAATTATGCTGGCTTTAAAAGCTGATTAGAATGTGGTCATGATTTTTATTCGAAACTCTACCATAATATTTTTGTTTATGTAATTTGTTAACTTACTGTGTGTGTGTGTGTGTGTGTGTGTGTGTGTGTGTGTGTGTTGTGTGTGTGTGTGTGGTACTGGGGTTTCTGGAAGCCCTTCTACCTTCGGGCTACACTCACAGACCCATTTTATATTATTTTTATTTGGAAACAGGGTCTAGGGTCTCTTAAGCCAGCACACTGGCTTCGAACCTGCGCAATCCTCCTGTCTCCGCCTCCCAAGCACGGGAATTATAAGCGTGCGCCACCACACCCGGCTTAACGTGTATTTTTAAATGCATTGGTAGTCATACGGCATCTATGAGGTTTCAGGAAAAGCTAGGCAAGAAACCAGATATACAGTGCCAGGTAGCTAGTTAGAGATGAACAGATAGGGCAGTAGAGATAGACCTGAAGCAGGACTACAAGAAAGCTAAAGCCCTATGGACCCTCTCTCCAAGAAAGGAGTCAAGAGCAGACTCACTAAGGTACTTGAGTACTAAAGTGTGGTACAAAAGAGGTAATGTACTCCCCGAATGAGTAATGCATCCAGAGGGAAAGGTTTCCAGGCTGAGTAAAACTTGCCAGTGGAAAACTTTATGCCATTTTTAAATACAGAAAATGATCCATTCCAATCATTTTTTCCTAGAAAATAGCCCCTAACCTTTTTTTTATTTATTACAGTCTTTTTTACATGTGTATCATTTTCACAAATAAAACTCTCACATTCCCCCATTCATACTTTTGGCATGAATTCTTTCCACACAAAATAGTAAGGATAAAAGATAAATCATTACCCAGTATTAATAGGAATTTGGAAATACAAAGAAAGATAATACTGAGTCTCAAAGGAGGGGTACCCAAGAACCACTGAAATACAAAACAAGCAAATGGTGAGCAACCCAGCCCACAGCCTTGGCAGCAAAGGGCAAAGATGCCATGCAGCAAACAGACACAAGGGAGGAAAACCAGGCAAAGCCCTATCGCTCTGCTCTGACTCCAGTCCAGCCTTCAGCTACTGCCCTTGCATAAATATGAACCCCCAGGCCAAGGGGCTTCTGCTTCTCAATTTCCTGATAGCCTACATTCTCCCTTGAATGTGTCTCTGCTTTCCTAAATAAATCTCTGTGCCTCTCTTTCTGTTGCATCCTTAAGTTATCTCTGCATCATTGTATAAAATGTTTTGAGTTGAAGTCCCCTCTCAGAGCGCTCCTTGGGCGTGCTCAGGTGGAAATAATTTAGTATATACTTTCTGTCTCCATCTGAAAATCTGTCACCAACCTTCCCGTCCATTTCCAAGCAGATCCAAGTACTATGCAGATGGCTGTGAACAGGTGGCATTATCATGGTCCTCGGCATTGGTGTTTGTGAGGTACAGAAAAAACAAGGTTAAAATAATGCAAGAGACCAATGGCTGTTTTTAAAATATTTCAACACTAACAACTCCCAGTGCCTGGTGAAAGGGCTCCAGATTAAACTTCATTACCAGCCTCCTCCTGAAAGCCATTTTAAATGATACTTTAAAAAATAAAGAACACAGTTCTTCATTTGAATTGGCCTCAATGAGCTTTAATTAAGCAATGGTAGCAACTGAAAAGAGCTAATTAGAAAGTATATCCTTGTTTAGGTAAAATCCCATCGATGTGCTTTCATAAATGGTTTCCCTTTGAAAAGACATCAGTTTTTTAAAAATCTAAATAAGAACTTTATTTTTGCGAGGTGTTAAGTAGGAAAAATGTGAAAGTCAGTGTATTATGGCTTTAAGAAATACAAATTAAACACTTGTATGTCTCAGTTGTGGCAAGTGATTGATACCATTCTGAACTCTTAAATAGCTGAAAGATGGTCTCCTGCCTGACTCTAAGAAGGAGATGTTCACAAGCTCTTCGATTTCCAGGTAACAGGAAGGAAATAAATTACTATTAAAGCCCTAGAAGTTGCAAAGGATGAGCACATAGAGGAATTCAAATTCTTATTTAACTGTGCTTGAATTTGAATCCAGAGGATGTTTTGAAAGAAAATTTTATTTCTGAACTAATGTTCTTAGAATAAAGAGCTCGGTTATTTTATCTCTACATTATCCCAAACTTCTGACTTTAGAGATTTGTTAGGTTTTATTTTTACCCATAAAGACCTTAGGTATTTTGAAGAGGTAAGAATGAACAATTTGATATTCAGATCAGCTAACAAATTATAAAATAAAACTAATGCTTGCTTATATTTAATGAGAATATGCATCTGGCTCTGTATTTAGGGCTTACATAAATTTATTTAATTATTCAACTATACAATGTGATAGAAATGTCCTAAATATAATAACCAAAGTCAGAAGATGAAGAGAAGAAAAATAAGAGAAATTGATGAGGTTACATTTAAAGCTAAACTACCAAAAGGCTAGTCTATATTACTGAATGTATGTTGAAACCTGGTACTATGTCCCAAGCAGCCAATTACCATACCCTACTGCCTTTTACTTAGGAATGAACTTCCCATATTATCAAACCCAACTAATGCAGAAGTAACAGGTACTTCTCCTTATAGACTTCCATCCTACCTCAAAACATTCTCCAATTCGCATTACCCCACTCCTTCTCTATAGCTAATTCAAATTCAAGAAAACAATTTATACGTTGCTCTCCCCAATTTTTCCATCATGTATGAGGAAGAAGAGAAATTAGACAGGTAGCCAGGAAATAAAATAAAATAAACAACAGCAATAAAAATAAATTAAAAAAATAAAGAGCAGCCAGGCGTGGTGGTACACGCTTGTAAACCCAGCATTCAGGAGGCTGAGAAGGGAGGATCATGGTTCATGGCCAGCCTCAGCTACTTAGTGAGGCCCTCTGCAACTCAGTGAGGCCCAGTTTCAAAGTAAAGAATAAAAATAGGGCAGGGGGTGTAGCTCGGAGGTTGAATGCCCCTGGGTTCCATCCCCAGACACACAAAATAAATAAATAAATAAATAAATATATATATATATATATATATATATATATATATATATAGCCAAAAAAAGAAAATGCTCTTGGTTATAAGGGCCGCCAGACATATTTTGAACTGCTGTCCAGCCTTGCTGCTGGTAGTTTTGAAACTAGACCAAGTCCCTTTCTGGCTAGCATCTGTAATGGCTCAATCAACTCTTTTATTTCAAATAACCCTCAGATTCAAGAGTTATGGTTTAATGTATGAATATATATTAACTGTATTCTTAACATTTTTACTAGTTCCAAGACTCTCAAATCACTATAAACTCCCATCAAATTAACTATATCAAACACATTAAGAAACCCCCCATAAAAATAATCCTAGGCAAATCCTAGGAATATCAGACCTCATACATTTCTCCCTTGTTCACACACAAAATTCATTAGTTTACCTTCTGTGTTAGTTAGATTTACATTGCTATTACTAAAATACCTGAGCAGGACTTAGTAAAGATTTCAGCTTATGGTCAGCTGGGTCCAAGGCAGATACATAATGGCAGTAGAACATGGCCGAGCTCATGATAGCAGGAAAGCAAAGAGAGAAACAGAGACAGACAGAGAGAGGAAGGGAGGGAGGGAGGAGAGGAGGGAGAGAGCAGGAGAAAGAGAACCAGGAACAGGAGAGGCCTCAAGGCTATGCCCCGGTGGCCTACTTCCTCTTGCCATGCTCCATCTTCCTATAGTTACCACCAAATCAATCCATTCAAATTATCATTCCCTCACATGGGTGAACCCTGGTAAGTTAGAGCCTCATGGCTCAATTATTTCACCTTTGAACACTGCGGCACGCATGAGCTTTTGAGGAAGGAGCATTATAGATCCAAACCATGTCGTGACGCCTCTCAATCTGCAAGGTCAGGCACATCAGGTCAGAGGTTTCTAAGGAGGTAAGGTAAGCATCACAGGGATGCTTTTTTTGTCTAGGTATTCAGGGGAAATTGGCTAGAACAGTTGGGTATAATCCGCTGTGAGTCCCAGACCCCCGCAAATATCTAGCCCCTCTTTGCATGGTACTGCATGCATCCCATAGCATAAAACATATTTTTGAAGTGGTTTCTATGCTGCTTAATAACTGGCTTTCCATATTGAAAACACCCTCCTTTTTATTTTTAATTGAATTTTTACCAGGATAATGTTAATACACAAACTATAAGAAATAACACAGATATATTTGTGTGCTTTTTACCCAGTGTTAGGGGTAGAATTGTACCCCAGCCCCCATTTAAGAGATATGTTGAAATCCTAACCAATACCTGTGAATATGAGTCTTTTGGGAAGCAGAATTATTGAAGATGTAGTAACTTAAGATGATTAGGGTAAATCCTAAGCCAACTTGGCTATGCATTTATAGAAAGAGAAGAGAGAGAGAGAAGCAGACACACCGAGAAAAGACAACCATGGAATAAAAAACTTTTGGTGCCACAAGTCTATTATTAAGAATGCCAAACTACCCACTCTTTCATTATCCACAAAATTTTGGGTGGATTAAAAAAAATAATTCAACATTATGTGATAACTCAGTTGTCACATTTAGTCTCAGTTGCAGTGCTGGCTGCAATATAAGTCACACAGTCCCAAAGAAAGAAGGGAGTTTTCAGTGAGCTAAAAACCTACCAAGCTAAGGGCTCTGCCACGTGTCTAGATTTCATTCAACAACAAGGTACAAAGACATTGCTGTCTCAGAAGAGTTTCATGCATTTTCTGCTATGTTCTGGATATCTACGTCAGAAGTCACATTATGGTGCTTTAATCTACATGGCTCTGAGACACTGGGCTATTCATTTCATTGTGTCAACCTACAGCTAGTGATGAAGAGACAGAATTACTCCCATAGTGGAGACTGATGGTTGGGGCAAGTTAGAATGGCAGAGACCCAGGGACATACATTTTTTTTTCCCTCAATTGTAAACCAGGTAAAGGACAAGGAAACAATTTGAAGCATGATGCAAGAATCGAAGACTGAATCAATACAGAAATAAACTGAATTTTAGAAGGATGTGACCAGATGGGTCCTCAGGAATCCAAACTACAGAATTCACACAATTAATGCCAGAACTAAGGTCGGCAGGTCACCCATGGCCTGGAGATCTGAGAATGCTGGTGAGCTCCACAGCCTGGTCAGGACTGAACGAGAAACTAGGGAAGACAGAGCCTGAATGTAGAAATCCTCAGTCATTTCAGCTGGTTCTCTCTAAATGTTGTTGGATGGTGGAATTATATCAACCAAGATACTTCCACTCATGGTTCCCCATTGATGAGAGCTTATTGAATGTCAGGTCTGTGTATTCTATGATTTCCTGCTCGGAAATCTTAAGCGGTGAGTACTATTATCAGTTCTATCTTGATAGGAAGCAATGGAGGCAAAGGAAAGTTATGAAATGTAAAGTCAAGTAGATGGGAGGTTGCAGGTTGAGTTGTCAAGAACTACAGCTTGACAGAACCTGCGCACTTGACCACTTGCTATCCACTTCATTCCCTTCTGTTTTCTGCGCCACCTGAGCAAAAATAGCCCAGTGGCCCCTGCAGAAACACAACTGAAGTTACCCATTATGGCATATAAGAATGTGCCTTTGTCCCTGGGCTTTATAATAGCAGGTACTATATTTTCCATTCAGTACTAGAACATTCCACAGATGTCCTATAAAGATAATAGTGGTTCCTAAGTCACAGAAAAATCAGTCTGGACTTCAGAAAAATCAAATAACCTGTCAAATTAGCAC
This sequence comes from Muscardinus avellanarius, assembly GCF_963383645.1. Lineage (NCBI taxonomy): Eukaryota > Metazoa > Chordata > Mammalia > Rodentia > Gliridae > Muscardinus > Muscardinus avellanarius. Next base: position 141,369,824 of record NC_137789.1, read on the forward strand.
AGAAATGAGATAATTATTATGTTCTCTTCATCCTATGAAAGTGGAAGGATCTATGGGAGGGTGTTATGTGTGAAATAATGGGGAATATTAACCATTGTTTTAAACATTCTCTTCTGAGAAGATTAGATTCATAAGCAATTGAAAGTAATATACAGAGTCACGTCTTGTATCCATTAAAAAGTTCCCCCAGTGGTTTGCCCATTTTTGAAGTTTCTATTTGCAATAAAAATCTTATTAAGTAATGTATATTGTGCCCATTTGAATACAGCAGCCATCAGAAAATTAAAATCACCACAGTAGTTTTTATGTAATGTCAAAGAGCTGTAATTACATTTCCTCTAATACATTAATTTTAGGTACAGATACTTTTATTTAATCTTATTATGAGTTGTTTTTTATTTTTTTCAAGAAAATGAGAGAATGATAAATTATTTTGTAATAGCTAGCTAATAAATCCAACACTCTCTTCACTGAAAGCAAATTTATTCAAGTATATGCATCTTTGATAAATAACTCCTGCTTGGATAATTTATCAACTTTGTATGGAATGGCATCCAGTTACTAGTCCTGTTTTGCATTTAGATATTTCACACAATTGTGAGAAGGTTAGCAAAAATTATAATTCTCTTTCAAAGAATACAATTCTGTTTCATACTTTAATAGAAGAAAAGGAGCTGGGCATGGTGGCACATACTTGTAATCCCAGTACTTGGGAGACAGAGACTGGATTATCTGGGTACATGGCCAGCCTCAGCTACTTAGTGAGGCCTTCCACAACCTAGAGAGACCTTGTTTCAAAAAAATAAAGAATAAAAAATCAGTCGGGCATGGTGGCACACGCTTGTAATCCCTGCGCTTGGGAGGCAGAGACAGGAGGATCACGCTGGTTTGAAGCCAGCCTTGCTGTCTTAAGAGACCCTTTTTCCAAATAAAAAAAATATAAAATGTATCTGGGAGTGTATCCCGGAGGTAGAAGGGTTTCCAGGAACCCCAGTACCACAAAAAAAAGAATAAAAAATCAGGCTAGGGGTATAGCTCAGAGGTAGAATGCCCCTGGGTTTAATCCTTACCACAGAAGAAGAAGAAGAAGAAGAAGAAGAAGAAGAAGAAGAAGAAGAAGAAGAAGAAGAAGAAGAAGAAGAAGAAGAAGAGAAGAAGAAGAAGAAGAGGAGGAGGAGGAGGAGGAGGAGGAGGAGGAGGAGGAGGAGGAGGAGAGGAGGAGGAGGAAGAGGGAGGAGAAGGAGAAGGAGAAGGAGAAGCTTGACTTAGATGCATGTTAAACATGTCAAAGATGACTACATGTTAGGGGGAAGAAATAGCTCAGCAATAGAAAAAATTATTTTATGAAAAAAGCACAACTAATATTATATAAGCTTACCAAATACTGAACCTCAGTATTACTTAACAAATTAGTTATTAGTTCCAAGGTTATTACCCAAAAGAGAGAAATTTCTTAGGCCACCCACAAACCAATTAAATTATAATCTATAGGCCTGGGTCCTGAACAGCAATTTTTTTTAATAACCACAGGTGATTTTAATGTGCAGGCAGATTTGAAAAACATTGGTAGTTCATTACTTTCCTTGATTGAGAATTTCAATTTATTCACTCACTCCGCAGTATTAATAAGTAACTATGGCAATATCAATTCATGAAAATTGATTTATATATACATACACATAATACCGCACCTTAATTCATTCTCCTATGACTCCTATTCCCAGCACTCTACTTAAGCCAGTGATTTAATATGTATGGTTTCAGTTTCCTTATTTGTAAAAATAAATGGCTAGTCTAAATTATTTCTAAAACCCTTCTACCTCTAAATTCCTTAAATTAGCGGCTTAATCTCCATGACAGAGGGCAGAAATTGGCTGCATTCACGTGGGAAGTTTTGATCAGTGTCATATCTAAGAGATACCACCACCAACACATGCTAATCGTGGGCCCCAAAATTAAGATTCTAAAAGTCAGAAACTCTTCCTGTATGTTCTTCGTTTTTTCCATAATATCTTATGTAAGACTGTCATGACTGGGTAGAGGGACAGTATTTATAGGTTCCTGAGCAGTTTCCAGATATGGCAGGCTATCAGGATCAACCATAGCCTAAGAAGCAATCCCAAACTTAATGGCGTAAGGCAAAATCTGCTTGATAGTTTCTCATGAATCTGGGAAGCATTCAGGTGGGTGATTCTTCTGCTGTTCACAGCCCTGACTGAGCCCACTCTGTGGGTCACTGTGGGCTAGTCTAAAAGATCCAAGTCATTTCCTTAAATGTTTTGTTGTCTTAGCTCTTTGGAAAGCTGGGCTTACTTGGGAAATTCTCCCTCTTTTGGTAACTTTGGGTCCAAGATTCCAATAATGAATAAGTCACAAAAAGAAGTTTCAGTTTCTTGTGACTTGGGCCCAGAAACTGGCATAGTGTCAATTATCTGATATTTTAACAGTCAAAGCAGTCACAGACAAGTCTACCCAGATTTAAGACAAGAAGAAAAAAAGCCTAGCCTCTCAATGGGAGAAATTCAAAGTATTTGCAGTAACCTGTAATTAATGATTCAGTCTGTCAATGCCCCTTCCCAACATAGGGGAATCCCAATACCAACTTTATCATTAGCTTCAGGATAACCCTGAGGAGAATGGTAAGCTTGGGCAAGATAAGTTTCCCTTAGCAGATGGCAATTTTGAAGCAGGAGAGAGATGTGTGTACCCAGAACTGCCTTCATAGTTATGAGTTTACGTTCTAGCTCTGTTATGCTCTGCCATAAACAGAGTGGTTTAAGGCAAGTCACCCTTTGGAAAAGTAGCCTCTCAGAGACCTAGATTTTTTATTTGTAAAATAAGGTTAGTGATAATGTTGCATATCTCATAGGATAATTTGTGAGAAATAAAAAAAAGAACCTTGTGAAGCAAAACTTATACAATATTTGGTCCATAGGTGATAGCTATAATGTGGTTATTAGGCATAAGAAATTCTACTAGGTATTTTGAAATGCTGAAAATATGTTTCATATCAAAAATTTATAAGCAAAAATAAAATATTTAACAAATGTGAATGATCTGGAGTTAGAAGAAAAAATTTATTTTGTGATTTGGGTGCTCAGGGGAAGCTTTAGAAGGAGAGTCTTAAAGGTTGGTTAAAATATGACTAATAGATGTGGAGGTGAGCATCCCTGTGGCCACTCTTAGATGGAGAAATGTGCCAATTTTCCCAATAGTATAGGGAAATGAATAATTCTGTTTTCATTTTTTCAGATTTTATCAATAGAGAAACAAAACTCTTTTGCGTACCATATTCAGCCATATGAATGACACACAATCCATACAGCCTGATCTTATCCATACACCTGGAATACTCACTTACCTTCTTTTTTAAAAATATTTTATTGGTGCATTGTAATCATATATCACATTGGAATACAAGACTTGAGAGGATATACAAGCACACATCATCCAATTAGCCCTCATCCAGCCCCCATCCCATTCCCTCCCCCTCTCTCAATCCCATGCTTGTTTGGTGATTAACTTTGATACATTTGTTTATGTACCTCCTGCGTTTTAAACAGGCTCCATCCTACCCTATTCCATACCCTCTGATTGGTCACCTTAGTTGCTTCACTATAGGGCCCTTTCTATAGCTCAACCTCTTCCTCTTGCCCCTTTCCTCCTAGTTTTTGCTGATTAGGGGAAGCATCAGATTTTATTTTCTACAATATTTCTCTGTGCATGCTGCATTGCAAGTACCGATCCCACTCTTGACGGCCCCAGTAGTGGCCTGGCTACCCGGTGGACTGATCCAGACCTCGCTGGCTCAAGCAGCGGCCTTGCCTCATGGGAGGCCCCGATTCTTGTCTCACTGGCCCCGACACCAGCCTAACCCCTCAGCAGGCTCCGTTCCCGGCCTTGGAGGCCCCAGTAGCTGCCTTGCCTCACAGCAGGCTCCGATGCCGGCCATTGGCCCCGGCACCGGCCTAACCCCTCGGCAGGCTCCGATCCCGGCCTCGGAGGCCCCAGCACCAGCCTTGCCTCACAGCAGGTTCTGATGACGGACTCACTGGCCCCAGCACCAGTCTAACCCCTTGGCAGGCTCTAATCCGGCCTCAGAGGCCTCAGTAGCAGTTTTGCCTCATGGAAGGCTCCGATGCCGGCTGCTTGCCCCGGCACCGGCCTAACCACTCGGCAGGCTCTTATCCCGGCCTCGGAGGCCCAAGCACCGGCCTTGCCTCACGGCAGGCTCCGATGCTGGTCGCTGGCCCCGGCATCGGCCTAACCCCTTGGCAGGCTCTGATCCCAGCCTTGGAGGCACCACGAGTGGCCTTGCCTCACAGCAGGCTCCAATGCCGGCCATTGGCCCCGGCACCAGCCTAACCCCTCAGCAGTCTCTTATCCTAGCCTCGAAGGCCCCAGCACCAGCCTTGCCTCATAGCAGGCTCCAATGCCAGCCTCGCTGGCCCCAGCACCAGCCTAACCCCTCGGCATGCTCCGATCCTGGCCTCAGACGCCTCAGTAGCAGCCCTGCCTCACGGAAGGCTCCAATGCTGGCTGCTGGCCCCAGCACTGGCCTAACCCCTCGGCAGGCTCCACTCCCGGCCTCGGAGGCCCCAGTACCGGCCTTGCCTAACAGCAGGCTCTGATCCCAGCCACGCTGGCCCTGGCACCGGCCTAACCCCTTGGCAGGCTCCGATCCCAGCTTCGGAGGCCCCAGCACCCACCTTGCCTCACAGCAGGCTCTGATGCCAGCCTTGCTGGCCCCAGCACCAGTCTAACCCCTCGGCAGGCTCCAATCCTGGCCTCGGAGGCCTCCTCATTTACCTTCTTAAAAGAGACTATTAAGACATCACATCTTTTATAGTAACTTCCCTGATTTACTCAGGTATAATTATATCCCTCCTGCCTCTATAACCCCATAGGATGTTTAGGTATTTGTGCATCCCATTCTACTTACTGTTATTCTGTGAGTGCTTGAGGTCCCAGTTCGCCGGTTACTAGCTGTGGGCCCTGAGGTTAGTCAGTCTGGAAGTGCCAACTTATTTTTCAATCAGTATATCATTGCTAAGCTTGGAGAGATTTTTTCAAAGCATGAAGGAGAAAGGAAGGAAACTGATTATACATAGACCATATGCATAGTAGGCACTCAAAATCGTAAACTAAATCTTTCAAGAGGATTCGATACTCTTCTTAAGTAGAGTTCTTTGGAAAGAACCTGGAATGGAGCTTTTATTAAAGGAGGTTTATTAGAGTGTAGACTCAGAATCAACACATGTTAGGGAGAGAAACAAGATGGAAAATGAAGAAGTTGAACTCTGCTAATCCTGCGGTTCTCTGGAGTTTGACAGTTTGTCAGCATTGTTCACATGGAGGAACTCAATTTGCTCCCCCAGTATCAACTGGGAGATTCACTACAGAGTTCAATGCCTTATAGACACAATTGTGGCTTCGGGACATGGGAAAAACCCACACAATGCCCAAGTCCAATGAAACAGCAAGAGAAACATCCGCCATTGCACTTCTGAGCAAAACCTCAACAAACAAAACCTGGCTTCCTCTCTAAATGTAATCTTAAGCACAGTACAGAGTATCACCCTTCATGAACACAAAAACAAAAACTCCATGCAAGAAGTAAATGAAGCTGGTCACCAATAGGTGCACAGAACTTATCATAAAGCCAGTGAATAAGCATTCAATAATTATTGAATAAACGAATGGAGTATGGATAATGACTTAGATTGACCTTGAAGACAGACATAGAAGAAGCCTATAAAAAGGAAATGTGGACACAGCCTTTCTTCGCCAAAATAGTAGCTATTTCTAAAAAATTACGCAAGCTCATTTTTTTCACTTATAAAAAATCCAGAATACTTAAAAAGAATGATAAAGAATACAGGAGGGAGATAGGGAATGTAATTCTGAAAATTAATCTTTTTTATATATTGTGACAAATATAGTATCAAAGATACTTTTTTGCAATAATCTTTAAGGCTCTCTCCAGGGTTGGAGAAAATAAAATCAGAAATACATTTTCCTGGACTATAGCCAACAATTTTCTACCAATCAGGAAAAGGTATAGAAATGATTTTATATGATATGCTATTAAAAATGTCAGCCTAATATTGCTAAGGCACAAGAGGCTCCTCCTCATACAAGTCATTTTGTGGTATAACCTGGATAGCACTTCGCCCATTAGACCAAAGGTTGAGGCGACACCTGCCTACAGCTTGAGAGGAAATAAATTTATCTGGCTGAAAATTACATGTAGCCTTCCAAGTGAAATGTTGTTTCTCAAATTTCAACTTTTAGTGTGATTTACATCATACCAAACATATTTATGGGCGCCAGCCAGCATTTTCATGCCCTTGATTTTAGATAATTATTTCTAGGCTGAAAGAGTTTTACTGTCTTTCTATTACTTTTGCTTATGAGCATACCAAGTTATCCTTCCCTGTTCTGTCTCTGTATAAAAGATGAAAATGGAATTTTTTTTTAAAAAAAAGTATTTGCAGAAGCAAATGACTGTCTAAAAGTCAATCAGGAGAAAGTGTGCTCTGCTACTGTAGCTAGGGGAGCATTCTGGAATCCCACAAACCCTGGCTGGCTCTGGGACTAAGATGGGGAGTGTCACACAAATGCTAAAGTTCTAAATCACTTTCCCAAGTGTGGCATGAGAACTCACCAAAATCACTCACTGTGCATCCCAATCTGGGCTCCCTGCTTCCCCCTCTTGGTCGCCTTTAATTCCCCCACCCCACCCCACAACACAGAGTGAGGTTATTAAACATGAATGAGATGTGATCACTCTCTTGCTTAAATTTAACACTAAATATTAAGAACACTGATATTTGAAAGCTTGGCATATCCCTGCCTTTTTTTTACTCAGCCTTCTCTCTTCCTTATTTATTTAGATCAAGAAATATTAGTTTTCTAGATTTTTGAAAATGGAACCAAATCTGTATTGTAGCCTTAGTGATACTCATGATCTGGCTCTAACACACTGAGCAGGGCAACTTTAGGATATTTTTTTCAGAGAACAAGTAAAAAGCATGTAAAGTTGATGTTCATCTATAGGGTCACAGTCTAAGAGATTTTTCCTGGCACGTGACTGGCAGGCTTCCAAGTACAACTTCTCCTACCAGTCATGAACCAATCTTCTCTGTGTCCATATGATCTAAGGCAATAGCTGAAATAAGGCTCTTGTTTATTTATTTGGTTTTGTTGTTGTTGTTTTGCTGAGCTTATCTTTGTCACTGGACTTTGGAACTCAAGTGAGACTCAACTGGGATGTTGGGAAAACCACAGTATTTACTTTGATTATCCTTATTTTGATACATTTTTAGATTTAATTTAGTGTCAAAAATTGACACCTATGCCAAGAGTCTTAATCAACTACCCAATTAGAGGCACATATTAGGAAAAAGAAGAAAGCTCCTTGCAGAGCTTCATACACTCAAGCAGTAAACGTAGTAAGAAGGAAACCGCTCAGCTGTTAGCAGTCCTGTGATCTCGGTTGTTCTTAGTTTCTTCATTTTCAAGTATCTGTTTCTACTGCTAAGGCTTCAACATATTTCTTACCTGGCAAGCAGGTGAACCAGCCACTGTTTTACTCTCCATTTAATTCCTATGGTCAATGACACAGCAAAAGTTTCATAAAACCTCAGCCAGGTACAGTGGTTCATGCCTTTAATCCCAGTACTTGAGAGGCTGAGACAGGAGGATTATGGGTTTGGAGCCAGTCTCAGCAATTTAGTGAGGCCCTTGACAACTTAGTGATACCTGTTTCAGAATTTTAAAAAAGAATGAAATAGAGGTTGAAATGTAGCTCAGAGGCAGAATTCCCCTAGATCCAATCCCCAGTACCAAAATTGTAATTAAAAAATAAAAAGAGAGAATATCTCCATTGCTACTGTGCTTATATTAGCAACATAAACACGAGAGAATCTAGGATAGCCTGTGAGATCCAGAGGAGGCTTGCGAAGAGAAGAAAGACTATGGTCAAAAGGAGCAGGTGGCAATGAAACCGGAAGATCTGTAGCTGCTGCAATCTTCAGAGAAAAAGAAAATAAAATCAGCTAAGAGAAAGACAAAGACAAGGACATTGAGGTCTGGGACCCACACAGACCTCTGAGAAGGCCTCCCCCTTCCTTATCTATTTACTCAAATAATATTCAAGGAAATGGTCAAGATTAGTGATTTACCAGCTACTGTACACAAGGTACTCTAGCTCTGTTATGTAGTATTATTTATGGTTATTTAATGACACATAAATCCTTGTCATCCATTAATAATTAATACCTGAGAACATGAACTCCTTCCCTTCTGACACCTGTGAGAGAAAAAAAATCATATATCCATCAGCCAAACTTTCAACACTGGAAGCATAGTAAAATGCAACCATTTTTATTAGATTTATTGGAAGACAAAATCATTACCAGCTGTCACAGTGACATGCAGTCTATAAGACTGTGACGGTACTGGGTTTATAGTTGGGTCATTGCATCTGGCTACTAGTAAGAAGTTATAGAGATGGCAGCTTTAATGCTTTGGTAGACACATGTCGGAGGAACCTATCACAAATAGATCAGAAATTAATTTTTGAGAAAAAAGAATAATATCTCAGAGATACATGCCCACTATCACCAGATAGGCAATCTAAAGAACTGAGAAAATGAGGTGAGAAGTTCTCAGACATTTTTCCTAGCCAAAGTGAGAAACAGATAGCATTCTCGTTAAGGAAAAGAAATCCCAACTCATTACCCTTGTGTTAGGCTAGTGGTTACTGGGTCCGTATTTGATATCTTTCCTCTTGAGAGATCAATGGAAGCCACTCAGCAAAATCTCAGAAGCACAAGAGCTATGGAATTCATGAGCATTCTCTCTGCCTTTAGAATGTTATTCCTTTAAGGATTCAGAAGAGTGTTCCTCAAAAAAGAAACTCTGGGCAAGTTCTGAAGTACTTTGGGTTAAAGCACTGAACAAATTACCTTGATTCTTAGATTCTTATTACTGCAGCAAGAGAAGTTTTAATTATTTTGGAAAGATAAAATTGAATGTATTTATCATTTACAAAGTTATATCTTAAAGTATACATACATTATGGAATGACTAACTAATTAACATACACATTTTGCTACATTATATCTTATTTTTTTTCTTTTTGGGGGTACTAGAGATGGAACTCAGGGGCATTCTACCTCTGAGCTATACCCCAACCCTATTTTTTATTCTTTTTTTTTTGGGTGGTACTAGGGTTCCTGGAAACCCTTCTACTTCTGAGCTACACTCCCAGACACCTATTTTTTATATTTTTATTTGGAAACAGGGTCTCTTAAGCCAGCACGGCTGGCTTCAAACCTGTGTGATCCTCCTGTCTCCACCTCCCAAGCGCAGGAATTACAAGTGTACGCCACCACACCCAGCTTTATTCTTCATTTTTGAACAGGGTCTCACTGAGTTGCAGAAAACCTCACTAAATAGCTGAAGCTGGCTGCTCACCACGATCCTCCTGCCTTAGCTTCCCAAATGCTGTGATTACAAGAATGCACCACCACATCTGGCTTATATATCTTATTTTTTATGTGAAAGCACTTTTTTGGGTGGTACTGGGGATCGAACCCAGAGGCATCCTATATTCAAGCTACATGTATCCAGGCCTTTTTATATTATTTATTTATTTTTTGAAATAGGGTCTTACTAGGTTGCTGAAAATCTAGGTTGGTAAATTAGTAAGGCTGGCCTTAAGTCTGCAGTCCTCTTGTCTCAGCTTCTCAAGTGCTGGGATTACAAACATGAACTACCATATGTGGCTCAGAGCATATTTTTAGAATAGAATGGTGGTGACCATGGGCTGAAATGGTTGGGGAAAACAGGTTGAGGAGATGTGACTCAAAGGATATACAATTTCAGTGAGCTGGGAAAAATGAGTTCAAGATACCAATCATAAAACACGACTATAATTTGGACTTAACTCTTGACTGACGTACCATATTTACCTTCCTTGATATAAGTTTGAAGAATTGGCAACCTACTTAGTCTCTCTGATCGTTTTTATGCTTATCGAATTAATAATATTATTATCTTCATCAGGTAGTTTTGAAGATTACATGAGTAGATAAAACAAGACACAATCTGGCCAAAAGAGCAATCCGAATGCTACCAAATGAACATCATCATCGGCATCAACATCACCATCACCATCATCAGTGTGATGGCAACTCTACCACCCATGGTTTTGGAGCTACTGTGAGTTGATTTTGTGGCGAAGGAACCCCAATGCCTCAGTAGAACAGCACTAACTCTGTTCTTAAACATCCTACTCTATTGTCTGTTTCTTGTTCTATGTAAATAAAACTGTCTCTACTCACTTGATGAGATATAATTGGACCACACTCTGATTATGAGCTGAAAGCAACTGTATGTTGGCCAAGTATGAAGATGGAAAACTACCTCTGAGGCATGAGATTCTTCCCAATAGAAGTACCCCAAATAAGATGGGAGCGAGCATTCACAAACAAAATCCCTTTTTTAGAATGTGAGCACAGAAAAATTGGCAATGAAGAGATGGGCCACTAAGCCTGAATACAAGCTAAATTAAGCAAATGACTTTTTTATTTTTTTTATTTTGCTACCGAATTTCTCAATATTTTCTTTTTTTAAATTTTATTTTATTTTATTTTATTTTATTTATTAATTTATTTTTTAAATTGGTGCATTGTAGTCATATATCAATCACATTGGAGTACAAGACTTGAGAGGATACACAAGCACACATCATCCAATTAGCCCTCCTTCAGCCCCCATCCCATTCCCTCCCCCTCCCTCCATCGCACGCTTCCTTGGTGATTTACTTTGATACATTTGTTTATGTACCTCCTGCGTTTTAAAGAGGCTCCGTCCTCCAGTATTACATACCCTCTGATTGGTCACATTAGTTGCTTCACTATAGGGCCCTTTCTATAGCTCAACCTCTTCCTGTTGCCCTTTTCCTCCTAGTTATTGCTGATTAAGAGAAGCATCTGATTTATATTTTCTGCGATATTTCTCTGTGCATGCTGCGTTGCAAGTACCGATCCCACTCTTGATGGTCCCAGTAGTGGCCTGGCTACTCAGTGGACTGATCCAGACCTCGCTGGCTCAAGCAGCGGCCTTGCCTCATGGGAGGCCCCAGGTCTAGTCTCACTGGCCCCTGCACCGGTCTAACCCCTAAGCTGGCTTCGGTCCTGGCCTTGGAGGCCGCAGGAGTGGCCTTGCCTCACGGCAGGCTCCAATGCCGGCCATGCTGGCCCCAGCATCGGCCTCACCCCTCGGCAGGCTCCAGTCCCGGGCTCGGAGGCCTCAGTACCAGCCTTGCCTCATGGCAGGCTCCGGTGCCAGCCTCGCTGGCCCCAGCACCGGCCTAACCCCTCTGCAGGTTCCGTTCCCGGGTTAGGAGGCCCCAGCACCGACCATGTCTCACGGCAGGCTCCAATGCTGGCCTCGCCTCACGGCAGGCTCTGATGCCAGCCTTGCTGGCCCCAGCACTGGTCTAGCCCTTCGGCAGGTTGTTATCCTGGCCTCGGAAGCCCCAGTACTGGCCTTGCCTCACAGCAGGCTCCGATGCCGGCCTCGCTGGCCCAGCATCGGCCTCACCCCTCGGCAGGTTCCAATCCTGGGCTCGGAGGCCCCAGTACCAGCCTTGCCTAATGGCAGGCTCCGGTGCCGGCCTTGCTGGCCTCAGCACCGGCCTAACCCCTCGGCCGGCTCCGATATTGGCCTCGGAGGTCCCAGCACTAGCCATGCCTCACGGCAGGCTGCGATGCCGGCCTCACTGGCTCCAGCACCAGCCTAACCCCTCAGCAGGCTTTTATCCTGGCCTAGGAGGCCCCAGTATCAGCCTTACTTCACGGCAGGCTCCGATGCCGGCCTCGCTGGCCCCAGCACCTTCCTAATCCCTCGGCAGGCTCTTATCCTGGCCTCGGAGGCCCCAGTACCGGCCTTGCATCAAGGCAGGCTCCGATGCTGGCCTCACTGGCCCCAGCACCGGCCTAACCCCTCAGCAGGCTCCGATCCCGGCCTCGGAGACCCCAGCACTGGTCATGCCTCACGGCAGGCTCCGATGCCAGCCTCGCTGGCCCCAGCACCGGCCTAACCCCTCGGCAGGCTCTTATCCTGGCCTCGAGGCCCCAGTACCAGCCTTGCCTCAAGGCAGGCTCCGATGCCGGCCTCGCTGGCCCCAGCACCGGCCTAACCCCTCGGCAGGCTCCGATCCCGGCCTCGGAGGCCCCAGCACTGGTCATGCCTCAAGGCAGGCTCCGATGCCGGCCTTGCTGGCCCAGGAACCGGCCTAACCCCTCGGCAGGCTCTTATCCTGGCCTCGGAGGCCCCAGTACCGGCCCTGCCTCATGGCAGGCTCCAATGCCGGCCTCGCTGGCCCCAGCACCGGCCTAACCCCTCGGCAGGCTCTTATCCTGGCCTCGGAGGCCCCAGTACCGGCCTTGCCTCACGGCAGGCTCCGATGCCGGCCTCACTGGCCCCAGCACCGGCCTAACCCCTCGGCAGGCTCTTATCCCGGCCTCGGAGCCCCCAGCACTGGTCATGCCTCACGGCAGGCTCCGATTCCGGCATCGCTGGCCCCAGCACTGGCCTAACCCCTTAACAGGCTCTTATCCTGGCCTCAAGGCCCCAGTACCGGCCTTGCCTCATGGCAGGCTCCAATGCCGGCCGGCCTCACTGGCCCCAGCACCGGCCTAAACCCTCGGCATGCTCCGATCCCGGCCTCGGAGGCCCCAGCACTGGTCATGCCTCACGGCAGGCTCCGATGCCGGCCTCGCTGGCCCCAGCACTGGCCTAACCCCTTAACAGGCTCTTATCCTGGCCTCAAGGCCTCAGTACCGGCCTTGCCTCATGGCAGGCTCCGATGCCGGCCTCACTGGCCCCAGCACTGGCCTAACCCCTTGGCAGGCTCTTATCCTGGCCTCAGAGGCCCCAGTACCGGCCTTCCCTCAAGGCAGGCTCCGATGCCGGCCTCACTGGCCCCAGCACCGGCCTAACCCCTTGGCAGGCTCTTATCCTGGCCTCGGAGGCCCCAGTACTGGCCTTCCCTCAAGGCAGGCTCCGATGCCGGCCTCGCTGGCCCCAGCATTGGCCTTACCCCTCGGCAGGCTCTTATCCTGGCCTCGGAGGCCCCAGTACCGGCCTTGCCTCAGAGCAGGCTCCGATGCCGGCCTCACTGGCCCCAGCACCGGCCTAACCCCTTGGCAGTCTCTTATCCCGGCCTTGGAGACCCCAGCACTGGTCATGCCTCATGGCAGGCTCCGATGCTGGCCTCGCTGGCCCCAGCACCGGCCTAACCCCTCAGCAGGCTCTTATCCTGGCCTCAAGGCCCCAGTACCGGCCTTGCCTCAAGGCAGGCTCCGATGCCGGCCTCGCTGGCCCCAGCAGCGGCCTAACCCCTCGGAATGCTCCGATCCTGGCCTCGGAGGCCCCAGCACTGGTCATGCCTCAAGGCAGGCTCCGATGCCGTCCTCACCAGCCCCAGCACCGGCCTAACCCCTCAGCAGGCTCTTATCCTGGCCTCGGAGGCCCCAGCACCGGCCTAACCCCTCGGCAGGCTCTTATCCTGGCCTCGGAGGCCCAAGTACCGGCCTTGCCTCATGGCAGGCTCTGATGCCAGCCTCGCTGGCCCCAGCACCGGCCTAACCCCTCAGCAGGCTCCAGTCCCTTCCTCGGGGGCCCCAACACTGGCCTTGCCTCACGGCAGGCTCCGATGCCGGCCTCGCTGGCCCCAGCACCGGCCTAAGCCCTCGGCAGGCTCCAATCCCGGCCTTGGAGGCCCCAGCACTGGTCATGCCTCAAGGCAGGCACCGATGCCAGTCTCGCTGGCCCCAGCACTGGCCTAACCCCTCGGCAGGCTCTTATCCTGGCCTCGGAGGCCCCAGTACCGGCCTTGCCTCATGGCAAGCTCCGATGCCGGCCTCGCTGGCCCCAGCACTGGCCCAACCCCTCAGCAAGTTCCGGACCCGACCTCGGAGGCCCTAGCATAAGCCTTGCCTCATGGCAGGCTCCAATGCCGGCCTCACTGGCCCCAGCATCGGTCTAACCCCTCTGCAGGTTCCAATCTCGGCCACAGAGGCCTCAGTAGTGGCCTTGCCTCACAGCAAGCTCCGATGTCAGTCACTGGCCCCGGCGCCTGCCTAACCCCTCAGCAGGTTCCGATCACTGTCTCTGTGGTTATTATTTCAAAGGTTCCAGGTGTAATGTATCAGATCTCTGCCTCCCCTGAGTATTGGCCACTGGCATTGCCACTGCCTCCACCGTTTCAAATCCTTCCCAGGCTCTTTTTCCACTCTGAATGTTGTCCAGTGTTCCTAAGCATGCGTGATGGTAGCATTCGACATTTGGTGTAATTTCTCCAAAAAAATAAAGTTGGTAAGATCCAGTTTCTGCTTCTCCTGAATACAAGTCTCTACCACCATCGCGGAGAACTCTTTCAACACCGCATTTCTCCTTGGTCTCCGCTAAACTCTCTCCTTAAATGTGATGTCTGAGATTCTTAACAATATAGAGAAATAGCAGTCCTCTTTCACGGCAAATTTTTCCATAAGTTCCAGTGCATTTAGATAAGTTTTGTCTGCATCTCCAGTGTCCTGGCATCCATAACGGCTTTCTTATCTCCTCTCCGATATTTTTCTTTATCTTTTTCTGTTCTGGGCCCGGTTTCTCCAGGGGTCTGGCGTGCTACTCGCAGTTCGGCCCGGGGCCCAGAGTCCTGCAACCCGGGCCCCAGCTGGCGTGCCCCGCGACCCCCGCCCAGAACCCAGCATCTTACTGGGCCTGGTTTCTCCAGGGGTCTGGCGTGCTACACGCAGTACGGCCGGGGCCCAGAGTCCCGCGACCCGGGCCCCAGCTGGCATGCCCCGCACGCGACCCCCGCCCAGAACCCAGCATCTTACTGGGCCCAGTTTCTCCAGGGGTCTGGCGTGCTACACGCAGTTCGGCCGGGGCCCAGAGTCCCGCGACCTGGGCCCCAGCTGGCGTGCCCCACGACCCCCGCCCAGAACCCAGCATCTTACTGGGCCTGGTTTCTCCAGGGGTCTGGCGTGCTACACGCAGTACGGCCGGGGCCCAGAGTCAGCAAATGACTTCTTATTGTTCAACTGGAGGACCTAGAAGTTCATCTTTGTGCTGAAAGCCTATGCTCTTGATGCAAGTATATTCCTTGCTGCCCTGTTACATTTATTTTGAATACTCACCCCATCAGTGAGGGACATTTATGTGTGTCTCTCCTATTAAAACCTGTATACACTCATGTATGTGTGTATATATATATATAATTTTTATTAGTGTGTATTATGTATATAGTATAGTATAGTTTCATTGTGGCATATTTGTACATGCATAAAATGAAATTTGAGTGCACACAGATATCTGATATCCTGTCTAAAGCACACACATCAGGCATTCCCTGGCATGTGTATTTCAGTGAGCAGCTCTGATGTTTGTCTTTTCTCTGCTCTTTCTCTTTTTCCAGCATACTGTTCTACTCCTCCATTTTTAGACTGAATCCCAATGTATAATAGTATTAATATGAGAAGAATTGGCTCCTTGATGATTTTTTTCTGTCACCTATTTGGAGATTTTACCTATTCAGATCTTTGAGATTCATTTGGGAATGTTGATCACATGACCACTATTTCTTTGGCCTTGGGAATTAGCACTGGTCTCTGTCTGACCAATTAGTCTGCTCCACTCTCTCTTACAAGGTGGATGGTTTGTGATTGAGCACTGTGTTCATTTGTTCATTTCCTTGTTTCCCCAGAAAAATACCACACACTGGATAGAACAGAAAATGGGTGGTAATGTGGTAGAAATGTATTTTCTCATGATTCTCAGGGCTGGAAGTTCAAGATCAAGACTTTGGCAGCTTACCTCCTCCTCAGCTTGGAGGTGAGGGTTTGGTCGCCATGACTTCCCTCTATGTGCATATTTGCAGGATTCCCTCATACTCTGTGCATCCAGATTTCTTCTCCTTATTTTAAAGACAACAGTAGGATTGGTTTACAAACTGTAATAGCTAATAGTTTGTGTGTCAACTTGGCTGGGCCATAGAGCCCAGATATTTGGTCTAATATTCTGGATGTTTGTGTGATAGTGCTTTTGGATAATGCTTACATTTAAAGCAGTGTATCTTGAATAAAGCAGATTTTCCTCATTCATGTGAATGGGCCTCATCCAATCAGTCGAAAAGACAACTAGAGGCTGGTCTCCCCCAGCAAGAGAGAACTCTGCCAGCAGACTGTCTCCCAACTTCACCTGCAACATCCGCTCTTGTGGTTGAGTAGGCTTCTGCCTTCAAATTCAAACTACAACTCTTTCTTAAGCCTCCCTCATAATCTAATGAGCTACCCCGTTAGATTTTGCACTTGCCAAGCCTCAACGATAACAAGGTCGACTCCTTTAACACTGACCAATGGAGTGAAAGAGAAAGCAGATCCTGAAAACATCCTGCAAGCCCTCCACACCAGCTATGGTTGAACCTGCTGCCAAAGAGTGTGTCTGATTCACTGGTTTGAGATGAAGTCCTGAAACTTCAAATTTAAAAGCACTCAGATAATTTAAAAAAATTCTTAAACAGAGTATATTTTGTAAAATCATGACACAGAATCTGTCCCTCTCACTTCACTCCTGACTCAAATTTTCCAGGCCTGGCTCTTCTGTCAGCTAAAGGCTAAGCACACCATTAGATCGTCTCGCCTGTTGGAGCTGGCCTGTGGCCTTCTGAGTTGTGCTTCTCCCAGACCAGTGTGTGTCCTGCCTTAAGTTCCTGAATCTCTTCTAGAGAGTTACTATGTTATTTTTAAGTGTATCTATGCAATGAGTTATGAAAAAAGTGAGTCATTCAATAACTTACCTTCCTTAACGCTTCTGGTAGTAAACCATATTTTCAGGTTTAGAAATGCTTTCTGAGTCTTAGTCTGAAGAGCACACCATAATAATGTTTTTGCCTTACATACACACACATACACATATGTATAAATACACATACACATGAATATACGCACATGCATACACACACACACACACACACACACACACACACACATATATATATATATATATATATATATATATATATATACAAAAATAAACCACACACACACATACATACACTTGTTTATGGTACTGGAGGTTGAAACCAGGGGCATTCTGCCTCTGAGCTAACCCATAGACCCCTACCCCTTTTTATTTTTTAATTTAAAATAGGTTCTGGTCAATATGCTGAGGACTTACTAAGTTGCTGAGCTTGGTCTTGAACCTATAATCCTCCTGTCTCAGCCTCCCAAGTATTAGGATTATAGATGTGTGCCACCACAACCAGATGCCTTACATATTTTATAGTTTTTGTTCAGAATGATACAATTTAACGTAGCAATATTTGTTTGAGTAGACTAATATGACACTAAGAGGAAAAGAGTAAGTAAAATTAAAGAAAAGTAGCTACAAGAGGTATGAATGAGTAGCAGGTGTTTTGGAGTTTTTAAAAATAGACAAGAGGGAGCTATAAATAGAACGTTTTCTAAACCTAATGAGTTCTCAGAAATGGAGAAAATGAGGGGAATAGGAGAAAGAAAGAGTGGGGAGTAGAGCTACTTGGGAGCAACATCTACACCATAAGATCCAGGGACTTCTGACACAAAGGAACTTAAATTCAAATTTCTGAGCTTATCACCCAGAGTTTTACTCTAACTTCCACTGTTTACATCAAATCACAAAGTAAGTTTGGAACAAAGTAGTCATTTTCAACCTAGGAAATGTCAGTCATCTATCATCCGTCTTATTAATAAATATATATTATTGATTAATTCTTTTGAATTTATGATTCTCCTCTCTTCCCTCCAAGAGCAATTTCCAAAATTTCAAGAAGCACTTGGCGGTCTTATCAGGACTGCATGGAAGATTTACTCAACCTATTGGAAGCAAAGGTTTCTTGACTATCAACCTATTTCTACATCTTCTCTACCCTGCTCACCACCTGGCTGTGCATGATACCTCAGAACATAAATCCAGACCTAGGAGATAATAATATGGAAATGTAAATGGTACAATCATAAATGATCTAATTTGATGAGACTTTTACCTCTATCACCACTGGGTTCCCTGAGAATATGAAAGGTGTATTGTCATTTGACCCAAATGAAGGAATGTGTGCACCTCACCTTGGTCCTAGGCACTTAATAGAAAATATATTTTGCTGAATAAATGAAATTAAAGTAATCAGGAAACCAAATCAATGTGCAAAAGATAGTCTTTAGCGCTTATTCATTAGTTTTGTTCAATTATTATTTCAAAATGTCTTTTGCTGAAATTGGCTTATTTATACTATCATGTTTAGAAGGAGACCAAAGCCTAATTTCCTTTCTTAAGATTTCCCACAAAGAAGGAGCAAAGACAAAGATTTTTGTGAGATTTAGTAATGAAGCAATCTCAGGAAAAAACAAGAAAGGAGTAAAAGAAACAGAAAAGATAGGGGAAGAGGCCCAGCAAGGTGTAGTTTTAAATATCATATCAACCTTCACACCCTTGAGACTGCCAAGGGCTATGGAGCTCAATCACATTACAGAGATTGTCCCATCTCAAGGCAAAGGAGCTGAGATTTCATACTTTTCTGTAAGAGTCTTTTAACTCTCCAAAATAGAATTAAACTCCCAGGCATTTCTGGATCCTGATGTATCTGACCAAAAATGTCCCCATAAGCCCAAGGATGATCATCTAAACAGTTTGTTGGTATAGATCGTTAAGAAGCTTACAGAAACAGGATTTCCCACAGAACTGATAATGGAAATCGAGGAGGGGGGCACTAACAGCATTTGCTATAGTATTTAAAACAATTGCTACTATACATCAAACAGAACTCACTTTGTCACCTGAGCATGTCCCTATACCTCTGTAATATCAGGTTAAGGACTGCAACTTCCTGATCCTTGGTTTCCTAATTTGTAAAGCAAATAGGATGGTAACACCTAGCCTAAATGTTTATGAGGAGCAACTTAGAATATACATACAGAGTAATGTAAAACCATACCTTCTGCGTTATAACCACTAAATAAATGTTAATTGTCATTAACTCCATCATTCCTCTTTTCCTCATCATTATTAGAAAAAGAAAATTATTTGCTATTTTAATGTTTTGACATTTCTCTAATGCCTATATTTTCAGAAATCTTTTCACCCTGATTCAAAACTCAACTTTCAAATTCAGTTTTTAAATTTCAGGAAACATTCCAGCTCTCCACCCCCTGCACTTCATACTTCTCTTGCCACATCGGTCTAATCCTCACATCTGTGTTACTCCTGACCCTAACTTTAGAGCTGGCCAATTCAAGGTTCAGTCAATACCAGGAAAATATAGAAAGGGGTATGGATCAAAACTAACAGACATGGTCAGTTGTCTACACTCTGAAGTTAACTGGATTATCACCAGCTTCTTGGAAAGTCTACCAGAAGTCAAATCCACAAAGATTTCTAGCAGCAGCAATGCTGGAAAGATCAGCCTTTGCTCAACAGCAGCATGAAGGAATTGCAAAGTAGAACCGACGAGGCTCAAAACTGCTGAATCTCAGAGCTGCTGAAGGCCGTGGGTAGCTGCAAAGCCTCTGAGTATGATTCCATGTGTCTGTAAGACATGTGAAAATTAAATTAATTCCTTACCCATACAAGAAGGCAGAAGAGCAGTGTGTTCTCAGGGGGAAACTTTCTCTGAGCACATCCAATGGTGACAACACTGGAAATGAAAGCCTAAACACTAAGGCTCCCAAAAGACTTCTCAGACTTGTCATTAGTCCCACCCGCTTGGATTTTGGTCATCTTTTATTGTCAAGAGAATCAGAACATCCCCATTTGACAACTTTAAAAAAAAAAAATCACTCTTTTGATTTTCTGCTCTTGCCTTTACTGAGGGAGAAGTCTGGCTTTTAATTATAAATATTAGCCCCTTAATTATGGTTGTGTCTGACTAATATAATAGATCCTCAGAAGCTGGCTTTAGCTAGTGCAGAAGACAAAGGACTCCAGTGAGGTCGTTTAAAGACTCAGCAGGGAAAACGTTGCCCTTTAGCATTTGTTCCTAGTATTGTCAAGATGCCCACAGATACAATAATTTGAAGATAAGGATAATAGCAGTCAAATTATTCACATCCTTAGATCTTATTTCCCATTAGAAAGTTAGAAAATAGGCTATTTTTCTCTCATTCAATTGATCTAATCATCACCATTTAATTTAAGATTTAACACAGATTAAAAATTCTTCATTGAAAGCTTCTTTTTGGAGGCCTACCAGTTGGGTATTATTCAATTATACATGACATTTTATTGCCTTTTTTTTTTTTTTTTTTACTCATCTAAGATTCCAACTTGGCAAAAGAAATCCCAGAGGAAAAACATCACTCTTTGCTTAATTATCTTAAAGAGAGAGAGAATAAGAACTTGAATTCAGTCTTGAATGCACACATGAACGAACCCACATGGCCCCAACCTATAAGTATGACAGAGAATTAAGTGAATAGTATTGGAGCAAAAGATGCTAAACAACTCATTTGTTACTAGTGGCTTTACAAAAAGGGCATGGTGGAAACCGTCCTTTATTTCATAAAATTTTGCTTTGCACTTGGCCTCATAAGATGGGTTGCAGGAAACAGCATGATGATGGTGAGCACCACACCTCACCCCCTTGCTCTCTCAGCAAGTGACGGCAGTGGTGGAAAGCTTATGCACATTTAAATGTGTGGCTTTTGTGCTTTTTCATTTTGTTTTGCGGTATTGCTTAAAAGTCCGGCAAGAGAAATTTAAATAAATAAATAAGTATAAATAAGTAAATGAATAAATAAAGAAAGCACAATGCCAGATATTTTCAAGACCCAATGAAACAAAATACTTAATTTTTTAACAACAATTCTTCTTCCTATGCTGTGCCTAACACTGAGGAACAAAGCTTTCTACTTACAGGGAATAGAATCTAGTAGAGAAGACAAGACTGAACTGTATGCAAAATATGTAAAGACTGCAAATAGAGTAAAAGAATGCAAGACCCGCTGAAGTTGTCAGAAAAATCTGTATGGAGGTACACGACAAAATTTATCTTGAAGCAGCTGGGCATGGTGGCGCACGCTTGTAATCCCCACACTTGAGAGGTGGAGACAGGAGGATCACACAGGTTCGAAGCCAGTGGTGCTGGCTTAAGAGACCCTGTTTCCAAATTTAAAAAAGATGTAAAAATGGGTCTGGGAGTGTAGCCCAGAGGTAGAAGGGCTTCCAGGAACCCCAGTACCATAAAATAATATATATCTTGAAGCAGACCAGTAAATCCTCTCTCAAGAGTGATGTCATGTTCAAGATGTTTACATTGGCAAAAAGAAAGATAAGCTGGCATCAAGGTTCTTTAGAAGCAATTCCATCTCCTAACCCTGAATTTTTAAAATAATAATTTCAAAGGATGCTCTGGAAATGGGGGTTGTATACATTGGTTGCTATATGGTAGTGATGCTCAGGTGTGATTTAGTGTTGGTTTGCCCATAATGAGTCAAGAGTTCTTGGGAGCCATGCTTCACCTGTCCCTCCAGCTGGCCAAGTCATCTTCATTCTTCAGGATACAATTTAAGTTCTACCTTTTCCAAGAAGCTTTCTCAAGTGACACATTGTTCATTCATGCTCAAATATTAACCTTTCTTCCTCAAAATAGATTGTATTATAATTTTTAAGAGTCTATGCAAAGCAAAATGATGTAAGATATTTATAAAACCATATAATCTCCCTAATGAAAAGTTCCTAATTACTCTAATTGAAGTCAATTGATCACTTTTGCCTAATCAAATAGTAGAGGAGCTAATGTTCAGCATGCCTAAGCCTAGCCCTCCAAAATTCAACCATTCGAGATTTTACAGGATCACATCTTCTCTGTAGAGAACTCTATTTTGAAGCTAGCCATGTCCAAAGAGAGGGGATTAGATCCTTAAGTCAATGCTTGGAAAAGAGCTCTCAAGAATACTCTCTGACCAGCCATAGTCTGGGAAATATGAACAAGCAACAAAAATATTATTATATTAAGCCTTTGAATTCTAAGATTATTTATATAGTAACTAATATTACCCTGTCTAATATAGCATGCTGTGCCTTATTTTTAACCTTTTATTGAAGTATAACATACATACAGAATAATTTCTGAATCATTAGTGTACAGCTTGACAAATTTTCACAAACTGAATATACTTTTCTCAGCACCAAGATCATGAAACAGAATGTGCTCGGCTCTAAAAGCCACCCCCATGTCCTCCATCTAGCCAGAGCCTCCAGGTCTTGCCAGTGCCCTGACTTCTAAAATCATGGAGTAGCTTTGTGTCCTGGACTCATGAGATTGAAGGTGGACAGGTCTCCAGAGGCCTCTCCACAGGCAAGTCCTTCCTCCCACTGGGCTTGGCCTCCCAAACTGCAGTTCTTTGAATACTGTCCTTCATTTTCTTTTATAACGACAGTGGCTTCTCATGTCACAGAGAAGGAGAGGAGAGGAAAATACCAGAAATTCTAAGTGACTGAGTCCATTCTCCTAAGATTTTCAGGGAGAAATGTGGGCCAGAGGTAAATGTAAAAGCAGTCCCTGGGGCTTTGTCCCCCATTCTCATTGTGATGTGCCAGAGGGCTGGAGTTGCCCAAGCAAGTGATGAGGACTGCTGCTTCTCAGAAAAAGGTCCACCTTTCTCATTGGCTCTATGCTAAATCTTAAATTCAGCCTCTTAAATCTTACCATCCTAATCAAGAAGAGCATACTGTGGGGGGGAAATTGGTGAGATTAGCACAGAGCATGAATCATTTATTAAAGCCAGGAAGAATGCTGTAGCCTGGATGTCTGTATCACTCTCAAAACTCATATATTGAAGCCTAGTTCCCAATGTGATAAAAGCCAAAATAGGACACAGTGGCTTATGCTTCTAGTCTGTGGGAGGCTAAGACAAGAGAAGCTCAGGTTTAAGGCCAGCCTCAGTCACTTAGCAGAGACACTATTCCAAAATAAAAAGGGCTGAGAGTGTAGCTCAGAGGTAGAATGCTCCTGGATTCAATTCTTAGTTTCAAGACTCATTCATTCATTCATTCATTCATTTTAAAAAGGGTGGCCTTTTAGGAGATGATTAGTTATGAGGGCAAAGCCTTCCTGAATTAGATTCATGCTCTCATCAAAGAGCCTGACAGCTTGGCTGCCTCTTTCTCCATATGAAGGTATAACCAGAAGGTGCCATCTCAGGAGAAGAGTCCTCCCCAGGCACTGACGCTAACGTTGTGATCTTGGACTTCCCAATCTCCAGTACTGTGAGGAATGAATTTCCGTTATTTATAAAGTACCCATTTTATGGTATTTTTGCTATAGCGGCTTGTACAAAGACACATAGCTAGGTTTGAAATACTGCTCCATAATATGCCAGTTTACTATTTTTAGTGCCTGCATAATATTTCAAAATGCAGTGTTCTGTAATTAAGTAAGCCTTTGCACCCCTGGGACAAAAGCAGGATTACATAGGACTATCACGAGATACTTTTTTTTGGCATGCTCCATTCATTAAAACTCACTTTCTCCAATCGTTTGCCAGGAAATATAATACTCTAACAAACATCCTTAAATATAAATCTTGTACTTTTAAAAAACAGAAGCTTGCTAGACATAGTGGTTCATGCCTGGAATCCCAGTGTTAGGAGCCTGAGATAAGAGGATCACAAATTCAAAGCCAAGTGTGCAGTGACTTAGCAAGACCTGGTTTCAAAATAAAAAATAAAAGGGACTGGGGTATACCTCAGGTGTAGAACAGTGCTGGGTTCTTTTCCACTACCCTTAGTAACACACACACACACACACACACACACAGAGAGAGAGAGAGAGAGAGAGAGAGAGAGAGAGAGAGAGAATGAATATCTAGAGCTTTTATTTTTATAGTAGAGATTAAAAATTCAAAGAATGGGCCTTTCTAGTTTTGAGTACTTTCAAGATTTAACAGGTATTAAACAATTGCATTAAAAAAGTTCTGCATTGATTTATAGGTTCATCAGCAATGAATGAGATCAATGTCTCAGATCATGCCAGCAATAAACATTAGCATTCCTTATTTGTATGTTTGCGTTATTTTTACTTTTTAAATACATACAAAATAAAAAGAAGTGTATAAAGATACTTTAGAAACCCCATCAGCCAGTTGCATCCATCGTGAATATTTTACCACCCCCGTAGACTTAAATTTTAACTCAGTTTATTGAAGTATCACTTAGATCTAGAAAAATTTATCCTTTCTAATGTGCAGTTCTATGAGTCTCAAAGAATGCATATTATTATACAATCATCAATAGAGTCATGCAGTCATGATACTGAGCTTTCCATCACACTAACAAGATCCCTCATGCCCCTTTATAACCAAACATTCCCTTCAAATTCCAGTGGTTGGAAAGTAGCACTGGTCTCTTTCCCTATATTTTTGCTTTTACTGCAATGCCATGTAAATGTAATCATAGAACATGTAGCCTTTTAAGTCTGCTCCTACATGCTTAGCATAGTGCACTTGAGATTCATCCATACCAGACCTGTATCAATAGCTTATTCCTTTCTATTGCTGAGTGGTATCCAAGTGTATGAGTTTTCCAGCATTTTTTCATTCACCAGTTGAAATTTGGGGGCATTTCAAATGAGCACCGATTAACATTGATGACCATGTGTTTGTGAACGTAAGTTCCACAAAGGAGTGAAATTGCTACA
This sequence comes from Muscardinus avellanarius, assembly GCF_963383645.1. Lineage (NCBI taxonomy): Eukaryota > Metazoa > Chordata > Mammalia > Rodentia > Gliridae > Muscardinus > Muscardinus avellanarius. Next base: position 141,394,572 of record NC_137789.1, read on the forward strand.
TTATAGGGCAAGTATATACTCAACTTTATATAAAGAAAAAAAGAGAAAGAAACCATGAACCTGCTTTACAGAGTGACTATAAAATTTTACACTCCAACCAGCAATTTATGAAGAGCTCTAGCAGCTATGCACCGTGTCAGTACTCTGTAGGAATGTTTTGTTTTAGTTTTCGTAGCAGATATGTTGAGCTGGGGGTGTAGCTCAGTGATTGAGCATATGCTTACTAGTAAAAGGGGACCTGGGTTCAATTTCTAGCACCAGAAAGTAAACCATTATTTTAATTTGCGATGGTTAATTGACTATGTTGTATTTCCTTCTGAAATGCTCGTTCAGATACAGTCACACCATATCAAAGATGAAAAGTGTACAGAGTACAGGACTCCTGCTGTCCACACCACCCTCGAATACTGTTGACTAGAGGCTGCAACATATTCATAACATAGGAAAGTAATGGGACAAAGTGGCCTGTGCCCATGGTCAGTGATATATTCTTCATAACACAGAGCCCTGAAATATTTCTTCATCCAACATGGAGCAAGAATCACTGAAGGATTCAACAGGTTCCACATGGGCATGTTTCCACAGAACCAAAGGCCAAGGTGTTACCACTATTCCAGAAGCATAATTTCAAAATGACATGTTGCTCGATAGGAACATTTCACTTGCCAACCTGCTTTCCTAAAATCAAACCTTTCCTAAGAAGCCTTGGCACAATCTCATGCTCACTAGTCCCAAAACGTTTAAGGGCATGCAGTCAATCTCCTGTGCAATGTAGACAGTTGAAGATTTCTCCTCAAGAAAAAAGGCCCAGAAAGCCCACATAGGTCTCAATCTAGGCTAAGTGACCTTTTTGGAAGGTACTACAGCATTGGTTGGACCTAAGCACCATAGAAGATTCCAAAGTTCAGGGATCTTGAGTTTTGAAATTCCTCTTACTTAAGCCTAATGGTAACCTTACTTTCATGTTTGAGAGTTGAGATGAGAGAAACTCAACAATCTGAGTGTGGTGGTAGATACCTGTAACCCCAGTACTTGGGAGGCTGAGAGGGAAGGCTTGCAGATTCTAACCAGATTCTAAGCCAACTTCAGCAACTTAATGAGACTTTGTTTCAAAATAATCTATAAAATAGGGCTAGGGTGTAGTTCAGAGTTAGAATGCCCCTGAGTTCTGTACACAGCACAATGAATGAATGAATGAGTGAGTGAATGGATAAAATGAATGAGTTATATATACAATGTAGAAGTCAGAATTGCTTTCCAAAATTCATGAAATTATTCCAAAGCAAAGAATAAGAGAAGTTCATTGGTCAAAAAACAGAGGTTGACTATGGAAGGTAATAGCATTATAATAGCAACAGCTAACCCCTGACAGTAAAAACTAATTTTTACGAAGCACTCACTCCTTGTCAGGCCCTGCTCGGGTCTCCTTTCACATACTAACTCCTTTGGCCTTCCAAGTAATATGAGGGAAACAACATCCTCCAATTTTACAGATAAATAAATAAAAACAAAGAGAAATAAATAACTCACTCAAGGGCAAGATGGTACAATTGAACGTTACTCTATATTGTTTAGTAGAAAAGCAGATGAAACACTCCAAAGAAAGGGGAAAAAATTTTCAAAGCACTGAGTTCTTCCCTTGTACTATTTTATCCATCTGCTGAAAAAGTTTTCAAACCATCATTTGATAGATTAAAAGCAAATACATGGTCTCACTTTCACTAAAGACTCAATCTTCTAAGATTGAGTAATATAAATGCATATACAGAAACAAAATAATTTTTAATGATTCAACATGTGAAGTGTGAATTTTGAAGACCGTTTTCTAAGGGTCCACTATATTTTTTCCAAATTCTGACCTGCCTACTGATGGTGTCAAAAGATGTCTTCCATTTTTATTCAAAAGTTAGACATGCTTTCTTGAAATCTGGATAGTCACTGAAACCATTGCAGTTTTAAGTCTCTCATGAAAGTACTGAAGAGAGCCAAATAACTGGACACGTAACCAAGTAGAACAGAAGTTAAATAGTAAGAGGAAAAACATATGCTACTGCCAGGCGTGGTGTTACGAATCGGCAATCCTAGTAGTTGTGAGGCTGAGACAAGAGGATCACAGGTTCATGAACAGCTTAATGAATGTAGCCAAGACGCAGCAACCTAGCTAGTTTCAAAGCAAAAATAAAAAAGGGCTGGGGGTATATCTCAGGGGTAGAATATCCCTAGATTCAATTCCCGAGTAACAACAACAACAAAATTCTACCATTATCCCCATGCCTGCAAACCAAAGTATTTTTTATTGGAAAGGCCTGGCCAGTCTCTAAAGAGATAAAGAAAAAAAGCCTTAGAAATAGTGTTTGCAATGGCTGGGGCATTAGCACCCTTGAGAGCTTGCAGCAATAATCAAGATTCAGCCAAATTAGAACATATGCCAAGGACATACAAAAAATAATTTCACATAAGAAACTTTTATTGAATTGGCCTCTAAAACAGATGCTCACTAGCAGAGCTGACACAAGAACATAATCTATTATCTCTAATCTTCCCAGCAGTGAGTATTCATTATGATTGTGACCTAAATTGTGTACTTGCTACCCCAATTAAAAATTATCTTTACACTTGGACAGCATTGGCACTCTTGCCCCTGATCCAAAAGCTTAATAATAATTTGAAATAACTTTTGTTCTTTTCTTTAAAAGCTGTTCACCTTCATGGCCTTTCAAGATCATTATAGAATGCATCATTCTCTTCAGATAATATTCTATTATGATTGTCATCATAATGGAAACCATAGCAGAATCTCTGAAGACATTTAGTAAATCTTCTTGCTAAAGATGAAATATTTAAAGACCCTCAGTGCCAAGACATCTTCTCAAAGTCATTTCCATATCCATTTAAATTTTCTCATTTGTACCCACCAGTATGTGTCTTGGAGGGCAGAGTCAGCAAATGTTTAGAAAATAAATGTTGTTTGAGAATTGCAGTGCAGATGGAGATAGAGTGATAGAAGGTGGATAGCATTAAGTTTCACATTTATTTTCACATAAGATTATAGAGACTTAACCAATGCCAAAAGAGGAGAAAAGGATTATAAAAAAATTCTTTGGATCAGTCCACTGAGTAGCCAGGCCACTACTGGGACCATCAAGAGTGGGATTGGTACTTGCAACGCAGCATGCACAGAGAAATATCGCAGAAAATATAAATCAGACGCTTCTCTTAATCAGCAATAACTAGGAGGAAAAGGGCAACAGGAAGAGGTTGAGCTATAGAAAGGGCCCTATAGTGAAGCAACTAATGTGATCAATCAGAGGGTATGTAATACTGGAGGACGGAGCCTCTTTAAAATGCAGGAGGTACATAAACAAATGTATCAAAGTAAATCACCAAAGAAGTGTGGGATGGAGGGAGGAGGAGGGAATGGGATGGGGGCTGGAGGAGGGCTAATTGGATGATGTGTGCTTGTATA